>NC_089492.1:156698409-157309687 GCF_036850765.1 Saccopteryx bilineata
TGCAGTGAAGATGAAAAGCCACATTTTCCTTTAAATGTGTATCTGACTATCCAAGGCCAAAGAGGCTGCATCCAGTTCATCATTCTTAGTCCTGGGGCTAGAACAGACCTCAGTGGAGCTGTGCGGGGTGCAGAAATATTGGGAGGAACCATGAATTGTCTAACTGAAGTTGAGACTACCTCAACTCTGCACAGTTAAACAACCAACCTAGGCAGTTTATTCTTTGTATGGTCACAAACAGCCATGTAACTGGCTAATCCTCTGCCTGCAGGAAAATATTTATTTTAAAAATTATCCAAAATAGGTCTTATTTACTCCAGAAGATCTGAAAATTCAGTTCCCTCAACCTTGCATATTAATGGTAGATTGTCTCAGAAATGTTTGGAAGAACTCAGATACAATTAATAGAATTCAAAGCATCCTGGCAAGTTTTCTGTTTTTCTTTCTTTTTCTTAAATACTTGTAAAACATAAAATATATAAATATTAACTGAAAAGTTTAACTTAAAAATTTTGAACTTTGCCTTTTAGAGCTCTTGGTAGCCTCTTCTTCTATCTTCTCGTTGAACAATATGAGCTCATTCTCTGAATAAGGTGAGTAGAATTTGTAAAAAAAAAAAAAATTGTGTATGTGTATGAGAAAGAGAGAGAGATAGAGACAGAGAGAGAGCGAGAACGAGAGATGCTGACCAACTGCCAGTATCAGAAGACTATACTATCAGATCTGGGAAGCCCTTTGGTTCTCAGATTTGACTGGGAGAATAACCTGCTCTCCACCAATGCCTCAAGAGTGTTAACTGTGTAAGCAGTCAGCTCAGTGCTGGCTCTCTTCTGAATAAAAGGTTCTTATTCAGCCTATCAAACTGCTTTTGAAGATATTACATTCAGTAATGATATCTGCTCCCAAGAAAGTGGTCTTTTGATGTAAAGAAATGAATCTTGTATATATTTTAATTCATAATAATTGAAATTGCATGACAGACAGAAGTAAGACTGAGCATAAATGCAGCTGACTTTACAATGTATTCAAGGAAAAAATTCAATAAAATATAAGAATAGGGTATATTTCTATAATGCATGTACTGAAAATATCAAGTTCAGTATTGGTAATGTGAAAATTTAAATATTGTTATAATAAATTTATATCTCAAAATATAGCATTATTAAATTAAGCAAAATAATAATTTGTAATTGAAATAAAGTACTAAATATATATTATATATCTAAAAATGTTATATATTTATATATACTATATTACATATAATATATATTATATATAACATATACTATATATACTATATACCATATATATATATACTAGTGTGTATATATGTATATATGCTAGCCCTCTCTTATAGAGACAATTCTGGGAAGTTTAACGGCCTTCTTCTCTCCCCTGCGGTCTTCAGGTCTAGCGGTAGTCACAGATCAGATGGTTCACTCACCTTTCTGGTTTCTGTCCACCCAGCCAACACTCCTTACATTTTTCTTTCACTAAACTTACTTCCACCATTCTTTATGAATGGGCTACTAGATAGTTGAAAATACATGACTAAAAACATGTTCTAGTGAGGAATGCATCAACAATTACTTTGTTGAACACCTTCTACATAGTTAGAATTGGAGGTTATATGAGGAAGTTATTTTTTTAAAAATGAGTCCTTGTCAACTCAAAATTTACAGTTTTGTTAAGGAGAGTGATACTTGCTTCTTACATTGTAGGCTGAACTCACAGGTGCCTAATAGCAGTTTATTTTTGCTTGAGCCTTTAATGTTGTATTCTGGGAGCTGGCTCAGTGTGGATTTAAATGTCTTTCTAAAATTTGTATCTTGAACCCAATGTGATGATATTTGGAGGTAAGGCCTTTGGGAGGTGAGTAGGTCTTGAAGGCAAAGCATTAATGAATGGGATGTGTATTCTTAAAAAGAGACATGAGACAGCATCTTAGTAGTGTGAAGACACAGTGAGATGGCAACCATCTGTGAACCATGGAGTGGGTTCTCACTAGAAACTGAGTATGTCAGCACCTTCGTTTTGGACTTTCAACTTCCAGAAATTTGAAAAATGTTGTTTAAACTACCTGTTTATGATAGTTTGATATAACAGCTTGAATGGAGTAAGACAGAGATGTTGCTTGCTTAGCTAGCAATGGTAGTAATAGTTTTGTTTTATATGACTCAAGGTAATGGAGAAATGTTAGAAGCTCAACAATATAATCCAGTTTCTTTACTATTAAAGTGTCAGAGCAAGTGTTAACTCTTAATTATTTAATTTTACATGTGATTGTTGAAGGATGATATCTGTCTTCATAAATACTTCTAAATACTCATTATAGGGAAGAAATGGTTATTCAATAAATGATTTAGTTAGGCTCAGGGATATTCTCTATTCTCTCTTTTTCTTTTTATGCATTGTTTTCAGTATATATATATATATATATATTCCCTCAAATACTATCATCTACTGTTATATTTTTTTCTGTAGAATTATATAGAATATTTGCAGTTGACATATATATCATATATATATATATACTTTTAATCTACATTGGCTAAAACTCTCTGAGTTGCAAATTACAAAACTAAACTCATACTAGCTTAAGTAGACTAGATGATGGTTCTTATAGATGAAAACTCTAGGGATGATTTTGGCTTCAGACAAAGTAGAAATCTGGAACTTAATTTAATGTAATCATGATCTCATTATTTCTTAGAATTTCTTGATGTTGTTTTCATTCTATTCTACTGATGAAGGTAATAACAAGCTCCACTCTACATTTTTTTTGTCATTTTGATATCACAGAATCAAAGTATCTTTTCTGATATTTGTGCCGTAAATGTGTTTTGGGGGGACTTCCACTGTCCATCTGGATCTTGTGCCCACTCCATATCAACCACTGTTTCCAGGAGAACAGATATCTCTGATGTCTAAGTGTGGAGCCATACATAAACTAACAGGGAAAAGGAGAAGGTGAAACTGAGAGAAGCAGTAGAAGATGGCGACAGGGTAGTCAGCTGTAACTAGACCGAAATTGTCCAGGTTGGTCATATCAATCTCTGCTCTATAGCAACCTTTGACCAATTGTGCTGCAGTCAGTATGAGAGATGGAGCTCACCTTGTGAAGTATTTTCCTGGGAGGAGACAAAGTAATATATTAACAAATTTAGATCCCATATTGATGAATTCAATGGCTCACAAAAGAAAATAAATAAAATATAATATAAAACTTTATTTTACACTTATAAAACATCTTTTGGGAAGATGGCTAAGAAGATCATATGGGCTATTCCACTTATCTACTGTAGCTAGACCTCTTTAATTAATATAAAAGCCTGGGTATTGAAATCTGGCAACCAGTCTATAGCCTTTTTTCTTTTCTTTGTGAGGCCTTGGCTAAAACTATCTCAGTCTAAAAGAGTGTTGTTAATAGCATGTGGATCTCAACAAGAAGGGGTGTATATATTCTTTTATGTCTAAATTCTCTTTAAACCTTGAGCACATTGGTCCAAATTTTTTCTTTTTTCTTTTCTTTTCATTTATTTATTTTTTTAGTGAAAGAGAGTCAGACAGACAGGAACAGACAAATAAGAAGGGAGAGAGATGAGAAGTATCAATTCTTTGTTGCGGCACCTTTGTTGTTCATTGATTACTTTCTCATATATGCCTTGATGAGGGAGCTCCAACCAAGCCAGTGACCCCTTGCTTAAGCCAGAAACCATGGGATTATGTCTATGATCCCAGGCTTAAGCCAGCAACTTTGTGTTCAAGCTGGTGAGACTGCGTTCAAGCTGGATAAGCCTACATCCAAGTCAGCAACCTCAAGGTTTCAAACCTGGATCCTCTGCATCCCAGGCAAGTGCTTTATCCATTGTGCCATTGCTTGGTCTGGCCAAATTCTTTCTCATATACAAAAAAAAATTGGGGAGAAACAAACTTCATCTACAAACACCAATCATAACAAACTCAAAGTCAAACAATTCACTTTTGTTATGATTAGTAAACTAAGAGATATCACTAAGTAATTATTTAGGAAAAAAAGAAATGAAAATATATTTAAGAACATATTTTTATTGTCCAAATGCCACCAAAAATTTTACCATAGTATAGGTAAATGTTTCCCTGTATTTCAGTAGGGTTATCATATGACAATATTCTATGGAAAAAATGACATAAAAGCTAAGTCTACTTTGCTTATTGGTATGAATGCAAAAAGCTTTAAAATAATAGAAATTAGTCATTTAAGAAAATATTATTATTAAAGGTAATGTTTCTGCTAGTAATGTAATATTTCTGTATTATTAAAATGTAACATAAATAAAGTGATAAACATAATTTTTATCTCTGGATTGGAAAATCAATAAAGGGAGGAATTGTACTGCTGGTACTCATCACTGCAGACCCAGTGTTAGAGCATAGAAACTGACAATAAATAATTAATAAATTAATTAATGAGATAATCAATCTGAGATGTATTTAATACTGCATTATTGATATATGTATAAAAGTGCATACTAATATTATAAATACAACTTATGTAATTCCAACAGCTAGCCTCTTATTTAAATGATGGAAAATTAGAGGCACTAAAATCAAGAATAAAATATGGATATTACCATGACCAATATTTTCTAACACTGACTGGAAGATATTAGTCAATACAATGAGAGTGAAAGTATAAATAAATTGGATTTATTTTGTAGATAAAATTGTTACCAATAAAATCTAAAATCTAAATAAAAACATTACAACTAATAGAAGATTTTAATAATGTTGTCTAATAGACATTAGAGCATGGATATCAAAAACTTGTTCATAGGTCAAAGATAAAAAATTCTATAGAACAAAATAGACCATATGCTAAGGATGTACAAGATAACCTTATGCAGCTTTACAGATGGGTATAATTTAAAGAATATGGAAAAGAATCATCAAATAACATGTAAATTGGTGCTAAACATGGGATTCTACAAAACCCCAAATATCTGTCATTTGCTTCATACTAGGTGGTGGGTGGTGGATAAAATGCTACTGTATAGTAGAAAAATGGTGAATCATTGGAAAATATTTGGAAGGCTGATCTTTAGATCACCTAAGATATTGTGTTCCAAGGAAAAGATTGAAAAGTAAATGCTAATTGTGGGTTTTCATTCCTATCAACAGTGTTTAGCAAGGTATCACCAGAAAGAGACAAGTCTTACAAAGAACTAGACAGTTTACAAGAGTAATGAAAATGGAACAGGAAATGCCAGAAATCTGGGGCCTGGCAATATTTAAAAAATTGATTGCTTATAAGCTCCAGACTTGAAGTGATATCATTTTAAGATGAGTATTTGAAATCTAAAAGCTCCTTATATTTCAACTTTACGTTGAAGACGTATATCTGTGGTGAAATAGTAGATAAGAAAAAACATGAACTTGAACTCAATCTAACATTAACAATCAGGATCACAAAAAATGGCCAGAAAGAGGACTAAATCATTTACTCAGGGTGGGATAAGACATCCTGCTTCAGTTTCCCCTGAAGCCAAGGAGGATGTTCTTATCACTTGATTGCCGGCCTAATTAATTATTCTGGAATATGGTGACCATTCTTGTTCTTAGAGGCTTTGTATGGAGGGTCCTGGTATAATAACCTTCAGCCAAAATTTTCTCATAAAATAGTAAGGTCTCAGACCTCCACTGAAGCTCTAGTGAACTCTTCCTCGTAGACGCCCATGGTGGGTGGCCAACTTTGGGCCCAGGCTGATGCTTCCTTGTTTGGTGATGTGTCTCTCCACAGTTTGATGAGATTTGTACATACTCGTAATTCTCTTTTTCTTAGTCTATTGTTTTAACTAGCTATTACTCTAGAGTCCAGGATGATGTTGCTCCATTTGGAGGTATTGTGTAGAGCTACTTATTACTCTAGAGCTGAGGTAGATGTTTCTCCATCTAGGTGGGGTAGCTTATTGTTGTGTTGATTATACTAATCACTTTCTTTACTCTACTTTAAGTTACATAAGTTCAAATCTCTTTTGATTTTTTTTTCTTGATTTTTTTATTGTTATAAATCAGGGGTCAGGAAACTTTTTGGCTGAGAAAGCCATGAACGCCACATATTTTAAAATGTAATTCGTGACAGCCATACAACGATTCATGTACATTACGCATTATCCAATAAAAATTTGGTGTTGTCCTGGAGGACAGCTGTGATTGTCTCCAGCCACCTGCAACCATAAACATGAGCGGTAGGAAATGAATGGATTGTAATACATAAGAATGTTTTATATTTTTAATGTTATTATTTTTTTATTAAAGATTTGTCTGCAAGCCAGATGCAGCCATCAAAAGAGTCACATCTGTCTCGTGAGGTTCCTGACCCATTATAAATCATAAAAAATATTCCCCCCCTATAATCCACCCATGAGTATTTGCATCTCTGTTCCAGCACCTCCTGCACAGCACAGTATCTAACATTGGGTAAGGGCTTACAGAAAGTCAGGACATCTTTCATTAAATTAAGAGAGAAAGAAATATGGGCAAGAATGTGAATAAATTTCATGTGGAAAATTATTTTCATGAAAAGAATATAGTCCATGTAGCTGAATGAAATAAAATATATAAGGAGCTGGCTACTTATTGCCACATGGCATGTTCTTAAGTATTATGTAGAAGGAAGCTTCTATATTCAAATGAGTAGAACATTAGTGACTTCAATGCAGTTTAATATATTTTTCAGAACTTACTTGTTAATGAACCTCATAAATATCCAAGAAGGGACCATGAAAGTTATAGTTTCTGAAAATTTGTTTTCCTAAAATATTGCATAGCTCTCTCTCACTAATAAAGCAACTATCAACATACCCAAGAAATAATTTCATAAGAAATAGCTTGGGAAATTTTAGAAAAAATTAGAAAAGAAGCCATTAATTAGATTAAAATAGAAATTTAGAAAATATAAATATATTAAAAGAGAATATAGAAATAAATGAGACAGTATCTACATTCATATGGATGAAAAGTCAATCCTACAGACAAAAACTATAAAATACCTTACCAAGTCAACCCCACAGACAAAACTATAAATCTTTGAAGGCATTGGTGGAGAATGATTAAAAATACGTGGACAAATTCTTGGTAACGTTATAGACAATCTGAATGACATTATCAACTACCTTGACTTAATTGCCATTTAAAATATCTTACCCTTGACAGCTTTAAAATACACATTTTTTTAACATGCACATGATCATTCACCATGATAGCTATAAAAATAGCAATAGATTTAAAAACATTGAAATCAGAGTCTACTCTTTGACTACAGTAGATCTAAATGAGAAATTAATTATAATAAAATACCTGGGAATACCTCAAATATATGGAAATTAAATAAGAAAATTAGAAAATATTTTAGACTGAATAATAATGAAAACACATTATTTCAAATTTCTACCTGGATATAATACACAAAAAAACAACATCTAAAGGTATTGAGGGAGGGGAGAGATTAGAGGCAGACAGATTTTTGGAGAGAAATTTACATTTAAAAGAAGAGAGATGGAGAACTAACTGCACAAGTTAATTCCTGTCTCCCCAGCTTTTAGCATGAGACTAAAGTTCAGCAAGGGAAGATACACATTAAAAAAACAAAAACAAAAAACAGTCTTTACTCCTCCAAGATTCAGAAATATAAAGCTGCCAAATTAGGAATCATGAAAAGAGTGAGACACATGAAAAGGAAAGAGTCATTTAATTAAGGAATAAAATTAATTCAGAAAAGAACAATAACAAAAACAAATAAAAAAAATTGAGCAATATATTTGAAAAGATATTTTTAACAGAAGATATACAAATGTTCTTAAAGCACATAAAAAAATTCTCAACATCACTAATCATTAGAGAGATACAAAGTAAAGCCACAATGAGATATCATTAGACAGTCATTAGAATAGCTAAAGAAAAAGCCTAACAACACCAAGTGTGGGTAAAGATAAAGAACAACTGGGTCTCCTGTGCATTGTTTGAGAGAAATGAAAAATGGTACAGTTGCTTTGGAAAACAAAGTTATACTACCTTTACATATTTCTATCCTTAGATATTTACCCAACAACATTGAAAATACATATGCCCCCCAAATGTACATGTGAATGTTCATTGTTGCACTATTTATAGTATCCCCAAAGCCAAATGACTGTCAACTGATAGAAAGATGATTAAACTATATTATATCTATATTGTGGATTACTACTGAGCAATAAACAGTAACAAAATAAGTTAGGCATGAAACAACATAATGAATCTTTAAAACAAGTTTCTAAATTTTGAAAATCAATCAAAATTAATCTGACTGACAATTATTATTTCATTTATATGAAATACTAGAAACGGTAAAACTATGGAAACAGAAAGCATACCACAAATCTTCTAGATCTGTAATTGGACAGTTTGGGAATTGCATGCATAGAGCCCAGGGGAAACTTTCAGAGTGGGAGAATATGCTCCATCTTCATCGTGCTTATCTAGTATTTACGTACAAAAAACTGCTCATCTTCCTTTGAACACAAGCCCTCTCCCCTTTTGGGTGTTTCTTCCTCAGCATAAAATTATTTTCTTTGCATGATGAAATCCCTCTCACTCTTTGAGGTTCACCTCAAATGTAATTTCTGATATAATCACATCTGACTAACTGGAGAATTTTCTTAGTTTTCCTTTTCATAAATCTCTTTGTGTTAAATCCTTACCACATTATATTTGAAAAACTGTTCTCATTTAATAAATTGGTGCTGCTTAAAAAACTAGACTGTGCTTTATATTTGGACCTTCGCAAGCATCCAGATACCCCTCCGCCCCCCCCAAATTGAACATAATAAATATATGCATTTTATACTGTAATTTTTAATTTTCTAAAAACATTTTACAAACAAGATTTCTGGGATGTTTTGATCTTTCCTTTTTTTAAAAGAAGACCTCATGAAATTATCTCTTGTAGCATTCAGTTTTACCATGTTTTAGCAACATTAATCATTTTTTACTATTTATTTCCTTTTCTATGTCCTTCATTCAGTATAGCCCATACTGCTTAAAATGGTCATATAATATTGTATAGTATCAACACAGTTCTCAATCAGAAATACCTTGCTTCAATTTCTTTAAAATAATCTTATAATATTTACATTTCCTTAATTTTAATTCTTTCTAGACATTCTCTGGTCTTTTCTTATTAGTAGGCATACATGCTCGAATGGCCTACAATTTGCTAAAGCCTGTGATGATATGGTGAAGTAATTACACACCACAATTTTGTTAATATATCATGGTAATCATGTGAGTTGCCTTAGTAACAGCACTATTTCTACAAACTCCTCAGTAGGAGAATTTCTTGTTAATGATAATTAGACTAGCACTGCATAATCGTAGTATATTTTATAGAACCTTTATTGATTCAGGAATACTAGTAATTCCTTTGAGATTTAAGAGGAGAATCTTTCCACCATTTTCCAGTAATCATTTTAGGAAATCTATTACCAATTTTATGATGAGGCAATGAAAGTTGGTATAAATTGCTTCATGGAAATAAATAATTTTCTTCAAAATAAAGATTAAATGGTAAAACTATATTCGAATTCAGGTCTGTCTGATTTCAAACCTAATGCCTTTTCTGAGATGACTGGCTGCCTCTAGTGACAATCTTTTAAAAAATAAATTTATTATAAACATTTCCAAACACACACAAAAGCAATGAGAACAGCATAACCAACACTATGAACATCAGATTCCGCATTTATCAAAATTCTGCCATTTTTCCTTATCTAGTTGTATATATCTTTTCCTCTTTCTTTTTTGTAGTATTTTGAAGCCAATCTCAGATGTCATGTCTTTTCATCTCTATAATTTTTTGTATGCATCTGTAAAAGTAAAGCTTTTCTTATATAATGATGACTTTATTATATGAACAAATTAATAACAATTTTTTGGTTGGTATGAAATATTTCAAAAATATGTGCAAAAGTTTTCTTCTTTTTAAGTTAGTATTTAGAATCTACAAATCTGTGTTATGACACCTAAAAATTTTAAAATCTAAAGCAGCAGTCCCCTCTCTCACTTACCTTTTTCTATTTACTTTTTTTTTTTAAATCAAATTCTGGTGCAGAAAATAGATAGTACTTCTATAGACTGTCCCAGTTCTTAATGGTCTTCCTTTTTTTTTTTGTTATAAATGAGCTTTCTTCTCTGTCCCTTCCATTTTATATACATACATACATATCCTATGGGCTTAAGGCTTGTTTAGATTCAGTTTCAGATTCAACATTATTTTATCTTCCAAGACCATCATTAGCATCCTAAAAGTCCCATTTTTAGAGATGCTGAGATTTTTAATTATCAGGTGCTGAAATATTTTTATTGCCAAATTTCTCATCAATCTTTTATTCCACTGAGGATCATTCTATAAGTAAATTAATTTATTAGGTGTTGCAAAATGGTCATTTTATAAATCTGTCATTCTTTATTGGCTACATTTCTTCTGAAAGAAGAAATTTAATTTATCAAATAATCTTATTTCTTATTTGGAAATATGGGATACATAGGGGAGTCAGAATCAATGCTTTATTTTATCTTTGTTCATTAGCAATTTTTAATTTTCCTTGCAAAGTGTTGGTGCCCTAGATGTTCTATATCTCTTCCCCACCACTTAACCCCACCTCATGCCATTGTAAATTTATGGGTTTTCACATAGTCAGTCCATTCAAATAAATTATTCTTTTTTATGCTAAAATAGTTTCATCCTTGTTTCTTGGCCAATGAGAGATCTTTAAGTTGCTTTCTTGGTCCATCAATCTTTTATTAGTTTCTTGTTTTCTGACACAAGGCATTTCTAAACTCATCATGTTTACTTCTTGATTTATATCAGAAATTACCCCATACTCTAAGAAGTTCTAGTTATTTTTGTTGAAAATGGCATTTAGATAACACAATCTAAGCACTAGGGGTACTCATTGTTTTTGAGTTATCATTGATTCTGGACATTCTTAGAAGACACATAGCAAATATTTAAAATAAAACATATTTATATGAATATGTCTAACATGCAGATTTTTACTTAACACATTTGATTTTACACTTATGTTTTTATCTTAAAGTAAAATATTTGTTTCTAACAACACCAATATGTCTTTATTTGCATCATCTGGAAATATATAAAATAAGGTGGCTCTGGGAATAACATAAATATTGCTGCTAACAAATAGACTACTGAACACCTGAAGATATATTTACAACTCTTAATTTTTATTTTTTTACAGCTCTTATTGTTTTTAGCATATCTTCCTATGTGTGCATCTATTGATTTATAGTTCACTTACTGTGCTTTATAGTCACATGACCTGGTCCCACAGACAAATTATATATTATTAAATATTCAGAAAAGTCTGACTTCCTTTGCTAGTTCTTCTAACCTAGAACCTTCTTAGTTTCAGTAAATTGTAGATATTTTTAAATCTTATTTATTTTACTTTTTTTCTTTTTTTTCTAAAATTTGTATTGAATATTTAGTTTTTTCTTGTTGTTTTAAACAATTTTCTCTATAACAATTGTTTTCTCTTTATTTTTGAAATTAAAATTTTTGGAGTAACTTTGGTTAATAACACTATACAAATTTTATGTTTACAATTTTATATGACATCTGTGAACTCCACTGTGTGCTCACTACCCAGATTTAGTCTTCCATTACCTTATATTTGACCCCCTCTACCCTTCTATTATCCCCTCACCTGCCTTCTCCCTGGCAACCACCATTCTATTCTTTATCTTTGTTTTGTTTATTTATTTTTTCTTTATGTTTTATATCCCACATGAGTGAAATCATATAGTTCTTCTCCTTTTCCATCTGGTTTATTTCACTTAACATGATATTCCCCAAGGTTTATTTATTTTGCCTCAAATGGCAATATTTGATTTTTTAATGGCTGAATAGTATTACATTGTGTATATGTACTACTTCTTTATCAACCATCCCTTTAAGAACACTTATTTTGAAATTAAAATGATTAGGTATGAGGTAATTTTTAAAAATATTAAAATTGTATAATCTCTGAAATCAGCTAGAAGTTTTATTGTCATGAAGGTTGAGAGATATAATATTTTCTTTTCTTAAATAATAACTTTTTTCATGGCAGAAAATCCTGGTTTGTAAGGGAGTTTTTAAAGGAGCCTTTCAAAGAGGATGATAAAACAAAAATCTTTTCAGTGGCTTCTGGGAAGGCAAGATTTGTCTTGAGATGGAATTTGGAATACAACAGTTCCCTGAGCAAACTGTCATTCAATTTTTGAGGTAGAATTTAAATAACTGCATTGTTTTCTCAGAACTCCTAGTTTGAGCACTCTGATCTACAGAATTACAACTACATTGATTCTTTTCCAAAACAGTTACTTTCCAGATCCGTTCTTGAGTATTATACTGTCCTGTATGATACTTACTTTTTTATCAAAATAATGGATCTTAGCCTGACCAGGTGGTGGCACAGTGGATAGAGCATCAGACTGGGATGCGGAGAACCCAGGTTTGAGACCCCAAGGTAGCCAGCTTGAATGCGGGCTCATCTGGTTTGAGCAAAGCTCACCAGCTTGGACCCAAGGTCACTGGCTTGAGCAAGGGGTTACTCGGTCTGCTGTAGCCCCTCAGTCAAGGCACATATGAGAAAGCAATCAATGAACAACTAAGGTGTTGCAACGAAAAACTAATGATTGATGCTTCTCATCTCTCTCCATTCCTGTCTGTCTGTCCCTATCTATCCTTTTCTCTGACTCTCTGTCTCTGTAAAAAATAAATAAATAGATAAATAAATAAATAATGGATCTTATACATAATGCTTCTGAGTTGAAGAATTTAATTTGACTTTCCAGAGGCCAAACCCCAAAATATGAATTCTGTCAGAGATGATGGTAACATAAAATTTCAAAAAGTGAATAAGACTTTTTGATGGGGAAAAAGAGAAAAGTCATTCTAAATTTTGTAAAGGCTTAGCTTTGTAAAATTAGTCACTGTGACACAAAGATTAAAATGATTCTTTTTTTTTTCCTAGTATTTTAGAGATATTTAATAGTTTGAAATATATCAAATGTCAGTACCTAGTTATTTAATCTTCAGGACAAAATATTTTAATCCAAACAGTTAATAACCTGCAGCATGTAAAGAGAGGTTGTATAAGTTTCAGTTTAAGTTGTTTGTTCTAAACCATTATTTGCAATAGCCTTTAAACTAAAAAAAGTTTTATAATACACTATCCCACATAATATTTATTATGTGTTTGTGAGGTTGATATCCACATAATAATCCATCTAACAGATGACATAGTTTAAAAAGTTTGTTATTTCACTTAGATATCTATCTATCTATGTATCTATCATCTATCTATCATCTATCTATTTCTACTTATCTATTATCTATCATCCACCTATCTAAATAAAAATAATAGAGAAATTACATAATTTGCTTAATGTAATATAATTAAAAAGAGTTTGGAATTATATCCTTTTTTTAATCAAAAAGTGAATGGTGTAGATTTTGAGGGGAATACGGGGGGGATGCATTCCGGGTGACACTAGAATCTATGTAAACACAATAAATTAAAATCAATTAAAAAAAGTGAATCATGCAAATTAGATGTCAGCAACTATTTTCTATAAGGTCCAGATAGCAAATATTTTACTCTTCATGGGTGGTATTGTTCTTAGGTCTCTTTTACACAGTACTCAGTTTTGCTACTCAGCATTAAAACAGTTATAGACAATATGTAAAGAATACACAGTCTATGCTGCAATAAAACTTTATTTGCAAAAACATGAAAGGCCACATTTGGACTCAGGCATAATTTATTGACCCTTGTGTAAAGAAATATAATATGTCTTAGGGTCACACAACCACACAACCTTTGACTTTTAAAAAGTAATTTTACAGATATCTCAAAAGACAGCTCATTAACTCCTTTCATTAGTTTAAGATGACCTTGAGGGGAGAAATTATTTGGTAAACCTAGCTACCTGTGGAAATAGTTTGGGTGAATGGGGACTGTGAGTTGAAATGTTACCATCTGCAACAGAATGAATGGACCTAGAAGACATTGTGCTTAGTAAAATTGGTCAGTCAGAGAAAGACAAATACCATGTGATTTTAATTATATGTGCAATCTAAAGAACAAAATAAATGACCAAATAAAAATTTTTCTTCTAATTTTATTTAGAAAATTAAATTTAACAGGGAGACATTGATCAATATGAGTACAGAGGTTTCAGGTAAAACGTTTCTATAGCATTTGAACTGTTGATTATGTTGTATATCCATCACTCAAAGTCAAATCATTTTCCGTCACCATATATTTGTCCCTCTTTACACCCTCTCCCCCTCCCCCTAGTTCCCCCTCCACCTTATAACAACTTCACTTTTATCTATGTTCATGCATCTCAGTTTTATATACCAACTATGTATGAAATCATACAGTTCTTAGCTTTTTATGATTTACTTATTTCACTTGGTATAATGTTCTCAAGGTCCATCCATGTTGTCATAAATGGCACTGTGTCATCATTTCTTATGGCTGAGTAGTATTCTATTGCATAGATCAGAGGTCCCCAAACTTTTTACACGGGTGGCCAGTTCACTGTCCCTCAGACTGTTGGAGGGCCAGACTATAAAAAAAAACTATGAACAAATCCCTATGCACACTGCACATATCCTATTTTAAAGTAAAAAAACAAAACAGGAACAAATACAATATTTAAAATAAAGAACAAGTAAATTTAAATTAACAAACTGACTAGTATTTCAATGGGAACTATGGGCCTGCTTTTGGCTAATGAGATGGTCAATGTCTGGTTCTATATTTGTCACTGCTAGTCGTAACAAGTGATATGACGTGCTTCTGGAGCCATTACGCATGTGGCCCGCATCACCGGAAATAGTACTGTATGTGAGCGATGCCACGCTTTGCAGCGCTGCCACATACAGTACTCCAGGAGCACAGGATGCATCCTGTGCTTATGCATCCTGTGCTCCTCTCAATGACCACCAATGAAAAAGGTACCCCTTCTGGAAGTGCGGTGGGGGTGGATAACTGGCCTTGGAGACCCCTGGCATAGATGCACCACATCTTCTTTATCCAATCCTCTATTGAGGGACACTTAAGTTGTTCCTATATCTTGGCCACTGTGAATAATGCTGCGATGAACATGTGGGTACAAAAAATATTTAAACAGATTCAGACATAGAGAGAGAACTTTTATTTACCAGGGGGGAAGAAAGTTGGAGTACTGAGTAAAAGAAGTGAAGGGACTAAGAAGCACAAATTGGTGGTTACAAAATGGTCACAGGGAAGTAAATACAGCATAGGTAGGGAATATTGTCAATAGTATTGTGATTAATATGTATAGTGCCAGTTAGGATGCTCGAAATGTCATGTAAACAATATATAAAGTATATTTTTGTCTATCCATTAAGTTTTTGTATTTTGTATTTGTCTATCCACAAATACAAAATAAAATTTAGAACAGTAATACAGAGAGCAGTAACTTTGCCAAAATAAGTTACATATAAATATAAGCTTATTTTTTTTTCAATTTTTTGATATATTGAAAGCCCAGTAAAGTGCACAGGTCTTAAGTATATAACTCCCACATTTCCACCACCCCTAAAAGTTCCCTCATTCACCTTGCCACTTATTACCACCAGCAGAAGCAACCATTGTTCTGAATCTTTATATATATATTTATTTGTTCTAGAACTTTAAATAAAGGGTACTACTCAATAATAATCATTTATGTCTGGTTTTGTCTCAATTTTCTATTGCTTTATAATAAATTCCGCATTCATAGTAGCTTCAAATAATAGTCATTATCTCACAGTTTCCATGTGTCAGGAACCCAGGCATGGCTCAGCAAAGTCCAAAGTTCAGAGTTTCTCAGTGTCTTCAGGGCTCAAGATCTTCTTCAATGCTCATTAAAATTTTTGATAGAATTCAGTTCCTTATGATTTTAAGACTGAGTTCTGGTTCATATATGATTGTTTGCTGCTAGAAATATAACACTGTTTTTTTAAGAAGAACATACATTTGATATTAGACTTACCCACTATAAGTTCTCATTCAATTAATTCAAAATCAACTGATTTGGAAACTTAACTGTTGTCATATTATGTAACCTAATCATAAGAGTGGCAGTTTCTACCCACACTCAAAGGGAAGGGATTATACAGTGTTCCATGAAGTGAGAGTATTCTTATTTTGAGAACCTACCACAGATTTCTTTTATGGTATTAATATTCATCCATATAATTTATGTCATTGCACATATTGGTCATCCTTTATTATATAAATATAGGATACTATAATTTCTTATTCCACTTTCTTATTGATGGACTTTTTAAATTTTTGGCTGTCATGAATAAAGCTACTATAATTTCTTATACAATATTTGGTGGACAGATTTTTTTTAAGTATTTAGATACTTAGAGGTTAAATTGTGATGGGACATAAGAAAGGTATAGTTTTACTTAAAGTCCTTTCTTTGCATTGTCTTGAGTCTTTGAGCTACATTTCCAAGACCAAATTAAACATTTAAAAAATAAATCAGGCCCTGGCCGGTTGGCTCAGCTGTAGAGTGTCGGCCTGGCGTGCAGGGGACCCGGGTTCGATTCCCGGCCAGGGCACATAGGAGAAGCGCCCATTTGCTTCTCCACCCCCTCCTCCTCCTTCCTCTCTGTCTCTCTCTTCCCTTCCCGCAGCCAAGGCTTCATTGGAGCAAATATGGCCCGGGCGCTGGGGATGGCTCCTTGGCCTCTGCCCCAGGCGCTAGAGTGGCTCTGTTCGCGGCAGAGCGATGCCCTGGAGGGGCAGAGCATCGCTCCCTGGTGGGCAGAGCGTCACCCCTGGTGGGCGTGGCCGGTGGATCCCGGTCGGGCGCATGCGGGAGTCTGTCTGACTGTGTCTCCCTGTTTCCAGCTTCAGAAAAATACAAAAGTAAATAAGTAAATAAATAAATAAATCAGTTCAAAGCACTACATGTTCATTAACTGAAATGTTTTGTCACACCTGGCTCTTCTACTCTTCTTTCGCTCCAAGTGTGCACATGCTACTTTAAACTGAGCTGTTTCTTCTCCTCTAAGAAACAAAAAGCCACCTTAA
This sequence comes from Saccopteryx bilineata, assembly GCF_036850765.1. Classification (NCBI taxonomy): domain Eukaryota; kingdom Metazoa; phylum Chordata; class Mammalia; order Chiroptera; family Emballonuridae; genus Saccopteryx; species Saccopteryx bilineata. Next base: position 156,715,560 of record NC_089492.1, read on the forward strand.
TGTCCAGTATTAGTAAAACTGGATGCAAGTATCTATGTACTTTTTCCTGAAAAGGGATAGTTACAAAATCTGGGAGTTCTTATCAAAGATGAAGCAATCTATGGTTATAGAAAAGCAAAGCAGAGCAAAACAAAGCCTGCACAGGAACATAATATCCGGTCATTGGCACTTTACTACTCAGATATGCTTATGCTTACAGTTTAGTTTTATAATTTGTTTATGGACATATAATTGTGGGGAAAGCCATCAGATGTCAGCTAAACCTTTTATTTGTAAGCTAAACCTTTTATCTGTAGTAAAGAAGTTTCCAGAATGGTATGAAAACAGCTCTAGGTGACAAGGTTGAGCCTCTCTAGTATGACATCATGATATGGCGGTGCTCATACTCTCTTCCTGAGCATTGTCTTTGATATATAACAAAAGAAGCATCTTTATTTCACAAAAAAATTATAGGCTAGAGTAAAAGCAATATTTTATATCAATCTTCAAAGAGACCTGGATGAAGAACTTGTAGTTCTATCACTAATAAAATCCAAAGGAAATTGCATGACCTGTTTAGACTCTTACTTCAAATTTGTTTCTAAAACAATATACTGATCCTCAATCATTATGACAATAATTAAAAATAACATGATAATAAATGTAAATTCATTATATGTCTCCATAACAATATTTTTATAATTGTTTATCAAGCGAAAGACTTGCCAGTGAAAAGACAGCCAAAAGCCACCAAAAACAACTCTGAATAAAGTGAAAATCTTGCCATTACTGGTTCCTGTGGTTCAGGCCAGAAAGGGTCACTGAACTTCATTTCATATTCTACTCTCTGACTCCAACACTTTGAAGAACACCATGGGGACGGAGTCAGTTTCCTTAAGCTAGCAAAAAAACCAAAAAACAAAAAACACACACACAGACGGATTTTTCACTTCCTCAAGCTGCTATTCTCCATTTTTCTTTATGTGTAAGTATATATGTTTACATGATTGTCATCTATGTATTATAATTATTTTGAAGTAAAATGTCAATTTGTAAATTTAAGTTAGATAAAAATTCAGCTACTGTCACCCAAGTAAGGACAGCATAGGAATACCTTTATATGCTGACTCATTCTAACAATCAGTTTTTTATTATACTAATCCAGAATGATGACACTTGTGAGGAAATTGGTTATCACAAAAGTAAATGCTGAGTCAATTGGAGAACTGTCACCAAAACCTCATTATTTTCCAGGTAGTAGGGAAATAATAATTAAAATCTTTCTTACATAGGATAAAAAGCTTATTTACATATATCTATAATAGAACCATTGAGCATTTTCTGAATGTATCATAAAAACAAGCTATAATTTTTTAGTTCATTTATCTTTTTTAACTCTCCAATTGCACTTACTTTTCTTCTGTTGCTAGAATTTGTCATGCACTACCTCAGTGCCTTTGCACTTGCTCTTATTTTTCTCTCTCATCCATGAGAGCTTAGTTCAAAAGCCATTTCTCCTGAAAACTCTTCTGACCACCCTTGTATATGTCTTTAAGAAGATGATATTTAGTTTCTATTATAGAATAATGTTTTTAAGTAATAAATTCCTTTTTCCACCCCAAAATGTAAGCTCTACGAGGACCAAGACTATATTTGTTTTGCTCACTATTTTAACCCTGAGGCTTAGTGTAATGCCTAACACAGAATAAGCTCTCAAAAGATGAATATGTTTCTAATGTAACTATTTTAAATTAAAATTACACTTGCAAACATTTTATTTTTTCTCCTTCATTCTTTTTTTTCATTCTTTGATTTTCTAAAAGAAGGAGGAGGAGGAGGGGAGAAAGGGAGGAGGAGAAGACTCTGTGATGGACTTTCTCAAAAGGTAATAGATGGATATATCTTTAAAAATATGCCTTTTTATTGCATATATATATATATATATATATATATATATATATATATATTTAACTCCATCTTAAACTACTCTAGCAGAAATTCTCTAGAATTGGAACATAAGATCTAGAATACAGAATCCTTTCCTATTGCTTCACAAATGTTTTGTAAGGTAGAACAGTGCCTGGCACATAATATGAGGGAATCACTAAATGTTAAATAAATAAATCAACTAAATAGGCAAAGGAATAGTAAAATTAAACAATGATGCTCTAACTGGCTTATAAAATTGACTCTTTTTTAGTTAACTTTTTAATATGAACTAGTTGTAAACTTTTTTTTAGAAATTCTTGATTTATACTAATAAGTATAGAAAACCAGATGACATGATGACACTTCAGCAGTTGCTGTGTCCGGGAAATTATTGCATTCTTTATGTATTAGCTCTGGAAAGTGTACAATAAGAAAATGAAAATATTTAATACTGTTTTCAACTATTTTTGAAGATGAGGTATCTTAATAACTCACATTGTATAATGCTCCCAAATCTATTTATTCTCTAGATATTCCACATCATTATCATTTTAGAAGGAACACCCAATTCTTTTGTTTTAAGTAATTTTTGATTTTCCTTTATTTTATAAAGAATTTTTCAAAGAATTATATTTATATTTCAAAAATAAGTGATGAACATATTTATACTTAATGTTATTGCTTATTTAGTAATTTCTTCACTACCTTAGATTAGAATACTAACTATTGAAATGCTAATTCTTAGTAACATAGCAGAATTAATTTTGGCCAGGGAGTGGACAGTTAGTTCCTAGTGAGTACTGAGCTGCTTAAAAAGTCAGGTTGGCCAATCTTTCCAGAAATCTGCTTTAAGGAGATGATAAACCTTCCTTTGTGTTGACATATTTGTTTAGGATGTTGTAACAGGAAATATAACTTGAGTAAGGTCCCTGTCTACAAAATTCTTAAAGTCTGGTGAAAGTAATGTAGACACATTGTTACAAAGCAATAGACATTCTCTGCCTTGAAAATTACCAGTTCAAAGAGGGTTTTTTTTTCTCCAAGTTTTCTTTTATTCTTTTCCTATAATACTTATTTTTTAAATTGATGTTTTTGGTTCTTTTATTTCTTGTCTTTAACCTTACATACTCTTGTCATTTATTTTTTATTTTTTTTTAAGTTTTTTTTAACTTTTTTAAAATTCATTTTAGAGAAGAGAGAGAAAGGGAGAGAGAGAGAGAGAGACAGAGATAGAAGGTGGGGAGGAGCTGGAAGCATCAACCCCCATATGTGCCTTGACCAAGCAAGCCCAGGGTTTTGAACCGGCGACCTCAGCATTTCCAGGTCGACACTTTATCCACTGCACCACCACAGGTCAGGCGTCATTTATTTTTTAAATAAATTTTTATTAATTTTAATGGGTGACATCAATAAATCAGGGTACATATGTTCAAAATAAACATCTCCAGGTTATCTTGTCATTCAATTATGTTGCATACTCGTCACTCAAAGTCAAATTGTCCTCCGACACCTTCTAACTGGGTTTCTTTGTGCCCCTCCCCCTCTCCCTCCCTCTCCTCCACCCACCCGGGAACCACCACACTCTTGTCCATGTCTCTTAGTCTCTTTTTTATGTCCCACACATGTATGGAATCATGCAGTTCTTAGTTTTTTCTGATTTACTTATTTCACTCTGTATAATGTTATCAAGATCCACCCATTTTGTTGGAAATGATCCAATGTCATTATTTCTTTTGGCTGAGTAGTATTCCATAGTGTATATTTGCCACATCTTCTCTATCCAGTCATCTATTGGAGGACTTTTTGGTTCTTTCCATGTCTTGGTCACTGTGAACAATGCTACAATAAACACGGGGCTGCATGTGTCTTTACATATCAATGTTTCTGAGTTTTGGGGGTATATACTCAGTAGAGGAATTGCTGGGTCATAAGGTAGTTCTATTTTCAGTTTTTTGAGGCACCACCATACTTTCTTCCATAATGGTTGTACTACTTTACATTCCTACCAACAGTGAATGAGGGTTCCTTTTTCTCCACAGCCTCTCCAACACTTGTTATTACCTATCTTGTTGATAATAGTTAATCTAACAGGTATAAGGTGGTATCTCATTGCAGTTTTGATTTGCATTTCTTTAATAACTAATGAAGATGAGCATCTTTTCATATATCTGTTGGCTATTTGTATTTTCTCCTGAGAGAAGTGTCTGTTCATGTCCAACTCTTGTTTATTTATTGGATTGTTTGTTTGTTTGTTGTTGAGTTTTATGAGTTCTTTGTACATTTTGGATATTAGGCCATTATCTGAGCTGTTGTTTGAAAATAACATTTCCCATTTTTTTGGCTGTCTATTTATCTTGTTGTCAGTTTCTCTTGCTGAGCAAAAAGTTCTTAGTCTGATGAAGTCCCATTCACTTATCTTTGCCTTCACTTCCCTTGCCTTTGGAGTCAAATTCATAAAATGCTCTTTAAAACCAAGGTCCATGAGTTTAGTACCTATGTTTTCTTCTATGTACTTTATTGCTTCGGTTCTTATATTTAGGTCTTTGATTCACTTTGAATTAATTTTAGTACAACGGGACAAACTCTAGTTGAATTTTATTCTTTAGCATGTGGCTTTCCAGTTTTCCCAACACCATTTGTTGAAGAGGCTTTGTTTTCTCCATTGTGTGCTGTTGATCCCTTTATCAAAAATTATTTGACTATATATATGTGGTTTTATTTCTGGTCTTTCTATTCTGTTTCATTGGTCTGAGTGACTATTTTTCTGACAATGCCATGTTGTTTTGATTGTCGTAGCTCTATAATATAATTTGAAGTCAGGTATTGTAATGTCCCCAGCTTCATTCTTTTTCTTTGAAATTGCTTTGGCTATTCGGGGTTCTTTATAATTTCATATAAATCTGATGATTTTTTGTTCCATTTCTTTAAAAAATGTCATTGGAATTTTGATGGGAGTTGCATTAAATTTGTATATTGCTTTGGGTAATATGGCCATTTTGATTATATTTATTCTTCCTATCCAAGAACAAGGAATATTTTTCCATTTCATTGTATCTTTTTTGATTTCTCTTAAAAATATTTTGTAGTTTTTGTTATATAGGTCCTTTACATTCTTTGTTATGTTTATTCTTAGGTATTTTGTTGTTGTTGTTGCAATAGTGAAGGGGATTATTTTTTTGAGTTCGTTTTCTAATATTTCATTGTTGGCATATAGAAAGGCTATGGACTTTTGTATGTTAATTTTGTATCCTGCGACCTTACTGTATTGGTTTACTGTTTCTAGTAGTCTTTTTGTGGAGTCCTTCGGGTTTTCGATGTATAGGATTATATCATCTGCAAAAAGTGATACCTTTACTTCTTTTTTTTCCGATATGGATGCCTTTTATTTCTTTCTCTTGTCTGATTGCTCTGGCCAGAACTTCTAGCCCCACATTAAATAAGAGTGGAGAGAGTGGACAACCCTGTCTTGTTCCTGATTTAAGGTGAAAAGTCCTCAGTTTTACGCCATTTAATATGATGTTGGCTGATGGTTTATCATATATGGCCTTTATCATGTTGAGATATTTTCCTTGTATCCCCATTTTGTTGAGTGTCTTAAACATAAAGTTGTGTTGTATTTTATCAAATGCCTTTTCTGCATTTATTGATAAGATCATGTGGTTTTTGTTCTTTGTTTTGTTGATATGGTGTATTACATTAACCGTTTTATGTATGTTGAACTATTCTTGAGATTCTGCGATGAATCACACTTGATCACGATGTACTATTTTTTTAATATGTTGTTGTATTCGATTTGCTAGTATTTTGTTTAGTATTTTAGCATCTGTATTCATAGAGATATTGGTCTGTAGTTTTCTTTTTTTGTGCCGTCCTTGCCAGGTTTTGGTATGAAGGTTATATTGGCCTCATAAAATGTGTTTGGAAGTATTGCTTCTTCAATTTTTTGGAAGACTTTGAGTAAAATAGGAACTAAGACTTCTTTGAATGTTTGATAGAATTCACTAGTATAGTCATCTGGGCCTGGACTTTTATTTTTGAGGAGGTTTTTAATAGTTTTTTTTATTTCCTCCCTGCTGATTGGTCTGTTTAGGCTTTCTGCTTCTTCATGACTCAGTCTAGGAAGGTTGTGTAGTTCTAGGAATTTATCCATTTCTTCTAGATTGTTGAATTTGGTGGCATATAGTTTTTCATAGTATTCTACAATAATTCTTTCTTTATCTATGGTGTCTCTGGTGATTTCTCCTCTTTCATTTTGGATTTTGTTTATATGAGTCCTTTCTCTTTTTTCCTTAGTGAGTTTTACCAAGGGTTTGTCAATTTTGTTGATCTTTTCAAAGAACCAGCTCCTTGTTTTATTAATTTTTTTCTATAGTTTTACTGTTCTCTATTTCATTTATTTCTGCTCTGATTTTTATTATTTCTTTTCTTTGGCTGATTTGGGGTTGTCTCTGTTCTTTTTTTTCTAGTTCCTTAAGGTGTAAAGTTAAGTGTTTTACTTGGGCTCTCTCTTGTTTGTTCATATAAGCCTGAAGTGAATGAACCTCCCTCTTATTACTGCTTTTGCTGAATCCCAGAGATCCTGATATTTTGTATTGTCATTTTCATTTGTCTGTATATATCTTTTGATCTCTATGCTTATTTCTTCTTTGACCCACTTATTTTTTAAAAGTATGTTGTTTAGTTTTAACATTTTTTTGAGTTTTTTTCCCTCTTTTTTGTAGTTGAATTCTAGTTTCAAGGCTTTATGATCATAAAATATGCTTGGTACAACTTCAATTTTTCTGAATTTGCTGATGTTATTTTTGTGGCCCAACATATGGTCAATTCTTGAGAATGTTCCATGTACACTATAGAAAAATGTGTACTCTGTTACTTTGGGATGAAATGTCCTGTAGATGTTTATCATATCCAGGTGCTCTAGTGTTTTGTTTAAGGCCAGTATTTCTTTATTGATTTTCTGTTTGGATGAATGATCTAGAGCCATTAGTGGTGTATTGAGGTCTCCAAGTGTGACTGTACTTTTGTTAGTTTTTGTTTTTAAGTCAATCCGTAGATGTAATATATTTTGGTGCTCCTTGGTTTGGTGCATATATATTAAAAATTGTTATATCTTCTTGATTTAGTGTCCATTTAGTCATTATGAAATGACCATTTTTGTCTCTGAGTACTTTTGCTGTCTTGTTGTCAGTATTATTAGATATGAGTATAGCTACACCTGCTTTTTTTTTCCAATGTTATTTGCTTAGAGTTTTCTTTTCCAGGCTTTTACTTTGAATTTGTTTTTATCCTTGTTGCTTAGATGTGTTTCTTGTAGGCAGCATAGAGTTGGATTTTCTTTTTTAATCCATTCTGCTTCTCTGTGTCTTTTTATTGGTGATTTTAGTCCATTTACATTTAGTGTAATTATTGACACTTGAGGGTTCCCTATTGCCATTATAAATTTCTTTCTGTTAGTTTTGTATCTTGTTTGATTCTTCTCTTTTGTTTTTCTATCATTTGTTTTTGTTTGGTTATAATCCATACTTCTTTCCTCTGTTGCTAACTTTTTAAAGTCATGTGCTTCTGTCGTGGTTTTTTCAGGGGTGATTACCATTAAGTAATGAAAAGAGTACCTACCATGTTCAATGTAGTACACTATCTTATGAGTGCTTCTGCTCTCCATCAACCTTTGCTACTGTTAATCTCCATCTTCTTCCCTCTATTTTTTGTTTTTGTTGTCACAGTTTATATTTGGTTTTATTGTGTTCTTGGTGGAGCTTTTAGTTGTTGTTTTGTTTTGTTCTTTGTATCTGGTTGGAAATCCCCCTTTGGTATTTCCTGAAGTGGGATTTTTCTGATGATAAATTTACTCATCTTTTCTGTATCTGTGAATGTTTTTATTTCTCCTTCGTATTTGAAGGGTGGTTTTGATGGGTACAGTATTCTTGTCTGGGATTTCCTCTCTTTCAGAACTTTAAATATTGAGGTCCATTCTCTTCTAGCTTGTCGAGTTTTTGCTGAGAATTCTGATAATAATCTAATAGGCCTTCCTTTATATATTGTATTCTTCTTTTCCTTGGCTGCTTTGAGAATTTTTTCTTTGTTTTTGGTTTGTGCTAATTTCATTATGATGTGCCTTGGAGTAAGTTTCTTTGAGCTAAGAAAACTCGGTGTTCTGTTTGCTTTTTAAATTTGAAGCTTCAGTTCTTTCCACAGGCTTGGGAAGTTCTTGTCTATTATTTGTTTGAATGTGTTCTCCATTCCATTTTCTCTCTCTTCTGATTTACCTAATATTCTTATATTAGTCTCTTTGATGGAGTCAGACAATTCCTGTAGGGCTTTCTAATTTTTTAAAAAATTTTTGAGTCACTCTTCTTCTCTCTGTTGTGCCTCAAGTTGCTTGTCTTCTATGTCACTAATCCTATATTCTATCTGGCCTGTTCTATTTGCTAAGCTTTTTACCTTGTTTTTCAGTTCATGAATTGAGTTTTTATCTCTGTTTGACTTGTTTTTATAGTTTCAATTTCCTTGGGAATATATTGTTTGTGTTCACTGAGTTGTTTTTTGAGCTCCCTAAATTGTCTTTGTTTTCTTTTATATCTCTGAGTTTTTTAGGATTTCTATTTTAAATTCTCTGTCATTTAACTCCAAGATTTCCAATGTATTAAATTTTTTCTCCATAGATTTTCTTTATATATCTGTGCTACATCTCTGTCTTTTGTATCCATGATATTCGATTTTCTTTTTCTTAATGGCATCTGAGCATGGTTTTGTTAATAACACTAATGAGAATTAATAAAGAATAAAAAATAAAAAAATAAAAAGTAAAAAAAATTGTTATTTTTTTCTTTTTTTCTTTGTGAAAATACCATGAAACACTATGAATTATATTGTGCTAAATGGAACAAAAACTACCTATAATGGAGGGTCTGAGTTTGGGAAGAGTGATAAAGGGGCAAAAAAGGAGGTATTGACCCACAAAATGCAGAAAAGGAAAAAATTTGGATCCAGAATAAAATGATTTGCTTGTAAATGATGGTCAACTGAGAGATATAATGCAAGGGATAAAAGGAAACTTAAAAAAGAAAAAAATACTATTGTATTAAGTGGAACAAAAACTAGATAAAATAGAGAGCCATAGTTGGGGGGAATGCTAATGAGTTTAACAAGCAAAGTAAAAGCACATAAAATGCCACAAAGAAAAAATTTGAGTCTCCAATAAAATAATTTGTTCATGAGTGAGGATCAAATGAGAGGAAAAGTAAAGGAGGAAGGAATAAACTAAGAGAGAGGGAGAAAAAATAAAAAGGGAAAAAAGAAAATAAAGAAGAGAGAGTTAAGGTTTTTGGAGTTTAACCCTCATAGAGAGAAAGGAGGAAGAAAAGAAAGAAATGGGAAACGTAACACTTATGTGTGATGCAGTTCAAGATGAAGAGAAAAGAATGAGATGAGCAGAGAATAAAAGGACCCAAGTGGAAGAAAAAAAAATAAAGACAAGATGATAGAAATAAAAAAATTGAAAAAGTTATAAAGTCTGCAGATTTTTCTTGATTTTGAGAGGTTATGTTCTTCCTTTTTCTTTCCTTTCCCTCTTCCTGGTCAGTGGCTCTGTACCCCAGGCTCTGTCCCTGTGGCACGCTTAGGTAGAGATTTGCAGTTTATGACTCTCTATGGCAATGTCATATACTAGGCTTCAGTCTCATTGGTAGTTGGAGCTTGTTAGCATTTTTAGGCTCCAACAATGGGACAGCTCATTTTCCCTGAGCCTCTCTAGTAGTCTCTCCTTCCTGAATTAGCAGCCTGATTATCATGCTATGAGGTTGATGTTGCCTCTTCCTGGAGAGTAAGAGGCTCAAAGAGCTGGCAAATCCCCACTCTATTCCCACTCAGCACAAGGCTCTGGGTAAGGCTCTGTCAGTCAGATTTGCCAGCGTAATCAGGCAGGGCTGGGAGCCAATTGCTCTCAAGTTGCCTTTCTATGAGTTTCCAGGCATGTCCAGTATGCCTCAGCACTCTGTGGAACCACTGTCCCCAGGCTTTTTGCACTTTGTAGCCTGTTTTGGCTGGGAAGAAGATGCCCTAGTCGCTACCTGCAGAACAGGAGGTTTTAAAAGCTGCCAAGTCCCTCTTTTTAATGTACAATCCTGAGTATGAAAGCTCTGCCATTCAGAGCCACCAGCTTAAGCAGGTAGGGGGGCGTGTTGATTTCTGTTTAGTTCCTCAGGTATATCTAGTTAAACTTGCCTTAGCATTCCATGGGATTGTTTCCTGCAGGCTTCTTCCTTGTTAAAAAGCCTACAGCCTATCCTGTCTAACTTCTGCAGTGTTCTTTGAGGTCTGTTCAGTAGGAATGTGTTTTTCACCCTGTATTGGCTGGCAGGAAGTTGCCCTCACCCCTATGTGCATAGCAAGAGGAACTAAAAAATATCACATCTCTTGTCTTAGATCGCCGATTTGAGAGAGACCTTGTCAATTAGAGCTGTGTAAGTCAGTTGGAAGTTGAACAGACTGTGGGTTAAGCTAATTTCAGTGATTGGATTTGCAGACTGCAAGCTACTTGTGCACCCCTCCCCCTAGCACTTCCATATTTTTTCATCCCCGGGACTGTACTTTGTTAGCGTGGTGGAGGTGCCCCGCCTGCCCGGAGAAGTAGGGATGTTTGATCCCATGCACTCCCCAGGCACTGCTGGGGGTGCAGGGACCACACCAAGACTCTAATCGCTGCCCATGCAGAGGCCTCTGATCCTACTCCTCTGTCTGGGAACACGGGTGTCCACTCCTGGGGTGCTAGGAGGAACCTCTTGCACACTATTCATGCTCTCAGACCAGGATATTGGGGGTAGTGGAGGTTGCTGCTCGCCAGCCTTGCTGGGGTCCAGCTTGGGCATTAGCTTGCATGGGCTGAGCTGCCGCAGGCACACTGTTTTCTTGGCTTGGACATCTGTGCCCCAGCCTGGTTCCCTCCACACTCTCAGCCCCCACTGTCTCTCAGTTCCAAGTGAAAGCAATCTTTGCTCAGGTTGGTGAGGAAGGCGGAATGTTCCATTCTTCATCTTATTTCCTACAGGGTTGATTATATATTTAGTCAATTTTTTGCTCGGTCATACCTTCATGTTCAGTGTGTGGGACTTCCAGATGCTCCAAGGATAGATTTTTCTGTCACTGGTTGTAGAATTTGTTGAAATTTTGGGGAGAGGTATCAGGAGTGCTCCTCACAGCATCATTTCTCTGACAGCACTAATATTTATTATTTTAATGAACAGATTTTATTATGTTAAAACAGTTGTAAGTATAACCAAAAAAATTGAGCAGAAAGGAGTTCCCATGTATTCCTGTGATTTTACCACCTTTAGTTTTCCAATTAGCATTTTGAATTAGTCTCTTAAATTTGTTACAATTGGTGAGCCAATACTGATATACTATTTTTAACTAAGGTCCATAGGTTATATTAGAGCTCATCTAGTTTTTTGTGTTATATAATTCTATGGTTTTTGACAAATCTATAACGGCATCTATCCACAATTATATAACAATAAAAAGTCATTTTAGTGCCTTAAAAATTCCCTGTGCTCTGTCTTCATTTCTACTTCCCCTAGCACCTGGCAACAAGTGATCTTTTTATTGTCTCCATAGTTTCATCTTCTGTAAAATATCATATAGTTGGAATCATACACTACATAGCCTCTTTAGATTAAAGTCTTTCACTTAGTTATGTTCAGTAAAGTTTCTTCTGTGTCTTTTCATGATTTTAATAGCTTATTTCTTTTCAGCACTGAATAATACACCATTATATATATGTGCCAGTTTGTTTATCCATTCACCTACTGAAGGATATCTTGTTTTTTTCAATTATGAATAAAGCTGCTATAAATACTTCTGTGCAGGTCTTTGTTTGGACATTAACTTTTTATCTCCTTTGGATAAATACCAAATAGCCCAATTGCTGGGTCATATGGTAAAAGAATGCTTACCTTTTTAGGACACAAACTACCTATTCTTTTTTTTTTTTTTTTTTTTGTATTTTTCTGAAGTGAGAAAAGGGCAGGCAGACACAGACCTCTGCATGCGCCCAGCTGGGATCCATCTGGCATGCCTACTAGTGGGCGATGCTCTGCCCATCTAAGGCATTGCTCCATTCAAACCAGAGCCATTCTAGTGCCTGAGGCAGAAGCCATGGAGCCATCCTCAGCACCCAGGTCAACTTTGCTCCAGTGGAGCCTTGGCTGTGGGAGAGGAAGAGAAAGAGATAGAGAGAAAGGAGAGGGGTAAGGGAGGAGAAGCAGATGGGCACTTCTCCTGTGTGCCTTGGCCAGGAATCAAACCTGGGATTTCCACACGTCGGCCAATGCTCTGCCACTGAGGTAACCAGCCACAGTGCAAACTATCTTTCAAAGTGACTATATCATTTTGCCTTTCCACTTAGAGTGAATGTTAGTTCCTGTGGCTTCACATTTTTCTCAGCTTCTGGAGTTGTCAGTGTTACAGATTTTAGTCATTCTAATAGGTATATATTGGAATCACAGTATTGTTTTTATATGCAATTCTTGATGGCATATGATATTGTATAGCTTGATATGCTTATTTGCTATATAGTTTTAATTATTAATAAAACACTTATAATATTTTTAAAGAGAAAACTGTGTAATACTTTAAATGACTTTGAAGAACCAGTATGGATTTTTGAATCAAACTCCCTAGTCCCTTCCTATAAAAAGTTTGTATTTGGCAACTATATCAAGTAGTCTGCGAGTACAAACATTAGTTTTTTTTTAATATCAGACTCAATTGTATATCACCAGACTAAGCTTTCCCTTTATGCTTTCATATAGTAATTACAAGAGCTTCAAATAACGGCCCATGATAATATAATGATTGTCTCTGAAAGTAATAAAGGGATTTTAAATGAGTGACACCCTTTATGGGTTGGTAATTCACGTGGCTAGCTTGTGAATAACCTTTTTGTCTACATGCTTATGAGTGTCCTGCTCATGTATGTGTGTATATCAGCTCTAGCAATGCTGCATTCCTTTTGCCTGGGGGAATAAATAAGTATGCTCTCAAAGAATGAAAGACCAGAGTGCCTGGTCCACAACTTTAGTTCCCTGGCTAGCTACATTGATCTTAAAATATTATAAACAGGACTGTCACAGAAAAACATTCAATTTTTGTATTGAAGTTTCATTTGGATACCTTGCTTCCCTGAAGGAAAGGATGACTCATTTGAGCAGGTTTCTCTGGAAAACTGAATAATATTACTTCCTAGAGATTTTTAAGATTAAGATTAAACTACTCTGGCAGAATTTAAATGCTCTCTGACTTGTATTAAAAGTAAACCAAAGACACTTTCTGCCTTACAATTCTTTTAAAGTAGGTATTAATCTATTTCTGGAAGACTATTGCTCTTTAAAAAATTTACCCTCTCTTGTCAAAATAAATTAAACCATACTAATCTCCACATATATTTAAAAAGGAATAAAAATTATGAGAGGTTATTTTTATACCATATTACTCTAAATATTGCATCGCTCTTGAATGAGAGAAGAAAAATAAATCAGGTGTCAAAAAATTTTGTTTATTTTTGTTTCAATTATTTTCTCTTCTCTAGAGGTAATTAAACATAGCTTAAGACATAAGAATGTGAGGGTCCAAGATATAGGAAGAGATTTCAAAGGTCCTAAATTAATCTTTGCTTACAAGATAGATTTGTTAAAGATACACAATCAATAAAATGTTAACTTGTATTTTATATTATTATGACTGGTGAGATAACCTAAAAAGGATACTGAATGTGGAAATCGATGAACTGTCTTAGGGTTGACAATCACCTAAAGTATTTTAAAATATTTTATTTATTAATTTTTAGAGAGAGAGAGAGAGAAGGGGGAGGAGCAGGAAGCATCAACTCTCATATGTGCCTTAACCAGGCAAGCCCAAGGGTTTGAACTGGCAACCTCAGTGTTCCAGGTCAACGTTTTATCCCACTGTGCCACCACAGGTCAGGCCACCTAAAGTATTTTAGTAAATAAAACTTTATTGGAGTAGTTGTGTTGTTAATTATAACTCCATTTTTTCTCCCCTACCTTATACTCTTGTCTTTGAAGAAATAATCCTTAGATTTTATTATTTTTTAGATGTGATGGTGGAAGATAGGCTTTAGCTAAAAATAACAATAGTAATACAAATTTGATGCAATGAGAATAGTTTAAAATGTATCTGGTAAATTTAAAAAACAACACTTAAGAAAAATACAGAAGAATTATAAAAATATGTACAGGCATGTTTTCAAATTTCTTACAAATAAATGAGGTTTTTTCACGCATGATCTTTAATAAAAACACACACATGTGCAAGCACACACACACATACACAGAGGAAGAAAATAAGCAAGGACATTTTTTTTCCAGTAGTTGGCTTCATGAATACAACTGCTCTCCTGTTCCAGGAGCTGTTGCTAGCCAAATCAAACATCAGTGTTCCACTAGGAAATGGCTAGCTAAACAGAAAGTGTAATCCATCTGCCGCTGATGACTATACAAACTTCTCCAAGAAGCCCCTGTGTCAAAAATTGTTATAGAGGCGTTTTTGTTGTTTAGGACATTCCCAGAACTGGTTGCTCAGGGTTATGCAAATGACAAATAATTAGAAAAAACATTGGCATGGGTAAATAAGGAAATTGGTTTTCTAGAGAAAGGATCCAAACAGGTTCAATCACCCTCTAAATAAAAATTATTAATATCTCAGAGGAAATGCTTTTATTATTTAGTGAATTTAAATATTATTTTATTAACCACATGAATTTGCATAGATGGATTTTAAAGGGGGGTGGGATTCAGTAATAAGATTAGAAGCCTTTTTTAATTCTTAAAATGGACCAGATTTAGTTTTATCTGACTCTACAAATAAATGGTTGGAAATTTTGTGACTAAGTAAAACAACATAACAGATAGTATGTAAATTTATATTTTATATTCATTACTCTTTTTATATAATTGATTTTATAATTAATCTTGGTGAAAAGATTCATTAGTATATTTTGTCTTTTTTGCAAAACTTCCTCATATTCCCATTTGCAAGAATTTAAAGTGTATTATTAATGTATTATATCTAATAATTTTATTAATAATTGTCAAATATTCCAAATCACACAAAATACTATAGATGACAAATTTATGTATAACCACAAACTGTATGAAACAAATGTTAATATAAAATATTTATTATAATTTTTAAATGGTTTAAAATGAATTTTAAAATGTCTTCAACAAGGTTGCTATTTTTTAAAATATTTTAGTCCCAATTTCAGAAATGAAGGTGAAATTAAAAACACAGACACCTTCTAATGAGCATGACATTGAACCATACAAGGATGAATCACCACAAACCTTAAAATAGTAAAAATTTAGGTGGGTGATAAAAAATTTATTTTAGGAACTTCTTTTAGCCAACAATATGTAATATACAAGTGAGTAATACAACTAGTTAACTTACAGGTCTGTTTTGCAAATCTAAAAGTAGGTACTTAAATTAGTTTCTCCAGTTTTATATCTCACATATGAGTGAAATCATGTATTTCTTAACTTTTTCTGTCTGACATATTTCACTTAGCATAATATACTCAGGATTTATCCATGCTGTCACAAATGGCAGTATTTCTTATTTTTTTCATGGCTGAATAGTTGTCCACTGTATATATGTACCACATCTTCTGTATCAAATTATTAGTGAAGGACACTTCAGTTATTTCCATGTCTTGGTCACCATAAATAATGCTGCAGGAAAGAACAAAGGAACAAATGAACAGAAAAACAAACCAAACAAAAACTCAGACACAGACAACAGTATGGTAGTGATCAAGGGGAAGAGAGCAAAAGGGGTAATAAAGGGGAGCAATATATGGTGATGGAAGAAGATTTGACTTCAAGTGGTAACTACACAATGCAATATACAGATAATGTATTATAGAATTATACATTCAAAACCTACAAAATTTTATTAACCAATGGCACCTCAGTTAATTTCATTAAAAATAAAATATTTTGACATAAAAATTAATGTTCTTCTACATCATATTATCTCATTAACACTAAAGAACAAACTTTTTTTCTAGTTCAGATTTAGTACAGTGGTACCTTGACACACAACTTTAATTCATTTCATGGCTGAGCTCATGACTCAATTTGCTCATGTGTCAAATCTAGTGGTGGGTGGAGGAAGCTTGTGATTTAAATATCTGTTCCTGACTTAAAGCAAAAAATGCCAAGAGTGCCTGCTTCTCTCTCAAATTGCTTGTGATTTAAAGTGCTCGTGTGTCAAGGTACCAC
Source organism: Saccopteryx bilineata (assembly GCF_036850765.1). Taxonomy (NCBI): domain Eukaryota; kingdom Metazoa; phylum Chordata; class Mammalia; order Chiroptera; family Emballonuridae; genus Saccopteryx; species Saccopteryx bilineata. The sequence continues at coordinate 156,731,768 of NC_089492.1, forward strand.
TGTATTTGATTTTCTGATTAAGGGAATTTAAGTGAGAAGCTGTAGATATTTAAGAGGTTGTCAGTGCAAGAGGCTACCAACATGGTAAAGATTTGGCAATAGAGATTGAGCAACTCATCACTTTTCTTGATCTGCTTCTGAGGAATACCTTTAAAGTCTCTTACACAAACACATCTTGAATGTCACACACACACTTTAATGACCACATACAGACATCCACTTATTTTGTTAGTGTTACTTTTGATGATTGAAATATACATAATCCAGTTTTTTTGCTGTTTATTACTTTTGGCTATAATTGACTTGAACTTTCTACTCATAAGCAGTTCTCCCTCAAAAGCTGAAAGGCATGATGCATAGTTGCAAATATTTTTAAAAATATGCTCACAGAAAAAAAAAAGGATTAGAATGTTTTGAGTAATAGCACTATATTTGTAAGATATCTATATATCTATCATTTATCTACCTAGCTATCATCTATTTCCTGTTACAATAACTAATTTGAAGAGGACAATAGATAATTTATTATTTTATTTATTTAAAAGACATGCACAAAAATGAAGAGCAAGATGCATTTTCCAGAAGAATCCTACAGTTATTTAGTTGGACAAATTAAGTAACAAAAATCCGTTAAGAAAACTATTGGGAGGAGCCAAAAGGGCCATGGAGTAGGCGGATGTTCTAACTCCCACATCCCAGAACCAAAGTGGATTATAACTTAATTTTGAAAACAGTCATCTTGAAAGACCAACTTTGGACTAAACTAAGAGGATTCTACAGCCAAAAACAACCAAAGGAACCACACTGAGACTGCTAGAAGGGTGGAGATGCAGAAAAGGCTGCTCTGCTCCTGGGAGCAAGCGGCAGCCCGGAGGGACTCTCGCAGTGCGGAGAATTGCCTGGTGAGTTGTGGGTCCTCATCCCCAGAACTAAAGTCCCAGCCTACAGCCCTGAAGCCTGGCAGAGGCAAATGGACAATATTTGGGTGAGAAAGGAGCTTAGATACTGTTTGAGAGAAGACAGAACTCTTGGACCCAGGCTCTGTATTAAAGGACCGCATGGAGAGCCTCACTCACAGCCACCTGCCCAGGACTCCGGAAACTGGGAGTGTGGGAGGACTGGAGTTGCCAAGGGACAGTGTGGTCTTGGAGGCACAGGGGGAGACACTTTGAGAGATGGACACGTTAACCCCTGGACTGAATCAGATCCCTAATCTAAAATGAACATTTTTTTCTCGTAGCAGCAACACCAGCAAAGGGAAGAAATTACTCCACCCACCCATGGCTCTCCTGCTCCATTCAAAACAAATAGGTGCTTAGAGGCAGGTAGCACGTTAGGGACACAGGTAGTGAGTACTAGGATGTGAGCTACACTGCCCCTCCCATGTTGCTGAGTGCTTGCTGGGGGCAGATGGGCCAACGGCAGTGGGGCTTGGCTGCAGGAGCCAGGGCAGTCTAGTGGGAGTGCATGAGCTAGCCCACAGAGGCGGGAACCGGGGCCAGAGCTTCAAAGATTGGAACAAGCGTGCAAACCTGCCTGTGGCTGAGCCCGGGAGACTGCAGAGGCAGGCCAGCTTCCTGGAGCCAGGAGCCATGGCAGCTGCTGTGGAGGTCCTGGCTCAGGTGCAATTCTACCCGCCCTTGAAGGCAGAGGGGGCCCAGAAAACAGTGAAGGCAGTCTAAGCAGCTGTGCATTGACCTACCCACAGAGGCAGAGAATGCGGAGGCTGCGGAGGAGGTCCAGTCTCGCAGGCAGTCACTCCTGAGGTGTGGGCCCGCACCTGGTGGTGGCTGGTGCCCAGGCGGCCTCAGAAGTGGTCCAAGCCGGTGTGTGTAAGCCTAACAGGGGTGGCAGAGGCAGGCTGGTACTGTCAGTGCCTGAGCCCAAACGCCTGAGGTGGCAATAGTGGCAGCAGGGTGGGGCCAGAGGACTGACCAAACATAGGGAGCACAGAGGCCACACCCACTGGTCCATTGAGACCACACCCTTCTGAGAGCTGAAAAAAAAGAAAAAAACAAAATAAAATAAAATAAATAAATAAAAGTTCTAGATAGAAAAACATCTGAGGTTAAGGGGCAAGCCACATTCTATACCATACCTAATCACTGAATTACAGTACTGAGTCCAACAAGTAGCCAGCAATAAGAGGCAGCAAAAATCAGAACTCAGGGGAACTTGAACTTTTAAAGGAAGTTTCCCCAGGCCAAGAGTAGATAAAAGCAAGCCTAGGAATGCAGCTGATAATTACAATGGCGAATGTGCCCAGCAGAGGCAGCCACAAGATCTGGATCACCTGTAGCTCCAAAAAAGTAGATAAGAGCCAATCATAGGCAGTGACCACCCACTGATATGCTCCAGCATCCAGCAAGGGAGGTCCAGGACAGGCATATCCAGTGGCCAGATACAGAGAGCATCAGTTCAGGACCCAAGAACCCTTGTTAGAGTGATAACTTAAGGAAAGGCCTCTCACACCTGACCCAACTAAGACATAGAAAACACAGACACAAATAGCAAAAAGAATAGTGATAGCAGATAATCAGAGTATAGCAGATTACAAACAACACCTGATGCCAACTCAAGAAGACCTAGAAATAACACAACTAAAAATTGGAGGCAGACAATACCAACCTTAGACTCAGCAAGCTACACAAACAACACACCCAAAGGAAGAGAAAGGAAGAGTGTATACACAGACAAAATGGGAAGCCAGAGAAATGCAATCCAAATGAATCAACAAGAGAAATTCCCCCAAAAAGAACTGAGAGAGATGAAAATAACCAAATTACTGGATGCAGAGTTTAAAATAATGATTGTTAGGATGCTCAAAGATCTTAGAGCAACAATGGATGGACATAATGAACACTTAAATAAAGAAATAATAAGCATCAAAAAGGACATTGAAATCATAAAAAAAAAACAGACAGAAATGACAAACACAATATCAGAAATGAAGACTACACTAGAAGAAATTAAAAGCAGGGTGGATGAAGGAGTTGATCAAGCCAGCAACTTAGAGGACAAGATAAGTAAAAGCACAGAAGCAGAACAGCAAAAAGAAATAAATGATTAAAAAGTCTGAGGAAACTCTAAGAGAGCTCTGTGACAACATGAATAGAAACAATATTTTCATAATAGGGGTTCCAGAAGGAGAAGAGAAAAAACAAAAGATAGAGAACCTGTTTGAAGAAACTATAGCTGAAAATTTCCCTAAATTGATGCAGGAAAGAGTCACACAGGTTCAAGAAGCAGAGAGAACCCCATTAAAAAAGAACTCAAAGAGAACCCACATCAAAACACATCATAATCAAAATACCAAAGCTAAGAGATAAAAAAAGAATACGAAAAGCTGCAAGAGAAAAACAGTCTATCGCCTACAAGGATGTCCCCTATAAGGATGACAGCTGACTTCTCAACAGAAACACTTGAGGCCAGAAGGGAATTGCAAGAAATATACAAAGTAATTCAGAACAATAACCTAGAACCAAGACTTCTTTATCCAGCAAGGCTATCATTTAAGATCGAAGGAGAAATAAAAAGTTTCCCAGACAAAAAACTCTCAGGAAATTCATCACAACCAAACCATTGCTGCAAGAAATGTTAAGAGGCCTGCTGTAGACAGAAAAAAAGTGTGGGGGGATCTAATAAAAGAGAAATGTAGATTTAAAGAAAAAAATGCAATGAACGACTACATATCAATAATAACCTTAAATGTAAATGGTTTAAAAGCTCTAATAAAAAGACATAGGGTAGCTGAATGGATAAGAAAACAGGACCTATGCATATGCAATCTACAAGAGACCTATATCAAAACAAAAGATACATATAGACTGAAAGTAAATGAATGAAAAAATATTTTATGCAAATTGAAATGAAAAAAAAGCTGGGGTAGCAATACTTATATCAGACAAAATAAACTTTAAAACAAAAGCTATACAGTAAGGGATAAAGAAGGCCACTACAGAATGATAAAGGGAACAATCCAACAGGAGGATATAACCATTATAAATATCTATATCTATGCACCTAATATAGGAGCACCTAAATATATAAAGCAGACTTTAATGGACATAAAGGGTGAGATCAATAGCAATACTATAATGGTAGGGAATTTTGATACCCCACTAACATCACTGGATAGATCCTTATAAAAGAAAATTAACAAAGAAACAGCAGAATTAAGGGAGACAAATTCCTTAAAAAATATAATTTTTAAAAAGTCAATTTGGAAGAACCAGAAAACCTAAATAGACTGATAACAATAAATAAAATAGAAACAATTATCAAAAAACTCCCAACAAACAAAAGCCCTGGGCCAGATGGCTTCACAGGCAAATTCTACCAATCATTCAAAGAACTAACTCCTATCCTTCTCAAGCTATTTCAAAAAATTTAAGAGGAGGAACACCTTCCAAGCTCCTTTTATGAAGCAAGCATAATTCTGATTTCAAAATCAGGCAAAGACAACACAAAAAAAGAAAACTATAGGCCAATATCCCTGATGGCTTAGATGCTAAAATTCTCAGCAAAATATTAGCAAATCAAATACAATAGTACATGAAAAAAACCATACATCATGATCTAGTGGGATTAATTCTAAGGAATCAAGACTGGTACAACATTCGCAAATCAATTAATTTGATTCATCACATAAACAAAAGGAAGAAGAAAAATGACATAATAATATCAACAGATGCAGAAAAGCATTTGGTAAATTCCAGCACCCATTTATGATCAAAACTCATAGCAAAGTGGGAATACAGGAAACATACCTCAACATGATAAAGGCCATCTATGACTGACCCACAGCCAACATCATACTCAATGGGCAAAAATCAAAAGCAATCTCTTTAAGATCAGAAACAAGGCAGGGGTGCCTCTTTTCACCACTTTTATTCAATATAGTCCTGGAAGTCCTAGCCACAGCAATCAGACAAGAAGATGAAATAAAAGGCATCCAAATTAGAAAAGGAGAAGTAAAACTATCATTCTTTGCTGATGATATGATTCTGTACATAGAGAAACCTTAAGTCTCAGTCCAAAAACTACTGGACCTGATAAATGAATTCAGCAAGGTGGCAGGATATAAAATTAATACTCAGAAGTCAGAAACATTTTTATACACCAACAATGATCTGTCTGAAATAGAAATTAAAAAAACAATCCCCTTCACTACTGCAACAAAATAAAATAAAGTACCAAGGTGTAAACTTAACCAAGGAGGTTAAAGATCTGTAATCAGAATATTATAAAACATTGATAAAACAAATCAAGGAAGATACAAACAAGTGGAAGCATATACTGTGTTCATGGTTAGGAAAAATATAAATATTAAAATGTCTATAAACCCAAAGCAATTTATAAATTCCATGCAATTCCTATTAAAATACCAATGACATACTTCAAGGATATAGAACAAATATTCCAAAAATTTATATCGAACCAAAAAAGAACACAAATAGCCTCAGCAATCTTGAAAAAGAAGAATAAAGTGAGTGGTATCACACTATCTGATATCAAGTTATACTACAAGGCCATTGTACTCAAAACAGCCTGGTACTGGCATAAGAACAGGCATATAGACCAATGGAACAGAACAGAGAACCCCCAAATAAACCTATATCTTTATGGAAAATTGATATTAGACAAAGGTGGTAATAGCATACAGTGGAGTAAAGACAGTCTCTTTAACAAATGGTGTTGGGAAAATTGAACAGCTACCTACAAAAAAATGAAACTAGATCACCAACTTACACCATTCACAAAAATAAACTGAAAATGAATAAAAGACTTAAATGTCAGCCGTGAAACCATAAACATCCTAGAGGAAAACATAGGCAATAAGCTCTCTGACATTACTCGCAGCAATATATTTGCTGATTTGTCTCCACAGGCAAGGGAAATAAAGACATTATAAACAAATGGGACAATATCAAACTAAAATGCTTTTGCACAGCTAAAGACAATATGAACAAAATAAAAAGGCAAACCAAACAATTGAAGAACATATTCAACAATACATCTGATAAGGGGTCAATAACTAAAATTTATAAAGAACTTGTAAAACTCAACACCAGGAAGATAAACAATCCAATCAAGAAATGAACTAAAGAAATGAATAGACACTTCTCCAGAGCGGACATACCGATGGCCAATCGGCAGATGAAATAATGTTTAACATCACTAGTCATTAGAGAAATGCAAATTAAAACCACAATGAGATATCACCTCACACCAGTCAGAATGGTGCTCATTAACAAAACAACACATGATAAGTGCTGGCAAGGATGTGGAGAAAAGGGAACCCTTCTGGATTGCTGGTGGGAATGCAGACTTGTGTAGACACTTTGGAAAAAGTGTGTAGATTCCTCAAAAAATTAAAAATGGATCTGCGTTTTTACCCAGCCATCCCACCTATAGAAATATATTGCAAGAACATCACATTAATGATTCAAAAGGAGCAGTGCACCCCCATGTTTATCCAGCACTGTTTACAATACCAAGATCTGGAAACAGTCCAAGTGTTTGTCAGTGTACAAATGGATTAAAAAGCTGTGGTACATATAAACCATGGAATTCTATGGGGCCATAAAAAAATAAAATTTTACTTTTTTGCAACAATATAGATGGACCTGGAAACTATTATGTTAAGTGAAATAAGCCAGGCAGAAAAAGAAAAATACCACATTACCTCACTCATTTGAGGAATCCAATGAACCATATGAACTGAGGAATGGAATAGAGACAGAGGTGTGATCCAAGGGTCCAGAGGGAAAGTAGACAGAGAGAAAGGGGAAGATAGGATGGGATGAGAGCAGAAAAGCATAACCAGGGGGAGGGCATTTCGTGAGGAGGGCAAGGGGGATGTGGTGGGGAACAAGAAGGAGGGAGAAGGTATTTTGGGGGGACACTAGAATCTATGTACGCTCAATAAATTAAAATAAAATAAAATTTAACAAACAAACAAATGAAAAGAATACTATTAACTGTTTCCACCTGTGGGCTTCCCTGCCTATGGTCTTAGCCTGCACCTGTCCTTCCAGTGCTGTTCTCATTCCAGTCTCATGCATTCGTTTTACAGCTCTCTGCCTGCTGAAAGGGTTTCTATCTTGTTTTTAAGTTATCAAAATCCTTCATAAACTTTCTGCCAAATTAGGTAAGACTTGCTCCACAAAACCTTCTCCAGTTTCTTTTTACTTCTATTTACTCTTTTTTTAAAATCTAAATTTATTTAGACAGCTAACCGTCTCCCACTTAGCACTGGTGGATCCTTCTCCTGTAAGGAAGTGCTTAGACAGAGACTCTTACATCAGTTTGTATGTTTGTCTTGGCATCTCCTCCCCCAAAATTTCTTTCCTTTCCACCATCATATAGATCAGGGGTCCCCAAACTTTTTACACAGGGGGCCAGTTCACTGTCCCTCAGACCATTGGAGGGCTGGACTATAAAAAAAAACTATGAAAAAATCCCTAAGCACACTGCACATATCTTATTTTAAAGTTAAAAAAAAAAGGAACAAATACAATATTTAAAATAAAGAACAAGTAAATTTAAATCAACAAGCTGACCAGTATTTCAATGGGAACTATGGGCCTGCTTTTGGCTAATGAGATGGTCAATATCCGGTTCCATATTTGTCACTGCTAGCAGTAACAAGTGATATGTGCTCCTCTCACTGACCACCAATGAAAGAGGTGCCCCTTCTGAAAGTGCAGCGGGGGCTGGATAAATGGCCTCAGGGGGCCGCATGTGGCCCGCGGGCCGTAGTTTGGGGACCCCTGATATAGATCCTAGATTGGTGGCTTAGACAAATCTGTGCACTGATGAGATTTTAAAAGGAAGACAGGTTAGAGTCTGCAACAACAAAATAAAATGAAACAAACCAAAAGAAAGCAACCCAAAACTCATCAAAACAAAACAATTTAATCAGTCAGAAATTAATATTAAATACAAAATTTTATTTAAATAAATTCTAACCTAATCAAGTCATTCCTGTTTTATTGATATTGTCTACAATTTCAGTTCTTATACTAGTTAATACATTGCCTCTAAGTAATTAACTTGGTTATAAAACAATATACAATGTACACTGATGTCATCATAAAGAAGCAGAGAAAAATGAGAAGATTCTTATTATAAACCTATTATGTGTCAGGCATTATGCTGAGTTCTGGAATACATAAAAGGGGATGATGTTAAGATGACACTCATAAAAAAATAAAGGTTAGAGACTTGAAAAATTTTCCTAATTCATCATAAGGCTGTGATTTTAGTATCACTATACCTTTACTCTGCTTTCCAAACCAAGTTTTACATTCTCTGTGAAACCTGAGCCAGCACCACAAATTGCATTGAATGGCTCCTTTTTCTGATTTCCTTTTAAAATTACGATATATACCTCTCCTTGTCCCTTACTTCTTGAAAATCAGCCCTCTGTGACTGTTATTTGTTAAGTTTGAGTTTGGAAGTTAGTAGTTCAAAGTATACACCTGCAATTCTTATGTGTCCTTCCTAAATAAATGATTCTGAAGGGTTCCATCGTTTTTGCTGTTGAATGAATTCATGGTATGTTAAAGAAAAATACAGTCAGATATGGATTTCAGCCATATATTATCAGATGGCTTTTAGGGCTGTTTTTTCTAAGGGCAGTGAGCTATAAATTTGGCACGTTCAAGGAAGAGGGGAATTGTAGGTAGAATACAGAGTGCATTCCTAGCAGCTGTGGCTGATGCAATACTGTGAGAACACTCCAGCACCTGAAACCCTCCTAGGCACACCCAGGAGGGACCCCGCCCACTGTAAGAAGTAACTCAGCACCAACCAGGCAGCTCCCTGAACTTTTCAGCCATTGGATGTGAAGGACACACTGTAACACCCTACAGGCTAAACCTGAGTATATAACCTAGCTTACTTCCTGAATAAAGTGGATCTACATCACTGAACCTGGTCTCTGGAATTGGGTCTCTGCGACTCCATCATCCTCACCCCCAGTGGGCCTTGTCCACAGGGAATTCTTACTGGAAACATGAGGACTTTGTTGCAGATGAGCCTCACTTTGACTGTGGAAAAGGGGTGGACCCATCATGTACAATTAGGCAAAGTACACCCTGAAGAACCGTAACTAAAGACCCTGCTGGCGGTGTTTGTGATAGGAAAAGCTTTCACCTGGAACACTTGGTGTTGATGATGAGTCCTGCATGTGGGTTGTGGATAATAAAAAAGGAACTCTTGCAGTGTTATTTGCTAATAGCCAAAATCTGGAAACAGCCTAAGTGTCCTCCAGTTGGATGAGTAAGAAAAAAGCTGTGATAAATTTGCACAATGGAATACTACACAGCCTTAAAAAAGAAGGAAATATTACCATTTGCAACAGCATGGATGGACCTGAAGATTATGCTAAATGAAATAAGTCAGACAGAGAAAGACAAATACCATATGATCTTACTTATATGGTGAAGCTAATGAACACAATAAACAAAGGAACAAAATAAAAACAAAGGCACAGTCACATGGAACAAATAGCTATCAGAGGGAAGGAGGAAGAGTGGACTGGATCAAAGAAGGTGAAAGGATGAGTTAAAAACATAAACACATAACACATAGATACAGACAACAGGGTAGCAATAGCCAGGGAAAAAGGGGAGATAGAGGTAAAGAGAGCGGGACAAAGGGGAGGAAACAGGGGCACAACGCAGTGTGTCAAGGGTGTTATATTGAGTGGGACACTTGAAATTATGTCAACACAATAAAATAAAAAAGAAAAGGAGCTGATGTTTAAGCGAACTGGAAAGAATAAATGTAGAGGAGGATTCAGCCAAAGAGATTCTGGGGGCACTAATGGTGAGACCTGGGAACAGTCAGAAAGTGTAACAGGGAAGGTAGGACCAATGAGCATTGTGAGGTGGAAACCAATCTGTAAATTTTACCTGAAAAACTTCCAATCATACTTCATGCAATCATCCACATGCAAATCTTGGTAATTAATTATGCAAGTTGGGAAAATCCACCATTTTTTTTTAGTCTTGCATGTTGCAATTTTAAAATTATTTTGAATCAGAATGATGAGTCCACTAAGTCACTATTAGTAAGACAAATGTCAAGTTCACCTTTTTTCCTAACTTACAGTAGCATTAAATTTGTATCAGTTCATCCACATTATCTTTCTCCACCTTCCTACTATAAAAATATCATGGATATTTACATGACTACTTAATGTTTAACTTGGAATCATAAAGCAGAATACAGCTAAGTGCTCCTTATTAACTGTGACCAATGGGATCAAAGCAGCTCAAGTTTGCATAGGGAGTCAGTCTCAGAGGACAAAGACAATACAGAGTCTTCCAATGCCTTAGATGCTGTTAGGGAGTTTGCCTTATTCCATAAATGAAGGAACTATTTCCAGGAAAAATAATTTCTATCTTCAACATACTTCCTCAAAAGTTTGCCCATTGTGCTAAGAATTTTCCATGTGCTTGTTCAGGTCCTCCTACCTTTTTTATCTGCTATTTGCCCTGGGAAACTGATATTTCCAGGCTTGTATTCATTGCTCCCTTGCCCTTGGGTCCTTTTTTGTTCAATGGAAGGAACTTGCGGGTGATTGGAGGGAAAGGACACAGTGACTTCAGATCATCAACCCTCTTCTGCCTCCCAATGGTGTTAGAGAACTGAAAAGGGACTGCCTGCATGCATCAAACCCCAATGAAACATGTACAAGAGTTTGCAGCCAAGAAAGGACTTATTAATCAAGGAGATGATGCCATGCCTCGAGTCATAGGTGAGCTAATGCTTAAAGATCTTGTTCCCTGATGGCTTCTAGGGGATAAATTATATAGAAAAAAATTAATCATGGTGACTACTGATTGATTGGTGCTAGGATACAAAGTAATTGATTATTACATCTGTTCCTGACATCAGCCATGGAGTTGTTCTGTCTGATTTTTCAAGGTTCATTCAGTAGGATTGTTCCACTTTCTTGGGTCCAGGGATGAAACACAACTGAAGCCAATATATTATTTTTAGTTTGATTAAAAACTCTGACTCTGTAGTCAATAGACCCAAGACTTTGTTTCTTAAACTACTGAATGCTGACCAGAACCTCATTGTTCTGATGACTTAATGATCAAGCAAGAGAGAGGGAGGTGAATGAGTCATGGCATTGGGTAAGTCCAGCTTGAGTCAAAGAAAAAAAATAAAAAGAAAAGGGCAAGTTAAAGTAAATCAAGTTTTTATGGACTTACAGTGTGTTGAATTTAATAGTTGCTGTTTTCCTATAGAGATGTCATAGGTCTTCTTGTCAGATTCATGTGAGTCTGCTCCTCCCTTACCCCTAATGTGATGCTGTGAGATTGTCACCCTGCTACAGCCAGCTCCAGAGTGCTTCACTTTCCATAGTTTCCTTAAACTCATCCCCACAAACCTTTGAGATGAGTTCTTCATTCAACTTCCCTCAGTTTGCCTTGTTTGTGTGATCCATCCTCTTCTTCCCAAGACTGAATGACACCTGTGTTGCTGGAAAGATTATACCCTCTAACTAATGACAAACTAATTTTTACTATGAATCATCCACCTTTACTCTTGACAATTAATTTAAGTTATCTGAACTTCGTTATCAGCACAATTACATAAAATAAAGCATATTTCACAAGTTACTCCCTCAATTTCATTTAAGTAAGAAAAAAGAACAGGTATTGATTGTTCTGAAAAAACAACAACTGATGATCTACAAAGCTTTGCTTCTCTTTAAATCTACTGGATCCTTCCAATTTAATTTTGACAATGTAAATGTAGTCCATGGAATTTAGGATTTCATTAATGTGAACATGCATTTTACATTGCCCATTTTAAAAAATATATTTAAACATTTAAAACCTTAACATTCTACTCTACAGCCTATGGTATTTCTTTAGTATATTTTCTTTCCCCTTTTGGTCACATACTGACCTTTGTATTTCTGCAAAGGATCTTACTTTATGTGTCCTTGGCTAAAAAAGAGTTAACTCACGTCCTTTTAAACTAGATACATTTAATTTAATCTTGCTGCTTCCAATGGTGACTTAAATTAGATATCTATTACTTCCAACATGTAAATACTATAATTTCAAGTTTATCTCAATTTTGACCAGTTGTTTGTTCTATAAACTGTTATATGTGTTTAGGAGATGTGTGGTTATATAATATTACATTCATGGCCTCTGACAAAGCAAGTTTCCAAAGATGAAAGCTCTAAATGTATAACCAGACTTCTCTGTAGCCCAAATTCAAGTCACTAGATCTTTGAGAAAATATTTTCATGACTATGTGAGTTATTAGGACGTGATATAAAATTTCACTTAGAAGCTCCCATGAATTGCTCTATATGTCAAAACCCATCTCGCACAGTATTATCTTGGTACCTCTGGCTGCCATAGTAAATGTACATGATGTACTAGTTTATCATGTGATAGAGATTAATCACTTTTGGGGGACACTATTAATTCTTATTTTTTTACAGGCAGTGTGGGTTTTATTAATACTATTTTTCATAAAATGCAAAAAAAAAGCAGAAAAAATTTTATAAAATGCAAATCTCTTTTTCTTCTAAAGACACAGGTAAAAATTGAGGATTATAAAAATACATAACTAATTCAAACTGAAAACAATTTACTACAACTATTATACTAAAAAAATTAAATTATCTGCCCATAAAAAGACAGCAAGTGTAAGTTGTTATAGTTGAGTGTTATTTTAAGTGAGACTGTAAGATTTCTGAAAGTTGGTTTGTTCTCTCAATAAATTAAAATGTCATTTATCATTATCATCAAAATCAAATAAATTTTTTCAAGCACCATATATGTCAACTCTCTGCTGGGAATCTTCTAAAGAGAGGTCAAGAAAATGATACCCCTGTCAGCAGTTCACAGTATAAGCTAATGATGAGAAACAATGTCCACAAATGCAATAGCCACTTTGCCTAAAGATAGTGAAGTGAGCCTACACTTTCAGAGATTTGCATCATCACAAGAATATATCAAGAATTAGTGCTAAATTGGTTAGTAAAATAGTCGTTTAGAAACATAAGAAATTTTATATGACATTACATTGCTATAAATTGATATTATTATAGAAAGACATTCGGTACCATTTATTGCAGTGAAAATATACATTTTTAATTAAATTTATTGGGGAAGCATTGGCTAATAGGATCAAATAGGTTTCTAGTGTACATTTCTATGACACATGATCTGTATATTGCAATGCTTGCCTACAGTCAAATTATCTTCTACCACCATATATTTTCTGACTGACTTACTTCACTTAGTATAATGTTGTTAAGGTCTATTCATGTTGTCACAAAGGGCAGTATTTCATCTTATACTGAGTCGTATACCATAGTATATAAGTACCATATCCTTTATTCAGTCCTCTATAAAAGGATACTTTGGTAGTCTCCATGTCTTTGGCACTGTAAATAATGCTACAATAAATATAAGGGTGCATATACCTTTGTGAATAAATGTTTTAGAGGTTTTTTTAGTAGATACCCAGAAGAAGAATTGCTGGGTCATGTGGTAATTCTATTCTTAATTTTTTGAGGAAGCTCCAAACTGTTTTTCATATTGGCTGTCCCAGTTTACATTCCCACTAGCAGTAAGTGAGGATTCCTTTTTTTCTACAACCTCTCCAACACATGTTATTACTTGTCTTGTTGACCTCTCATTGGTATCTCATTGTAGTTTTGATTTGCATTTCGCTAATAACTAATGAAGTTGAACAGCTTTTCATATATCTGTTGACTGTTTTTATGTCTTCCTGGAAGAGGTATCTGTTCAGGTCTTCTGACCATTTTAATTGGGTTGTTCGTTTGTTTGGTGTAGAGTTGTATGAGTTTTTATAAATTTTAAATAATCTTTTGTTGGAGTGTTGTTTGTAAATATCATATCCCATTTGATTGGTTGCCTTTTTGTTTTGTTATTTTTTTCCTTCTTTCTTTCTTTTTTTTTTGTTTTGTTTTGATGTGCAGAAAATTTTTAGTTTGACATAGTCCCATTCATTTATTTTTGCCTTTACTTCCCTTGCCTTTGGGGTCAAATTCATAAACTATTCTCTTTAGTCAAGGTCCATAAGTTAGTACCTATATTTTCTTCTATGTAATTTGTTGTTTCAGATCTTATATTTAAGTCTTTGATCCATTTTGAATTAATTTTTATACATGGGGACAAAGTATAATCTGGTATTATTCTTTTGCTTGTGGCTTTCCAGTTTTCCTAAAACCATTTATTAGAAAAGGCATTTTTTCTTCATAGTGTGTCATGGCTTCTTTCTCATAAACTAATTTCCCATATATATGTGGCTTTATTTCTGGGCTCTCAATTTTGTTCCATCGTTCTGTGTTTCTGTTTTTCTGCCACTATCATGCTGTTTTGATTATCATAGCTCTGTGGTATAATTTTAAGTCAGGGAGTGTGGTACCCCCAGGTTTGCTTGTTGTTGTTTTGTTTGTTTTTGTTTGCTTTTATTTCTTCTCAAGATTGCTTTAACTATTTAGGGTCTTTTGTAGTTCCATACAAATCTGATAATATTTTCTTTAAAAAATGACATTTTCTATTTCTTTAAAATATGACATTGGGATTTTGATGGAGATTGTAGTAAGTCTGTTTATTTACTTTGGGTAATATGGCCATGTTAACTATGTTGATTCTTTCAATTCATGAACATGGAATATATTTCGATTTTGTTGTGTCTTTTTCAATGTCTTTTAATAATGCTTTGTAATTTTCAGTATATATGTTCTTCACATCTTTTGTGAAGGAAAAAATATAGGTCATGGAACCATTCTCAGCACCCAAGGCTAACTTGCATGAACCTTTCAAGCCATAGCTGTGAGAGGGGAAGAGAGAGATAGAGAGAAAGTAGAGGGGTGGAGAAGCAGATGGTGGCTTCATTTGTGTGCTCTGGATGGGAATTGAATGCCAGGCTGATGCTCTACCACTGAGCCAACTGGCCAGGACCTCTGAATATTTTAAAAAATGGATTTTTTGTTACAGAACTTATCTTTCAAAAATTTTTATTTTACAATTTCTCATACTGAAAGTACTTAATTATTTCTTTCTCTTAAAAAATTTAAGCATCTTTTTTTTTTTTTTTTTGGATTTTTCTGAAGTTGGAAACAGGGAAGCAGTCAGACTCCTGCATACACCCAACCAGGATCTACCCGGCATGCCCACCAGAGGGCGATGCTCTACTCATCCGGGGTGTTGCTCTGTTGCAACCAGAGCCATTCTAGTGACTGAGGCAGAGGCTATAGAGCCACCCCCATTGCCTTGGCCAACTTTGCTCCAATGGAGCTTTGGCTGCGGGAGGGGAAGAGAGAGACAGAGAGGAAGGGGAGGGGGAGGGGTGGAGAAGCAGATGGGCGCTTATGCTGTGTGCCCTGGCCGGGAATTGAACCCAGGACCCCTGCACGCCAGGCCAACGCTCTACCACTGAGCTAACCGGCCAGGGTCAAGCATCATTTTTATTATTTGATTTCTCTTTCTGAGCTGGTTACTTATCCATAACCAAGCATTACTTGACACAAAACTACCTTCATTTGGAATATTTATTTTTACAGGAACTTTTCAGGACTTCTTTAAAAAGCTAACATCATGAAAGCTACCAGCTGTCCTTTTTTATTGCTTATTTAGAAACATTTCCTGCTCTCGTCAAAAAGCTCTAGTAACCTTTTGCAATGACATGGATGGACCTGGAGAATATTATGCTAAGTGAAATAAATCAGTCAGAGAAAGACAATTATTGTATGATCTCATTTATATGTGGAATCTAATGAACACAGTGAACTAAAGAACAGAAAAGAGGTAGAGGTGGGGTCACAGGGAGCAGAGGGACATCTGTCAGAGGGAAGGGAGATGAGGGGATGGGATCAAAGAAGATGAAAGGATAGTGAATTTATATATACATATCACATAGATATAGTTAACAGAACAGCAAAACTCAGAGGGAAGGGAGGAGGGAGGTGGAGGGAGGAGGGCAGAGGGAGTATAATAGAGGACATGTAGGTGGGGGGTGAGGGTTTATATTGAGTGGAACACTTCAATCCATGTTAACACAGTAAACTAAAATTAATAAAAATTAAAATTAAAAGAGCTTTAATAAGATTAGAATATAAGGTCTCCAAGGCAAAAGCTCCATCTCAAGAACTTATGACAGGATCTGCCACAGAGCATACACTCAAATATTTATTGAGCCTGATAAGGCAGTGGCACAGTGAATAGAGCATCAGACTGGGACACAGGTTTGAAACTCTGAGGTTGTTGGCTTGAGCACAGACTCATCTGGCTTGAGCGTGGGCTCACCAGCTTGAGTACAGGGTCACTGGATTGAACATAGGGTCATAAATATGGTCCTTTTGTGAAGGAAAAAATATAGGTCATGGTCGCTGGCTTGGAACCAAGATCACTACCTTAAGCAAGGGATCATTGGCCCAGCTGGAACTCCCCAGTCAAGGCACATATAAGAAAACAATCAATGAACAACGAAGGTGCTGCAACAAAGAATTGATGCTTTCCATCTCTTTTCCTTCCTGTCTGTCTGTCTCTATTTCTCTCTGTGTCTCTCTCACTAAAAATAAATAAATAAATAAATAAATATTTTTTGAATAGCTATATATTTGTTCAACAAATTATTCAGACATGTTTCTTCTCTATTGAAAACATGTTTCACATCATAGTGTAAATCACACTAGATTTTCTCTTATTTGGAATAAAACTATTGAGGAAGTTTGTCTCTGAAAATATTTGAATGGGTCTTTGTAGGCTATATTAGTTTCCTAAGGTTGCTATAACAAATTTCCACAAACTGGGTGGCTTATAATAACAGATATTTATTTTGTCATAATTCTGATGGCTATAAATCTGAAATTACGGTGTCAGCAGAATTGTACTCCCTTCGGAGGGTCTAAGGGAGAAACCTTCCTTGTCTGTTCCACCTCAACAATGCTTGGCTTTCTTTTCTTTCTTTCTTTCTTTCTTTTTTTTTTTTTTTGTATTTTTCTGAAGCTGGAAATGGGGAGAGACAGTCAGACAGACTCCCACATGCGCCCGACTGGGATCCACCCGGCACGCCCACCAGGGGCGACGCTCTGCCCACCAGGGGGCGATGCTCTTCCCCTCCGGGGCGTCGCTCTGCCACGACCAGAGCCACTCTAGCGCCTGGGGCAGAGGCCAAGGAGCCATCCCCAGCACCCGGGCCATCTTTGCTCCAATGGAGCCTTGGCTGCGGGAGGGGAAGAGAGAGACAGAGAGGAAGGAGGGGGTGGGGGGTGGAGAAGCAAATGGGCGCTTCTCCTACGTGCCCTGGCCGGGAATCGAACCCCGGGTCCCCCGCCCGCCAAGCCAACGCTCTACCGCTAAGCCAAACGGCCAGGGCCGGCTTTTTTTTCTTGTGGTCACATCACTTCAATATTTCTTCATATCACTTTCTCCTGTGTGTTTATCTTTTCTGTGTCTTATAAGGACATATCATTGGATTTAATGGCTTACTTGGGTAATTGATGATAATCTAATCTCATCTATAACTTAATTACATCTTCAAAACCTCATTTCTAAAGAAGGTAACATAAATTTCAGAGATCTGGAGATGTACACATTCTACTATGTAAGTATTAATTGGAAGCAGCATTGGTGCTCAAATAAGTTACAATGAGAAATTATCTATGGACCAGTGAGTTAGTTTTCTGATAAAGCTATAAAGGGTCCTCAGTAAGAAAACTACTTCACAAATAGCAGAGGCATAGGGATTCCCCCACCTCAAAGAGCTGATATACAAGGTGAACAAGAGTATTGTCTCTAGTAGTTTTGATTCAGAAAAAAAATAACTGAATCATGCAGTTTGCCTTACATTTTCCCCCACACAATCCTCTTCAATTTTTTAAAATTATTTTTTAAAATTTATTGATTTTAGAGAGAGAAAGAGAAATATAGATTTGTTGTTCCACCTATTTAGGCATTCATTGTTGATTCTTGTATGTGCTCTGATGGGAATGGAACCCCCAACCTTGGTGTGTTGGGATGACGCTCCTACAAATTGAGCTAATTAGTGTGAAGATGGATGGAACTGCAATTTTTAAAGGATGCGGTCTGCACATGGAGATACTGAATGCTGAGTGGTCTTATTCATTGGAGCAGGAAGAAAAGACAAGTAGCTTCAGTCTCAGGGAAAGCAAAGTGATTTTATATTAGGGGCCAAAAGGCTTTGTATTAGGTAAGTCGAGTAATTTTTAGCTATGTGTCAATTATATCATAGGGAAGGCAGATTCAAATGGGATTCCCCTAAGTTTTCACATTTCCACCTGAAGTACATTGAAGTAGTATCTTTAGGATCTAATGAATATAAAAGGTACATGTAATAAGAAAAATTTATTGTAAAAGATTAAGAAGTGAACTAGGTCAGGAAGAGGTACCATCTTTGCCTGGGTGACAGTGGAAAGTGACTTGGCCTATTTTTACATGGATGGGACCAGTATTTTCTAATACATTAATTAAAAAAATAAATCTAAACACCACATGGATGCTGAATCCCTGTTGGGCTTGGACCACACTAACTGTCTAGTTTCTGCACAGAAATTGGTCTGGGGCATCTGGTGTTACCATATTTGAATCATGGGCCTTGCTATTTAATTTCTGACTTCAAGGAGACCAAATGGAGGGGAGAATATAATGGAGGACAGGCTTCTTAATCATATGCAATATGTCTTGCAATGATATTACATGTTGTGTCTTCTCACTAGGGAGCAGGGAGAACAGCTTGCTATGAAGAAGTTTCTTGGAAGGCCTATTGTTTCTGACACAAGAGCACAGACAGAGCAATAGTGTCTCTGAGAATTGCCTGAAATATTAAACTTTCTCCTGCTCTAGTTCAGTTAGCAGGTGCTTCTCATTTCCCCTGAGGTTTTATACATTAGGAGAATACAGTAATCTTTGTCTATTTCTGACTCCCCACAGTCAGCATGAGACACTCACATCTGCCAGAAGGTTCATGTAAGGATAATGGGCTCTAAAGCATCTGAGTGGACAACACCCACTAGTTAGCCCTGGTTTCTTACCTTTCAGACAGACTTTTTTTTCTGTCAGTTCCCACTGTGGATCATTTATTACTTGGAAAATACACAGGATGCCCAGTGATTTACATGTGGTAAATCAAGTGACCATTAGACTTGACACTAATTCTTACCTCTTGGCCCAGAAATAAAAAACCAGACATCTTCTGCATTTATAGGTGAGGCCTCACATGTTTGTAAATTGTTTTATTAATTTGATATAATTGTTAACTTGGGGAATCACTTTTTAATTTACATTTTGTTCCCTCTTTTGATACTCTCTTTTGATACCTTGAAACTTGGATTTTAGTCTTTTTTCCCTGTACTTAAAATTTTGTTTTTAGTCCAAAGGGCAAGATGGCAATGTAGTAGGGGGATGGAGTAGGCAGATGTACCAACTTCCACCTCCCAGAACCAAAGTGAATTACAAGTTGATTTTAAAAACCATCATCTGAAAAAACCAACTTTGGACTAAACTAAGAGAACTCTTCAAACAAGGAACACTGAAGAAGCCACACTGAGACTGGTAGGAAAAGCAGAAACATGGAGAGGGCTGCCCAGCTCCCAGGAGAGAATGGGCACCCTGGAGAGACTTGTGTGGCGGGAAGTGAGTTTAGCGGAGAAGGGAGGGTCCTGGGCCCAGGGAACAAAGCCCCAGCCTGTAGCCCCAGAGCCTAGAAGAGGTGTGCGGACAGTATTTAGATGCAAAACAAGTCAGGATACTGTTTGTGAGAAAGAAACAGATTTTTCAGATGCAGGATTCTTCTTAAAGGGACTGCGCAGAAAACCTCTCTCACAACCACCCACTCAGGGCTCCAGGGGACAGGAGAGAGGTGAGGACCAGAGCAGCAGGAAGAGAGTATAATCTAGGAGGCATAGGGAGAAACACTTTGAGGGACAGCCACTCTAACCCCTGGGCTGAGTCATTCCCCAAATCTGAAGTGAATATTTCCTCTGGAACCAGCAATACCAGCAAAGGGAAGCAGGACAGCAGCCAAACACGCTCTCCCGCAGCACTCAGAGCAGAGTCACTTAGGTGGAGGGAGATTTTGGGACTATAGTATTGAGTGTTAGGATCTGAGCTACAGCGCCCCCACTCACACACTGAGGGCTTGCCCAAGGGCAGGTGGCAGGGGGACGCGGAAGCGTGGTTCCATCAGCAAGGGCAGAGGCTGGCCGGCCACGACTGAGGCCTGGGTGTGAGCTCAGTCTAGCCCAGTGGGGGCTGAGGGGATGTGGGAAAGTGGTCTGGCCCAGCTGTGGCCCACCTGGAACCCTGACTGTAGGGGAAGGATGGGAGCCCTGGAGCAAGGGCACGCAGGCATGCAGCCTTGCCCAGATGGGGAAACAACCAAGGCTTGTGCCCGACGCACGAGCTGGCTCCTCCTGCGGGGTTGGAGTGAAAGCTCAGAACAGGCAGAGACCCGCGACTGAGCATGGGTGCACAGACCCACTCAGCCCATGAAGCCGAGGTTTGTAGCAGACCTTCTAAGGGGCTCCTCCTGCAGGGGCAGGGTGAAAACCTGGAAACAGGAGGAGATCTGGAGCTGAGCTAAGGTGCTCGCCCTTGCCTGCAGTGCCGAGGCTTGCCGCCGGGTATGTTGCATAACCCCACCTGCGAGGGTGAGGCAAAGGCCAAGGCCACAGAGGCTTGTACCCCCGGGCACGTGATCACAGTTTCTCCCATAGAGGAGAGGTGGAAACCGCAGTGACAGCCCCAGTGGGCTGGCAAGGGCAATGACAATACCCGAATGCCCTAGGCAGGGGGTGGCAGGCCTGCAGACAGATCACACCTAGGTATCACAAAGGCCACACCCATTGGACTCCAGTGGTCACACCCTTCTTATACACAGACAAAATGGGAAGTCAAAGAAATGCAACACAAATGAATCAAGGGAAATACCCAGAAAAGTACCTGAATCAGTTAGATATAACCAAATTACCGGATGCAGAGTTTAAAATAACAATTGTTAGGATGCCAAAGATCTTAAAACAACAATAGATAGTCATTATGAACACCTAAATAAAGACAAAAAATATAAAAAAGAACATTGAAATAATAAAAAAGAATTAGTCAGAAATGACAAATACAATATCAGAAATGAAGACCACAATGGAAGGAATTAAAAGCAGGATAGGTGAAGCTGAGGATCAAATCAGTGAGTTAGAAGACAAGGTAAATGAAGGCATGGAAGCAGAGCAGGAAAAAAGAGAGACTAAAAATGTCTGAGGAAACTCTAAAAGAGCTCTGTGACAATATGAAGAGAAATAACATCTGCATTATAGGGGTTCCTGAAGAAGAAGAGAAAGAACAAGGGATAGAGACTTTGTTCAACCATATCATAGCTGAAAACTTCCCTAAATTAATGCAGGGAAATGTCTCACAAGTTCAAGAAGCACAGAGAACTCCATTTAAGAGAAACTCAAATAAATCTACACCAAGACACATCATAATTAAAATACAAAAGCTAAGTGATAAAGATAAAATATTAAAAGCTGCTAGAGAAAAAAAGACTATCACCTACAAGGAGCCCCCATAAGGATGACATCTGACTTCTCAACAAAAACACTTGAGGCCAGAAGAGAATGGCAAGAAATATTCAAATAATGCAGAACAAGAGCCTAAAACCGAGACTACTTTACCAGCAAGGCTATCATTTAAAATTGAAGGTAAAATAAAAAGCTTCCCAGACAAAAAAAACTCAAGGAATTTACAACAACTAAACCAATGCTGCAAGAAATGCTAAGGGGCCTGCTGTAAACAGATCAAAGGGGAAAAATAATATAGCAAAAGAAGAATACAGCTTTAAAGAATAAAATGGCAATACACAACTACATATCAATAACAACCTTAAATGTAAATGGATTAAATGATCCAATCAAAAGACATAGGGTAGCTGCGTGATTAAGAAAACAGGACCCATACATATGCTGTCTACAAGAGACTCACCTTAAAACAAAAGATGCACATAAACTAAAGATAAAAGAATGGAAAAAATATTTCACGCAAATGAAAATGAAAAATAAACTGGGATAGCAATACTTATATCAAACAAAATGGACTTTAAAACAAAGACTATAGTAAGAGATAAAAAGGGTCACTCCATAATGATAAAGGGAGCAATCCAACAGGAAGATATAACCGTTATAAATATCTACGCTCCTAATATAGGAGCACCTAAATATATAAAGCAGACTTTGATGGATATAAAGGACAAGATCAACAACAATACTATAATAGTAGGGGATTTCAATACCCCACTAACATCACTAGATAAATCCTCAAGAAAGAAAATTACCAAGAAACAGCAGACTTAAAGGACACTCTAGATCAACTGGATTTAATAAATATCTTCAGAACTTTTCACCCTAAAGCAACAGAATATACATTCTTTTCAAGTACTCAAAGTACATTCTCTAGGATAGACCACATGTTAGGGCACAAAAGTGGTCTCAACAAATTTATAAGATTGAAATCATATCAAGCATTTTCTCTGATCAGAATGGCATGAAACTAGAAATCAACCATAACAGAAAAACTGAAAAATACTCAAACATTTGGAAACTAAATAGCATGTTACTAAATAACAAATGGATTAACAACGAGGTCAAAGAAGATATAAAAAAAATTTCTAGAAACGAATGATAATGAGCATACTTCAACTCAAAATTTATGGGACACATCAATAGCTGTCCTGACAGGGAAGTTCATAGCATTACAGGCATACCTTAAGAAGCCAGAAAAAGCTCAAATAACAACTTGACTCTGCATCTAAAAGAACTAGAAAAAGAACAGCAAGTAAAGCCCAGAGGTAGTAGAAGGAAGGGAATAATAATGATCAGAGCAGAAATAAATGACATAGAGGCTAAAAAAAACAATACAGAGAATCAGTGAAACCAGGAGTTGGTTCTTTGAAAAGGTAAACAAGATCGATAAACCTTTAATTAGACTCACCAAGAAAAAAAGAGAGAAGACTCAAATACATAAAATTAGAAATGAGAGTGGATAAATAACCGACATAACAGAAGTACAAAATATTGTAAGAAAATAATGTGAAGAACTGTATGCCAAAAAATTAGAAAACCTATATGAAATGGACAAATTCCTTGAAACATATAATCTTCCAAAAATTAATCTGAAAGAATCAGAAAACCTAAACAGACTGATTACAACAAATGAGATTGAAACAGTTTTCAAAAAACTCCCAACAAAGAAAAGTCCTGGACCTGATGGTTTCACAAGTGAATTCTACCAAGTATTTATAGAAGAACTAACTCTTATCCTCCTCAAGCTATTTCAAAATATTCAAGAGGAAGGAAGACTTCCAGGCTCCTTTTATGAGGCAAGCATAATTCTGATTCCAAAACCAGGCAAAGACAACACAAAGAAAGAAAATTTTAGGCCAATATTCTTGATGAATTTAGATGCTAAAATCCTCAACAAAATAGTAGCCTACCGGATCCAGCAATATATGAAAAAAATCATACATCATGGTCAAGTGGGATTTATTCTGAGGAGGCAAGGATAGTACGATATTCACAAATCAATCAATGTAATTAATTGCATAAACAAAAGAAAGGAGAAAAACCACATGATAATTTCAATAGATTCAAAAAAAGCATTTGATAAAATCCAGCACCTATTCATGATCAAAACTCTCAGCAAAGTGGGAATACAGGGAACATAGCTCAATATGATAAAGGCCATCTATGACAAACCCACAGCCAACATCATACTCAATGGGCAAAAATTAAAAGCAATCCCCTTAAGATCAGGAAGAAGGCAGGGGTGCCCTCTTTCACCACTCTTATTCAACATAGTTCTGGAAGTCCTAGCCACAGCAATCAGACAGGAAGAAGAAATAAAAGGCATCCAAATTGGAAAAGAAGATCTGGAAACAGCCCAAGTGTCCATCAGTGGACAAGTGGATTAAAAAACTTTGGTACATATATACTATGGAATACTACTCAGCCATAAGAAATGATGACATCGGATCATTTACAACTACATGCATGGACCTTGATAACATTATACTGAGTGAAATAAATAAATCAGAAAAAACTAAGAACTATATTATTCCATACATAGGTGGGACATAGAAATGAGACTTAGAGACATGGAAAAGAGGGTGGTGGTTAAGGGAGGGGGAGGTGGGGAAGGGAAGGGCACAAAGAAAACCAGATAGAAGATGACAGATGACAATTTGACTTTGGGTGATGGGTATACAACATAATCAAATGTCAAAATAACCTGAAGATGTTTTCTCTGAACATACATACCTTGATTTATCAATGTCACCTCGTTAAAATTAATAATAAAGTTACTTTTATTGAATTTTTAAAAAAAGGAAGTAAGAAAAATAGTAATTAAGATTTTTTTAACATGTACCCATAACCTTAGTCATATACATTTCTATTATGTTTTGGCTCATATTAAAAAAAAAAATCTGTTAGTCAACTTTAATATTTTATAATGAAAATAAATTAAGTCAAATGAATAAAAAATATAAAAACATTTGTTTTTACATGCTCTGTTTTCCATGCCTCAATGTCACAGTCAAGCTTCATACTATCACACTAAATCCATGCTCTAAAATTCCACAAAGGACTTTGCCCTGTTGCTCTGGTGAAAAATTTTTATTGGTCCTTGAATTGTACACCAGTATTCACTATGACATTTTCATTGCTGAAAAGCTCTATTTATTTTTTCAGTGCCTTTATACTGTTCTTTTTCTCTATAAATGTATTAATTTAGAGATAGATTTTTTGTTCTATTTTTTTCAATTTTGTCTTAAAATCAGATGGCAAAATTTATTAATTTATTCACTCAAAATATATTTATTGAGTGTCAGTTGTATGCCAGGCATTCTTTTTCTTTCTTTCTTTCTTTCTTTCTTTCTTTCTTTCTTTCTTTC
Source organism: Saccopteryx bilineata (assembly GCF_036850765.1). NCBI lineage: Eukaryota > Metazoa > Chordata > Mammalia > Chiroptera > Emballonuridae > Saccopteryx > Saccopteryx bilineata. The sequence continues at coordinate 156,756,752 of NC_089492.1, forward strand.
TTTCTTTCTTTCTTTCTTTCTTTCTTCTGAAGCTGAAAACGGGGAGGCAGTCAGACAGACTCCCGCATGCGCCCGACCAGGATCCACCCAGCACGCCCACCAAAATGCGATACTCTGCCCATCCAGGGCATCGCTCTGTTGCGACCAGAGCCATTCTAGCACCTGGGGCAGAGGCCATGGAGCCATCTCCAGTTCCTGGGCCATCTTTTTGCTCCAATGGATCCTCAGCTACAGGAGGGGAAGAGAGAGATAGAGAGGAAGGAAAGGGGGAGGGGTGGAGAAGCAGATGGGCACCTCTCCTGTGTGCCCTGACCGAGAATCGAACCCGGGACTTTCGCACTTCAGGCCGATGTTCTACTATGAGCCAACCGGCCAGGGCCCAGGCATTCTTATTGGACCTGGGGTTCACAATGATCAAACATTTGAAGAAAACAGACAATAATAAGATTGCACAGTAAAGTATATGAAATATTTGATTGTGCCAGGAAAGGAAAAGGTAGGAGAGGAAGATCAAGAGTGTTGAGGTGGAGGGTAGTGGCATTTTGCAATGTAATATAGAGTTGCTAAGGAAACTTTCACTGAGTAGATATAAGGAAGTGACAGAATGAACCATAAAGATACCTTAGGGAAGCTGATTCTAGGCAGAGGAAATAAAAAGTGACAAATATCAAAGAGAACTAGGGGTCTTCCTGGAATGTTTGATAAAATATTTGGGACTAGTGAGGCTAAAGTAGAAGGATTGTGTAGAAAGAGTAAGAAAGTGAGGTCAGACAGGTAATAGGGGCCAGACTTTGGTCATGATGAGGACTTTGCCTTTGAATGAAAGAATATTAAAAAAATTGGTGGTGGTAGTAAATTACAAGTTTTTACACAATTATTTGAATCACCATGAGGAAGTATAGGAACTGAACAAAAAGTTGGAAGGCAACTAAAGTAGTAAGAAGCAGTCGGATTCTGAATATATTCTTTTTTTTTTTCTATATTTCTTTTGTATTTTTTCTAAAGCTGGAAACGGGGAGAGACAGTCAGACAGACTCCCGCATGCGCCCCACCGGGATCCACCCGGAACGCCCACCAGGGATGACGCTCTGCCCACCAGCGGGCGATGCTCTGCCCCTCCCGGGCTTCGCTCTGCCGCGACCAGAGCCACTCTAGCGCCTGGGGCAGAGGCCAAGGAGCCATCCCCAGCGCCCGGGCCATCTTTGCTCCAATGGAGCCTTGGCTGCGGGAGGGGAAGAGAGAGACAGAGAGGAAGGAGGGGGTGGGGGTGGAGAAGCAAATGGGTGCTTCTTCTATGTGCCCTGGCCGGGAATCGAACCCGGGTCCCCCACACGCCAGGCCGACGCTCTACCGCTGAGCTAACCGGCCAGGGCCCTGAATATATTCTAAAAGCAGAGCCTAAAGAATTAAATGACAAATTAGTTGTGGGATTAAAAAAAAAGTGGAGTGAAGTTTTTGAAATGTACAGAGAGAAAGATGGTCTTGCCAGTGATGGAAGACAAGGAAGTTGATGGAGGTAAAATGGGAACAGTTTGAAACATGTTAAGATTGATCGGCCAATAGGAGTGCAAGTGAGAAAGGCTGGTAGACAATTTGACTGTATGCATCTGGAGTTTATAGGCGAGGCCTTGAACATAGATATATAATGTGGTAGTAAAGGCACATTAAAAAACAAAAGAAAGAAAGTTAATTCAATTTTAAAGGAGGTTAGAGATGCAATAGAAAACCAGAAAAGAAAATTCAGAAAAAAAGCAGCAATGAGATGGAGTTAAACAAGGAGAGAGTCATGTTCTGAAAACTAAGTGAACATAGCATTTTTTAAGCAGAATGATTTACTGCATCAGCTCTTGTTAGCTAAGTCAAGTTCATTGAGGACTGAGGAATAAGGTTGAATTTTTTAACACACAGGTCACTAATGACCTGGATAAAAATAGTTTTGTTGCTACTTGGGCAAACATCTAATTGGAGCAAATTAGAGAAAAAATACAGAGAGAGAAGCTAGTGACATCAATATAGACAAGGCTTTTCAGAAACTTTGCTTCAAAGAGATAACAGTTAATTTGCATATTAATTAAACCACTGTAATCTATTAGCAATATGCAGACATAATTGTGGCAGAAGTAAAACTACATGTTCGCCAAACTCCACCAAAACTCATCCTTTTACCATTAAGCATGCATCTAGAGAGAGATTAACTTCTCATGCTCACTAGGAGTGACTGGATTCCGGTCCATGGTATGTGGATGGAAATGCTGTATTCCTTACTGGGCCTCAACTTTAAAAAATGCTTCCTACCCCACCCTCCAGCTTTTTTTCCTTTCAGTTGTGACTGGTTGCATTGGATCAGGAAGGGACTCAGAAACCCTAGAGATGGTGTTCTCATGAGTAGCTGCATGAAGCACAGCCCAGTTATGAATCCACTTCAGATTGTATAATATTAAGCATATGATATTAAAGAATGGGACTGTCTTTTATAGCTATTGGTTTACCATAACTAACCAATCTTGAACTCAACCATCTCAGTGAAAGAACTTTACAAGTTTCTACTTAAAATTTATATTTCCTAAACTGATTAGTATTTTTGAAAGATTTTAATATTGTGGTACAATACTTAAATTTACTTACATTGACTAATGAGTCACAGCAAGCAATGTAAAGATTTATAAGATGATAGTTTTTGAGATGTTCTTAAATTTTGAAATTTCTTGTCCTATGTGGTTGATTGATGAATTTCTTGATAAAAACACTTGAAGTCTCCTTCATTATCCACTAACTGAGATATATACTTTTAGAACGGTACTCAAAGTCTTCTATAATCTGTGCATAGAGAATTGGTTGATTATTTTGAGTTTCAAAATGTGGTTGCCTTCTGCCTATCCAACTATCTAACTAAAACTGTTAAAATTCTCAAGAATCACTGTTAAGTAATGAGCACATATCATCTTCGATCAAAGTTATAAACTTTGAATCTAGCAGTCAAAAGAAATTATTTTTCTTACAATTGCCCATAAATCATTAAGATTTTCATTGATTTAAATTACTATAATAACCTAATACTTGAAGTAGCCTGATTTAGAAAGAAAGCATTTTACATAAATCACATCAATTACTTGAAAAGACATTTCTCTATAAAGATCAGAGACAATCTGTAACTTTCAAATGTAGATTTTATAATGTCCATCTAAACTCTGGAGGAGCAATGGTATAAGATTTTCATAGAAAGAAGTCCACAGAATAATAGGTATCATTTTTAAGGATAAAGTTAATATGCTTTGTGCTTTTCACTTTATAAGTACAATATTTCTTTAATTCAAATATACTGTGAATTAAAATATGCTACTATTTTTTTTTCTGGGGGACAAAAGAAACATTATCATTATTTTAAATGAAAACCTCAATGGCAAAAAGCATCCAGATTTAAACATCATTATAACTGTGAGGGAAAAAAAGTATTTTTAAGACTTAAGTGAATAGAATATCATCTCAAGTCTCCACAATATAGTTGGTACAGATAATGAGGTTCAGAAGTAACATGTCCATGGTCACACATCACGAGCTTCATAAGCAGGACTGGGAGACACCCAGACTGTGGTCTTTTTACCTTGGCATGTTGTCTCTCTCCTTGCCTTCACACTTCAAATCCTAGACCATGACTAATTTGAATTCGACAATATCCCCACATAGAAACAAGTCTAGTGAGTTAAATATGTTTTAAATAGGGGAAAAATACATTTTACTCCATTGATAATTTTCTAAATCTTCTTTATCCAATTCATTCATTTAGTGATTTCAAGCCAAGCATTTAAGGCTTGATTGAATCTGAAGATAATGTTAACACTTTGTCAAGCATTTGAATTGCTTCCAGCATATTGTAGTATAATCCTCTGTCCACAAACATCTCTTTATTATTGCCTAATTACATGCAAATTTCATAAAATGAATGAGTTTTAAGGACTTGTCAATCTGTCATCCTAGGGACCACTGAAACATTTTGACTGCTAGACAAATAATCAGCAATAATCACGCTATGCAAATTTTATATTTTCTGTACAATTATCTAAAACCATAAATAACTGGACACAAAGACATTTGGCATTCTCGCCGTGAGACTTGACCTATGGGGCTTTTTCCCCTTTTTCCTCATTTAAAAAATGTGTAAGTGGGAAAATTGCCTTTTTCTTTCTTTTTTTTTCCTATTTCCAACTGTGCAAATGTACCCAGTGGAAAAATCATGAGTACATAAATGCAAAGATAATTTTGTTTATTTTTATTTGGATTGTGTTTCCCCTTGGCAAACATTTTTTTTTTGTTTTCATTTAAGTTTTTGCCTTTGGTAATTTTAACCTCTTTCTCTTGGAGTTATTTATTTCTTTTTTTTTTCCTCACTAGTCAAGAGAATATAGGTAGAGAGCATACAGTGTAAGTTTATTTTTTTTCTTTAAAAGTAGTTTCTCCATACAGGGGGTCCTCAGGTTACAACAGTCTCGACATACCATGTTTCAAGTTTATGACACTCCCATAAAAACTAAAAAAAATTGAGATGAGAGTGTTTCAGCTTATGTTGTTAGCGTCATACCTACAGACTATGTGGGCAAACTAGTTCCAGACTAGCCTGGAACAATTCTTTAAGAAGGTAGAGAGGCCTGTAACAGATCCTGCACCCTCTACATCAGCTGCTTCTCCAGATGAAACATCTGTAGTAGAGGGAGAATCATCTACAGCATCTTCTGCTTGTTCCTTAGACAATCCTGATTCATCTGACCCAGTATCTCCAGCGCCTTCTGCGGGTTCTCCTGCCTCTCCAGCTTCCTCCTCTCAAGAGGTCAGTCTCTCCCACCTTGCAATGCCCCTTCCAGTATGCAAGCCAACCACAGGAATAAAGATAAGAAATTTTTTTACACTAGTTTTTTTGTCATTTTTTTCTGTTACTACATACAGAACAGTGTACAATCCAGTATCTTTAAGTTCTTTTCCTTTTTTTGTGGCTTAGTTGTGTTTTTATGTTCTAGATTATGATATTACAACTATGTTAGGATAGGTAAATGACTTAGGCTAGGATGTGTTTCAACTTACACCAAAATTAGGGTCACATCACTGAAATAGGAACAGAACTATGTTGTAACTTGAGGACACCTAGTATTCCTTATTTTATTTTGTTTTTTCCTCTATAATTAATTTCTGGACTGTTTAATGTAAATCAGTCACTTGGGAGCATTCAATAACAAAAGGTTAATTACTATTCGACAAACAAGCTCAAAATATAAAATGTCTATTACAGTGAATTCACCAAATCAGCAACTAAAATTTTTACTCCTCTCTGTAACTGGTGCCCATGTCACTGTAAGAATTTGAGGACTAACTAGTCAGTCCTCTTTACTTTCATAAAAACAAGCTAATGTGTTCTAATTATTAACAATATGCTCTTTAATGCTGTATTTATTACAAAGACCCCCAAATTGAAGTGTTGCTGATACCTTCAGGGACCATATTTACTGTTGCTTTATAATATCTTTCTTTTCTAAAAAAATTTTATTTAGACAATTAACTTTAACAGGTGACATTGATCAATAAGAGTACATAGGTTTCAAGTGAACATCTCCATAGCATTTGAACTGTTGATTATGTTGTATACCCATTACCTAAAGTCAAAGTATTTTTTGTCCCTTTATGCTTTATAATATCTTTCAATCAATACAGTTCAAACAATCCACAAGTTTTTCAAATTTTAAAGCCATTACAGTTATTTACTAAACACTTTGATTGGCTCATTGACTGATTTGTTGGTTGTAGGAAGAAAGACTTGTTAGTTATCACCTGACAATAAATCACCAGCTATGAATAAAAAGGAGAGGAGACCTTGATTCTATGTTTTGTTAATGGCTGAGATCATTATTGAAAATAAATCCCCCACACCACCAAAAACAAATACACTAAACAATCATTTGATATGACTATAGGATATTAATTTTAAAAAATTATATGGACCAGTAAAGTGCTTTGGTTAACTACATTTAGAAGAATAATGAAAAAGCACCATTCAGAAACCTGGAATTTAAAAATGATTAATAAAGTTCTTTGTACCTCATCCATGCATTTTTTGCCATAAGGGAGGCTATCAATCAATATAAAGCCATCCTGACTCATTGATACTATTTACATCGTGCTTAAATCAAACACATGTGGGCAACTTGGGCAGAAAAAAAAGTTCTCTTCCATTTTTTTTCTTTTTTTCTCTCTTGCATTTTGACAAGTTCAAAAGAAGCTCATGAAAGCCCTCTTCTTATTGTTTTGTAATCCAGTTTTCTTTATTCCCAAAGCAGCACCCAGAGCAGGTATATTGCAATGTTGCTTCAAGACATGAAGTGGCAACATTCTCAACTGATAAAGAAAGATAAAGTATATTTCATCAAATCCATCTTTACAAAATTTATAAAACTGTCCATATGAGTGAGGTAGAGACATGAATGCTCTGAGGTCACAGCCCACTGATGATATTTAACCTAGAAGAATGGCTTTCAGATCACCTACCAAACCATCATTACTACAGTACATGTTCTGAGTAAAGAATTGTGATTTGCACTTTGTCATATTTACCACATAGTAATATATTTAAAAAGATTAAAAGGTAAGTACAATAGTTTCATGTACACAACACATATTTTGTTAGGCAAATTAAAAAGGCATTCCCGCATACAACATTAAGTAATAATGTTACATAGCATTAAAATATTATGCTTTGAAAGTAACATTGGAATTTAGAATATGTAGTTTAGATTTCTTGTCATACAGAACCCTTCCTATAGTTTTGCTATCATTTGGTATTGATTCTCTACAACTTTAATGTGTAGATATCTACCTGAAGCTTCAGTTATAAACAGGTATGTCGCATGTGTATGTATGTACATGTATGTGTGTGTACTTCCTTGGATTCTATGTGTGAATAAAATCTTGAATAATTTAGAACCAGACATTTTCAACTAGCCAATCATCTATGCACATTAGCACACACATAGATACTATTTTTATAAAAAGTTTAGATCCCACTTTGTTTAGTTTTGATGTGCATGGCTATAATTGTAAGCATTGTTCTAAGAAGTGTAACGTTTTTGAGATAATATAGATATGCAGATAGGCTATGTTTAAGAAAAACGGTTTGCAATTGACATGGAAAAGTAACAGTTATTTTTTTATAGGCTTATGCTATTTAAATAACACTTTTTTATTCCTTGAGAGATATTAACATAATATTAATCATATTTTTAAAATAAGGATCATCTACTTTATATTTTCTGGTCCTATTCTTGAGGATGTCAGTGCAGTGAATTTTCAAAGTGATTACTGCCATTTAGTTATTGCAAAAAATCCCCACAAAACATTCTTTCTGAATTTCTGAATCTGGAGCTCAATAAACAAATGAAAACATCAGGTTTCATTAATGGGCTGAGTTTTCTGAGTGTGCAGTGGAGGGACTCTGTTAAGATGCTCAGTGAAATTATTCTTTTGAGTGTCAGGATGCTTGAGGAAGGCCCAAATGAGAACTTACAAACTTTTGCTTATTGGCCTATAGGTTTTAGGAGCTGTCGTTAGCACCACTAATATTACTGATGTAATTTGGAGTAAAAAAGATTACCTTTTTATGGGAAAGAAAAGGAGAAAAATTTCTCCTTTTTTGAATTTATATCATAACATCATACTGAATAAAGCATAGCTTGTTTTGCTGAATTATAGTTAACATATTTGCAGTCATTGTAGTCATGCACATGACCTGTCTTCCTTCATGACTTCTAAAGAATTAGGACAGTGGTTCTCAAAGTGTGCACCCTAGAAGATTTTGAGGTGCAATATATGGTATTCCAGAGAAATATGTGCCTATTGGGGACCAAAAAACCAATAGGGTTTTTGGAGGTTAGAATTTTGGGAGACAGAGGTGAGGGGAATTGGCTATAAGCTGACAGTCTGCCCAACCCCCCACCTCACTTGCCTGATTAGGTTGCAAAAGGCTGTTAAACTGTGGTGCTGGATTGTTTACACTAACCCCCATGTTCCCCAGAAAGACTGGAGGCAAGTTTTTTCTTTGTTTGGTGTAAAATTAAGACAATATGTATGGTAGGGGTTTTGGATTGGTGATTAAACATAATGAATTGTGTGTTGAATCCTTTTGGATTTCTATAAAAGAAGAATATGTGGCAATTTCTAAAAATACTTTGAACATTTTACTACAATTTTCAACATCCTATTTATGTGAATTAGAATTTTCTACCCTCAACACAAGAGTAAAAAGAGAGAAAGTCTTCAATGTATTGATGAGGAAATGAGAGTTTGTCTTTCAAATATATGCCCAAACATTGAATATATCACTAGGACACATCAGGCTCATGTTTCTCATAAACACAAGAATGAAAAAACTTCACACACTCATGCTGGGACCTGCCAAATTTATCAAATCTTACTAAAAATGTATCTCTCTCTCTCTCTCTCTCTCTCTCTCTCTCTATATATATATATATATATATATATATATATATAATAAAGATATATATATAAAGATAACATTTTTGTCATTTTTTAATTCCTCTTTTTTATAAATTCTAAAAAGTATAACTCAAAAAATGTAACATAAAATGTTTTTTAATGTCAGAATACATTTAATTTTGTCATATTTATTTTGTTTAATTACCATAAAAGCACGCTTGGACTTTATATTTTTTCTTTAATATTTGACTTAATTATTATAATGCATTTCTCAGAAATTTGTATACAGTGTGCCTACAAGTATTTGTAGGATTTTAAATGCACCCCAACTTCAAAAAGTTTGAGAACAAACTGAATTAGGAGCATGCCACTCATGTTTTAATATGCCACTATTCATAGTTGTAATTTTTCTTTACAAAGTATCAGAGAAAGCTTTTTTTTTCTGTAAAATAGAGCATACACTCAGAAAAGTACACAAATTACATAAGAATGAGTATGAGGAAAACACTATATAATATCCACAATACTGAATATTGTTGCACGTTTATCAGAAACTTGCCTTGACCCCTCTTTCCATCTCCTTTACAAAAGCATAAGACCTCTTTTATTTGATAATTATTTCCTGGCTTTTCTTTATAATTTTTATTTTTAACATATTGATGCACTAAATGATATAACTTAGTTTGCTGATGCATTTAAAAAATCAGTCTGTGGCTCTTTTGATTCAGTGAGATTCAGTGGTGCTTACACCTGACCATCAATAATATCATGAATAACTTGGACACAGTGACTTGCCTTGACATTCTTCTCTGCCATCTGCTTACAGGATAATTATTTAGAAAAAGATCTCTAGACTTCTTATGTCTTCTTTATTTTTTTAATTTATTTTTTATTTTTAATTTTTGTGATAGAGACAGAGAGACTCAGAGAGAGGGACAGATAGGGACAGACAAACAGGAAGGGAGAGAGATGAGAAACATCAATTCTTCATTGTGGCACCTTAGTTGTTCATTAATTGCTTTCTCATATGCACCTTGACTGAGGAACTACAACAGATTGAGTGACCTCTTGCTTGAGCCATCGACCTAGGGCTCAAGCTGGTGAGCTTTGCTCAAATCAGATGAGCCCACGCTTAAGCTGGTGACCTCAGTGTCTCAAACTTGGCTCCTCCGCATCCCAGTTCAATGCTCTATCCACTGTGCCACTGACTGGCCAGGCTGTCTTCTTTATTTTTAACCTGAACACTTTACTTCTGACATTTCTGGTCACCAAATGTGTGGGATCAGCTCTTACCCCCCCCATACATCCAGAAATTTTTCAGGATGCCAACTGGGTATTCTCTCATTTAACTCAACTTTGACACTATCTACCTGTGAAGATTCTGATAAATCCCACAGGTTAAGGGTGCAGTCCTACAAGGGTGCTTTGACCTTACATTGGATATCAGTTTCACGTAATACGACCCCAGGTTACCCACAACTTTTGTTTGACTTGACTGCAAATCAAAGGTTCCCATGACTCCTCTTTGGGTTCAACTGATTTGCTAGAACACCTCACAAAACTCAGGGAAACACATATTTATCAGTTTTTCATCTCATTTTATTTTCCTTTTAATTAAATATATTGGGGAGGCCCTGGTTAACAAAATTATACAGGTTTCAGGTTCACAATTTAACAACACATCATCTGTATATGATATTGTGTGTTCAGCCCCCCATGTCAAGTCTCCATCTATCACCATTTATCCCCCCTATTCCCTCCTCCATTTCCCCTAACCCCCCAAGCAATCACAACACTGTTGTCTGTGTTCATAAGTTTTTTCTCTTTTATTTTTTTCTTAGTCCCTCTGAAGAGATGTATAGGGAGAGGTCCCAGTTTCAGAGTTTCTGCCCCATGTTTTGAGGTACATCAATCTCTGGGTGTAGATGTGTTCATAATCTGAATGCTTTCTGAATGCTGCAATTTTGGAATTTTTATGGCAGCTTCCTCAGCCAGGCATAATGAATTATTAACTCTATTTCCAGACTTTCTTCACTCTCTGGAGAAGTGTTGGAAAGATGGGTTGAAAGCTTTAAGCTTCTAATCATGGCTTGGTCTTTCAGTGACCAGCTCCATGCAAGAGTTCGCCCAGAGCCCCCTGATTAGAAGAAAAGATGCTCCTATTGCTCTTATCATTTAGAAAACTAAAAGGACTTTAGAAGCTCTGTGCCAGAAATCAGGAGCAGAGACCAATATATACACACACACACACACACATATACATATATATATATACATATATATATAATTTCTATTGTTTCACAGTAATCTCACTTTATTACTTCCTAGTACCTTAAGTAAAATACATACCTATAGATATTTTATAAATATCAAATAAGACAGTATGAGAAAGCAACTAGTAAACCACCAGGCATGATGAAGATATGAGCAGTGCTCAGAGAAAGACTATAAGAGATCATTGTCAACAAGTGTAAATCCAAAGACAAATGCCCAGAATGGTTGACATTGGTAGTAAAAAAAATAATATAAACATATCTGTTTGTTACCTACTTGTTGCTAGAATCTAATACCAGAAAATAATCATGATAGAAAGCCAGCTTGATGTTTTAGATTTCAGAATTACAATGAGAAGTCCAAGTTTTCTTGGCAGTTGATTATAGGTCAGTGAACAATTTTAGAATTTTAAGCAATTACAACTATTTAGTAAAAGCAGAGTAAAAAAAAACATGAGATTTGAAGTCAGCTAGACCTGGATTTATACCTTATCCCTAGCCCTCGATGACTGCATATGTTTGGGCAAGACATGGATAGATACAGCTCTAACTATATGTACCTATCATGTTAATTAGGGATAAATGCATCTATAAATACTGTGGAATAAACTAGATAGTACATACAAAGCCCTGAAGACAGTTTCTGTCTTGGAATTTATATTAAAATTGAATAAATGAATTACCCAGGTTGTAAAGCATTCAATATGAACCAAGATGACCAACAGTGAAGAAAGTTCATGCGAACAGAAGCTATATCTGTCTTGTTCATAATTATATCCCCAGTCTCAGTGCCTGGTAGGTTCACACTTAATTTTTTATAATTCATGAACAAATAAAAGGGATGTCTGCATTGAATTGAGCTTAAAATAGATGATCTTTATGTAATTCTTTACTTCTTTAAAAAGTTTTAATTTTTTTGCAGTATGCTCACTCACTGCCAGGAGAAGAGGTTCTCCCCTGCCTGTTTGCTCACCCACTGTTGAGAGAATCTAACAAAAGGGAATGGCCCAATGTTTGCTGGCTCTGCATTTCTTCTATCATCTGCCCAAATCCAGTGTGAACCTACCTGGCCTTGACTACTGGCATTACATCTGGCATAATTGACAGGATTTGGATCAGATTGATATGAAGCCACCAACATCCTTGAAGATTGGGGTAGAAGAATGTCCATTGTTCTCAAGTATATGGTTTCCTGGAGTTATCCTGTTGGGAGCCATGGAATGGGTGTATTTTACAGCCCTGCAAAAAACCCAAAAGAAAACAACAACAACAAAAAACCCCAAAAGCTCTGTATAAGAGGCTGTGCAAGGTCAAAAGCTCCAAGATGAGCTGCAGTCTGAGCACCAACAATGTACTGGAACAATCACTGGAGAAGGAGTTGTGAATTTGAGAATTCTAGTTCAGGCTACAGGCTGAGAACCAAAGACAGCTTGAACTAGAATGCTTGCTGGAGAAGAAGGATGACCACTTTTGAGAGTTTCAATTTAAAATGCAGGTTAAATACCAATGGCATCTGAAACTGAAAGAGTGAATTAAGAAAGAACTGCAATAAATATTTTGGAAGAAAACATAAGCAGTAAACTCTCTGATATCTTTCGTAGTAATATTTTTGCTGATTTATCTCCACGGGCAAGTGAAACAAAGGACAAAATAGACAAATGGGACTATATCAAAGTAAAAAGCTTTTGCACAGCTAAAGACACCATGGACAAAATAAAAAGACAACCCACACAATGGGAGAACATATTCACCAATACATCTGATAAGGGGTTAATAACCAAAATTTATAAAGAACTCCTAAAACTTGCCTGACCTGTGGTGGCGCAGTGGGATAAAGCATCGACCTGGAACACTGAGGTCGCCAGTTCGAAACCTTGGGCTTGCCTGGTCAAGGCACATATGGGAGTTGATGCTTCCTGCTCCTCCCCCTTCTCTCTCTCTCTCTGTCTCTCTCTCTCACTCTTCTCTCTAAAAAAATCAATAAATAAAATATAAAAAAAAAAGAATTTAAAAAAAAAAAAAAAAAAAGAACTACTAAAACTCAACACCAGGAAGGTAAACAATCCAATTAAAAATGGACAAAATAACTGAATAGGCAATTCTCCAAAAAAGACATACAGATGGTCAATAGGCATAAGAAAAAAAAAAGATAAACATCACTAATCATCAAAGAAATGCAAATTAAAACTACAATCAGATACCACCTCACACCAGTCAGAATGACAATGAATAACATATCAACACAGAATAAGTGCTGGCGAGGATGTAGAGAAAAGGGAACCCTTCTGCACTGCTGATGGGAATGCAGACTTGTGCGGCCACTGCGGAAAACAGTATGGAGATTCCTCAAAAAATTAAAAAAGGAACTGCCTTTTGACCCAGCTATCCCCCTTTTCAGAATATATCCTAAGAATACCAAATCACTGATTCAAAAGAAGATATGTACTCCCATATTTATTGCAGCATTGTTTATAATAGCCAAGACCTGGAAACAGTCCAAGTGTCCATCAGTGGACAAGTGGTTTAAAATCAGTGGTACATATACACAATGAAATACTATGCAACTGTGTAAAAGAAGGAAATCTTACCTTTTGTGATGTCACAGATGGACCTGGAGATTATTATGCTAAATGAAATAAGCCAGGTAGAGAATAACAAAAATCATTTGATTCCTCTTATATGTGGAATATAATGAATAAAGTGAACTGAGGAATGAAATAGAGGCAGAGGCAGGGTCACAAGGACCAGGGGGACAGCTATCAGAGGGAAGGGGCATAAGGGGATGGGATTTGAGAAGGTGAAGGGATTAGTGAAATTATATTTATATATATCACAGAGATTTAGATAACAGGACAGCAAATCCCAGAGGGAAATGGGGAGGGAGTTAAAGTGATGAGGGCAAAGGGGGTGTATTGGGGGACACAGGGGTGGGGGGTGATGGAATTATATTGAATGGGACACTTGAATCCATGTTAACACAGTAAATTAAAATAAAAAAGAAAGAACCACAGGTTTGAGAAATTCAGTCTGCATTAGAATCTGAATGCTGGTATCAACAGTTGTCAGAGAAACAGCTGTGGGTTCAAGAGCTCCAGTTTCAGTTTCAGACCAATAGCCAGCAACTGCAAGTGCTGAAGCTGCATTTGTGCTGGTGGAGTGGCTCTGAGTTGGCGTTAGCAGACATTTCCAACTCCTCCTTCTCTGGTGAGGAGGAGGTTTGGGCTGAAATTGCTGTCAACAGACTCAGAGCCTGGCCAGTGATTACCCAGAAGGTAAAAATCCAGCAACAAAACATGCCTCAGGGGCAGGCAAAATCCCCTCCACAAGAAGTCAAGCACTCTGAGGTCTGACCCTACAACTCTGTCTGACAGAGCTGATTGTGTTAGGGTTCAGGCAGAAACCCACTGAATCCCTGGCATTTTTGTTGCTGCGGTTGTGGGACATAGGAGTAGATGGCATGCTCACTGGAACAGAGATGGATAAATTAGTTGCCATTACCATGCACTCCTCTTTGAGATAGCATCTTCAGAACTGCCATAAGAACCCAAGAAACCATATTAGAATGGGTGATGGGATGACTGCCATTCGTACAGTGTGGCAGAATACTGAAGACTTCATGGGGCAGTTAGTCGGTGACAGTCTTATAGTGAGCTGCAGCAGGTCCTCTGGGAACTAGGTATAAGAAATGCTGATTTCAACCTGAAGTCCCATGGGCCAGATGAGGAAGTATTTATGGCAGGGATGAAGAATCTTCTTTTCTGTAGCACCCTGTCAGCCCTTTTTTTGGTCACTAGTGGCTATCTTAAGCCCCTATATGTGGCAATCCATCAACACTGTTACATGACAATGGCAGATTTGGGGGAGGTAGAAGCAGCACAGTGCCGTAGGGGTGTGTGGACTACTGCCTGGGCTGCCCCTCCCAATTAACAGAGAAACAGACCTATAAAAGTTACCTGAACATAGATGTGGGTAGATATGAGTGTCACCAGGGCAGATAAATAGAAATTGGATGGCAAGCCTAATAGAATCCTGTTAGAGTTTTAGCAGCAACTTGATCCAAAACAGAGGTTCTAGCTGCTGAAAGAGTGGGGAAGTGGGTAGCTCTAGCAGCTGCCAATAAAATGGCTGGTGGCTGCATAGTATGGCAGCAAGATTACACATTGGAGAAGCTGTCAATAAAAAGGTCAGTTCTCAGGTTGCAGCTGCAAGATTTCATGTCAGAGGGAGCTTAGGGATAGGAGGATCTCCAAGACCCATTGTTCCAGTTTGAATAGGGGGAGGCTGCAACCTGTCTAAAAGGGATGAGGGGGCAGAGGCCCATGTGGAATTAGCAATCTACTAGTCCCTTTCTAGTGTAGCAAGTATTGGATATAGAAGTTCTGAGATGCTGTTGCAGCAGTTAAGAGAACTGTTAAGGCAGCACAGTTCTTGAATATATTAGACCCTGTGAGCTTGCTGAGGGGTTTGGATGGGGCTTGTGACAATGGACAGAGTGCTTGGCACTGAGGTCTGTTATCAAAAAGCTGGATGGCTAGTTGCCTGTAATGAAACTTCACCTTTGGTGATTTGTATAGACAGCTGTGCTATCATAGACTGATAACTGAGTGCTATAATGGACTCTTGAAGCAGGGAATGCAACAAGAGGGGAACACTGGCTCCCTTGCTGCATGGACATGCCACTTGTACACAGTATTGAGACAGTGACAGAAAAGCCTGGCACTACTTGAGGTCATCCTACACTATGCAGCTGCTCCCAACTAGTTCCAAAGATGCAACAAGGATATTTTATTTAATGGACATGGCCCTGGAATGTACAAGCACTCCCCACATATGATGGGTGGCTTTGTTGACACCATGGGGTAAGGGATGAGAGGTCATGTCCAACTCAGTCCCTGGGCAACAGACACCTGATCACCTAAGATAAAAGTGTGTTATCCCTTAAGTGCTCAGAGAGACATCCTTGTGAAGGGCACCTTTGTAATTATTATCATTTTTGGTATAGCTTGTGCTGTTGTAGTAGTCTGTTTATATAATGTACCTCACTCTTCATACAGGGACCATCACCAAGTATACCTGTCACATAAACTGTGAGGTGAGCAATTCTAAAGAGGTGGAGTGTGAGGAAGAGAGCTGTGTTAGGCTTGCTCTCTTGCACTTTGCATGATTAGTGCATGAACACATGGCAGACAGACATGTGTGTATAGCCAATATAAGGCTATGGGTACTTTCCCTCTGGGAGGATTACTTGCCCAACATTGCGAGGTGTTATTTTGCTGTTTGCTCTCCTGCTGCCATGAGAATTGAATAATCAGGAATGCCCCAATGCTTTCTAGCTCTGCTATTTCTCTTGTCGGCCTTACTCCAGTGTAAACCTGCCTATCCTCAACCACCAGCATTCCACTCAGCCTGGCTAGAAGGACAAAAAACAAACCCCAAAGGAAGAGATTCATCAACTCAATACACCATCATTTGTTAAGACAAAACTCTAAAACTTCACCACTACCCTTACTGAGAACTTCTGACTTGAAAGCACTTGAGGTTCTCAAGTGTGCTTTACAGAGTACTTCTCAAAATTAACTGTACACTGAAATCCTCAGTGGCGCTTTTAAAATTCTCCATGCCAGGTAACATCCTAGAACAATTAGATCAGCACCTCTGAGGAAGGGACTCAGGCATCCATTTTTTACAAACTCCACAAGTGATTTCAATGTGCATTCAATGTTACAAACCAGAACCTCAGAATTTACTGTTTCCAGCCTCTGTTCCAGGTGTTGGGCAAGAAGTCACAAAGCTCCTTGCTTAAAGAGTTGTCAATTCCCTCATATGTTTCATCTCCAATATGTGCAATAGGTCTTGTCTATTACCATACACCCATGGTCATCCCTATGGGGCAATTTTCTCCAGTGTGAGGACCGTGATAGTGAAAGCCAAGATTTCACTATTGAACTCTGGTTCTCATAAGAAACTGCAGGCAGGACCAGCTTCCCTGATTATCTGGGCTCTGTGCTCTAGTTCCAGTTTCCATGAGTGTTTGGGTTAGGTGACAGCCTTAGTTCCCAGGTGTTTCTAGGTCAGACGCCTGGAAGACTACCTTTTTGATTATAGTCTAGCTAGCTCAGCAAGTTGACATCACCACACTGATATAATAATTTATATGATATTAGCTCCATGCCAGTATTATCCCTAAGCCCTATATATACCTATGCTGCTAGAGAGGAAATGGGAGACATCAGGATTCAGGAGACAGGAGATTTCAGGACTGCAGATTCAGGAGAATAAAGACTTGAGACTAAGGAGATGGGGGAGCATCAAAAGCAGAAGAAAAAGAGCATCAACAGGAGCAGGAGCAACAGAGATGAAGCAGAAATAAAGCCTTGAAGCATGCACCACTTACGCCTGGCTCCTCGCACATTATTCACCTTGGGTATTTCACCTCCTAAGTTATCCCTTGTGAAGCAGGCATGCTCCAACATCCAAGAACTGTAAGATGAAAAATGGAAGCCCTGGCTGGTTGGCTAAGTGGTAGAGTGTCGGCCTGGCGTGCAGGAGTCCTGGGTTCAATTCCTGGCCAGGGCACACAGGAAAAGCACCCATCTGCTTCTTCACCCCTACCCCTCTCCTTCCTCTCTGTCTCTCTCTTCCACTCCTGCAACCAAGGCTCCATTGGAGCAAAGTTGCCCCGGGCACTGAGGATGGCTCCATGGCCACTGCCTCAGGTGCTAAAATGGCCCTGGTTGCAATAGAGCAATGCCCCAGATGGGCAGAGCATCGCCCCCTGGTGGGCATGCCAGGTGGATCCTGGTCGGGCACATGTGGGAGTCTGTCTGACTGCCTCCCCGTTCCCAACTTCAGAAAAATACAAAAAAAAAAGAGATGAAAAATGGATGTTCACAGGGTTTGGTAGAGATGGACCTTACTGAAATACAAATTAAATAGCCTTGTTAAATATATAAAATTATTTTAATATATTTTGACCTGAGGGTCCTACACAACACTCAACTGCTGAACACCCAGCATCCATAGGTCATAGAGACATGAATTTTTTTGAAGAGTGTCGAAAATGTTCCTTGATCTCAGCATCTCTTCCTCTATTTCTAAGTAACATATCATCTCAATGCTCAGGGGTTTAAACCAACAACACTTATTTTATTTACCAAATCTGAAATTTGGGCAAAAGTTGTAGTGACAGGTCATCTCTGTTCCCATCGGATTCTGTTAGAGTAGCTCAAAGGCAGCTGGCTTGCTCTGGATGCTGGGTGTTAGCTGGCACCTCAAGTCTTCCTGTGAACAAAAGACCTGCACATGGCTTTCCCAAGTGGTTGCTGAACATCCTTAGAACATGGTGGCTTATTCCAAGGGACATGTGTCCCAAGAGGAAGAGCTGGGTAGAAGCTATATTGCCTTGCCTGTTCTAGTCTTGTGGGGAAAACAGCTCTTAGGCTTGCTAGCTTGCACTTTGCATGATTAGTACATGAGCACATGGTAGAGTCACCTGTGTGTAGCCTATGTAAGGCTATGTGTAAGGCTATGGGTGCTTGCCCTTGGTGTGGATTGCTTGCCTGTCACTGGAGAAGTGGTTTTCCCCTGCCTATTTGCTCACCTGCTGTTGTGAGACTCAAATAAATGGGAATGGCCCAGTGCTTTCAGGCATCGCAGTTCCTCTACTGTCTGCCCGAATCCTATGCGAACCTGCCTGGCCGCGGCCACTGAAATTATAACCCTATTCTCTAAAGTCATGCAGGTTACATCTAAGATGTTTTATAATTAAAATGAATCACTTAGGTCAGCCATATTCAAAAGGAGAGTATTAGTCTTTATCTTTTGATGGGAGAAGTGTCAAAGAATTTGAGGAAATGCTTTAGAACCATCATACTGACCTATTTACTACTGGCACATGGTTTGGATTTTTGTTATTGTTGTTTTTGTTCTTATGTCCACAGGATTATGTATTCAGCAAAAGTTCTTGATTTTCCTGTGAACAAAAGATTCATGTCCATAAAAAGTTAAGCTACGAATTTTTAAGATTGTCCAGTTGGAAAATAGTGAGTGAGGTAGCTGGTTGTCTTAGGCAAGTGAAGCTCCTGTGGAAGTTACATTTGGTGTTATCAGCTTCACATCTTTACTCCTTGACTTCCATGCTTCTGTAGCAAACATTTTGCTTGTATTCTCACACCAAGGCACCAGCAGTTTCCATTTTTTAAGGGATATTGATAAGTAAGTGGTGCCTTGAGGGATGAAAATGAACTTCTAGATAGCTTACATTGATTTTCTTAAGTGTCAGTGGTAGAAATACTATAATAAAGATCTGTGTTAATATTTTACCAAAGAATCAAGATCTATGTAGATGATGGCTATTCCTTTATCTTGTTTTATAATTTCAGAAGCTCATTTAAGTTGTGTGTATGTTTAGGGAATAAGCTAACCATGTTTGATATTTACCAAATATTACTTTGTCAAAAATATATAAATATACATATGTATAGATATGCATATATATATATATATATATATATATATATATACAAACACACAGTAAAATTATTGGGTCAAATCTCTTTTGAAATAAGGGATTTAGTTAATAAGTGAATGAATAAACAAAATAATAAAAAGAATAAATAGCAAATGTTTAACAGAAAAAGAAATACTTTTCTCAAATAGAGGATTATAGAGAGACAGAGCTAAAGTTAAATTGACATATTTTAAATAAGCTTGTGATTGCTTGATTTTCCTCTAAGAATGAAAAAATGAGCATGTAAAATGTTTTTGATACTTTTCAGTCTGATTCACTGAACTTTGTTTTTTTGTTGTTGTTTTTGGTTTTTGTCAGAGACAGAGGGAGTCAAAGAGAGGGTCAGATAGAGACAGACAGACAGGAAGGGAGAGATGAGAAACATCAATTCTTCTTTGCAGCTCCTTAGTTGTTCATTGATTGATTTCTCATATGTGCTTTGACCAGGGGGCTACAGCAGACCAAGTGACTCCTTGCTTGAGCCAGTGACCTTGGGTTCAGCTGCTCAAACGAGATGAGCCCGTGCTCAAGCTGGTGACCTCGGGGTCTCGAGCCTGGGTCCTCCACATCCCAGTTCGATGCTCTATCCACTGCGCCACCGCCTGGTCAAGCTGATTCACTGGACTTTGAACTCCATTTTCAACATTGGGTGGATGAGGGTGGGAGCAATGAGTTCTTTGTAAAAAAAAAAAAAAGCTGTGTTGCTTAGATGTCAGATAGACAGGTTTGAGTTCAAGTTCTGCTTTTACCATTTCCCAGCTCCTTAACCTGAGTAGGTTAACTTGAATCTCCTCTCACTTTTCCACAGAACATGGATAACGTAAGATTAGTAAAATGTGAGGATCAAGTAAGGTGATATTTATATCATCTAGCCAATAGGAAACACTCAATATTTTCAATCTCAGCACCCCAGATAGAAGTGTGTCCTCAAAAAAAATCTGTTGAATAAATAACTGATAGAATAAATCATATGTAAATTAAATCCTACTAGTATTCATAGAATGGATATATTTTACCTGATTGGAAAATATATTTACAAGTCTAATTTTTATTAACATGTGCTGTGTTTCTATTTGAATCATAGTCCAAGTTCTGATGATTATCATTGTTTAAATTGTATTCTAAAGGATAATAACTTTTATCACCCAACACATGCAGCAAAGTGACTTTGTTTTTTACATAATTCTCCTAAATTTGGTTTATAATTTAATAAGAACATAGGGTTCAATAAATCAATACTTGTAAAATGGCTACAATCCCAGAACTCTTTTGGCCATTACATTGTTCTTCAGAAAGAAATGCTCTCCTAGGTTATTCAAGTAAATTTTGTATGTGGTGTTTATTTGTGTATTTCTCTCTTTGTAGAAAAAACGTGAGTGAACATAATGAGTATCAGTATAGAACATTTTTCCTTCTAAAGAATAAAGGTTCTCTCAGCCCTCTGTTGCTGGAGAATGTCATCTTCCCAACCCTGATTTCAGTTGCTGGTTTGTTGCAGTTCAGTTGCCCTTGACTGTTAGTGAAGAGGGTCAGCAGGTTGTTCTCTAGCTCAGCAGCACTCTCTGATATCACCTTCTTCAATTAAAAATTAAGTCATGTATTTTTATTTCTCAAAAGATTTTCAGGCCCTGGCCTGTTGGCTCAGCAGTAGAGCGTCGGCCCGGCTTGCAGGAGTCCCGGGTTCAATTCCCGGCCAGGGCACACAGGAGAAGTGCCCATTTTGCTTCTCCACCCCTCCCCCTCTCCTTCCTCTCTGTCTCTCTCTTCCCCTCCCGTAGGCAAGGCTCTATTGGAGCAAAGATGGCTCGGGCACTGGGGATGGCTCTGTGGCCTCTGCCTCAGGTGCTAGAATGGCTCTGGACACAACAGAGCGACACCCCAGAGGAGCAAAGCATCGTCCCCTGGTGGGCATGCTGGATGGATCCCGGTCGGGCGCATGCCGGAGTCTGTCTGACTGCCTCCCCGTTTCCAGCTTCAGAAAAATGAAAAAAAAAAAAAAGATTTTCAGAAAATTCAGAAATTAATTAAAGTCTTGAGGTACATCTTTTAAAGAGGCTCCCTACAAAGTGGCCTTGCTTGAATCTGGCCATTGTGCAGGAATGGCAGAAGTGCACATTATCCATCACAGAAGGTGCCCTAAATTTTATCAGCACTCTCATGGCTGCTGATATTAAATGACACAAATTTGGTCAGTGTGGTTCCTTTGGTAATGCATTGTCGCATCTTTTCAGATGTTAATTATACTTTTGACCTTAAAAAAAAGAAAAGGAGCAATACATATTCCAGAACTTTACTTTTCCTACACCTCACCCAGGCTCACATTCATTACCTGATTTCTTCTACTCTGGCTCTCAAGCTCCCTAATTTTTTACTTCAGAACATCCCATTTGTTGTTTGTGCATTTGCATTTAAGATCAACCATTCCTATTTGCAGAGACTAGTCTGGATAAAGGTGATCAGGAGTTGTGCTGACATTAGCTCTCATGGAGGTCAGAATATCGGTTTAATAATGATGAAAGTATTTCAAGGCCTTCCTTCAAATGCAGTAGCTTTCTCTAGGGGTCAGTCATTGTTTCAGATTGCTTAATTCCTGCACATTCACGCAGGTAGCCAGGATAAATGCATGCAATGACATTGGGAGGTCTGTTCTTTTGTTTAACTTCATAAAGGAGACGTTACACAAAGCAAAGAGGTTTACCTCTGGCTTCTCTTAGAATCCCCTACATGTCCAGAAGGCTAACTATTTAAAATACATTTGAATCATTTAAAAATTGTGTGGCTGGGTAATGATATTTTTTTCTGTTAAATTTTGCTGATTTCCGATAGGACTTAGATTTTTATTGAAATTAACAGGGTCTAATGTTTGGGTTCTTTGGAATATTTCTGCCCTGGCATCTGGTACTATTATTGTGCAACTATGTACTACACAGACAATATAAGGGGATAATTTACAGGTAAAGATAAAAACAATAATTATACCTTTTCTTTTCTTCATTTTTTTGTGGCAGAAAGAGTCAGAGAGAGAGACAGATAGGGACAGACAGACAGGAATGGAGAGATGAAAAACATCAATCCTTTGTTGTGGTTCCTTAGCTGTTCATTGATTGCTTTCTCATATGTGCCTTGACCAGGGGTCTACAGCAGACTGAGTGACCCCTTGCTTGAGCCAGCGACCTTGGGTTCAAGCTGGTGAGCCTTGCTCAAACGCCATGAGCCCACATTCAAGCTGGAGACCTCAGGGTCTTGAACTTGCATCCTCCACGTCCCAGTCCCACGTTCTATACACTGTGCCACCACCTGGTCAGGACATTTTCCTTTCTTAACTGAAAAAAAATTAAGGACAATGGGAAATTATGAAAGGATGGAGTATATAAGGACAAGTTTTAAAAACATTTGCATCTTACCAATGTTTGGTTTTCCTCAGACCAATGAACAAAAGACATTGCCGTAGAGGAAATGTACAATTAGTCAAAGGTTCTGGGGTTTGAAGAAGAAAACCAAATAAATTCAGTTCAATACCTAGTTTAAATTTTGTTTTTAGCTTTCTGGAAAGATTTATATAGAAACTTCCTATTTTAGACTTTCCTTTCCCTTGAGGACAGTTATTTAATCACTTTCTTCCCTCCACAGCCATCTGTTCTCTAGGATGCATTGTCCCAACACATTTAATCTTTTATATATTCTATATATGTACTCATGTATTTTCCTTTCTCAGGCTTAAGTATAAATTATATATTTTCCTCTCCAAATCTACAGGCCTTTCTATGAGAAAAACTTCAGGTAAAGTCATACCTACAAACCATCATATGCTACCAGGCATTGTTGTGAGGTTTTCTACTGTTTAATTCATTTTTAATTTTAAAAGTGATATAAAGTTATGTTTATTAAGTAAAAGTCAGAGTCAACCTTTCTGTCATGGAAAAGTCCCCTAGTATACTCTGCAGAGTGTGTGTGTGCGTGTATGTGTGTGTGTGTATAAGCTATATATGTAAGCCCATATAGATATCCCTCTAACATAACATTTAAATAGTGTGCATAAATGTTATTGCTCACCAAATATACAGTGTGTCCATATAAAGTCATGGTGCACTTTTGACTGGTCACAGGAAAGCAACAAAAGACGATAGAAATGTGAAATCTGCATCAAATAAAAGGAAAACTCTCCCAGTTTCATACCTATTCAGTGCAGTTTGATGTGGGCTCACGCACAGATTTTTAGGGCTCCTTAGGTAGCTATCCTGTGTAGCCTCTACAGACTCATCACTGACTGATGGCCTACCAGAATGGGGTTTCTCCACCAAACTGCCAGTTTCCGTCAACCGCTTATCCCACCAAGTAATGTTATTTCTATGTGGTGGCACTTCATTATAAACACGCCAATATTCACGTTGCACTTTGGTCACGGATTTGAATTTAGCAAGCCACAGAACACACTGAACTTTCCTCTGTACCGTCCACATCTCTACTGGCATGACCGTGGGCTGCTCCGCTGTATACACAGTGTTACATCTTCATCTGCGCATGCGCACATGCTGCCACATCATCCTTCAGAAACTGAGAGAATTTTCCTTTTATTTGGTGCAGATTTCACATTTCTATCGTCTTTTGTTGCTTTCCTGTGACCGGTCAAAAGTGCACCATGACTTTATGAACACACTGTATTTAATTTTAAGAACTTTGGTTTAAATTGAATACATAGCCTTAGAAAGAGAGACAATGTCTACATCCATACCAAGTTTCTAACTTGGAACACTGGGGACATGACACTGCCATCCTCTGAGAGCAAATGTGGGGGGTAAGTTTGCTTATGAGTGCGAGGTGAAGAAAAATTCAGTGTGGTGAAGTGATGTTGATGTCCTTGTGCACTGTCCAGGTGGAAGTAAGTAGTACACCGCTTGATATGATTCAAACTGAGGGAAGTATTTTGGAGCTGGGGTGCAGGTTTGAGGGTTATCAATCTAGAGATAGTATTTGTAACCATGATGGTGGATGAGCTAACTCAAGAGTAGTAGAAAACAAGAGAGCAGAGGTAAACCATGAACATAAAATGTGAGAGAAATCAATGTGATAGAGAACTTTAATCAAGAAATAATTGACAGTGCAAAATGCAGAAGTAATATCTCATGGGATTAGGATAGAAAAAAATATCTATCAAACTGGGCAATTAGTTAGGATATCTTTGTGTCTCTAGTGATAGTCATTTTACCTGAGTAGTAGAGAAAGAAGTGGACCTGCTAATTGGGCTTTAAAATGAGTCAAGTTTCAGGGAGATTAAAGAATTCTTATTTTCATGCTCAGAGTTGGTCTTTGTGTTGTCTCTGGAATATTAAAATTACAAAAAATATTGTTATATTGTTTTAAAAAATGTAATCAAGATTCCATTTTAAATAACAACTAAAATTATATACAGATAGTCCCTGATTTAAGATGATTTAACTTTTTTTTTCCCTTTGTTGTTGTACGAAAGCCATACAGATTCAGTAGAAACTGCACTTTGAATTTTGATCTTTTCCCAGATTAGGGATATGCAGTATGATACTCTCTCTTGAGTGCCCACAGTTCACAGTTGACCAAGTGATAGTGAGATTAAACAACTGAATCTATAGTATATTGTGTTGCCAGTGTTTTTTGCATATTGCATTCTGAATATCTTTAAGGTAGGCTAGGCAAAGCTATATATAATGTTTGGTATGTGAAGGGTATTAAATGCATTTTTTAATTTTCTTTTTTTATTAATTTTAATTTATTGTATTAACATGGATTCAAGTGTCCCACTAAATATAACACCATCCCCCCTCCCCCATGTCCCTATTTACTCCCCTTTTGTCCCCCTCCTCCTAATTCCCACCCCTTTCCCCCTGGGATTTGCTATCCTGTTATCTGTATCTCTGTGTTATGTGTATATAAATGCATTTTCAACTTACAATAAGTCAAAGAGCATCTGTTTCTCAAACTCATAGCTATGCCTAAACAATCTGGAAGTGGAGAATGGAAGCTCTACCGAATTAATTTAATAAACGAGTGGCTGTGGGTATACAAAAAAGTACTTTGTATAACCTTTGTATTATTTAGATTTCAACTCCAGTGTAACCTCCCCAGAGAGGGCATTATTGACTTCCCAATTTAAAGTAGATTCTTGAACACTTCTATCATATTATTCCATTATTTTTTTCACAGCAACTAACATCCAAATGGATTTATTTCAAAAGCCATTTTTCCACTCACCCATTATAAAATAAGATCCAAGAGAAGAAGCTATGATGATCCTGATCCCAACTATATTCTTGATACCTTGAATGGTTTCTTCTTGTAGGAACATTACAAAGTGAGATATCAGTAGATAAATGTGAATAAATTATATAAAGAATCTCCAACCTAAAGTTTACAAACTTAGAATCTGATTTGATATCAGTAATATAATGATCATAGCAAATTAAATGATTACAGTGTGTCAGAACTTGCCAGACTTGCCTGACTCTGCATCTGGCTTCCTTTTATTTAAAAAATAAATGTAAATATATTGATTAGAGAGAGAGAGACAGAGAGAGACTGAGAGACATCAACTTGTTGCTCTACTTATTCATACATTCATTGGTTGATTCTTGTATTGTCCCCAACTAGGGACCAAACCCACAACCTTGATGCATTGAGGTAATTATCTAACCCACTGAGCTACTGGGGCAGGGCATTCCTCTTTTTTCCACTGAAATGTTGGTATCAGGATTGTATCATAGCTACAGGTACACTAAGCTGATAAACAAATAAATGTTTCCACATAAAAGTATACTGTTCTACGAGTACTATTATGATGAGATGACTTCTAATCTTTAGTTAATATTTATTTCATGTGGCATGGCCAGGTAATTAGATCTAGAAACAGATTATCCAAACACTCAGTAAAAGTCATAACAAAAATAATTAAATATAATATTTATTATGAAAATATATAAATATGATACTATAACCACTGCTCTAAAGTGTAATATATTAACTAATTTAATACTCAAAGCCTTAAAGATAAATATATGCCTGACCTGTGGTGGCGCAGTGGATAAAGCGTCGACCTGGAAATGCTGAGGTCACCAGTTCGAAACCCTGGGCTTGCCTGGTCAAGGCACATATGGGAGTTGATGCTTCCAGCTCCTCCCCCTTCTCTCTCTCTCTCTCTCACTCACTCTCTCTGTCTCTCTTCTCTAAAATGAGTAAATAAATACAAATAATTTAAAAAAAAAGATAAATATATTATCTCTACTTTACAATGAGAAATATAAGATAAAGAGTTAAATAACCACCCCAAGTCAAATGCACAGGAAGCCATACCAGCATTGAAAGCCAAGAGCGTTGGTGCTAGAATGCTTCAAGTAACTCAGGCCAGTCAAACCACGTATGTTAAGAAACTTGATGTCCTAAGCATGGTGGAGACCAGATTGTGTATAAAAATTTTACTATCTTAAAAATGTATACCTATATTTAATTATTATGTAAGGCTGGATAAAGGGATTTTTATGTAAAATATCTTAACTCATTTTAAAAGAAATGGTTAGTTGTCACAAAATATTACACTTCAAAACTCTGTGGAATGTTAAATAGTTAAGTGGATTGAATCACTGACATTTACTAAGATTATCTTGACTAACTTATTCTTCCCTAGATGGGAAAATTTCAAAGCTATGATTGAAGAGGTTGTCTTAACAGATGATTTAGAATTATGTCACCATAATCATGACTGTTCAAAAGATGATGAAAATGTTTTAAAATATATGGTTATTAAGCACTTGAAATGGGACTGGGGGAAACTAAGTTTTAATTAAATTCACTTTTAATTAATTAAAATTGAAATTTAAGTAGATACATATAGATATATAGATAGATGTATAGATTTAGACTACTTATGGATATTTTACACAATTAGGCAATATCAAAAATATTAGGAAACTGGACGCTAAAAAGGTTAATACACAAAGGAATAGAACAAATAAGCTATAATCCTATAAGCAAGTGTTGGAGGGTTTAGTACATGAAGTAACAGCAATTTTAGGTAAAACTGAGGCTTGCCAATTTTATTGATCTGTTCCTACAAAGTCAAATGTTTTTCTGATTGCAATCAATAGTTATTGAGAAAATGGATCTGTTCATACAAATCTACAAATAATTGATCAATATGTGAATAAAAAGAATAAACTTAGGCCTCACCTGTGGTGGCGCAGTGGGATAAAGCGTCGACCTGGAACACTGAGGTCGCCGGTTCGAAACCTTGGGCTTGCCTGGTCAAGGCACATATGGGAGTTGATGCTTCCTGTTCCTCCCCCTTCTCTTTCTCTCTGTCTCTCTTTCTCACTCCTCTCTCTCTAAAAAATCAATAAATAAAATACTAAAAAAAAAGAATAAACTTAGGCATAATGAGCATGATGACTAACATCATTCATTCACAGAAGAAGAAACTGTGGTACTAGCACAGAGGAACATCTTTTCTTGGGAGCCTATTTTTAGAAAACACATATAAACTTCAAGAGTACCTTTTCTGAAAAGAAAGTAAAAGATCTGGAACTTCAAATCATTGAAGTGATGGGTAAAGAATTGAAATGTACTTTTCAAAGCCAAATACATCATCATGCTATTATCAACTATAATTCTACTAGTAATCAATCCAGGAATGATAATTTCACCAAGGACAGCTGGAAGTGTCATGTGTAACAACCCTTGGAAACTGCTACAGTCTACCATGTATATCTGTAGTCTGGCATTGCTTAAAGAA
The DNA here is from genome assembly GCF_036850765.1 of Saccopteryx bilineata. NCBI lineage: Eukaryota > Metazoa > Chordata > Mammalia > Chiroptera > Emballonuridae > Saccopteryx > Saccopteryx bilineata. The sequence continues at coordinate 156,784,761 of NC_089492.1, forward strand.
GCTTTTTAGTTTTTTGTTTGTTTGTTTGTTTGTTTGTTTGTTTTTGGATAAGGCATTGTAACACTCTTTTTGGAATGTAAATATTATTTTGGCCAAGTGCCTACACACACACTATATCTCAGTTTAATTTTAAAAAATCCATTCAAAATTTTGTAAACTAGATGTAAAAAAATTTTATTAAAGCCATTTGTTTTATTAACTAATCAACTGTTTCATTTTCCATTTCTGTCTTTGAATTTAATAATATAGCAGGAAGCAAAGGAAGTACCTAAAACTCAAAATTGCTATTTTTAATAGAATTATGGAAGTTTTTCTTTGATTCTAAACAATGGTCTCTTTCTATAGATTCTCATTATTTAATTTATTTACTTCATAACCAGAGAAGTAGCCAATAAAAACAATAGAAATACCTTAAAACATTTGTGTTTTTTATGCCATAAATATTGGTAATATTTTTTATCCTCCAGACATAAAAATACCAACCATTGAAAGTTTACACTAATAACCTATAGTTTCATTAATATTAGAAGCTGTCCTTCATCTTCTCTATCCAGACATACCACTCAGTTTCTTAGCAGATATATTCAACAGCTTCTATTTACACCTGACATTAACTTCCTTTGATGTTCACAGCCTAAATGAGGCTACCACAAACATATTTATGAAGTATACAGGATGCCGTTAAATGATGGCAGGTATTTTCCTCATTAAAGCAGCCATAACAGACAGATATGATGCTGTCCCTCACCTTTTTTCTAATTAATGGCTATGATTGCAACCCAAGTAAGATCAGACAGTTAAATGTGATAACATTTCAGAAGCAAAGAAAATATACCACAATCTTGAAATAGCTTCTTACCTATAAATAAAGTCGATCTTTGGAAAATAAACAAATAAATGTACTATTCCATCAAAAATACACATAAAGTAAAAAAATGTAATAATTTTACTTATAATTGAAACATGAGTTACAAATTCCATTAAAATAAAATGTTATGAGTTAATTGTAGGAAGACATCATAAACAAACTGTCTATTCTTCAGCAAGGTACACCAAGGTACAGAGCAAGGCTCATTCAAGCATGTCTTGAAAGGCACTTTGGAGAGTGTATTGTACTTATCCTAGCAAAATATATGTGATTTATTTTTAGTCACTGGTTTTTGACTGGGTGTAAGTAAAAATGAGAGCTTATCAAGGAGAAATTTGTAACAGAAATTATTGACCCCTCCATGGTTTACAAACAGGCAAATACCACAAATATCCAGGAAAACTTTCCAGAAAACTGAGCATTTTCAGAAAACCAAAGAGAATGGCTCATTAAATAACAAACTGCTTTTTGATATTATCAACTAATGCATTTTTGCATTTCTATTAATTATCTGTCTACATACTATTTTTATCAAAATAAGTAGAAGCCATCAGTACCAGTTGATTTTACTTGTCTTAGTAGACTGTAGACCTCCCACTTTCACCAGGATCATGGCTGGTGCAAACAGTTCTTAAAATTCATTCTCCAGCTCATCCTCAAGTCATGGAAAGAAGTCAGGATGATGAGTCCCATTCCTGAGTGCATTTTCCTTATCTGTCACTTGAAACTTGGCTTGGATAGACACTAATTTTGGCCTTGGATAAAAGGCTTAATTTATTATTTGGTTTATACAAGCTCTTATATAGATTTCTTTTTTTAATTTTTAAATTTCTTTAATTACACTTGACATACAATATTATACTAGTTTCAGGTGTACACTTCAATGATTAGACATTATATAATTTACTAAGTGATTATCCCGATCAATCTCGTACCCAACTGACACCATAAATAATTATTAAAATATTATTGACTATATTCCATATTCTGTACTTACATCCCTGTAACTATTCTGTAACTAACAATTTGTATTTATTAATCCCTTCATGTTTTCATCCATTTCCTGACCCCCCTTTGATCTTGTAGACATCAAAATGCTCTCTGTAGCTACGAGTCTGTTTCTGTTCTGTATGTGGGTAAATTTCTTGATGGTTTTAATGACTTGTATATTATAATAGTACCAAGAATAGCAGCAAGAAATATCCAATAAAATAATGTGCTTGTCTGAAGTGCTTACTGTGAGAAGACCTTGAAAAAAAATTGTGTATCATATACATAAAACTCTTGAATGAATTTCTTCCAAAAGTATGTCTGTGGTTTGAAGCATTTTAGGGATGCAGCAAATTATGGTCATTGTTTTGCTTAGTGCTCAGGAGGTGTTATTTGCTATGGAGTAGGTAGAATTGTTGTCCCTCACAACATGACTAGAAAAGATTGTGCCAGGAAAAAAATTGACTCTAACCTAAATAGTTAAATATATGTTTATATATCTATATCTATAGATACATGTATTTTATGTCTATATTTACATATGAAATATATTACATGATATATTAATATGTATACATTCATAATTATATGCATATATCAATGAATATGTAAATTTTAAAAGAAAGGATCTTATGCTTGTTTGTATCCTAAACTCAGAGCACAGAGCAGTGCCTGATGATAAACAGATCTTACTAAAATCTTGTTGAGTGAGTACACACACACTCATGCACATGGGCATATGCTTGCCAGATGTCATTAAGGCCATGTTTCCTAGGAAGAGTGACACACTCTTTTCCTGTGTAAATATCTGAAGTGTTATGATGTCTTTATCATAGCCTCTCCCTCTTCTTACTTTGTGCAAAGACTATTCTCTGTACCTCCCTCTATTTCTCTCTCTCCATGAAATAGCTGTGAGTATATTGTGAGTATATTGCTCCCAAAGACAGACATGTAGAACTTACAGTTGATTTTGGCTTTGTATGAAAATAGAATATTCTTGTACTCCTTTATTTTTGAGAATTTAGGCAACTAGAAAAGTTTTTGTTTGCCTAGTTACAAACAAAAATGTAAGGCACATATTTTAAATAAGATTAATGTTCATTTTTAGTAAATACTATTTTAGTATTTTTAATGTTCAAATATCAATCAATAAGCAAATGTTTATTTTCATTGATGTAGAAATAATTATCTTTATTATTGTCCCAGTGAACTGGAGTTTGCCATCTGTCTCTGCCCCTTACTTTGCTGTATGTCCTTTCTAAATGTCATCATTTCACAAAAACTTGATTTCTTCAATGAAAGTAAGAATAATATATAAATAAATGTTTTTATGGGCATCAAATGAGATAATAAACTGCTTAGCAGTATACAACTATGCCTAGTTCTCAGTGACACATTTGAAAATGTAAAAAGTGTAAATCCAGAGTAAAATGGTCATAATTCTAAGAGATCTTCACTTACTAACTTATGGGGAAGTTAAATTCAGAGGGGAGAAAATAAAACAAACTCAGAAATTGTCTTTGATGATTTCAGGCATTTCTATATGAACAGAATTTGATACTTGTAATTTCATATGGTAGAACAATGACTTGTTGATCAAACTTTCCAAGAACGTGACTATATGTCAGTGTAAGGTAGAATTATTGGCAAATGTTACTTTATAAAGGGAATGAAATACCAGAAACAAAGGGTTTTGAATTGGGATATACAGGTGCCTGGATTCTAGTTCAAGTTCATTCACTTATGGACTGAAAAATATTGGGCATAATCATCAATCTTTCTAAATATTAGTCTTTATCTTTAAAATGGGAGTAGATATCTATATAAACTATTAATAAATGTTCAGTTAGGTAATAGGCAAACACTTAGCATAAGGTCTGAAATAATTAGCCCTTTGTACTTAAGTTTATTCCCTATAAAATAAAAAGCTCCAGCCTAGTAATAAGGTCACTGGTTAAGGATGCTTCTTTTTTTTTTTTTTTTTTTTTGTATTTTTCTGAAGCTGGAAACAGGGAGAGACAGTCAGACAGACTCCCACATGTGCCCGACCAGGATCCACCCGGCAGGCCCACCAGAGGCCACGCTCTGCCCACCAGGGGGCGATGCTCTGCCCACCAGGGGGCGATGCTCTGCCCCTCCGGGGGGTCGCTCTGCCGAGACCAGAGCCACTCTAGCACCTGGGGCGGAGGCCAAGGAGCCATCCCCAGTGCCCAGGCCATCTTTGCTCCAATGGAGCCTTGGCTGCAGAAGGGGAAGAGAGAGACAGAGAGGAAGAAGGGGGGGTGGAGAAGCAAATGGGCGCTTCTCCTATGTGCCCTGGCCGGGAATCGAACCCGGGTCCCCTGCACGCCAGGCCAACGCTCTGCCGCTGAGCCAACCGGCCAGGGCCATGGGATGCTTCAAAGGGCAGGAATCATGTCTGTTTTATTCATGGTAATATCCCCAGCCCTAAGACACAGTGGGTATTTACATATTTTTTCCAGTAAATGAATATATAGAAGAGATGAGAGGTTAAGACAGATAACCTTAAATTTATTCTAACTTCAAGAAGCTATTCTTCATGCATTTGGGATTCTGACTAGGAAATAGAAAAATAATCCTAAAAGTTAAAACTAGATAAACTAGATAAATTCCCACCTCTACTTTTAGTTAAAACAAGCTGTAAGGAAACAGTTATCCCTATTCCTTGAATGTTTCTGTAGGTGTTCTTAATAGCCAGATAACTAATTTGTGCCTTAGAAATCACATCATCCCTTTTAATGAGAAATAATAGGACAATTTTACTTAGTACACCTGTAAAGAATAAAGATAAGAGCAAATATTTTCCCTATTAAAATTATTTCCATTAATTTAGAAAACAGTTTTTGGTAGAAGATTCAATTGCCAATGAGTTCTTCTAGTGGCGATTATTTGATATTATTTCAGAAAAATATATATGCTAATACTGCACAAAAAGCCAGTAAAAGATTTCCAGATTTGATTTGATTTATTTTGCTTTTTTTTTATTTTTGCTAAAGTGTCTATTTTTTTATTGCTGAAGCATTGCACTTAACATATTTCTATGTATACACAATACAAATAGCAAGTCTATATACAGAGGCAAGGCTGGAAAAAGTCATAACTGTTAAAAAGTTCTTCTATAAAATTCCATGATAGCATTTAGGTTAGTAAAATGCTAGCAAAGATTGTTAAAAACTCCAGAAGGATCTAATCAAAGTGTGAGACTGTGTAACACAATGACAGATGGAATTTAATGTAGATAAGAAAAAGGTAATGCATTTTGGGAGAAATCATTTAAACTTTTCATATACGTTGGTAGGATCTGAATTAGCTGAACTACTCACGAAAAAAAGAGAAGGGATAATTATGGATGGAAGTATTCATTGAAGACATCTATCTGCTCCATCTTTAGCAGCAGTTAAAACTAACAGAATGATGGTTATATTAATAAGGCAAGGGAAAATAGTATGGAAAATATTATGACATTATGTTACATAAGCCACTGACTTAATTTCATTTTGAACACTGAGTTTGTTCTTGGATTCCTAGCTTTTAAAAGATGTAATGTTTACCAAGCAAATATTTTAAACACACACACATATACACACAAAAAAAATGAGAGCAGAGCAAGGGAAGCATTAGAATCAGAACAGATAGAGTGGAACCTTGAATACAGGAGGCCGCATTTCAAATTTCTAGCCTCACGTGGCCTTATTGAATTTCTAAATGCAGCTTACATGAAAGGCTGCATTCTCCCCAAAATCATTCCCAAAAAATTATTTACCAATGAGTTTCAAACAGCATTCAATGCTCTTTAGTCCAAAAGGAAAATTTTATCCCCTGTTTGCTTGATATACAATTGGTAGCTGCTGTGTCAGAAAATACTTTTAGAAGTACGAATTTTTTTTTTTTCCTTTTTGGATGTATCACTTAGATAAATCATCAAATATGGCCTGTTTGTGTAATATTCCTATTTATTCTTTGCTGTTTATTCTCCTTTCTAAATTTTTGGCAAGGCAATAATACCCCTTTACTAAAGAGATCTCAAGGAAAAAGGAAGGGGCTAAGTTCACAGCAAGATGTATAGAGTAATAAACCATTTTCTGCTTATATTTTTTTTATTTTTCTTGTTTACCTCATTTATGTATTTAGTTTTATATTTAATTAATATAGTTGGTGTACATTATTATATTGTTATATTAGTTTCAAGGGTACAAAATAAGATTTAACATTTGTATACCTTCAGTCCACCACATTTGAGGAATGTGGTCACCTCACCAATTCTGGTAATCATCTGTCACCTTGCAAAGTTATCACAGTATTATTTACTATATTCCCCTTTCTGTTGATCTCATTTAAGTAAACTATTTATAAAAGATGCAACTTTTTTCACTGACATTTCTGTGGACCACTGTGCCATAGCGCTTACCTGGGCAGTGTGTATGTTAAAATGCGAGCTCAGACTCAATGCTGGCTTCACCAGTTTTGAAACCTGTGATGTCATGAAACATCCTTTACTCACTGGGTTCCATTTTTTTCTCTTTTATAATAGCAAGGGCGACATTTAGCTCACAATGTTGTCATAAAAGTTAAATGCATGTGGGCTTCTTTGTGCATGGTAAGTGGTCTGTGTTCAAAATCATTGCTAGCCCTGGCCGGTTGGCTCAGCGGTAGAGCGTCGGCCTAGCGTGCGGAGGACCCGGGTTCGATTCCCGGCCAGGGCACACAGGAGAAGCACCCATTTGCTTCTCCACCCCTCCGCCGCGCTTTCCTCTCTGTCTCTCTCTTCCCCTCCCGCAGCCAAGGCTCCACTGGAGCAAAGGATGGCCCGGGCGCTGGGGATGGCTCTGTGGCCTCTGCCCCAGGCGCTAGAGTGGCTCTGGTCGCAACATGGCGACGCCCAGGATGGGCAGAGCATCGCCCCCTGGTGGGCAGAGCGTTGCCCCTGGTGGGCGTGCCGGGTGGATCCCGGTGGGGCGCATGCGGGAGTCTGTCTGACTGTCTCTCCCTGTTTCCAGCTTCAGAAAGAAAAAAAAAAAAAAATAAAAAATCATTGCTACATGGTACAAAATAAATGGGTTTAAATAAAAATAACCATATTATAATTTAATCTCAAAAATATTGCTTGCTATGTATGCAATTTAAGTTCTCCACATAGAGTTTCTAAAGGTTCTCACAATTACCTAGTTTTCCCTGATCCAACCCCAAATTCCATTAAAGCCTTTCTGTCACTAAGCCTGAAGTTCTCTCCATTCCACAGCTAAAAGAAGTCAAGTATTTGCTCTTCTCTGAATGTTTGTCATGATTTTCCAAATCAGACCTGGTTCCTGGCACAACTCTTATTTCTAATGCCCAACCTTCTCTTCAGAGCTTGCCTCAGTCCAGCACAAAAAAAGTCCCGCCCCCATGTCTCTACTTCTGAAAATCTACTCAGTTTCTTTAGGAGCATGTGATCAGTCCATTCCTGAAATTTTACAGAATTGAGTATGGACTTCAGCTTTATTGTAATAACACCAATCCTTGTGTAATTTGTATTGTTTACCTAATCACTTCCCATACTGTTGTAAGCAATTTACCTTTGTGTGTCCAACATTATCTAGCATAGAACAAAAAAGGTCATGTTAATGAATTAATAAGGTACAGAGTTACAGACTCCATTCTTACTGACAGAGCAAATTCAAAGAGTAATAAGCAAACTTCAAAGAGAAATCTATAATCTCATGTAGTAAACATAAAAATGTAGCTAATATTAATTTTTCCTGTGCTAGCTTTCTGGATAGCTGTTATTAAAGAAGCAAGGATTTATGGCTTTCTAAAAACATGAAATCAGTTTCTACCAGAAAGGCTACATTTTCATTTCTAAGTTTGTACTGGCTCATATTAAAGTAGTTGAAGCAGATTTTGGGAGTGGGGGTGGTGGGAATAAGCACCAATCTGCAGTATGTGCAAGATTCTACTTCTCTCTAAAAGTTCACTGTGGAGAATAAATGGAATATGTCATTCATAATTACTTTATATTCTTACCTATTTTATTTTGTATGCCAATCTCTTTTTTTCAATTTTAAGAATTGTTTTTACTTTATTTTCTATCCTTTCCTTTGTCATGACTAGCCATGAAATTTTAGTGTTTCATATATAAATGGAGAAAAATAACATTTTAAAGGATCACTTCTTTCATTGAATTTTCCTGTTCTTTGGCTAGCATAAATTACAATTTTCCATGGATGAGGATCATTATGTTAGTCTGTGGTGAGTGTTATATGAGATAAAAGAGAAAGGATGAGATCAGCTCCTATACAGCTGCTAGACATATCCCCTTTATTGAAAAACGTATTTAAATAATGTCCCCTCTTCAATGGATGGGCAATGATTTAAAAGACACAGCTGCTAGTTAAATAACAGAAATGGCACCTGGGCTCCAACTGGGCTTAGGTGTGAGAAATTTTGAAAATAGAATCAGAACAGAAAGCAATAAGTGGGGGTAGAAATCCTTTAGCCATTAAAGTCAATGTCATCATCAAAGTCTATGGAGATCCCAGTTTGTCAGGTATAACACTTGGAAATTTAAAGCAATTTTGGGGAAAGACATGCATCATTACATTAAAATATCTTTTGAGTTAAAAATATTAACTGAATTAATGTAAGATGATTGAGAGGGATTTTTAAATCATGCAAATGAAAAAGGTATTTTTCTCAGGGCAATGAAATTCACAGACAGAGGAACATTACTGATCATTAGCATGGGAAAGGCATACTTCTGCCTAATCAAATGTCCATTAATACTGAGAATGTCTGTCTTTTTCATTGATTGCAGTTTAAAAAGAAACACATGAAAAGGTGGTCACAAAGATAGAGATGCCTTCATTAGTCAACATGAATGGCATACCATTCTTTTTAATGTTCTTTCTTTCTCTTTTTCCTCAGAGTTTCATAAAAAGTGGTGTGTGTAAACTCTATATAAAATGCAATTAGTAAGTTAGGGATAGATTAATCACAGTCCTGTTAAAAACTCCCTCTCCTGCACTATTCTTGGCCATGGGGTCCCCAAACTTTTTACACAGGGGGCCAGTTCACTGTCCCTCAGACCGTTGGAGGGCTCCCACATACAGTGCTCCTCTCACTGACCACCAATGAGAGAGGTGCCCCTTCTGGAAGTGCAGCGGGAGCCGAATAAATGGCCTCAGGGGGCCGCATTTGGGGACGCCTGATTTATTTCTGTTCTTATTTTTTTTTAATAATTTTATTTTTTAATGGGGCGACATCAATAAGTCAGGGTACATATATTCAAAGATAACAAGTCCAGGTTATCTTGTCTTTCAATTATGTTGCATACCCATCACCCAAAGTCAGATTGTCCTCTGTCATCTTCTATCTAGTTTTCTTTGTGCCCCTCCCCCTCCCCTTTCCCTCTCCCTTTCCCTCCTCCCCCCCTAACCACTACACTCTTATCAATGTCTCTTAGTTTCACTTTTATGTCCCACCTACGTATGGAATAATGCAGTTCCTGGTTTTTTCTGATTTACTTATTTCACTTCATATAATGTTATCAAGATCCCACCATTTTGCTGTAAATGATTCGATGTCATCATTTCTGTTCTTGTGTTTGTTGTGACTCTGGGGGCTGGATGCAAAGACAAGGGATTCTTCTCTGTCAGTTTAAGTGACAGGAAACAGTAATTTTGAAATAAGAGCAGTGACATATCATAGTAGAAGAAAACTGCTTTACTGAAATGCCAACCTTGATCTGAATCCTACATTTGTTTCCTGTTAATTGGGTCATCCTAGGTAAGAGAAGCTGTAGGATTCCCTCTGTGGTTGAGCATCTTTCTGTTTCCATTCCATCATTACATGTGGAACCTCTACTCCCTGACAGCCCCCTGCCCCACCTTCTATGGTTTGGCATCCCAGTGATAAACAAAACAGAGGAGGTGCCTGCCCTCATAGAGCCTGAGTATTAAAGGGGAATATTAGCAGTAAATAAACAAAAGTACATATATTGTAGTGTCACATGGTAATAAGAGGAATAAAGAAAAATGAAGCAAAGAAATGGAGACTGTGATAACAGATGCTATTGGAGACAAAGTAGATGAGAAGGCCATGCTGTCGACATCTTAACTGATGAGACCCAGGTGAATGAAATGAGGGTCCTCACTTCATTTTGAATACAGTCTACAATGGAAATAATAATCGCTATGTTGGTAGAGAGTAAGATAGTGCATGTAAAAGCACCAAGTAGGGTATAGAGCTCAGGAAACAGTAGCAACTGTTACTTTTACAGTTCTGAAATGGGTGATCCCCTCTCACACTTAATATTCACTTTGCAGTTTGAATTCAAATTATGATTTCTACTGCTTAGAAAACACATCTGTTAGTACTACAGAAGTTAGTGGCAATTCATTTTATTTTGGTTTCAGTCCATTGTTCACAACAGAATGGTTGAGATAGTTCTGCCTTTGTTTTAATACTAGACACTTTTCTCATTATTTAGCGTTAGAGACTGAAAAATATGCTAGGTGGGTTAATTTAATTGTAACAACACTTCTACTGTCTTCAGCTGTTAAACATCTTTTAAAATATAAATTCCATAATTTTTTTCCATTAGTATTTTTCCAATTAAAGGACATGAAACACTGGTTTCTTTGTCTATAATTCTACACAGGTCAATAGAGGCAAGTAAAAAATGGCAGGTAAAGTAGGATTTCAACAATAAACAAATTTACAGTTGAAGATCAGAAATGAGAAGTTAGTGTTTGACAGGAGAAGCAAACAAACATCTAGGATAGTTAGTGTGAAGATGATTCTACTTGGATGGATCAAGGAATGGCAAAGAGGTACAGAAGGTCAGGAGAAAATAGAAGGTACTAATCAGAGACACGGAAAATATATTTTAATGTGCAACAAACGGTTTTACAGAAGTCATGACTAGTATGCAGTAATGTAACATAATGAATGAATAGCCCATAGTTTAAAGTAGGAAAGGGGTACTTGAGTGAAGATCAGTAGACTCACACACAAAAAAGGGAGTCAAATTTCTACCACACTGACTGGGAGAGCAGAGATATTGTAGAAGACAGAGGTTCATTATAAGATTTGTCTTTCATGGTTCATCTCCTTTTATAATCCCTAAATGAAAGGAAGGAAAGAGACTGCCACCTCCATTAACCATCTCTCATCAGTAAATGAAATGATTATTGAATACTTAATGAACATATCTAATATTGACTTAAATTTATCACATGTTCAAAAACCTTTAATCATTATGTGTTTTAATCCTTGGATACCTACCTTTTATTAGATAGTTGTGATGATCTCCATTGTGCATAGGAAAAAGTAGGAAACAGAGAGGTTAAGTAACTTTCCCAAGATCACACAGGAATGTGCAGATCCTTAATCTTCACCTACAGAGTCCGGCTCCAGTGCCCTTGTATTAATGTGTACCCTACTACCTCATGCTTTCTAATTTAATTAAGCCCCTTAAGAAATCTTGGTGGCTGTTATTATTATCCTTATTTAAAATTTTTATGAAATGAGGCATGGAGAGACAGAGTAACTCTTCTATGATAACACTGGTTGTAAGTAGCCTAGGAAAAACAAATATCTCTGAGTTTAAAAGCCTTATGCTTTTTTTACATTCTGCTGGGAGAAGACTAGATACTCTGTGCATTAGATCCTACAATTTGATAGCCAAGTCACTGCTCCTGGCTCATTCTATTTCCAATGACAAATACTTTAGGAAAGCAGACATTAGACAAATTAGGTTATCTCTGCTTCTGTTCCTCTTCCACTCGGCACAGGCAGACCACAACAATGTTAGAGGTTGACTGAAGACATGACACACACGGCCCATTTCCTTCACTATATCAAAAAGAAAAACTTATTTATTTTTTCTCATTTTTAATCATTTGCATGTTTATTTCTTGGATAATTATATTCTCATTGAAGTTTTTTTTTTTTTAACCATGATTCTCCCATTGTTGACTTAATGCTGGTAAAATCCCAAGAGAGGACACTTCTAAACCAGGTTTTTCCAAAGAGTGCTCCTTAGAGTATTTGTTCCACAAGATGCTATTAGATGTTCTGATTTTAAATATATATTCAGAAAAGTTGGATTAAGCAACACTGTATTTCTTTACTAAGCAATGGCTTTTTAGAACTTTGTTACTATAAATGCTTGTTGTGAATGTCCAAATAGTGAGTACTTTACATAATGCTTTCCAAGGATATAAGTCATAAAATTGTTTTTTATTGAGCCTTCTTTATTTTTTTATTTTTTTAAATCTTATTTTTATTAATTTTAATGCAGTGACATTGATAAATCAGGGTACATATGTTCCGAGAAAACATCTCCAGATTATTTTGACCTTTGATTATGCTGCATACCCCTCACTCAAAGTCAAATCGTCCTCCGTCACCTTCTATCTGGTTTTCTTTGTGTCCCTACCCTCCCCCCTCTCCCTCCCTCTCCTTCCTCACCCCTTCCCCACCCCTCCACCCCATGCCCTGTTACCATCACATTCTGTAAGTGTGTAAGTCTCATTTTTATGTCCCATCTATGCATTGGTTCATATAGTTCTTAGTTTTTTTCTAATTTACTTATTTCACTCCGTATAATGTTTTCAAGGTCCATCCATGTTATTGTAAATGATCTGATGTCATCATTTCTTATGGCTGAGTAGTATTCCATAGTATATATGTACCAAAGCTTTTTAATCCACTCGTCCTCTGATGGACACTTGGGCTGTTTCCAGATCTTCGCTATTGTGAACAATGCTGCTATAAACATGGGGATGCATTTCTCCTTCTGGAACCCTTCTATGGTGTCCTTGGGGTATATTCCTAAAAGTGGGATGACTGGGTCAAAAGGCAGTTCGATTTTTAATTTCTTGAGGAATCTCCATAGTGTTTTCCACAGAGGCTGCACCAGTCTGCATTCCCACCAGCAATGCAGGAGGGTTCCCTTTTCTCCACATCCTAGCCAGCACTTATTCAGTGTTGTTTTGTTGATGAGCGCCATTCTAACCGGTGTGAGGTGATATCTCATTGTGGTTTTAATTTGCATTTCTCTAGTGATTAGTGATGTTGAGCATTTTTTCATATGCCTATTGGCCATCTGTATATCCTCTTTGGAGAAGTGTCTATTCATTTCTTTTGCCCATTTTTGATTGGATTGTTTGTCTTTCTGGTGTTGAGATTTACAAGTTCTTTATAAATTTTCTTTATTAACCCCTTATCAGACACAATGTCAAATATGTTCTCCCATTGTGTAGTTTGTCTTTTTATTCTGTTCTTATTGTCTTTGGCCATGCAAAAGCTTTTTAATTTGATATAGTCCCATTTGTTTATTCTGTCTTTTATTTCACTTGCCCGTGGAGATAAATCAGCAAATATATCGCTGCGAGAGATGTCAGAGAGAGCTTACTGCCTATGTTTTCTCCTAAGATGCTTATGGTTTCACGCCTTACATTTAAGTCTTTTACCCATTTTGAGTTTATTTTTGTGAATGGTGTAAGTTGGTGGTCTAGTTTCATTTTTTTGCAGGTTGCTGTCCAATTTTCCCAACACCATTTGTTGAAGAGGCTGTCTTTACTCCATTGTATTTCCTTACCTCCTTTGTCAAATATCAGTTGTCCATAGAGCTGTGGGTTTATTTCTGGGTTCTCTGTTCTGTTCCATTGATCTATGTGCCTGTTCTTATGCCAGTACCAGGCTGTTTTGAGTACAATGGCCTTGTATATAGCTTGATATCAGGAAGTGTGATACCTCCCCCTTTATTCTTCTTTTTTAAGATTGCTGAGGCTATTCGTGTTCTCTTTTGGTTCCATATGAGGCGAGAATAATTCTGATTCCAAAACCAGGCAAAGACAACCCAAAGAAAGAAAATTATAGGCCAATATCCCTGATAAATATAGATGCTAAAATCCTCAACAAAATATTAGCAAACCGGATCCAACAATATATGGAAAATATCATACACCATGATCAAGTGGAATTTATTCTGGGGAGGCAAGGCTGGTACAATATTCACAAATCTATCAATGTTATTCATCACATAAATGAAAGGAAGGAGAAAAACCACATGATAATTTCAATAGATACAGAAAAAACGTTTGATAAAATCCAGCACCCATTCATGATCAAAACTCTCAGCAAAGTGGGAATACAGGGAACATACCTCAACATGATAAAAGCCATCTATGAGAAACCCACAGCCAACATCATACTCAATGGGCAAAAATTAATAGCAATCCCCTTAAGATCAGGAACAAGGCAGGGGTGCCCCCTTTCACCACTCTTATTCAACATAGTCCTGGAAGTCCTAGCCACAGCAATCAGACAAGAAGAAGAAATACAAGGCATTCAAGTTGGAAAAGAAGAAGTAAAGCTATCATTATTTGCAGATGATATGCTATTGTATATAGAAAATCCTAAAGTCTCAGTCAAAAAACTACTGGACCTGATAAATGAATTCAGCAAGGTGGCAGGACATAAAATTAATACTCAGAAATCAGAGGCATTTTTATACACCAACAATGAACAATTAGAAAGAGAAATTAAGGAAACAATCCCCTTCACTATTGCAACCAAAAAAATAAAGTACCTAGGAGTACATTTAACCAAGGAGTCTAAAGACTTGTACTCGGAAAATTATAAAACACTGATAAAAGAAATCAAGGAAGATATAAACAATTGGAAGCATATACTATGCTCATGGTTAGGAAGAATAAATATCATTAAAATGTCTATATTACCCAAAGTAATTTATAAACTCAATGCAATACCAATTAAAATACCAGTGACATACTTTAAAGATATAGATCACATATTCCAAAAATTTATATGGAACCAAAAAGGAACACGAATATTGAGCCTTCTTTTAAATTTTTATTAATTTAAATTTATTGTGTAAACATGAATTCAAGTGTCCAACTAAATATAATATAACTCTCTCACCCTCCCCTTGTCTCTGATTGACCCACTCCCACCTTCTCTTTGGGATTTGCTGTCCTGTTACCTGTATCTATGTGTTACGTATATATAATTTTACTAATCCCTTCACCTTCTCTGATCCCATCCCCTCATCCCCCTTCCCTCTGATAGCTGTCCCTCTGCTCTCTATGACCCCACTTCTGCCTCTATTTCGTTCCTCAGTTCACTTTGTTCATTAGATTCCAGGATATAAAAGATCCTGAGATCATATGATATTTGTCTTTCTCTGCCTGGCTTATTTCACTTAACATAATAATCTCCAAGTCCATCCATGCCATCGGAAAAGGTAAGATTTTCTTCTTTTTCACAGCCATGTAGTATTCCATTGTGTATATGTACCACTGCATTTTAATCTATTCATCCACTGATGGACACTTGGGCTGTTTTCAGTCTTGGCTATTGTAAACAATGCTGCAATAAATACGGGGAATGTATATCTTTCTTTGAATCAGTGATTTGGTAATCTTAGGGTATATTCCTAAAAGGAGGATAGCTGGGTCAAAAGGCAGTTCCATTTTTAGTTTTTTGAGGAATCTCCATACTGTTTTTCACAGTGGCTACACCAGTCTGCATTCCCACCAGCAGTGCAGGAGGGTTCCCTTTTCTCCACACCCTCGCCAGCATTTATTGTGTGTTGATCTGTTAATGAGAGCCATTCTGACAGTTATGAGGTGGTATCTCGTTGTTTTAATTTGCATTTCTCTGATGATTAATGAGTAAACATTTTTTCATATGTTTATTGGTCATTTGTATATCTTCTTTGGAGAACTGCCTATTCAGTTCTTTTGTCCATTTTTAATTGGATTGTTTAGCTTCCTGGTGTTGAGTTCTAGAAGTTTTTTATAAATTTTGGTTATTACCCCCTTATCAGACAAATTGGCAAATATGTTCTCACATTGTGTGGATTGTCTTTTTATTTTGTTTATTGTGTCTTTTGCTGTGCAATTTTTTTTTTTTTTTTTTTTTTTTTACACAGAGAGAGAGTCAGAGAGAGGGATAGACAGACAGGAATGGAGAGAGATGAAAAGCATCAATCATCAGTTTTTGTTGTGGAATTTTAGTTGTTCATTGATTGCTTTGTCATATGTGCCTTGACCATGGGGCTACAGCAGACCGTGTAACCGCTTGCTCAAGCCAGCGACCTTGGGTCCAAACTAGTAAGCTTTGCTAAAACCAGATGAGTCCGCGCTCAAGCTGGTGACCTTGGGATCTCAAACCTGGGTCCTCCGCATCCTAGTTGGATGCTCTGTCCACTGTGCCACCACCTGGTCAGGCACTGTGGAAAAGCTTTTTAGTTTGCTATAGTGCCATTTGTTTATTTTGTCCTTTATTTCACTTGCTCGTGGAGATAAATCAGCAAAAATATTGCTGCGAGAGATATTAGAGTGTTTACTGCATGTTTTCTTCCAAGATGTTTAAAGTTTCACGAAGTCATTTATCCATTTTGTATTTTACCCATTTTTAGTTTTTTTTTGTGAATGGTGTAGGTTGGTGGTCTATTTTCAATTTTTTTTTTGCATATACCTATCCTATTTTCCCAACACCAGTTATTAAAAAGACTCTCTTTACTCTTACTTCCTTCAAAGAGGAAACCTTGTTTAATAGAAATATTACACAATTTGTCTCAGGTTGTCTAATTGAGAACTAGTCATTTGAATTTTTTGCCTTTGTAGTGTATTTATACTAGTTCTTTTATTTACTCAGACATCACTTATATGTTAAGCACTTAATATCATCAAAAGAGCTCACCTGTAATCCTATGGGGAAAAAAATGAAAAGATTCTTACCCTCAGTGTGAGGCAGATATAAACCAAGTACATAGACCATCCTGTAATGCAAAAGGAAACATGGCACATTCTTTTGGAGTTAAAGATATACCAGGGATGGAGAGTCAGAGACAAGGGATTGCTTGCAACAGGTGGGAAAAGAAGGGAAATTTTCATGTTAAAATTAAAATTAGAGCTACACCTGAAAAAAACTATCAAATGAATGTGGTTCTGAAAAGATCAATCAAAACAACAGGCAAATTAAAGCCCAGAGATGGAAAATCTTCTGCTGTAATGGAGTAACAAGAAATGTTTGGCTTGGCCGAAGTACCTAAAAGTTAAAAAGTTGAGAAGTCAGATGAGGGTCTCACTGTGTTTCAGAGATGATCTTGAACCCCAAATAGGCATCATTCAGAATTAAGAGATACTATGGTTGTTAAGGTATATTTATTATAAGATAGCAAAGAGAGTGTCTGTACAAACTGATATCAAAACCTGAGTGTTAGCATGAACACACTCAATTCAAAAGACTCATTGAGGCAATAGCCATAGCTAACTAAGTGAATAATAATTAGCCAAATAAAAATCAGTCATGCATTAAATTAGAACATTTGTATTACAGTGCTTGAGGTAGAATATGCTCTTTAATGCTAGATATATGAAAGGCACAATTCATTATAGAACCATTACCTGGATTCAGAATGTATTGGAGCAAACACATTCTCAACCAAGTCCAGATGGTGAGAACATATTTTGAAAGAATATGCTAATTTTATTCCATCTAAAGGTTACATATGATCCCCAGGTTTCTCTCTCTTACATTTGATGTGATGTCTAATAAAATAAAAACTGTTCCTATCTGGGTTTTATTATGACTGCTGTTGTTTTATCTAGGTCAGTCTTTCTCAGTATCTTCTGCAGCTCCTAGAATCCTGCTTTCTAAACTTTAAGCCAAGTTTTCTTCCAAAATTCTGAAAATCTTTATTAACTTAAACGGATTCTTTATTCAGAGACTTTTAATAATTCAGCAGATAAATGTGGGGATTAAGCACTGTCTCTATTCATTCTCAATTATTTATTTGTTTATAATTACTGAGTCTGCCTATGCTCACAGGGACATGATGGCTGCTCCTGGAAATCACAGGAAATGTTCAGGAATATCAGGAAGCTAAAATAGAGTACCGAAAATAATAATTAATAATAATAATAATAACTAAATAAATTTCAGGACTTTCACTAACTAGCAGCAGGCAGGCAAGCAGAAAAGTGCTTCCACTTGCATATGAGCAACTTGAGATCCCTTCATAAAAGTGAACACAAGCTTGATCATGGGGATCTGTATAGATTTAAAATCCCTTAACCCTTGAAATATTCCTATCCCCTTTGAAGCATGGATTTAATTAGTAGTTCCATTACTTAATAGTTACCTTAATGTCTACGTACTTGAGAGTTATCTTTTTCTTTTTTCTTTTTTATTTTTTTATTTTTTTGGTTGCTACAGATTTACTTAAGAGACACTCAGTAGGCCCTGGCCAGTGGCTCTGTGGATAAATCATGGCCCAGTGTATGGACATCACCGGTTGATTCCTGGTCAAGGCACACAGGAAAAGCAACCATCTTTTTTTCTCCCCTCCTTTTCTTCCTTCTCTCCCTCTTCTCTCCCACAACCAGCAGCTAAATTGGTTCTAGTGTGGCCCAGGGCACTGAGGATAGCTCTGTTGGAGTTCATCAGCCTCAGGTACTAAAAATAGCTTGGTGATTGAAGCATAGCCCTAGATGGGGTTGACAGTTGGATCCCAGTCTGGGGCACATTCAGGAATCTGCTTCACTATCTCCTCGCCTCTACAAAAAAAAAAAAAAAGGACTCAGTAGCCATCCCAAGTGTCCATAAAAATCCCATGGAGACCCACTGGAGAAATCTCTCCTTCTGGAAAATAAGTATACATGATAGGATATTAAGATAATATGCTGTTAAGCTGATGTGCCATATTAAGCCATGAGTATATATTATTCAGGAATAAAAAAATGATAAAAGCAGGAAGATAATGTTTATTATAGCAGTCTTAAAATATCTGGGGAATATAGCTCATTATTATTGCTCATAAAGAGATATTATTTGGGCGAGAAAACAACTTAATTTTATTTCAGTAAAGAAGTGTGATAAACATATCAAATATTGATAGTTTATGTACTGAGTAAATATTCCATGATTAGTGGTAATAGATCAGAAACCGAATCTTAGCTAAGGTTTCAACAATTAATAAGACCACATCTTTGGAAAAGACATCTTATGGATAAGATGGAAATTTAAAGAGACAACTGCAATAAACCTCAGGACTATCTCAGGATTTTTTTTTTTTACTTTTTTCTTTTAATTTTAATTTTCTTTAATTTTTATATTTTTCATTCTTTTTTGTGTGTGTTTTGCTTGTTTTTTGATATTTGCCCTTTGTAGTTTTTCTTTTCTACTTGTCATTATTTTATAATTTTTTATATTTTTCATTATATTTTTTATTTTTATTTTTGAGTTTTAGTTGTTTTTTCATAGAGATCTCAATACCACTCTCTAATACCATCAAGAAAGAAGAAATCAAATACTCTGGCTGCACAAGTCAGAAACATAGTTCAGAAAGAAAATGAAATTCTCCAGAAAGCAATCTCAATCACAAGGAAAACTTGGAGTTAAACAATAGAGAATTCAAAATTGAAGTTCTGAAAATACTCAACTAATAGGCTACTTAATGAACTCAATCCCCCCCCACTACCAAATTAATGAACAGAATAAGTACTTCATCTTGGACAGTAGTTGGCAAATCGTGGTTCATGAGCCACATGCGGCTCTTTGGCCCCTTGAGTGTGGCCAGCTTAGGAGTACCCTAATTAAGTTAATAACAATGTACCTACATATATAGTTTAAGTTTAAAAAGTTTGGCTCTCAAAAAAATTTTCAATTGTTGTACTGTTGATATTTGTCTCTGTTGACTAATGAGTTTGCCGACCACTTATCTAGGAGATTAAAACTTTAAAAAAGAACCAAAGAGAGATGAAGAACTTAGTATGAATTAGAAACTGAAGTAGTAAGTTTTACTAATAGAACAGGCCAGATAGAGGAGAGAAGCAGTGGAATCAAAGACAGGCAACTAAGGATACTGTACTACAGCAAGAAAAAGAAAGACTCACAAATTAAAAAACAAAACAAAACAAAACAGAGAGAGTTCTACAAGAATTGTCTGACTTCATCAGAGAGGGCAATATAAGAATAATGGGTACATCAGAGAAAGAAGGTAGAAGGGAATGGAGAGGCTATTCAAACAAACAATTGATGAGCACTTCCTAAGTCTATTGAAAGAGTTAGAACCCTGATCCAAGAAACAAACAGAACAATAAGTTATCTCAACCCAAACAGACCTTCTATAAGGCACATCATAATAAAATAGTCAAAAATCAATTACAAAAAAGGAATCCTCAAGGAGCTAGGAAAAAGAACATAACATATAAAGGAAGAGCCATTAAGTTATCATCAGACTTCTCAGCAGAAACTCTATAAGCCAGAAGAAAGTGGACACAAATACTGAAAACACTTAAAGAGAGGACTTACCAGCAAGAATAATATATCCATCAAAGTTATCCTTCACATATGAAGGAGAAACAAAAACTTTTGTAGGCATACAGAAGCTGAGGAAATTTATTACCAGAAAACCCCCACTGCAACAAATACTCAAGGGGGTTATTTGACCAGAACCAAACAAAACAAAACTATAAATAAAATCTCCAACAAGGTCACAATAAAAACAAGGATAATCTGTGACAACAATAACATAAAAGGGAAGAGGATAAAGATCTGCAGTAGCAAAGGAGGATGGAGAGCAGAAGCACTCATAAGACAAAAGACTCTTGCACATATGAAATATTTTCTCTTAATAACATAATAGTAACCACCCACAAAAAAAGCCACCACTGAAACACATAGCTTTAAAAAAAAGAAGAAACAGGGGTAAGAAGTATGGAATACCAGCAAACAAAAACAACTGAAAGAAACACAAGAGAAGAACCAAACAAGACACAAAGCTATCAGAAAACAAAACAAAATGGCTATAGAATATACTCAAGCATCAATAATTACCATAAATGTAAGTGGACAGAACTCACCAATGAAGAAGCAAAGAGTAGCAGATTGGATCAGAAGGCAAAACCCAACCATATGCTACTGTCAAGAGACACATCTAAGTTGCAAGGACAAAAGTAGACTCAAAGTGAGAGGGTTGGAAACAATTCTGTCAGCAAATAATACCTAAAGAAAAGCAGGTGTAGATATGCTAATATCTGACAATGCTGACTTTAAGACAATAAAGGTAACCAGGGAAAATGATGGATATTGCACAATGATAAAGGAAATATTATATTAAGAAGATATACAATTCTTAGTATATATGCACTGAAAGAGGGAGCACCAAAATATATTAGACATCTACTAACTAATCTAAAAATAAAAACAGGCAAAACACAATCATACTTGGAGATCTCTTCACACCATTGACGGCTTTACATAGATCATCCAAACAGAAAATCAGGTAAAGAAATGTTGATATTAAAGAACACACTAGACCAAATGGACATAATAGACATTTAGAGGACATTTTCATCCCAGAATATCAGACCATACATTCTTCTCCAATGTTCATGGAACATTTTCAAGGACAAACCATATGTCAGGCCACAAAACTTACATCAACAAAATCAGGAAGTTTGAAATTATATGCAGCATATTTTCTGACCATAAGGCTTTGAAATTTGAATTCAACTGCAAAAAGAAAGTAAATAAACTAAAAAACACATGGAAATTAAATAACATACTTTGAAAAAAAGAATGGGTCAAAAAAATAAAACAGATCGAAGCATATATACAGACAAATGAGAATGACAACACAACATATCAAAATTTCTAGTATGCAGCAAAAGCAGTAATAAGAGGGAAGTTGATATCATTACAGACTTATTTTAAGAAACAAGAAATATCCCAAGTAAATAACCTATCATCACATCTTAAAGAACTAGAATAAGAAGAACAGAAGTAACCCAAAATCAGCACAAGAAAAGAAATAGTAAAAATTAGGGCAGAACTAAATAAAATAGAGATAAAAAGATAGAAAAAATAAATAGAATGAAGGGTTGCTTTCTTGAAAAAATCAATAAAATTGATAAATTCTTGGCTAGACTTTCTAAAGAAATGAGAAAAGACTCATAAACAAAATCTGAAATTAAAGAAGAGAAATTACCACAAACATTGTAGATATACAAAGGATTATAGTATAGTACTATGAAAGAATATATGCCACCAAATTAAAATACCTAGAAGAAATGGATAAGTTCCTAGAATTACAATTTCCTAGACTGAGTCATGAAGAAGAGGAAAACCTAAAGAGACCCATAAACAGGGAGGAAATAGAAATAATCATCAAAAACCTCCTCGCATGACCTGTGGTGGCACAGTGACTAAAGCTTTGACCTGGAATGCTGAGGTCACTAGTTCAAAGCCCTGGGCTTGCCTAGTCAAGGCACATATAGGAGTTGATGCTTCCTGCTTCTCCCTCCTTCTCTCTCTCTCTCTCTTCTCTAAAATAAATAAATAAAATCTTAAAAAATAAGAAACCTCTTCCAAAATAAAAGTCCAGGACCAGATGGCTTTACTAGTGAATTCTACCAAACAAAGATGTGGTACCTGTTCATCTTAAAGTCTTTCAAAACATAGAAAAAGAAACAATACTCCCTAACATATTTTATGAGGCCACCATAACACTGATATTGAAATCTGGGTAAGGAAAACAAAACAAAAAAAAACAACAGGTCAATATGTTTAAGGAATGCAGATGCAAAAATTCTAAACAAAATACTAACAAATCAAATACAACAACACATTAAAAAATAATACATCACAATCAAATAAGGTTCATTCAAGGAGAAGAAGGATGGGTTAACATACATAAATCAATTGACATAAAATATCACATCAACAAAACAAAAAAGAAAAATCTTATGATGTTATCAATAGATGCAGAAAAAGCACTCGATAAGATACAACATCCATTTATATTTAAAATACTCAATAACGTCAGAATAGAAGGAAAACACCTCAACTAATAGAGACCATATATGACAAACCATCAGCTAATGTCATACTAAATGGTGAAAAAAATGAAATCTCCTCTAAATGAAATCAGGAACAAGACAAGGTTGCCCAATCTCTCCACTCTTATTTAACATACTTCTGGAAATTTTAGCTAGAGCAATCAGATTAGAGAAAAGAATAAAAGGCATATTCTCATTTAATATTTAGTATCCAGGATTTTTATTTGAACATAGGGCTATAAAGAAAACATGTCTACTTTATCTCCCCTATCTGAAAGTAGTACAAAATAATTCAATACAGACAGATTTTGTTTGCAACAAATGGCAGTGGAAAAAATAGAAATCATATTTAAGAAAATGAATCTTGTGCAAAACCTACTATGCTGAGCAAAAAGTTAAATCTATATGTAAAATGTAGACTATAACATTTTTAGAGGAAAATATAAAAAAATTTAGAACTTGTTTGGCAGAAGCTTCTTATATATAATTCAGATATATTATATAAAAATATAAATTATATATTAGACTCCAGCAATATTTTAAAATATTTTTGTTCTCTGAAAACAAAGACATTATAAAGAGAAAAATTGGACATAATATTCACAAATTACATATATAACAAAGCAGTTCTTTCTAGAATATATGTATCCCAAAATCCAAATCACACTCCTGACCAATTAAATTAGATTTTGTGGATTTGGTAAGTTTATATTTGCAATCATCTTAAGTGCTTCCAATGTGCAGATAAGTTGGGAACCACTGGTATAACTTAAAATACATGAACCAGTATTTATTTATTTATTTATTTATTTATTTATTTTATTATTTTACTAAAACATAGAGTCAGAGAGAGGGACAGACAGGCACAGACAAGAAGGGAGAGAGCTGAGAAACATCAATTCTTTGTTGTGGCACCTTAGTTGTTCAATGATTGCTTTCTCATATGTGCCTTGAGCAGGGGGCTACAGCAGAGCAAGTGACCCCTTGCTCAAGCCAGTGAACTTGAGCTTCAAACCAGAGACCTCTGAGCTCAAGCCAACAACCACAGGGTCATGTCTATGATCCCACGCTCAAGCCATCGACCCCGTGTTCAAGCTGGATGAGCCCACACTTAAGCTGGCATCTTTGGGGTTTTGAATCTGGGTCCTCTGCATCCCAATCCGATGCTTGATCCACTGTGTGACCGCCTGGTCAAGCCATGAATCACTATTTAATACAAATTATTTTATAGCCAATTATAGGCACTATAAAACTGTGGGGAAAAACACAATAAATTTCTTTTTTAAAAAAAAAAATTAAATGGAAGGCAGGGAGGTAGAGAGACAGACTTCCGCATGAACCCTGATCAGGATCCACTCAGCATGTTCCCTACAGGGCCACACTCTGCTCATCTGGGACCCCTGCTCTGTTGCTTAGCAACTGAACTATTTTAGTGCCTGGGACTGTGACCATCAAGCCATTCTCAATGCCCAGGGCTAACCTGCCTGAACCATATGAGCCATGGCTATGGGAATGGAAGAGAGAGAAAGAGAGGGAAGAGAGAGAGGGGTGGGGAAGCAGATGGTCACAGTCTGTGTGCCCTGACTAGGAATCGAACCCAGTACTTCTACACACTGGGTTGATCCTCTACCATTGTGCAAACTGGTCAAGGCCACAACAAACTTCTTAATGCAGAATTTACAATGGACCAACTTATGTTTGGCATATGGTGAAACTTTAGGTTGCGGAAGTGATTTTTAATAACTGACAATCTCATTCTTGAAAAATGATAGCCTAATTTTCATTGCAATTATCACTCTTTGAGTCAGACTCTTTGATTGTTTGATGTTTTTATTCTGACATCCTCAAAATTTGCATGTTATAATTCAAAATATAATTTTTTAAAATTTAATTTGATTTAATTCCCTTCTTTTCACTCTCAGACATAACATACACTTATGTACTCCCACAGTCACCTTAGAATTTATTTTTTACTTATTAAATAGGCAACTTTTAGTTGTAATTCATTTGACAATTAGACTTTCCATTTGTACAATTTTGGCAGTGATCAGTAAGTATTCTTATATTCTTGGTGTGTGTTGCTTCTCAGCCATCTTGGAGTTTTCATAGAAATCAACATCCTGTTTATTATAAACACCTTTTTGATTTGCACTTTGTTTTTTAAATACAATAGTCAAAGAAGTAACTGTGGAAATCATTTTCATGAACTTAAGAGTGAGATCATTTACAAATTGAAACTGTTGTTTCCCTCTGGCTTTCCTGCAAAATACAAGAAAAATTCTAGTACAGTTTAGTTTAGTTTCTTTCACCAGCTTCTATTAAATACTTCTATTAATTTTTACTTCTTTTCACTGAGAAAACTTGAGCTATTTCTTCCATATATTTCTGCAACATTCCTGGCCAAACATCTTGACACTCCTATTCTTAGAAAACACACACACACACACACTCACACACACACGTACACACACATTCCCACTTCAATTCCCTCTTTCTTATAGTCCTTTTAATGATATAAACTCTGCAGCATTTGACTGTTTATAACTCGACGTCAGTTCTCATTTCAAGAATGTCTTTAGCTGGTCTCCTGGTTGAAGTTGTGATGATTCACAATATATGTCTTGATTTAAATTAATTTCTACATTTGCCTTTTTCTAATTTTCTGAAGTGAGAAGTGAGAAGGCAGAGAGAGACAGAATCCCCCATGACCCTACTGGGCTCCACACGGCATGCCCACCAGGGGGCAATGCTCTGCCCATCTGAGGCAGTAGCTTTCTTGCAACAGGAGCAATTCTAGCGCCTGAGGCTGGAGGCCATGGAGCCATCTTCAGCACCAGGACCATCTTTGCTCCAATGAGGCCTTGGAGAGGGGTAAGGGGGGAGAAGAAGATGGGTGCTTCTCCTATGTGCCCTGGCTGGGAATCAAACCCAAGACATCCACATGCTGGCCAATGCTCTGCCGCTGAACCAATCGGCCAAGGCCTTAAATTAATTTTTATATCATCTTTCTGTCACTGCAATAGTCAGATATGAAACATGAAAAATCATAAATCTACAAATAATAAAACACATTGTAATTTTAATATAGAATGAACTCAGTTGAAGATATTTCATGCCTAAACTGTGGTAGCGCAGTGGATAAAGCATTGACCTGACCTGGAACACTGAGGTCGCCGATTCAAAACCCTGGGCTTGCTCAATCAAGACACATATAGAAGCAACTACTACAAGTTGACACTTCCTGTTCCTCCTCCTTTCTCTCTGTCTCTGTCCCTGCACTCTCTAAAATAAATAAATAAGATCCAAAAAAATTTTAAAAAGAAGGTATTTCATTATATGTATCATATTTATCAAAAACTGCATAAATATACTTTGATATATATGTTTTTATTATTTTTACTGTATTGTATATGAGTACATATAGTAAAGTAATTAAAAATAAATTCAAAGATGTATTTTGTAAGTATGGACAATATTTATGGTAATAATTCAGTTAATTAACATGTTATCAGTGTTGAGATATTTGGGTGGAACATGTACCTATTTATAAGAATTATATTTTATTGAATAGATGAATTGCTTGCTAATTCTGCCATTAAAAAGAAGAAAAAAATTCAAAATAAATTTTATCAGAGAGATCATCTTATTTTATAAAGTGAATAATATACTTTTTTGTGACAAACAGTTGGACAGAGGGACAGTTAGGGACAGACAGACAGAAAGGAGAGAGATGAGGAACATCAATTCCTTGTTGCGACACTTTAGTTGTTCATTGATTGCTTTCTCATATGTGCCTTGACTGTGGGGCTACAGCAGACTGAGTGACCCCTTGCTCGAGCCAGTGACCTTGGGTCCAAGCTGGTGAACTTTGCTTAACCAGATGAGCCTGCGCTCAAGCTGGCGACCTCGAGGTCTTGAACCTGGGTCTTCTGCATCCCAGTCCGACACTCTATCCACTGTGCCACCACCTGGTCAGGCAGTGAATAACATACTTATCTAAGTAGTTTCATTAAGAGATTTCCGAGGAAAATTTATCTGAAAAAGCATAGTGTTGGACAAAGTGTGTTTCTGTCACTTTGGCACCATGCTACTCCAGTTGCAGCTTTCTAAATACTTCTTGTCCCTAGAACATCATCTCTTCTTTCAAACCATGAATGTGGAAATGATTTCGTACAACCACTCCCAGCAATGGTGACTTCTGGGACTGTCACGAAGTATCAGCAAACATGACGACTATTGGAATGTGTCAAGAACTAAATAAAGACCAGGGACTGAATAAAGCACCTGGACATGGAACACTATATTTCATCTCCTTTGCTTCCTTTTGAAAGTGGCACATACAGTATATTTTTAGTAGGAGGGGAATGGGATGATTTTGCTTAATGCTCGACAGCTGCTCATTAGGCAGATCAGAAAGTGAAAAGCAAAATGAAATATTGGTTAAAATTACAGAGTAGGTGCCAGGAGTATTAGATTTCAAGTTTTACTCACTAACCTTGAGAGACCTTGATGACTTATTTTCCTGTTACCATTCTTTGATATTTTAGTTTTAGCATAGGAAGAAGGACATGTACTCAACATTTTCGTGGCTGTAGTTGCAATTTGCAGAGCTTTGAGATTCTTGAAATTACAGGTTTTCTTTAAAATCACTGACAAAAAAAAGATGCCTCTGTGTCAATATCAAAGTAAAGCATGAGAGAAATGTAGAAATAAAACTGCTAAGAAATTAATATTTGATTTAGTGAAAATGTGTTCTTAATGGTGTTAAAATTATTTTACGTCAAATTGACCTCATGTGGTCACCTTGTCATTAGGTAATTCAGTTTTACTTCCACCAAATTAAATGTGTGTGGAAAAGAGATGTAAAATTACATGCAAACATATATTTTGATAAATTCAAGTCCAGGTAGCCAATTGCAAAGTTCATAACTTATGGTTGTCCACAATGTGACATTTCATCTGGTCATTTGTTTCTACTTGGAGCAATGTCTTGTTCTTTTAGGTCAAAAGTTCTAAAGATAATGAGGCATCCATATATTAAATTACTGAAGTTAGCAAAAAATTAATAAATTTAAGGGTACTTTAAAATATTTTTTATTTAAAACCTGGTGAATTTCTTTTTTAGACCCTTAAAGTATAAGATAAGACAATAATGAGTGCAGAACTCTTCTTTCAAAGAAATTACATCACATCCCAGAAAAACAGGATGTCTTGTACTTCTTGAGAGTGATTACTATTTCATTTTAGTCTTAGTTTCTTTTTTAGCACAAAGTCATGCTGATAATATTGATTCAGTTGCTGACAAAAATGTCTTATTTGATTTTAGTTTGTTAACATACAATTTTGAAATAGCTTTGATTTCTTTCATGTTTTATTGCTTATAATATTTATTTGAATGAGCGATATTTTAAAAAATCCTAGTAGTGCACACATGCTATGGCTATAGCCTGATCCATCTAAATGAGTGTTGTGATGGACTCTGTTACAGTTGACCTCCTGGGGAGCCATGAGAAGCCTGAGCAGTCAACAATGTTGATTATGTGGTCTGCTGAGAATAGGGGAGGCAAACAGAGATCCAATTTTAGCTGTTTGAGATGCCATGGGCCTATGCCAACATTTAGGTTGAGTCTGTGCCAGAGCTACTCAGTTCTATCCATAGTCTAAGTCCATTTCTGTGGAGAGATATGACTTACTGTATATGTTTTCATTGCAATGGGTGATAGAGTAATAAATCCACTTCTTATTAGAACTATTTTTATAAAACTTTTCCAATAAAAATTGATAACATAAATATGCTCACACATAACCAGATTTCAACTTTAAATTTTCCTCAAGAATACAGTTCAATTCTCCATATCATGTGAAATAAGAGGAAAAAAAGTAAGTGTGTGTGGTAGGTAATTGACACTTAATTCACTAGTGATAATAGCATTTGATAAATTATCATAGCCGGTGATTGCCATAAGTCAAATTTATTTCACCTTGAATTTTAAGTCTAACTCATTTCTTGTTCGCACATCCACCAAAGAAAAAACTTTTTAAAATTCTAGTCTGGGATAATATTAATGTAGGGGATATTATTTACTAAGAACATTTGAGGAAAATGAATTTAAATTTGTTGCAATACATTTTTTCCTATGAGATAAAGTCAGTTAGTATTTTGGAAATATTCAAGTTTTCAGTGAAATGTTAGGCTTCATCTGATCTTGTTAAACTAACTTTTGCTTCAGAAGTCAGGCATTATCATTCTTCCTCCAGAAAAATCACATAACATTTAAGCCAACTTCTTAATGAAATCTGGTTGTAGCTAACTGCAGAAGCCAAAGGGACCCTAGGTAAACTGACTTGTCCTCTCTGATAAGTTCAGCTGTTTTTTTTTCCTTTGACATACAACCCCCACTGCCCAGGGCACACCTCAGAAGAAATTTTCAAAAGAAAACTGATTCTGCCCAAGGCAGAGCAAACTTTTTTCTTTCCACGTGAGCACTGTAATTTGTTTGAAATAAGGGACTTTGCTCTCCATAGCAGATGCAACCAGGAGATAACATCTGACCTACGTTGAGTCCGTACAGTGGTTGGTCAGATGTCAATTGAATAGTCTCAGGGAAGAACTTTATGGGCTGGATTTAGCAACTCTCATTAATGAATGGCAAATGTAATGTATAACACAAATGAGATTAAGTTATAAAGAGCCTGTGACTGTTTGTTTTTTCCCTCTCATATTTGATTTGAAGAGGAAACAAATTGTCATATGTTAGCAGTCCCATTGTAAAGCCTATGTGGTGAGTTCCTAAAACCTTTGGTCAACAGCCAGTGAGAACCTCTGTCAGCCAATAATCACAGCCTTGAGCTGGGAACAGATTTTACAGCCCCAGCTGAACTGTAGCTCCAAGTGAAAACTCAATCCAAACCTTATTAAAGAACCAGGGCCAAAATCAGAGAAAAAGCTCTGAGATTCACCTCCCCTCCTATAGGAACTCTATGAGATAATAATATGTTTGTTGTTTTAAGATTCTAAGCTAAGATTTGGGTTAATGTGTTACATAACAATCAATAACTAATACAGTTAGTTTCAATAAGAAATTGTAGTAAGAAAACTAACTAAAAACAATAGTTTTAATGACAAATTGTGGTAGGAGTGTCACTTTTGCACCAACAATCCTTCCTTATTAGATTTTTTGGAAGGCATCCACATTTCTCCCTTTGACTTTAAAAATTAGCATTTAAGACTTTGTCCTTGGTTCTTTCCTCTTCTTATCCTATAACCTTATGTGATCTTATTTGCCTGTAATACCTCAAATACCAATCAAAACCTTAAATTTATATATTCCAACTTCTTAACCAGGGTTTTTTAACCTTGGCACTTTCAACATATTAAGTAGGATAATATCTTGTTGTGAGGGAGACTGTCCTGGGTATTGAAGGATTTTTAGCAACATCCCTCCCTGGTCTGGACACTCCACATGCCAGCAACGCTTTCCCTCTCTTCACTACTGAAAACAAAATTGTCTTCAGGTGTTGCCAAATATTTCCTTGCGGATGGGGGATCGAAGATGCTGGCTGAGGATAACTCTCCTAAACCATTATTCAGAGATTTGGATCTACATATTCAACCACCTATCCAAGTATAGTACAATCTCATAGGCATCTCAAACTTTAGATGATAAAATTTAAATTAATAATCTCAAATTTTCCCCCAACTCCTGTTAGAAATCTATTTACTTTGAGTGTTCTCATTTCTTCAGGTATCTACACAATCTGCTGGTGTTCAGTGCCTTAATGACAACATACTCTCCACTGGCAATTAGACCTTATCAATGCTACCACTTATCTGTCTTTCCTCATCTCAAACAACTTTACTTTTTAGTTAATTTCTAACTACTATGTTGTTTTCAGAGCATTTTTTGTGTCAATCTTTTCCTCATGTCATTGCTTTTGCATATACTGCTCCATTTTGTAATATGTCTGCATTCTTTTTACCTTTCTAATCTAAATCATCTCTTAAAGCTCAGCTAAAATGTCACATCTTCAAGGAAGCCCTCCCCAATTATCTAGGACCAGGGTTAGTTCTCCAATTATAATCTTCAACAGAAAATACTTTTTCTCTTTAAAATTATATTTATTTTTGGAAAACTTAAGGTTCCTCCTATCACCAATAATTTAGCTTCATTAATGAGCATACCATGTCTGTGTTTTTTCATCCCTATATACCTTATATTTTGGTTAGAGTCTACCATAAAACACTCAGAAAATAGTTGTTTATTTTAAAAATAAATGGCCGCATGAAGAAAGCAAGAGGTCCTGGAATTCTATTCATGTTACGAGAGTCTAGGAATAACCCAACAAGACTGTATAATCATCTTTTTAAATAATTATTTTGCATAAATATTTCCAATTTTTATAATTTGAGAAATGTATGCTAAAACTTAAGTGTAATTTTCAGGATTCTGATAAAAGATAAAGAACATTACTGAAAAATAAATTATAAAAATATTATTAGAATTAATGAACCAACTGGTAAATTATGTATAACATGAATATTAATAAATAAATGGAGTGAAGTTTTATTTTGAAAAGTTTCAAAATACTTTAATTTTAGAAGTGTGAATGAAATTTCTTTCTTCCTCAGAAATTATAATTAAAAACTCCAGATATAGTGAACACACTAAAAAACTATGAGCCTGAAAGTGATACCATAATTAAATTTTAAGAAAACTGACAAGTATATGAAAAAATACTATACTTAGATTTTTTAAAACTTATGAATTAATAAAAAGACAAATAATATCTTATAAATAATGGAAAAAGTAAATATGCAGAGATAGAAATGAACAATAAAATATTTGAATAAAATAAGTTGCATCTGGTTTAATAGTATCAAAACATTGGATACAACCTAGATAACAAACATAGAGGACTGTTTAAGAAACTATACCTCCCTAAAATAATATTTTTTCTAAATTGGGAATATAAATTTATATTTGTTATTAAGATACAATTTTTATAAAAATGTGTGTGCTATGTATATGTTAATAAAAATAGATTAGACAGAAACATATTAGTGTGGGGATTATGTTTGTATGATAAAATTCTATTATAACTTAATCTATTTGTATTGGTCTAAATTGTTTTTGATGTATATCAATTACTTTTATAAGCAGAAAAAAAGCTCTATTATATTGGAAAAACAATCCAAAAAATTTAAAGGTCTTAGATATATTTTCCAGAAAAATAAAACATATTTTAAGAATTTTAGCCTACAAGGATCTGTCTGTCTCCTAGAAATATGTTATTTTAAAAAACTATATCTTTATTAATATATTGTTTCTAAAGTTTTCCTCCATAAAAACCCTGACACTAACTTTTAATATTATATTTTCATTTTTTTTATGCAAGTATCAACATTAGAATTAGAATTTTAAACTTTCCCAAAACTCATCCATCACATTAGGAAGGAAAATTGGGATATGCCTTTCTATCCCAAATGAAAATTAAAGCCATCTGCTAATTCCATAGCATACCTCACTTAAGTATTTTGCAAAATTTCATTGTAACTTGAGTAAAACAAGAAATGAAGCAAACATGCCTCACATCTTCTTTAATCTTTGGCTGAGAACCATGCAATGGGGACCACGCCATCAACAGAAGAATGCCTTTTGCACAGGAGGCTTCTTCACAAAATGAATTGTCTTATTTGTCCCTGATTTTTGTTTCAGTTTCATAATGGTTAACAAATGATCTGGGCTCCTTTGGTGGATCAGAGGAGGACTGTTAAAGCAATATTTAATCTTCCTTTTGCCACATATTTTCTGCTCAACCCTAAGGGCCAAATTTAGAAATGTGATAAACCAGATGTGCTCATAAAATTGAATGCATACCTTTGCTGCCTACCAAAACACACCCAATAGTTTCTGATCATACAGTGTTCTAATTTCCTACTGCTGCCTGCAATGGTCCCAACAGGCAGAGTTTTCTTTCATCATCTGAGCAGGTTGGCAGCTCCAGCTTTGAGAAAGTTAGTGATGAGGTCTTTGCAAATAAGCACAATTTGCATTATGTCAATTTCAAATAAAACCATAACAAAACAAAACATTCATAAGTTGATAGAAATTATAGATCATCAAATAAGATACAAAAGCTTTATCTCCCTATTTGTATATGCTTGTCTCCCTGTCTGTAAACATATGTTTGCACACGCTGTGTACTGATAGATTAACATATAAAATTGCAACATTGCATTTGCAACACTGTAGTTAAGGTTGTCTTCACATTTATATTTCTGAGGCTTTATGTCTGAGCCATAAACATTTTCTCTGGGCTGAAATTTGGCATGTAGTGTAAAATGAGACCTGTGTTCAGCTTTGTCCTCAATACAAGGCAAATTTTGCAGGAAGTCTGAGATCCTTTTAAAGATTTTTTTAGTTGACCTAGTAAAATATTTTTAAATAAAAATGTATAGCTTAAAATTCTTAATGATTCAAAACAGAAAACAAACAGAAATTTTATATTTTCTGCATTAGGGAGAATAAAATGTGTTTTAATTTAATTAAACTTTTAATTTTTGTTAGATCATTTGACTAAAATAAGTATATTAATAACTTTCAAGTTAAACAATTTTTAAAAAACATACAAAATAACATAAGTAACCTACTTAGCTATTTAGGAGATTTATATTAAATGTGAAATTATGGACTTAAAGTTACTTTCGAAATGATGTTAACAGGATAAGTATGAACACTGTTAAAGTCTACATTCATATGTAAGTGTTTAAAGTATTATAATAGAGAAAAAGGGTTTATCGAGTTTAATAAAGGCATTTGACTAAAATTGAATGTGTTCAATTCTCTTCTTTGAAATAAAATTTTCAAAAATATTTATAAATTTGGAACAAAAATAAAACTACAAAGGTCAACTTTATTTACTAGTTAGATTATTTTCTGTATATTATTGAAATTCTCATTATTTTCCTGATGATTCTGGACATGTTATTCTAACCAAGTGGCTGTTTGTTTTCATAGATCTTGCTTTCATCTATTAGAAAAACCTTTTTTGTAAATGAAATCTCTCTGTAACAATGGGTTAAATACCAGGCAAATGTTTTTCAAATCACATGAAGTTTGCTTTATAACTTACAAACATCTTTAAGTCATTTTTCAATACTTTCCAACTTTCTCAGATGAACTTTCCCTTACTTTTTAAAAAAATTTGTGAGTGAGAAAAATGTGTATTTTTGTGGAATGTCAGGCACATGTTTATTCACAATTAATTGTGAAGCATATGGAATAAATTTATCTTATGGTATACAACCTTAAAAGTTTATATTGGAAAATACTTTGGAAGTTTACACACTGGATTTGAAAAATTGGTCGTGATATTTAGTGATCTTAAATGTGTTCAGTTTCAACTATGTAAATAAATATTCATGCAGGACATCTGAGCATGGAGGATGAAATAAACAAGCAATTTCCCAGAGTCGGAAAAAGTAACTTTGACTTGTTACTCCAGTGTTGTTAAGTACCTGTCCCCAAAGGTTCTGTTCTTTTGTTTTCTAACTCCTGCTACTGCACTCTCCTGGGAGCTGAGAGGTGACATGGGCTCCGCTGCCCTGGGCCCACAGTGCATATGATTTAATGAACTCTACATTCTTCACCACTCACCATGTTAACATTTGGGCTGGCTTTCACTTCACTGTCTAGTAGCAAATGCTTTACACTGTCATTTCCTGTGGACTGAATCAGAACAAGTCACTTATCATTCAAGTGGTACTATGGGGGATGGGTTTGAACCAGGAAAAATCAACAATAATAATAACTGGCAGAAAGTGGGTATTATTCAAAATTATGGGCCTAGACTTTACTTCCTTTTCTATAAAATTTATATTTGACAATCCTACTGTTTTCCTTAGGATATAAACATTATCGTTTTTTTTTACTCCAAGATAGCGTTTTAAACATGCAAATGACTTCAAACTTGGCATGTCATATCTTGAAGTTTTCAGCAGGAAAAGTAGATGGTTTCTGGAATGTTTATTCATTTTCTTATAACAAATAAGCATTTTGAGGAAGAAAAGATTTCTTTAACAAAAGCAATATACTCTGAATTATAGAAAATACAGATTCTTACTGATTTTTATACCATCCTTTTACATTTTATGATACCAGCAGATTTCTGAAAGCTAGTAGTTGAATCCACTTATCAGAATAATGATTTATGATGATATTTTTTTCACGGGTATAGGCTAAAGTGCCTTGCTAGACAAGGACACCATTAGACCATGTATGAATGCAGGAATAAATTAATAAATGCACAGATGAAGTAATTTTTTTGAGGGGGGAAACAGATGGCCACTTTTCCTAATAGTCTCCTGAAAATATTTCTGAGAAACAGTGCTTCTGGAAAACTAAACAATGGGGTGTTATTCTGTCTGCATCACTGCTGGCTTTTGTGTGTGTACTTGTCACAGAGATAGCTAAGTTATCCAATGTGTGGACTAACAGTATGGAGGGAACTGTATCCATATAATTGTGATTCATTTACTCTAGACTGGTGTTGGATACAATTAGAACTTACATCCTTTGGACTACTAGTGTTGAATATTTTATTTATCAAAAAAATAACTGAAGATCTGATATGTGTGTGGATATTAAAATCATTGCCCTGAAATATTTGTGCCTTTCTAGATGCATGTAATGTAGCATTGATCCTACTAAGAAGAACACTATTGACAAATAGTTTATCATTTTTACAAAGTATTCAGGTCATCAAACCATCTTTTATATGTTGTTGTTGAAAACTCTGAGATGATTAGATGGTAGGTGACATAGCTGTTGGTTAACATCTTAATATATTTTCTCTTAAGTTGAAAGTAGATTCCCTGGCATCAGTGTTGTTTATGTCCCATCACATCATGTTTGAATTTGCAATGACCTACTAACTGACCACTGTCTTTTTCTGCTCTAACTCCGAGTATTGTCATCTGTTGACATTAGACATAGATTCTTTTTTCTTTTTTTGTGACAGAGACAGAGAGAGAATTAGAGAGAGGGACAGATAGGCACAGACAGGAAGGGAGAGAGATGAGAGGCATCAATTTTTTGTTATGGCTTCTTAATCTCCTTAGTTGTTCATAGATTGCTTTCTCATATGTGCCTTGACCAGGGGCTATAGCAGAGCTAGTGATCCCCTGCTCAAGCTAATGACCTTGGGCTCAAGCCAGCGACCTTGAGGTCATGTCTATAATCCCACAGTCAAGCCAGTGACCCTGCGCTCAAGCTGGTGAGCCCACAATCATGCCGACAACCTTGGGGTTTTGAACCTGGGCCTTCTGTATCCCAGTCTGATGCTCTATCCCCGGCACCACTGCCTGGCCAGGCAAGACACAAATTCTTAAAATACTGTTCATATTTAATATATTATATATAGTTCCTTATGCATTGCATATTTTCATATATTGAATATATTTGACATTCATGCATTACTTAGTATGTTATATACATACTTAAATTATTATTAATACTTCTAGTATAATAAAATTATCATTGTTTCTTATTGCCAAAGATATGTCACATTGTTAACCTGGATCCCAACAATGTAGCCACACTCTTCTATTTCAGTCTAATCTCCCATCCTCCATTGCAATAGAATCCTTTATTGCAAACAAGTAGGTCTACTTACTACTTCATCATTTTGAATTTACACATAACATTTGAAAAGACTAACGACAGAGTCTATATTTTATTTGGCCCATCTGACATAAAAGTGGCCATCCATAAAAATGGCAACAAACACATGAGCTACTAAGAAGAAGATCTTTATTTGTCTACTAAGAGTCAGTCTGTCTTAATGACATTTTCCAGCCCCTCTCCCCAAAAGAAAATACCGAAGAAATTCAATATTGTTCTCCACTCAGTCTGTTTCTTCTTTTTATTGTATGCTGACAGAACTCATCTAGATGCCTTGAGAAACGTCACATTAGATTCAGTCCCTAATCGAGTTTACAATTCAAAGGGAACTAGAGAAGATACTAGGAAAGCAAATCACTGAATAAAATTCTTACACTTGGTCTTCTCTGGAGAGCTTTGTTCTCTAAACCCAAGAAACAGGAACTCTGGTGTCTGACATAGACCTGGTCATCTAGTAGAGATAAACTCTAGAACCTAGTAAAGGAAAGAAGAATGTGATTTTACAAGAACTTTCAATGCCTATAATAAATCAGGATGTGCTTAAAATATCTTTGAGGAGTTTCAAAAATTCTCGATGTGTTTCTTCAAATAACTATTAAAGTATATTAGAGTTTTTTATAATTGCACTGGGGACTTTTCAAAGCATATCAAAACAAAACAGTAGAGTATAGGCCTCAATATGCTAATTAATAGATAGCTAGACACCTGAAATAAACCCGCAACACTCCATTAATCAGGCAGTAATTGAACTGGCACAGTGTTTTTGTGCAAACTACATGATAATTGAAAAACCAAACCTGGCAGCAGTAAGGGTAAGGTTCTCCATACTGGGAAGTCACAGGGCACCCTGTTCCTGTTGTCAGTGTGCAGTAGGCCCTCCTGCTAAGAGGTTTTGCACAGAAAGAAAGTTGGCTGCACTATGAGTCCAGCGTAACTTTGTCTTCTGTTGAGATGATCTTTAGGTGTGTGATAAACATCCAGTGATCCCAGGCATAACCCCATGAAAATATAGGTAGTGGTTGCTATGCTTTTCTTTGTTACCTAAAGACATCTACCAATTAATGTGATTATAAAATAACAGTGAGGAACAGATGTTTCATTTGCTAATTTTATATCCGACTTTTTGAAAGCTAAATACCTGGGGATTTAACTGGCAAATACTTCTTTGCTTACAACACACACACACACACACACACACACACACACAATACCCACAATGTGTGTTTTTTCCCCACACAGCTGATGTCATGTAATTCTAGATATTGGTTGCTTACAGTAAGAGCATAGTGAGAGGGAGACTGATTGCTTATAAGTGAAAAGAAGAAAAATAACATTTTAAGCCTTTTTTACTACAAACAGAACATTAGCATATCTCTATACCAAAAAGGCTGTTGCAATAAAAGAGTTTTGCTTGTCATACAGTGATGCAATTGGATAAAAAAAATGATGTGGATAAAATGAAATTGATATGAATTTCCCATCTAGAACTTTAAAACAGATAATCTTGGAAAAACATAAAAACTTTTTACATTTTCCAACCATTTAACTATTCAGGTAAAGCTTTAGAAATATGAAGTCATGGTGAAAGAGAGAGCTGTCATGCTATGGGTATATATGGGAAAGAAATAGTTTAAGAAATTTAGAAGTTTAGAAAAAAATATTTTATTTAAATATTTTCATTCTAGTTTATTCATTTTCTTCTTTTCCGATGGTGTGTACTCTATCTGATATGTTTGCTTCTTAACCCAGGTTCTTATCTGAGTCAGATTTTTACCATGTTGGTCCAAAACTTATTCACAAAGGTCTACTCAGGGTGGTAGTTTATTAAATATAACTTTTATTTATAAAAAAAAAAATGAGCTTTGGATTTAAATACTGGACATGCCCCTATGTCTATGATCTCAGGCAAGTTACATAGCCACTCAAATTTATCTCCCTTACCTGTCTAAATAGGAAGCTTCTATGATCAAGGTTTCAGAACCTTTTTATATTCAACACAGTTCACCTGGTGGTTGTTCCCCTACTGTGTCTCTCCCCAAGGTCGCTATTCTCAGATTCTCCTAATGTACCTCCAATACACTCATCCTTCCCTCCGCCAGAACCCAAGGTAAGTGGCAGTGAACAAAATTGTCTGCATTGGTCCTTTAAGAAGGTGCCAATGTCTCTGAAAACTCCTGTCTTTTTCTGTCAGACAGAAATGTCTTCTCTTTTATTAGGGTGACACTCGTTAACATAATTACAGTGGTACCTTGAGATACAAACAGACCAGCATACAATTTTTTTAAGATACGAGCTGCAACTCAATCCATATTTTTGTTCGAGATCTGAGCGAAATTTCGAGATATGAGTTGTGTTTTGGGAAGCTGCCGCTAGTTGGTGCAGTGGCGCATGGGTCCAGTGTCAGCAGCACAACACCAGCATCTCGTTCTTTCTCATGTGTTACCCGCAGAATCAATTCGAATCTCGTGTACTGTACTCATTCTTGCATCATTTTTGCATTTTTTACTAACCTTTTTTGTGTGCTATCATGAGTGTAAAGGACAGTGGTGAGAAGAAGAAGAGAATGATGTCAATAGAAGTAAAGCAAGAAATAATAGAAAAACAAGAGCGTGGTGTACAAGTGATTGAACTGGCAAGGCTATATGACCACAATACATCTACAATTTGTACCATCCTTAAACAAAAGGATGCCATCAAAAGCACAAATCCAGCGAAAGGAACTACAATTCTGTCCCAATTAAGGACAAATATCCATGAAGAAATGGAGAAGCTTCTGCTGGTGTGGGTGAAAGAGAAAGAGCTGGCAGGAGATACAGTGATGGAGACTAATATGTGAAAAGGCATGTATTATTTACGGCGACTTGAAGAAGAAAGAACCATCAACTTCAAAAGAGGCAGCAGAAGATACATTGAAGGCAAGTCACGGCTGGTTTGGAAATTTCAAGAAGAGATCTGGCATCCACTCGGTGGTGAGGCATGGTGAAGCTGTCGGTGCTGATGTTAAGGCAGCTAGCTGGAGTACATTGCACAAAGGAAGGCTACATCCCTCAACAATTGTTCAACTGTGATGAAGCAGGATTGTTTTGGTAAAAAATGCCCCGGAGGACTTTCATCACCGCAGAGGAGAAGAAGCTGCCAGGCCATAAACCCAAGAAGGACCGTCTGACCCTTGCATTGTGTGCAAATGCTAGCGGTGACTGTAAAGTAAAGCCACTGCTAGTATATCATTCTGAAAATCCTCGAGCCTTTAAGACTCACAAGATTCTTAAAGAAAAACTGCAGGTTATGTGGTATGCCAATGCTAGGGCATGGGTTATGCAGCAGTTTTTTATTGAATGTGTAAATCTCATCTTTGGTCCTGCAGTGAAGAAATATCTTCAAGAAAATAAACTCCTGATGAAAGCATTACTAATCCTTGATAATGCTCCAGCCCACCCACCTGGTCTTGAAGATGACATTCTCGATGAGTTCAGATTTGTGAAAGTCCTCTACCTCCCACCCAACATGACTTCAATCTTGCAACCTATGGATCAGCAGGTCATTTCCAACTTTAAAAAGCTTTATACAAAGCACTTGTTCTGCCGCTGCTTTGAGGTGACTGAGAATACAAATCTAACCCTTAGAGAGTTTTGGAAAGATCACCACAAGATCGTGATATGTTTACGCATTTTTTTTTGTATTTTTCTGAAGTTGGAAACGGGGAGGCAGTCAGACATACTCCCGCATGCGCCCAACTAGGATCCACCCGGCATGCCCACCAAGGGGTGATGTTTCGCCCATCTGGGGCATTGCTCTGTTGCGACCAGAACCATTCTAGCACCTGAGGCAGAGGCCACAGAGCCATCCTCAGTGTCCGGCCATCTTTGCTCCAATGGAGCCTTGGCTGCGGGAGGGGAAGAGAGAGACAGAGAGGAAGGAGAAAGGGAGGGGTGGAGAAGCAGATGGGTGCTTCTCCTGTGTGCCCTGGCCGGGAATCAAACCCGGGACTCCCGCACACCAGGCCGATGCTCTATCACTGAGCCAAACGGCCAGGGCCTATGTTTACTCATTATTGACTTGGCATGGCAAGAGGTTATGAGAAGAACCTTGAACTCAGCATGGAAAAAATTATGGCCTGATGTTTCTGCAGATAGGGACTTCGAAGGATTTGAACCAGAGACTGAGACCAAAGTTGGAGGAGATTGTATCCCTTGGAAAGTTGGTGGGTCGGGAGGTAGATGAGGTTGACATAAACGAGCTAATCAAAGAACATGAGGAGGAACTCTCAACTGAGGAGTTGAAGGAGCTACAGATAATGCAACATACGGAACTTCTGCAACAGATTAGTAGTGAGGAGGAGGTAGAGTCGGAGGAAGTGATTTCTACAAGTGAAATTAAATTAGGCACCTGAAAGGTGCCTAATTCTACAACATATCTCTGACATGCTGGCGATGTGGGATAAGCTTTCAAGTTTCATTGAAAAGAAATACCCAGAAAAAGTTTCAACTGGTCGTTCTTCAGCACTTTTTAATGACACTTGTTTGTCACATTTTCATAACATTTTAAAAGGTAGGCAAAAGCAAACCTCTTTGGATAGTTTTTTATTTTATTTTATTATTTTTTTGTTTTTTTTAATTTTTTATTTATTCAGTTTTTAGAGAGGAGAGGGAGAAACAGAGAGAGAGAGAGAGAGAGAGAGAGAGGAGAGACAGAGAGAAAGAAGGGGGGAGGAGCTGGAAGCACCAACTCCCATATTTGCCTTGACCAGGCAAGCCCAGGGTTTCGAACCGGCGACCTCAGCATTTCCAGGTCGACGCTTTATCCACTGCACCACCACAGGTCAGGCCTGGATAATTTTTTATTCAAAAATCCTGCAAGTGAAAGTCCCAAAAATGCAACCAAAAAAGCAAAAACAGGTGATGATTAAATGAAATATATACATAATGTTAAGCTTAGGTTAAGTTTAAAGTTCAGAAAGTGCATTTTTTTTTTATAATTAAGTTTTTGTGGTTTTATTTTAAGTAAAGAAAGTGGAGTTTTAGTTTTGTTTAAAGTAAAGAAAATGCTGTTTTGGTTTACATTTAGTGTTAATAAAGTGCAGTTTTTGTTTATGTGTCTACAGTGCCTGCATCCCTTCTTCCCTCCCTCCTCCTGCTCCATTCACCTCCGTTAGCTGCACTCGTCTGTCTCCAAGGTAAGAATACTGTACTAAATAACACTTTTCTTTTATTTCATATATTTTGTTATGCATTGGTAAAGTATACATGTGTGTTTCTTAATTAAAAACTTGTCTTTTTTCATAATTTAGGATGGTTTGGGGATATTTTACAGGGCTGGAATGGATTAAATCTATTTCAGTTATTTTAAATTGGAGAAGTTTGTTTGATACATGAGTTGACTGACTTACGAGCTCAGTTACAGAACGAATTAAACTCATATCTCAAGGTGCCACTGTATATGGGTTTCAGGTGCCTAATTCTACAATATATCTCTGTACACTGTACTCTGTGTTCATCCCTCTAAGTCAAATCTTCGTCTGTCAGCATTTATTCTCCTTATACCCTCCTCCACCTCCCCCACCTGACCAGCAATCACCACACTGTTGTCCATGTTCATGAGATATTTTTTTCTGGTTTTTGTCCTTTTTTGCTCAATCCTTTCACCCTTCACCTCATCCCTTTTCCTGAGAGCTGTCAGCCTGTTCTTTCTCTTTCTATATATAAATTCATCTTTTTTGTTGTTGTTAGTTCATTTTTATCATTAGATTCCACATATGAGTGAAATTATATGGCACTTGTCTTTCTCTGACTGGTTTATTTCACTTAGCATAATACTCTCCAGGTCTATCTATGCTGTAGCAAAAGATAGGATTGTTTTCATGGCTGAGTGGTATTCCAAACTGCATTCACTCATCTATTGACAAATAAATGGTCTGCTTCTAAATCTTGGCTATTGTAAATAACACTGCAATGAACATAGGGGTGTATATATTCTTTTGAATTAGTGTTTCAGAGTTCTTTGGAAATATTCCCAGAAGTGGAATTGCTGATTCATAAGGCAGTCTCATTTTTAATTTTTTGACATAACTCCATACTGCTTTCCCCAATGATTGTACCAGTCTGCATTCCCACCAGCAGTGCAAGAGGGTTCCCTTTTCTCCACCACCTAGTCAGCACATTTTGTTTCTTGATTTATTGATGATAGCCATTCTGATATGTGTGAGGTAATTTTATTTTTAATTTAATTGGGATTTTAATTTGCATTTCTCTGATGATTAGTGATGTTAAACATTTTTCAAATGTGTATTGGGCATCTGTATGTCCTCTTTAGAAAATTATCTATTCAGGTTTTTCACCCATTTTCTAATTGGATTGTTTGATTTTTGTTTTTTGTGTTTTTTTAAATTTTTTTTAATTTATTCTTTATTCATTTTTTAGAGAGGAGAGGGAGAGAGAGAGAGAGAGAGAGGAGAGACAGAGAGAGAGAAGTGGGGGAGGAGCTGGAAGCATCAACTCCCACATGTGCCTTGACCAGGCAAGCCCAGGGTTTCAAACCGGCGACCTCAGCATTTCCAGGTCGACGCTTTATCCACTGCACCACCACAGGTCAGGCCTGATTTTTGGATTGTTAAGTTTTATACTTTCTTTAAATATTTTAGATATTAATCCTTTATCAAATATATCAGCATATATGTTCTCCCATTCAGTGTGTTGTCTTTTCACTTTGTTGATGGTTTCCTTTGTTGTTAAAACCTTCTTAGTCTGATGTAACTTCATTTGTTTGTATTTTTTGTTTCCCCTGCCCAAGGAGATATATCAGAAAATATACCTGAGATTTTACTGGCTATGTTTTCTTCTAGGATTTTTATAGTTTTGAGTCTAATATTTAAGTCTTTAATCCAGAAAATGGCTTTATTTTCAAACTTAACCTGTCCTAAGCATTAAAGAAGTTGCAAAATTTACATAAAGGCCATCCAGGCCACCAGTGTTTCTGTTTGCTAATCTGGACACAGCTGGAGGGCAACCTTATGGCCAGCATGGGCAGCTCAGTATTGAAAGGGTTTTCACTGTGCCAGACTGGCTTATTTTCCTTCTAACCTCCTCTCATTTGCAAATTGAACTTTGTTATCAGTAAATACATCCAAAGTTTTATTGTTTATTATATAATAGATAGAACATTAACTAGTATCCACTAATGATCACCAACTCAGAAGCTTGCACCTATGCCATGGATCCTGGGTCTCTTCTGCAAAACAAA
Organism: Saccopteryx bilineata; assembly: GCF_036850765.1. Classification (NCBI taxonomy): domain Eukaryota; kingdom Metazoa; phylum Chordata; class Mammalia; order Chiroptera; family Emballonuridae; genus Saccopteryx; species Saccopteryx bilineata. The sequence continues at coordinate 156,828,416 of NC_089492.1, forward strand.
ACAAAAACCAAACATCTGATTGTTGCTTTCCTTATTTGCGGTCTCTTTAAGCCCAAACATGCTTTGTTTTATTTTTTACTTAAAGGTGTTACATGTTGACCTTTTATTATTTTGTGCTAGTGAGCTTTCCGTGTGCATGTAAGTACATGTGTGTGTGTATGTGTAACCCCTCACTTCTGTCTGACTGTGGGCTTTATTCCATAGCATTTCTTTCTGAGTGTGTAGGTTTTATTCCATAGCATCTGCTCTGGTTCTCTTTTCTATAGGATGCTGAGGTCATTGCCAGTTCTTCTGAAGAAACTGCACCTTCATTCTCTAATGTTAGTAGTTCCAGACACTGCCAGGGCTGAACTATTCCCACTTCTTGGGATAAACAGGCTTGAAATAATTTTAAAATTTTATCTATTTTGCCCTCACTTTTGCAGAAGCCCCCATAGTATATCTGTTTCCACTCTCACATCCGCAAGATCAATGTACATTGATGACTCTTGAAATAATGATTATATATCCCTTCCCTCACCTGATTAAATAATTTATCATTGTGTTTCCCATTGTACTTAGAATAAAATTCACACTTCTCACTGTGAGGTAAAGACATTGAATTAAAGTCTATTCTTATTTATCTCACTTATCTCCCCTATTCTTCCTTCCCTCTACTCCTTCCCTTTCACACATTCTGTATCTCTGCCACAGATCTTGGTCTGCAGATCTTGTGTCTATGGTTACCATTGCCTGACACACTTCCCTGGGCTTCATGTATAGCCGGTTTCTTGCATCCTTCAAGCTTCAGCTCCAGATCATCTTCTCAGAAAGTACTTTCCTATCTTCATAAGCTCCCATCCAAATTTCTCTCCACCCCCATTTTTTTTGCTTATCACAAGTTCAACTTATCTGGTTCAGCTGTTGACGTTTTTGTTGTTCTTCTCCCACTATAACAATATAACCTGTGTGAGGAGAAAGACTTTGACTGTTCTTTTCCTGCCACACTCGCTATGCCCAGAACATTTCTCAATAAATACTTGTGAAATAGCTAAAAAAAATGTTTACACTAACAGCATGTGCTTGCCATCTGTGCAGCTGTTGAGGACATACTAGCCCAGTGGTGGATACAAACTAAGAGTCTAGGGTCTTGTCCAAGTGTTTTCAGAAAGATAAATCACTAACTACCCCAAATTGCCATTTATTTCTAAAATCAAACAATAAGCAAATGCAGTTTTTAATGCAAGTTTATATCAATCAAATTTGACTCAAAAGAAACAGTTACAGGAACATATATCTATTTTAAAGCAAAAATAAAATTTTTAAAAATCTTCTGATTCAGGAGCTGCCACATTATCTCATAAAGAATTAAGAAGCAGTAAATATTTTAGGCTTCCAGGATATATAGTCTGTTCCAAGAACTCAGCTCTGCTAATAAATTAAAAGAGCAGAGATAGATGCACGATGGGTGAGACTGTGTATCATTCATCTTTATGTATTTAAACTGAAATGTGAGTTTTATATAATTTTTAATGTCATAAAACATTACACTTTTTTTTCTCTTTTTTTAAGATTTTATTTATTGATTTTTAAAGAGAGCAGAGAGGGAGAGAAAGAGGTGGGGAGAGAGAAGCAGGAAGCGTCAACTTGTAGTTGCTTCTCACATATGCTATGACCCAGCAAGCTCTGGATTTCGATCTGGTAACCTCAGCGTTCCAGGTCGACACTTTATCCACTCTGCCACTATAGGCCTGGCACCTCTCTCTCTCTCTCTCTCTCTCTCTCTCTCTCTCTCTCTCTCTCTCCTCTCTCTATTTTTCTAAAGTGAGAGGCAGGGAAGCAGAGAGACAGACACCTGCATGTACCTGACAGGTATCCACCTAGCAAGCCTTCTAGGGAGCCATGCTCTGCCCATCTGGGGTGTTGCTCTGTTTCAACCAGAGACATTCTAGCACCTGAGGGAGAGGCCATGGAGCCATCCTCAGCGCCCGGGCCAACTTTGATCCAGTGGAGGCTTGGCTGCAGGAGGGGAAGAGAGAGATAGAGAGGAAGGAGAGGGTGAGGGGTAAAGAAGCAGATGGCACTTCTGTGTGCCCTGGCTGGGAATTGAACTTGGGACATCCACATGCTGGGTCAACACTCTACCACTGAGCCACCTGGCCAGGGCTAACTTTTTTCCCTTTATATTAAATTATTTTTATTTTCTTTCAACCATTTAAAATGTAAAAACACTCTTAGCTTTGGGATTATACTAAAAACTGACCGGGGTCAGATGTGACCAGTAAGCCGTAGTTCTCTTTCTTTGACTTGTTAAGAATTGAGTGTTGCCTTTATTTAGTGCTTTTAGGAGTTTCTCACTTTGTATATAAAGTCTGCATCTTCTGAAAGTATTTGCATCTCTGACTTTGTTGCTAAAAAACTTCTTTAAGTGTCAAAATCATTAATTCTTTAAAAAACTATAATGACTTTATTTCTTAATACACCCAGAAAATATAGTTTGTGTAGGAATGGAAATTGCTCCTTTATATCCTGTCTTTCTCAATGTGTGGCATCTGTTTTCTTAATATTATTTCCATAAATCAATATTAACCTGCATACATTCTTACATAATTCTATTGCTTTTTTCTATTCTATGCTATTTTATATAATCCATTGTTCCTTTCCTCTCAGCTACAGACTGGGGGTTGGCAGGTGGAGAGAAAGAAGTAGAATGTCATGTGTGCTCCATGCCTTTGGAATTTAAAAAAGAAACTCCCCTCTCTTTAAAATTCATCATAGCTTTTTAAAATATCTTAAAAATTTATTATTAGTAGTATTATTTTGTGCTGTGACTTAGTTTATTCAGTTAGGATTTATATGCAGGAATCTAAAATACACAGAATAAATGTCTCTATTTCTTTTTTCTTCTCTGAGAGAACACTTGTGATAATAAGTTGCCTACTAGGATTTCTTTTTTAAAAATCATACAGTTAATTATCATTATAGCTTCCTTTATGAGAGGAAGTTTATCCATAGTTTTTCTTTTCTAGAATATACATACCACCTGTGTTCTAGATTCTATTTCTTTCCACTGTATTGACTCTTTTTTATTGACTGAATAATAGTGACTCTGTACTGGGTGTGCAGATTTTCCTTCTCTTGTGTCTTTCTGCAGATGCTTGCTTAATTAAGACTCCTAAGTGCTTACAAACCTTCATCTTCATCCTGCCTTTCTCAAACCATTGTCCTATTTAACCCTTTCCCTTAATTTTTAATCTACTTACAAAGATGTTATATGTCATTTTATCACCAGATGTTCCAGTTGCTATTGCTGCATAACAAACTTCCTAAATACCATCTGTCTTAAAATAACAGTCATTTATTCATGAAATTTTAGTTTGAGGAGCTTCTACAGGGACACCTCACCTCTGTTTCATGGATATCAGTTGGGATGACTAGAGTGATGACTGTAAGATCTTGCTTTAAAGGGTCATGCCTGAAAGTTGGAGCTTGATATCCCATGGGTTTCTTGGGTGACTGACAGCATGATGTTTGGGTACCAAAAATAGGCATCTCCATCCATGAGACAGAAAGTGAAAGCCCTGAAAATAGCCTCTAGACTAAGAGGCAGGAAGTGGAGTTGCCAGATTCTTAAGGTCAACAGAGTTTTAATAATGCCATGTTCAGTTGGTCAACAAGTCACAAAGCCAAGAAACATTCAATAGCACATAGATCCCAACCTATGACGGGAGAGGTGTCAAAGAATTCAGTAGTCATGCTATCAAATCTCTCCTTAAATTTTAATGCTGATCACATGATTAACTTTCAAAATACCAGATTCAGCAGTTTTTTTTTCAACATTTCTTCTATGTGACCTCTCCTTCTGGTTGATACTCATGGTTCTCCTTTCTCTCTGTATTCTCGTTTCCTTTAGCACGGGAGCATAATGATGATAGGGAATATTGTTTGCTCTTCATCATCTTTTTAACCTTTGTTTCTCCACTTGTCAATTATACTTCCTTTTTTTCGCTCATCTTAAATATTGAAATTATCCTGGGTTCACCTCCCACTTCTATCTAGGTGTTTTTATTAAGCTCTACAGCACCAAGAGAGAGCTATACTCTGTTGATACCTAATTTATTTTTCAAATCTCACTCACTCATTTTTTTCTGTGCTGCAGAGCTGTTTTCTAAGTATGCAGTGCAAATATTCATACTAAATATGAATCTTGAACATTCCCCATCCTTGAATGGCTCTTGCCTTTGCTTAAGTCATGCTCCATTTTCTAATTGTTTTTTGCTCACTTGAATGGACTCCTCCTTATTTTCAAAATCTAGCCGAAATAGCTTGTACTCGGTAGAACCTCCCTGATTCCCAGTCAGAGCAAATTGCTCTGAGTGGGTGACCATAACATTGTTTTTTGGTCCTACAAGAGATCATCTTCATTATAGTTTATGTGAATATCAACTTCTGCTCACTTTATATATGTTAAACCCCTGCCCATTTATTGCTCATGCAGCATAATTAAAGAAATAAAACATACATTTAACTTAAAGAATGTGGATTATCCATTTTCAAAAAAATACAGATTCAAAAATACAGTAAATTATTTTGGCATTCCCTTACTTTTGTGAAACTAAAACTGGAGTTCTATTTATGTTTTATTTGGGTAGGGAGTAGAAATAAGTAACCTTCAAGATGAGGGCAAACTATTCTTTAGACAAAAATAATGTGTTCTTGCATTTAGCAACTGAGATAATCAAAACAAATTTATTGAGACAAACTTAAGGTTTTTTAATTTGAATTTCACTAACCTGCCGACCAGGTGGTGGCACAGTGAATAGAGCATCAGCCTGGGACACTGAGGACCCAGGTTCTAAATCCCGAGGTTGCTGGCTTGAGCACAGGCTCATCTGGCTTGAGCATAGTAGCCAGCTTGAGCATGGGGTCATAGACATGACCCCCATTGTCGCTGACTTGAAGCCTAAGGTCATTGGTTTGTGCCAAGGTCACTGACTTGAACAAGAGGTCACTGGCTTGGCTGAAGCCCCCCGGTCAAGGCACATAAAAGAAAGCAATCAATGATAATTAAGATGCTACAACTATGAGTTGATGCTTCTCATTACTTTTCTTTTCTTTCTGTCCCTCTCTCTCGCTAAAAAAATAAAATAAAATAAAATTTTATTAGAGCCCTTTGCAATTAAAAGTAGAACTAGTAATACCTGGTGTCCTTTATTCCCTGCTCAAATCAGAACTAAGCTGGAAAGTGTCATGTGGTTAATTTCTGGAAAGAGGCTTTAACGAAAATTGATTGTTAATAATATTTTAAAAGTATCGATATATGGTTTAGTTTTTTAATGCCACAATCTGAATAACATTAGCTACACAAAGAATACTAAGATAGCACACATCTATTATGATCACATTATATATATATATATATATATATATATATCAGAAGAAGCCACTATTCTTTTATTCAAGAGACAAAGAATCTTACCAAGTCTTTTTTCAACACAGTTTCATCCATTAAGCATTTTGAACTTGCAAGCTTATACAAAGAAACTCTATAATCACTTAGAATTGGCTGGTTTAAAAAATTTTAGTAACACATTGGGGAATATTTTCTTGAGCTATCTTATTTCTTCTAATCATTGTTCCCCCTTCACCAGAGAATTTCCCATTATTCAGCAACATATGGATGAAACATTTTTTAGTAATCATGTCTGAACAAAGTAATCATTCTCTCATTAACCAATTATTCTTCAAAATGAAATGGAACAGACATATTTTCTAGGAAATTTTCCTTTAATAAACCCTCTGGAATCAGATGTCACATCTCTCATGTTCAAATGGATTAATTCAAAGATCATAGTGTAAATAACAAAAGTGGTTTCTTGTTTTATTATTTTTGTTGTGTTATTTGTTGTTTTTGTGCACTGACAATGCATGATCTCACACACAAAAAATTAAAGATGGAATTAAACTAGGTCTTTAGAAGGGAAAAAAGATGAAAGAATGCTCTATTTATGAGCATAAATCTTAGATCCAAGACGCTTCTTAACTTTCTTCTCTCCTGTGTCATCACAAGTGTGATTGATATCAGCTCTTCTGCTTCTAGAATATGTTGGATAAATATCTGGATCCAAAATGCAAAGGGTGAATCCAATGGCCAGACATGTTTTGCAAAAGGGTCCAGCGCAGTAATTGGGAAAAGTAAAATATCAAATATCTCCGAATTTCAGTGACCACTATTGTTATGAATGCTATCCCAAGTACTAGAAAAATGAGGAAGCATTTTCAGGGTGTCACTGGGGTGGGCAGGATAAAAGGGAGCCAGATGCTCTTTGTTTTTTGTTTGTTTGTTTTACTCAATGATATTTTGCTGGTATTTTACCCCATGGTATTCTGCATATTTTTTTTATCCCATGGGATTCCATGGATTCACTTGATACAAGAGGCTTCCCTTAACTCCTGTGTCATTTCTCTTTGTGATTGACTTTATAGAAGTCTACTTGGAAATCCAGTTTTGCAGTTTCTTGCTGTTTTAGTCTCAGAAACCAAAATACTACCAACATAATTTTGGGTTTCTTGCCATAATTAAAGGGGCACTAAACATTTTCAGGTAAAGGTTAGCATAGTAGAAATCATTGAAGCAAAGCCTAAGAACAAAAACTTTTAAGTCTCAGTCTTTTTTGCTTCAGTTAGCAAAATAATATTTGAATCACTACCAAATACATTTAAAGTTTATAAGTTCTAGTGCTTCCTCTGCCATTAAGTGGATATAAAAATAAATGTAACCTTGTCATTTACCTTCTCTCTGAACCTTAGCTTCCATTCTTATAAAGTAAATTCTTTGGCTCCGAAGTTCTGTACTTTTTTGGTGCATTTGTCATAATGTAATTTTGTATGTTGTCTGAAATAGCAAATAAGGACATATTTGCCAACAACAAAAGTAACAATAATGAATTACATAGCGCCATCTCTCTCAACCTTAGTTATAAGTGGTAATGACACACAAGAACCAAACAATGATATCAATATACCATACTTTAATATGTGATTTTCCACCTTTTTCCTCTCATGGTACACATAAGTTAATTAATAAAATTTGGCAACAAACCAAAATATATATTGCATTTTTGATGATCTTACAAAGAAATAAGTATAATTTTGATTTATTCACACTAGACTGCTGTTGTGTTGGCTGTTATCATTTTTTTATGACTATCTAAGGGAAAAGAGGTCAGTGCCTCTGTCTAAATAGTCAGGTTTTGCATGTTTTAAAATCTTTGCGGCATATTGGTTGAAAATTGCTGCATTACATAATCATTCAAATGATCTCGTATTCTTAGTCTTTATTCATTCTCAACAGAATAATTTTTTAACTCCAGTAACTTGTTTTTAAAAAGTTTTGCTTTGCTGTTAAACGTCACAAATGAATCTCACATTTAAATCATTAATAATTGTGGCCACAGTTCTCTGCACTGGGTAGATTTGGGTTGACAGCTGTCACGACAGCAGGATGCATTTTTTTTAATAATAGTTTTATGATTCACCCTTTGAGATGAAGATTTGGACACCTGATACCAGCCTGTGATTTTTCTCCCTGTAATTTTCAGAAGGGTAAAACCAAATAATGCCTCCCAGAATTCATAGGTCTTATGCCAAATGTTTCAGAAATAAAACTGGAGAGAATTGAAAACTATATTTACTTATTTTTTTCTAATATATATGGATTGCTTTTATTTGCTAGTGCTAGTTGAGAATAGGAATGGGATGGAGGATGGTTTTCCTTCAAAGTCACAGCAGAGCATTAGTTTTCTCTGCATTTCAATTTCATAGGATAGTGGAGTTGTTAACCAATGATGTGTCTGTTCACTGTCAGAAATTTCCAGGACAAATATGTGGTCTGTAAAAAAAAATGCTTTCAACAATATATTGAGCATGTTGTCTTTAAAGTTTAGAATATCCTTAAAAATATTTGGCTTCTACAACTAGAAAATTTAAATGCAAGTAAGATCAATTTTTAAAAATATGGTTCAGTATTGACAATGCACAACCAATTTCCTGAACTCAGGACAGCAAAAAGAAAGTTAGTTACTTCCTTGACTTTTGGTGTTTAACGAAACTTTGGCTTAGACCAAACAGACTAACTTGAGGTTCTGAAAAGTTTGTCTGTCTTCATCTTAGGTCCAGAGTGTCTCCCCTTTCTCTATTTGGCACCCCTATTCAGCACACAGACATCCTCTTCTCCTCTAAGATCAGTTATCAGAAAATATCAGACTAGTGACTGACCCATCTAAGATGGTTGGCACTGATGAGGAAAGCTGCAAATACAGGTATCATCATAGGTTTTTTGAAGTAAGAGTTTAAAAAATGTGGAAAGTATTCTGCAGGGGCCAGAGATTATAAATCTAATCAAGTCGGGAAAACAGAAAAAAAAAAAAAAAAAAAAAGCAAGCTGCTATTTGTAAAGCAGGAGCAGTTTAATGTGGATGCTTAGAACTGCAGCCTACATAACTGGTATCCAGTCAAGGCAAAGAACAGATACAGTGAAGAACAACTACCAAAATCTCCATTGAATCAACTACTTAAATAAATTTTAGCTGGATAGAAGAGATATACTAAAATTTTATGAGCAAGAAAAAAAAAAGGAATTAAACTATTTTCATGTGGCCCTCAGAGGCTGACCAGGCCTATCAAAGGCAAAGTCCTTAGACTCCTCCCGCTCAGCAGGGGACATTTGGAAATCAGATCCTCTGGTCATGCAATAGGGTTTGAAATGGTCTTGATGAAAGAAAGGTACATGGAGGTGACAGAAATGAGGGAAGCCTGGGCAAACCTGACTTTTTGGCATCTGGGGAAAGAGTATTAGGGAATATTTGTGAGAAGCTTTAAAAAATATACGAACGTAATATTATGCTGATAATATTATGCTTTATCTTTATGGAAGATAGAGCAAAATAACTAATTTTAAGTAGTAGTGACAGTAGACATTAAGATGATCTATGTATAAGGGTATACAAATTAATGGAAAAGGAACCCCTAAAATAGCACCTCTAAGCCAGTGGTCCCCAACCCTTGGGCCATGGACTGGTACCGGTCCGTGGACCATTTGGTACCAGTCTGCAGAGAAAGAATAAATAACTTACATTATTTCCGTTTTATTTATATTTAAGTCTGAACGATGTTTTATTTTTAAAAAATGACCAGATTCCCTCTGTTACATCGTCTAAGACTCACTCTTGACGCTTGCCTTTGTCACGTGATACATTTATCAGCTCCACCCTAAAGACCTGTCCGTGAAAATATTTTCTGACATTAAACCGGTCCGTGGCCCAAAAAAGGTTGGGGACCACTGCTCTAAGCCACCCCTTCTGCAGTCTATCGGTCTTTCATGGCCAAAGGATAGGAAGCACTGCTGGAGCTAAAATGATCCTAAAATTTAATAGATTCTTTATTTAAAGTAATGTTAAAATGTGGGATATCAAATGATAATTGATAACACTATTTAGGAAAAAAAATTAGAGATAGTGTAATGTAAAATTGATTTCTCCTTGAAAAAAGCTAAGGTATTTGGGAACTTCAGAAATCATATAATTATTAATCCATTATGTGAGTTTATAAAGCACAAGGGGACACTGAATTGTAAGATTCTATCCTTCATACAATGCAAAATAGTTTTCCACCAGAGTGCTGCCAATTTAGAAGCTTTCCACAATAGAAGGTAATAGATTGCGGGAGAGACAATGTGTTCTTTGGAGTCTCAGTGCCTCTGATTCACATTCCACCTACACAGGAGGTGGGGCTTGGCTTCCTGCTTAACTTGAACTTCACTCATAGTGAAATAAGAATACATGCACCACAAAACATACTTAAAGTCCCTACCATTTATAGTTGTTTATTGACTCCTCTCTGCTAAGAGCAGATATGAAAAGAATTAATCTTTTTTTTCAATCAGTATTTTCAGCATTTACGTAGATCTCATTCTTAGCCCTTTAGTCAATCCTGGGTAGATTTTTTAACGTTTAGATTATATTGGGTACTGAAAACTTTATTAATACCTTGATCTAAAATCCAATTTAACTCTGTTTCTCAACTCAGATGCCAAGATCAAGCTGAACTGCTTAGAGTTTGGTATAATCTCCCATGGGGAATCTCTCCTTTCCCCTCTTTCTCACAAACATATATAGCTATTCCCTGTGTGGTAATAATATTCCCTCACTTTCTTGGTGGTGTTCTTCATGTTAGTTATTGCTGCTTCTCTGACTCCCACTGATAGATTATTGATATCATTCGTATCAGGGAACTAAACGTGGTTCTGTGTAAGGCTGCTACACGGCACAATGCCAGATGTGGGCAGAGCATCTTTGTGGTGCTTCCTCTCCCAACCCCCTCAGGTCCTATGTCTTGAAGACTCTTGGGTAAATTAAAAAGATGTCTTAAGTCTATCTGTCATCTATGATGGTTAACCCCTTGAACCGTAAGGTCTATAAAAATGCCATATTGTGTTGATGTGTGCAAGTGAGTGGTTTTTCAGCATCACAACCTATTCAGATAGGTTAAGGGCATGTTAACAAACTCCAGAACTTCCTGCTGAATGTCCAAATGGGAAACAAGAATTCAGCCTCCTCTTATTGCTAGCATCTGGTTTCTTAATAAGTACAGTGGTACCTTGAGATACGAACAGACCAACTTACGGACATACTTTTTTTTAAGATAGGAGCTGTGATTCAGTTCGTATTTTTGTTCAAGCTCCGAGTGAAATTCCTAGATACAAGTCGTGATTCGGGAAGCTGCTGCTAGTTGGCTCATCGGCACACGGGTCCAGTATTGGCAGTTTGATATACGAGTTGACTGACTTACAAGCTCGGTTACAGAACAAATTAAATTCGTATCTCGAGGTACCACTGTACATTTTCTGGATTTTTTTTAATTGCCTTGGGGAGGCAGGTCTCCTTTTTCCCTGGGAAACTACACACCTACAGGTCCATATTCTATTGGGTTGGCAGGGGGAGAATGGGTGGCAACAAAGACTGTTCTTGCACCTCTTAGTAAGTCCTTAAAAATATTTTTAGGTGTGCATGGCTTGCCTTCTTAAAATCTCCATCTTTATGCTTATATTATCCATCTGTTCTTTCATGTTGTCCACTTTTCTACTAGTATCCTTAGCATATTAATAATAGTTATTGTAAATTCCATGTCTGATCATCTCCATGATTTTGCCATATCTGAGTTTGGTTCTTATTCTTGCTTTATCACTTCAAACTGTGGATGTATGTTTTTTTCCTTTTATCATGTAACATTTTTTTTTAATCACATGAGATATATTAGGTTTAAAGAACTGGGGTAATCAGGATATTATTTGAAGTTTTATATCTACTTGGCAAGGATTCAGGCTATGTTTATGGCTTCCTGTAGCTGTGAGATCAGAAGCCAAAATTTCTTTGGAGTCCTTATTTTTGTCGTCTGTGTTGTTTTTGGATTTCCCTACATACTCCTTCTTAAATAGAGTCTTAGACTTGAAATTATTTCAGTTCAGTCCCCAGGATTCCTCTTGATGTGGTGGGAAGGTGTGGGTGGAGGGAAGTGTTCTGAGTTGAGTGAGTTTGAGTGGGTATATCTCTGGAGTTGGGTATTTGGCACTGAGTACCAACACAGGGTATCCCTATATAGGTTAGGCCCTGATATAATAGTTTCCCTGGAGAGCAGACCTTTGTTAAGGGAAAGAGAAAGCTTTAAATATGTCTCACATGGTTACTTCCCCTTGTCTTAGTGACAGAAGAGGAATTTTCTTTGATTTTTATAGTAAATACCTGAGTAGGTTCCTTGAAGAAAATGTCACAAAGCTGTGGGTCCTGCCTAAGGCTGGCACCCTAGGCATTTTTACGTCTCAAACTAGAAAATGTCACAAAGCTCTGGTCCTACCTAAGGCAGGCGCCCTAGGCATTTTTATCTCTTAAGCTACTCCATGCTCAATTTCCAGGAATTAGTTAATTATCCTGTAAAAACCTACCAGTTGCTGGCTCTAGCACAGTTTATACTCCCCATAATCTTGCATTCTCTGAATTCTCCTGTGTATCCTACTTTTGAAGTGGTGTATTTATCTGTGATCACAATCCTTTGAGGGATCTAAGGTGAGTTGCTTTTCAGTTTGTTTGTTTAGTTGGGGTTTTTTTCATGTTGCGAGAATGGCAGTGATGATTTTCAAGGTGTTTAATTATAGGCCAGACCACAAGTAAATAGCTTGCTTTTAGCTGTGTGACCAGATGCCAATATATTTATATAAAACTCCTGATATTGGGCCTGGTACATAATAAGGAAACCATTTTGGAAACATTTAGCTTCTTTTTAGTATCTTTAATCTTGATGTTGAAAATTTAGGAGACATCATGGAAACATTACTTTGAATGCAAAGAACTGTAAGAAATATAAATGTACCAGGAATTAATATGCGAAGCCAAAATCATTTTAAAAAACAAAAAACTAACTGCTTCTCTTACTATTCTGAAAATTTATAACTTCTGAGAGTCACTGAATAATAACTAAATATTTATCTTCCTGGAACATGTGTATAAGCATGCAAAAATGGACAACAAAGTACTTAGAGGTCTGAGAAGTCAGTGAGGATGTTGTAGTTTATGGTGACCTCTTTTGAAGAGAGCACAGATGAATAGATCTCAACAATCACTCTGCCCAGTCCATTTGTGTCACCTATTCAGAGTGTCTGTCCATGTCGAAGTGTGTCCATAGAACAGGTGGAGGCCTTAATACACTATTTGCACTGTTAAAAATCAAAATGAATCTCCATAGCTATCTATCTATATCTATCTATCTATCATCTATCTATCATCTATCTATCTAGCTACCTATCTATCTATCTATCTATCTAGTCTACAGTGGTCCCTTCTCTATCATGGGGTTAGGTTCCAAAACCCCCCGCGATAGTCAAAAATTCACAAAATAGTCACTTATACTTATTTTATTATTTATATATATTAATATTTCAAAGCTTTATAAACCCTCCCCACACTTTTATCAACCATTCCCACACTCTTATAAATACTTCCTATGATCTTAAACACTTTCTACACTCTTAAACCTATGTAATTTTAATAACATATAGAATTCTATATGGGTACTCACCAGTAAATATATAGTAATATTTTTAATATGTTTTAATTAATTTTTTATACTTTTATATTGTCAATTTTTTTTCTATATTTTTCTGAAGCCGGAAATGGGGACAGTCAGACAGACTCCCGCATGCGCACGACCGGGATCCACCTGACACGCCCACCAGGGGGCGACGCTCTGCCCACCAGGGGGCGATGCTCTGCCCCTCCAGGGCGTCGCTCTGTTGCGACCAGAGCCACTCCAGTGCTTGGGGCAGAGGCCAAGGAGCCATCCCCAGCGCCCGGGCCATCTCTGCTCCAGTGGAGCCTCAGCTGCGGGAGGGGAAGAGAGAGACAGAATGGAAGGAGAGGGGGAGGAGTGGAGAAGCAGATGGGCGCTTCTCCTGTGTGCCCTGGCCGGGAATCGAACCCGGGACTTCTGCACGCCAGGCCGACGCTCTACCACTGAGCCAACCGGCCAGGGCCTGTTTTCAATTTTTTAGGCTAGAAAATGCTTATTTTACCACAAAAATAATTAAAATAATAAATATATAAAATACCTATAGACCATAAAATCGCGCAATATAATGAAAAATCCACAATACAAAATTAGATATATACAATTTTTAAAAATCCACGATACAATGAGACCATGAAAAGTGAACTGCGATATGGTGAGAGATGACTGTACTCTCTCTCATCAATCTATGTATTTAGATAAATTCTAACCATGATTTATCCAATCCTTTTTCTACTGCATGAAAACTGCTATTGTGAGAGATGAGTAATTTTAAAATGTGGTATTGATATCTACTACCAAGGATGACTCATTCTTTGAATTTCTAGAAAGTCTTTTAACTAGTGCCTTGAAACCAATTTGTGAGGGATGAGCTAGGAAAAATTTATTCATTGTCTTCATCTCTCGTTTGTTAACGATTGCCATTTAAGCATTAACTGCCTCTTGACTTGTGTATTTTGTATGCCTGAGCACCTAGTGAATTATTTCCTGATACTACGACATTAGGAGGGAGGCAGGGCAGAGAGCAGCCTGGTTTGAGCATAAAGCTCCCTCAAGCTCTAATTATGTGAAGTTGGTCCTAGCAACGTTTGGGTGTAAGTGAAATACAAGATTGTGTGATACCTTTGGAAATATACAACTGCTGTTTACAGAAGCCAATCCCATTTCCTGGTGGCCCAGCAGTGATTAAAGAAATATTGAAAGTACAATAGAGCCAGAAGAAGTTATCTATTTTTTTCTATTTTCTAAAAATACTAAAATTGAAAAAAAAAGTTCATCAGTATCTCAAACCCCTTGATGGATCTGCTTACAATTAGTTATATATATATATTTTTTTTGTATTTTTCTGAAGCTGGAAAGGGGAGAGACAGTCAGACAGACTCCCGCATGCGCCCCACCGAGATCCACCCGGCACGCCCACCAGGGGCGACGCTCTGCCCACCAGGGGGCTATGCTCTGCCCCTCCAGAGCGTCGCTGTGCCGCGACCAGAGCCACCCCAGTGCCTGGGGCAGAGGCCAAGGAGCCATCCCCAGCGCCTGGGGCAGAGGCCAAGGAGCCATCCCCAGCGCCCGGGCCATCTTTGCTCCAATGGAGCCTTAGCTGAGGGAGGGGAAGAGAGAGACAGAGAGGAAGGAGGGGGGGGGAGAAGCAAATGGGCGCTTCTCCTATGTGCCCTGGCCGGGAATTGAACCCAGGTCCCCCGCACGCCAGGCCAACGCTCTACCGCTGAGCCAACCGGCCAGGGCCACAATTAGTTATTTTTGAGATAAAATGTGTTGCCAAGATAAGCTATCCAGAACATTTCAGTGAGAACAGAACAGAAGACATTATTAAAAATTATTTATTGGCCCTCGCTGGTTGGCTCAGTGGTAGAGGGTTGACTTGGCATGTGGAAGTCCTGGGTTTGACTCCCCGTCAAGGCACACAGAAGATGTGACCATTTTCTATGTCTCCCTCCCCCTATAATTCCCTCTTTCTTTTCTGAAACCATGGCTGGATTGGAGCACCTCGGCCCCAGACCCTGAGGATGGCTCTGTGGAGCCTCCAATTCAGGCATTAAAAATAGCTCAGTTGGGAACAGCCCCAGAAGGGTAGAGTATTGGCCCAGGTAAGGGTTCCTGGATGGATTCGAGTTGGGGGCATGTGGAAATTTGTCTCTGTATCTCCCCTACTCTCACGTAAAAAATATATACTTATATAAATTACTTAAATATCAGAGTATGTTCAGAACAAGAAGACGGCTTTCCTACTTACCTGAATTTAGGTATGTTTTTATTTTCAAATAGAAATTCTCTTTCTATGTATGTGTGTGTGTGTGTACTGTTACATGCATGTTTACTGAAAAACTATACATATTATCTATCTATTTAGATATATAGTGAGATACATATGTCAATGAATATATATACACACAAAAGTAATGTATATGTATATATTTTATGTATATTGGGAGAAAGATGTGTGTATAATGAAGATGTGTATACACATCTACATCTAAATCTATATATCTATTTCTATATAAAGAGAGAGAAAAAGAGAACAAAATTTTTTCCCTCAAAAAGGGATATCTCAACTCAAGCATAAAAAGCAGCATAAACAGAATATACAAATAAGACCTAGTTTAATTTTAAGATATAAATAGTTGTTTTATTTTTTTATTTTATAATTTTATTTAGACAACTAATTTTAATGGAGTGACATTGATTAATTAAGTTACATAGATTCAGAGGAAACATCTCCAGGTCATTTTGATATTTGATTATGTTGTACACCCATCACCCAAAGTAAAATTGTCCTCCATCACTTTTTATTTGGTTTTCTTTATGCCTCTCCCCTCCCTTAACCCCCTCCCTCTCATTGTTTCCCTCCCCCTGGTAACCACACTCTTTATGTCCATGAGTCTCAATTTTGTGTCCCACCTATGTATGGAATCATACAGTACTTAGTTTTTTCTGATTTACTAATTTCACTCAGTATAATGTTATCAAGGTCCATCCATGTTGTCGTCAATAATCTGATGTCATTATTTCTTATGGCTGAGTAGTATTCCATAGTATATATGTACCACTTCTTCTTTATCCAATCATCTATTGAAGGGCTTTTTTGTTGTTTTCATGTCTTGGCCACGGTGAACAATGCTACAATGGACATGGGGCTGCATGTGTCTTTATGCACCAATGTTTTTGAGTTTTGGGGGTATATACCCAGTAGAGAGATCACTGGGTTATATGGTAGTTCTATTCTTTTTTTTTTTTTTTTGTATTTTTCTGAAGCTGGAAATGGGGAGAGACAGACAGACTCCCGCATGCACCCGACCGGGATCCACCCCGCATGCCCACCAGGGGGCGATGCTCTGCCCACCAGGGGGCTATGCTCTGCCCTTCTGGGGTGTCGCTCTGTTGAGACCAGAGCCACTCCAGTGCCTGGGGCAGAGGCCAAGGGGGAAGAGAGAGACAGAGAGGAAGGAGAGGGGGTGGGGTGGAGAAGCAGATGGGTGCTTCTCCTTGTGCCCTGGCCAGGAATCAAACCGGGGACTTCTGCACACCAGGCCGACACTCTACCACTGAGCCAACCGGCCAGGGCCTCTATTCTTAATTTTTTGAGGCACCACCATACTTTCTTCCATAATGGTTGTATTACTTTACATTCCCACCAACAGTGAATGAGGGTTCCTTTTTCTCCACAGCCTCTCCAACACTTGTTATTACCTTTGTTGTTGATACAAGCTAATCTAAAAGGTGTGAGGTGGTATCTCATTGTAGTTTTAATTTGCATTTCACTAATAGCTAGTGAAGATGAGCATCTTTTCATATATCTATTGGCCATTTCTATTTATTCTTGGGAGAAGTGTCTGTTCATGTCCTCTTCCAATATTTTTAAATTTTTTTAATTTTATTTATTTATTTTTAGAGAGGAGAGAGAGAGAGAGAGAAAGAGAGACAGAGAGGGAGAGAGAGGAGAGAGAGACAGAGAGAGAGAAGGGGGGAGGAGCTGGAAGCATCAACTCCCATATGTGCCTTGACCAGGCAAGCCCAGGGTTTTGAACCGGCGACCTCAGCATTTCCAGGTCAACGTTTTATCCACTGTGCCACCACAGGTCAGGCTCTTCCAATTTCTTTATTGGATTGTTCCTTTGATTGTTGTTGAGTTTTGTGAGTTCTTTGTATATTTTGGATATTAGGCCCTTATCTGAGCTGTTGTTTGAAAATATCATCTCCCATTTAGTTGGCTGTTTGTTTTGTTGTCAGTTTCTTTTGCTGTGCAAAAGCTTCTTAGTCTAATGTAGTCCCATTCATTTATTTTTGCTTTCACTTCTCTTGCCTTTGGAGTCAAATTCCTAAAATGTTCTTTATGACTGAGGTCAATAAGTTTAGTACCTATGTTTTCTTCTATGTAATTTATTTTTTTAGGTTTTATATTTAGGTCTTTGCTCCATTTTGAATTAATTTTGGTACAAGGAGACAAATTGTAGTCGAGTTTCATTCTTTTTCACATGGCTTTCCAGTTTTCCCAGCACCATTTACTGAAGAGGATTTCTTTTCTCCATTGTGTGTTTTTGGCTCCTTTATCAAAGAAGATTTGAACATATATATGTGATTTTATTTCTGAGCTCTCTATTCTGTTCCATTGGTCTGAGAATTAATTTTTCTGCCAATACAATAATGTTTTGATTATCATGGCTCTGTAGCATAATTTGAAGTCAGGTATTGTAATACCCCCAGCTTTGTTTTTATTTCCTTAGGATTACTTTGGCTATTTGAAATTTTTTCATAGTTCTATATAAACCTGATGATTTTTTGTTCCATTTCTTTGAAAAATGACATTGGAATTTTGATGGGAATCGCATTTAATTTGTATATTGCTTTGAGTAATATGGTCATTTTAACTATGTTTATTCTTCCTATCCAAGAACAAGGAATATTTTTCCATTTCTTTGTGTCTTTTCAATTTCCTTTAACAATGCTTTGTAGTTTTTATTATATAGGTCTTTTATATTCTTTGTTATGTTTATTCCTAGGTATTTTTGTTGTTTTTGCAACTGTAAAAGGGATTATTTTTTTTAGTTTATTTCCTGAAGTTTCATTCTTGGCATATAAGAAAGCAATCGACTTCTGTATATTAATTTTGTATACTGTGACCTTACTATATTTGTTTATAGTTTCTAATAGTCTTTCTGTGCAGTCTTTGGGATTTTCTATGTACAGGATCATATCATCTGCAAAAAGTGAAACCTTTACTCCTTCTTTCCCAATATGAATGCCTTTTATTTCTTTCTTTTGTCTGATCGCTCTGGCTAGAACTTCCAGCTCTACACTGAATAGGAGTGGAGAGAGTGGGCAGCCTCGTCTTGTTTCTGATTTTAGATAAAAGTCCTCAGTTTTATGCCATTTAATATGATGTGAGCTGATGGTTTGTCATAAATGGTCTTTATTATATTAAGATATTTTCCTTCTATACCCATTTTGTTGAGTGTTTTAAACATAAAATGATGTATTTTATTGAATGCCATTTCTGCATCTATTGATAGGATCATGTGGTTTTTGTTCCTTGTTTTGTTGATATGGTGTATTACATTAATTGTTTTACATATGTTAAACCATCTTTGTGATTCAGGGATAAATTCTAATTAATCATGGTAAATTATTTTTTAACATGTATTAGAATTGCTAGTATTTTCTTTAGGATTTTTGCATCTGTATTCATTAGAAATATTGGTCTGTAGTTTTCTTTTTTTGTGTTGTCCTTGGCAGGTTTTGATATGAGGATTTTGTTGGCCTCATAAAATTTGATTGGAAGTATTGCTTCTTCTTCAATTTTTTGGAAGACTGAGTAGAATAAGAACCAAATCTTCTTTAATTGTTTGATACAATTCACTAGTATAGTCCTTTGGCCCTGGACTTTCACTTTTTGGGAGGTTTTTGATAGTTGTTTCTATTTCCTCCCTGCTTATGTGTCTGCTTAGGCTATCTACTTCTTCATGACTCAGTCTAGGAAGATTGTATGATTCAAGAAATTTATTTCTTCTAGATTGTTAAATTTAGTGGCATATATTTTTTCATTGTACTGTATTCTATAATAATTCTTTGTATATCTATGATATCTGTGGCAATTTCTCCTCTTTCATTTTAGATTTTGTTTATATGAGTACTTTCTCTTTTTTCCTTAGTGAGACTTTCCAAGGGTTTGTCAATTTTGTTGATATTTTCAAAGAACCAGTTCCTTGTTTTATTGATTTTTTTTATAGTTTTTCTATTCTCTATTTCATTTATTTCTGCCCTGATTTTTATTACTTCCTTTCTTCTGCTGGTTTTGGGTTGTCTTTGTTCTTCTTTTTCTAGTTCCTTAAGATGTGATGTTAAGTTGTTTACTTGGGCTCTTTCTTGTTTGTTCATATAATCCTGTTGTGAAATGCACTTCTCTCTCAATACTGCTTTTGCTGCATCCCAGAGATTCTGTAGTCATTTTTGTTTGTCTGTATGTATCTTTTGATTTCTGCTTTTATTTCTTCTTCGACCCACTCATTTTTTAGAAGTATGTTGTTTAATTTCCACATTTTTGTGGGTTTGTTTACTTCTTTTTTTGCAGTTGAATTCTAGTTTCAAAGATATATGGTCAGAGAATATGCTTGGTATAATTTCAATCTTTCTGAATTTCTTTTTTGTGGCTAACATATGGTCTATTCTTGAGAATGTTCCATGTACATTGGAAAAAAATGTATACTCTGATGTTTTGGGATAAAATGTCCAGTGGATGTCTATCATACCCAATTGTTGTAGTGTTTTGTTTAAGGCTAATATTTCTTTATTGATTTTCTGTTTGGAAAAACAATCTAGAGCCGTCAGTGGCGTATTGATGTCTCCAAGTATGATTGTATTTTTGTCGGTTTTTATTTTTAGATCAATTAGTAGATGTTTTATGTACTTTGGTGCTCCTTGGTTTGGTACATATATATTAAGAAGTGTTATGTCTTCTTCATTCAATGTTCCCTTTATCATTATGAAATGACCATCTTTGTCTCTGATTACTTTTGCTGTCTTGTATTCAGCATTGTTAGATATGAGTATGGCCACACCTGCTTTTCTTTGGATATTATTTGGTTGGAGAATTGTTTTCCAACCTTTCACTTTGAATGTTTTTATCCTTGTAGCTTAGATATGTTTCTTGAAGGTAGCATACAGTTAGATTTTCTTTTTTTGATCCACTGTGCTACTCTGTGTCTTTTTATTGGTGGGTTTAATCAATTTACACTTAATGTAATTATTGACACTTGAGGGTTTCCTATTGCTATTTTATATATTGCTTTCTGATAGCTCTGCTTCTTGTTTGGTTCTTCTTTATTGTTTTTCTGTCATTTGTTTTTCTTCAGTTGTATTCCATACTTCTTTCCTCTGTTTCTTCTTTTTTTAAGCCATGTGCTTCTGTAGTGGTTTTTTCAGGAGTGGTTACCATTAGGTAATTTAAAGAATATATATCATATTCATTGTAGTATATTATCTCATGAGTGTTTTTGCTCTTCATCCTCCTTTGCTATTGCTATTCTTTGTCCTTCTCCCCTTTTTTGTTTTTGTTGTCACAGATTATTTTTGGTTTTATTGGGATCTTGTTGGAGCTTTTACTTGTGATTTTGTTTTGTTTTGTTCTCTGTATCTGGTCGGATAACCCGTTTTAGTATCTTCTGAAGTGGGGGTTTTCTGGTGATAAATTCCCTCATCTTTATATCTGTGAATTTTTTTTCTTCTTCATATTTGAAGGATAGCTTTGGTGGATATAGTATTCTTAGCTGGAAATTCCTCTATTTCAGTACTTTAAATATTGGGGTCCACTCTCTTCTGGCTTGCTGAGAAATCTGATGATAGCCTAATGGGCCTCCCTTTGTATATTGTGTTCTTCTTTTCCCTGGTTGACTTGAGGATTTTTTGTTTGTCATTGGTTTGTGATAATTTCATTATGATGTGTCTTGGAGTAGGTCTGTTTGGGTTAAGGTAACTTGGTGTTCTGTTTGTTTCTTTGATTCGAGGCTCTAATTCTTTCCACAGGCTTGGGAAGTTCTCATCAATTATTTGTTTTAATATATTCTCCATTCCATTTACTCCCTCTTCTTTTTCTCATATACCATTGTTCTTACGCTGCTCCTTCAGATGGAGTCAGACAATTCCTGTAGGGCTTTATCATTTTTTTAAATTTGTGAATTTCTCTCTTGTTTTCTCTGTAGTATCTCTAGTTGCCTATCTTCTATGTCACTAATTCTCTCCTCTATCTGGCCTGTTCTATTAGTTAAGCTTGTTACCTCATTTTTCAGTTCATGTATTTTTTTCATCTCTGTCTGGTTCCTTTTTATTGTTTCAATTTCCTTGTTGAAGTATACTTTTTGTTCATTAAGTTGTTTTTTGTGGTCTCTAAATTGCCTTTCCTAGCTTTCTTGTATTTTACTGAGTGTTTTTAGGACTTCAATTTTGAATCCTCTGTCATTTAACTCCAAGGTTTTCAAGTAATTGAAAATTTTTTTCTAGATATTTTTCATCATCTGTCTGAGTTCATCTCTGTCTATTGTATCCATGATATTTGATTTCCTTTTCTTTAATGGCATTTGAAAGTGGTGTTATTAATAACACCAATAAGATTATTAAAAAATTAAATAAAAATTTTAAAAATACAGTAAAAAAATGAAAATTCTATAATGATAAGTGGAACAAAAACTACAGAGAACAAGGAGTAGGAATTGAGGAAAAATGACAAAAGAGAGAAAACATAAAGTTATAAACAAGAAAAATGCCACCAAGAAAAATATGAGTCCAATATATAATAATTTGATGATAAATGATAATCAAATGAGAGAAAAAAAAGGAAGAAAGAAAAGAGAAAGGAGAAGGAAGAGAGAAGAAAAAAGGAACAAAAACAACAATAACTACAAAAAGTAAACATTTCTGAAGTGAAACCCTCACAGAAAACAAGAATAAAAAATGTAACAACTATGGATAATGCAGTTCAAAAGAAAAGGGAAAAAAGAAAAAGGAAAGAAGATAAAATGACCAAAATGAAGAGAAAAGGTATAAAAATGTAATTTTTTCCTTGTTTTGAGGTAACTTCTTTTTTTTTCTGTCAGGTGGCACCTGTGGGGCTCTTGGGCAGTAGTCTGCTGGTGTGTCACTGTGGCAGTCACATAGACTGGCCTTAGTCCCATTGGTAGGTGGGGCTTTTTAGGGCTTTAAGGCTCTAACAATGGCAGTCTCAGTTTTCCAGGTGCTTCTCCCCACGTCCCTCCCACCTGAGCTAGCAGCCTGGGGACTTAACTGTGAGGTTCACCCCTGCCACAGTCTGAAGATCAAGAGACTGTAAGAACAGTTCTTCCTCCAGTACCGATCAAAGCTCAATTCTGGTTAAGGCAGTGGCAACCAGAGCCACCAGAGAAAGCAGGCAGGGCTGGGCACTGATTGCAGATCTAGCACCTTTCTATGGGCCCACAGGCAAGTCTAGCATGACTCAGTGCACTGCAAGTCTAGTCTCCACAGGCTTCTCCCCTGTGCACTGTTTGGTAGCCTGCAGTAAGCCATTTGTGTGTCCTGCTCCCAAGACTTTAGCAATGCACACAAAGACCTGCACCAGTCCATGGAGGTGCCTAGCCCTGCAGTCTCAGGCCAAGAATTTTGGCCCATGCGCACACCTTGTGCTATTGATCATGGAGCCGTGAATGCACAAAGACACTGACAACAGCCCATGCAGGTGTCTATCGCTGATAATGTTGGGCTAAGCCTCCAGGCTGTATGTGCGTGCCCACGCCAGTGATGCTAGGTGAAGCACTCGCACACCACTGGTGATGGTAGATCTGGGAATGCACAAAGATGCTGGCACCAGCTCAGTTGGGCACCCTGCACGGTAATTTTAGGTAGAGCCCACTGCCTGTGCACGTGCCCCCTGCATCCGCAATCTCAAGCAGAGCTAGTGTATTTTTTCTTCTGTTTGAGCACCTACCCTAACTCAGCTCCTTCCCCTCTAACTCAGACTCTCCACCGCCCTCAGCTCCAAACAGAAGTACCCTTTTCTCAGATCAGTGAGGAAAGTGAAATACTCCATTCTCCATCTTATTTCCTTCAGAGTGGATAATATATTCAGCCACCTTTTCTCCCAACCATACCTTTGTCTGCTGTGTGTATATTTCAAGTGCTCCTGAGATTTTTTTTCTCTGTGTTTAGTTGTTGAATTTGTTGAAATTTCAAGGGGGGATATTGGAAGTGTTGCTCCCGGCACCATTTCTCTGATGTCACTTTCAGTTTTCTTTTTAAATACAGATTTCTCCAGTGATATTTTCTGATACCTAAGTTTTAACATGTAATGATGTGTGTGTGTATGTGTGTGTGTGTGTGTGTGTATTTACTTTCATGTTTCCTAATTGAGCACTCTTTTTTTTTTCTTGTGACAGATTGAGAGACAGATAGGGACAGGCAGGCAACAGGAAGGGAAAGAGATGAGAAGCATCAATTTTTTGTTATAGCTTCTTAGTCCCCTTAGTTGTTCACTGATTGCTTTCTCATATGTAGCTTGACTAGGGGCTACAGCAGAGTGAGTGTCCCCTTGCTCAAGCTAGTGACCTTGGGCTCAAGCCAGCCAGCATGGAATCATATATCTGATCCCACACTCAAGCTAGCAACCCTGCGCTCAAGCTGGTGAGCCCCTGCTCAAGCCAGATGAACCCACACTCAAGCTGGAAACCTCGGACTTTTGAACCTGGGTCCTTTACATCCCAGTCTGATGCTCTATCCACTGCACCATCACCTGGTCAGGCATTTGAGCACTCTTAAACACATTTTAATTCATTAGGAATCAACTAAATTTTCTTCACACCCCCAACTACCCCTTTACTCTTTTTCCGCAAAATAAATGTACACTGTTTTTTTTTAATTAATTACCAAGTCTTTTAACATTCTACTGTCTCCTTTGCTGACCTCTTTTTTCTTAGTTCTCTTAAAAAATGTTGATACTTACCTAAACTTCTTTGTAATCTTTCTTTCATTTTTTCACCTTTACATTTCTTATATATTTTTACACTTGAGTTCATTTTATAATCTTCTCAGTTACTTCTACATGTGATGTTTTATATTTCTATCTTATTCTGATTACAGTCTGTACCTCCTCTTTTATCCATCTTGACCTTTATCCACTCTGGATGTATTTGTTGGTATGTGACATTCTTTTTTTTTTTTTCATTTTTCTGAAGCTGGAAACAGGGAGAGACAGTCAGACAGACTCCCGCATGCGCCCGACCGGGATCCACCCGGCACGCCCACCAGGGGCGACGCTCTGCCCACCAGGGGGCGATGCTCTGCCCATCCTGGGCGTCGCCATGTTGCGACCAGAGCCACTTCAGCGCCTGGGGCAGAGGCCACAGAGCCATCCCCAGCGCCCGGGCCATCCTTGCTCCCATGGAGCCTTGGCTGCGGGAGGGGACGAGAGAGACAGAGAGGAAAGCGCGGCGGAGGGGTGGAGAAGCAAATGGGCGCTTCTCCTGTGTGCCCTGGCCGGGAATCGAACCCGGGTCCTCCGCACGCTAGGCCGACGCTCTACCGCTGAGCCAACCGGCCAGGGCCTGGTATGTGACATTCTTAACCTTTGGGTATACATTAATTTGTCATCAAATATTTTTCATTTCCGTTTTCTAGTTTTTGTACAATTCCATTACTTTATCCCACTGGATTGCTTGCACCTCTTATCACACTCTTGTAAAGAATGTGCCTTCTTGAAATGTATTATTTTTTATTATTCAGTATTTGGATCCAATCTAGATTTATTTATGTGGTTGGAGTCTCTATTTTGTAGAGAGCTGTCTCTGTGGAAGTCACTAAACTTGGCAAAGAGTGCCATATTTTTCAGTTAATTCTCTTCAATAAAGAAGTGTAGATCATGTCATTTAGTTTAACTTCACTTTCTAAGAGGATAAATGTAATTACCAGGTTCATCACCTTTATGTAACAGAACATACTGGCAATTTGACCCATGCACATAAGCAGCAGATTTAGTTCCAGATTGTCACTTCCCTGCTTATTTCTCTCCTTCTCTTCAGTGACTTCCTGCTAATAATCTGCCATTGTTCCACTTGACCATGTTTTCTAATCTTATTTTCAGTCTCTAGGGTTATAATTTTAAATGCAATTGACATGTGAATTTGATAGTAATCAAATACATTTTGTCTCTACATCTATAAATTTATTGCTTTATTTAAAAGCAAGAGTAATCTGTGGCTGACAACAGTTATCACCATTTGCTACTGGTAGGGAATACAAATATATCTCATCTGATTCTTTCAAAGTGCTAAAGTTTATAATAAAAAGCAATATTAAATTTTAAACTACTAATGTGATTACTGTATTAGTTTGCCCTTAAAATTATAGCAACAAAAGTGATTCCTAATACTTAACTTTTATGATCTTAGTAATTATGTTACACACACACACACACACACACACACTTATAGGTAATTATCAAGATTATCACAACACAACAGAAATGGGATTTTTTTTCTCAAAAAAAGTAAAGATTTGCTTATGATTTGAGGATATTTCTTAGAAAATCAGCTTAAATATTACTGCTCCCCCCCCCTCTTTCTCTCTCTCTCTATTTTTTTCAGTTTTGACTTCTGGCAAGCTTTTTTTTTCTACTTCTGATAAAATTAACTTCTCTTTTTTATTAAGAAAACTTATAAGCCCTGGCCGGTTGGCTCAGCGGTAGATCATCGGCCTAGCGTGCGGAGGACCCTGGTTCAATTCCCGGCCAGGGCACACAGGAGAAGCGCCCATTTGCTTCTCCACCCCTCCGCCGCGCTTTCCTCTCTGTCTCTCTCTTCCCCTCCCGCAGCCGAGGCTCCGTTGGAGCAAAGATGGCCCGGGCACTGGGGATGGCTCTGTGGCCTCTGCCTCAGGCGCTAGAGTGGCTCTGGTCGCAACATGGCAACGCCCAGGATGGGCAGAGCATCGCCCCCTGGTGGGCAGAGCGTCGCCCCTGGTGGGCGTGCCGGGTGGATCCCGGTCGGGCGCATGCGGGAGTCTGTCTGACTGTCTCTCCCTGTTTCCAGCTTCAGAAAAATGAAAAAAAAAAAAAAAAAAAAAGAAAACTTATATATGTCAGCTCCTGTCAAGAATCCTTCTACTAAAAGTGGGTTGCTAAATTTTTATGTTCAGACAAGAATTCATTTTGTGATGTTTTATATAGTTATATAGTTATATATTGATAGTTATGTGTGCAGTCGTGCACACAATCATTTTTCTTTTTACTAGTGGTATGTTCATTGTCAACTGATCAATCAATAGTTGATAATTTGAACATATTTTAGATTGAGAACATTAAGGAAATAAACTGACAATGTAATTTCTTTTGGTGTCCAGTAAGTGTTTTTATGCCTGGAAAGGCTAAGAGGTGCAGTGTGAAGGAACAATACCAAGTTAGAAACACACTTGCCTGGTTCAAATTTGAATTTAATTATTTAGCAGTGGACCCACAGGCAACTTATCTCACCTCTCTGAATCAACATGCCTATATATGGAGATGACGATCTATCTATACTTACTGTAAACTTCCTGTGAGGGTTAGAGATGGTACATGAGACCAACTGCCATTTGGGAGTTGACTAATACATGGTAAGTATAATAGTGAGAATATTAAAATAATTATAATAATATAAATTATTCATGGTTCTTAAGGCACTGCACAGATCTTTCAAGTGAATTATCTATAATCTAACAAAAATAACATAAGATAGACAACAAATAAATATAATTCAGATTTTACATTATTTAAAGTTAAGTTCCATCTAGATATAACTTTAAATTTAACTTTTTAGAATTTCAAATAAATCTAGGACTACAAAGTGAATGCACAGTATAAAATAGGATTCTTAGTGACTTTGATTTTCTCAACATTAAGGTTTAATGATATTGAGTATGTGATTATATAAATAATCTTTTGGGCAAAAACAATGAGTGACATTCATAAAATTTTTGCATGACATAGAGTGTAAATACAAACATGCAAGAGAAATATTGCTTTGCTCAGGATATATTCATGAACTCTCTAAAAACTGGAACTCTCTCGCCCTGGACCAGTGGTTCTCAAACGTGAACATTTATTAAAATCCCCTGGAGAGCTTATTAAACTACAAACTATTAGGGTCCACTATGAGGGTTTCTGATTCAGCAGATCTTAAGTAGATCTAATGCATCCTAATGAGTTCTCAGGTGATGCTAATGGTGCTGTACACTCATTCAGGTAACCACCACCACAATCAAGATGCAGAACTGTCCTGAGTATAAAATTGCCCACACCATCTTAAACCAAAGGCAAACACAAATCTGTTTTCAACTCTGTAGTTTACCATTCTGAGACCATTATATAAATTGAATTATTTCCTTGAGACAAGTGCCCAAGAGTGTAGTGTTGGATGTATAGTAATTATATCTTTATTTTTAAGCAATTGACAAATTATTGTCTTGAGCGGTGACCAGCAACAATGTATGAGATATCTAGGTTTTTAACATTCTGGCCAGCATTTGGTTGCCACCTTTTTCCCCATTATGTGGCAGTTTTATGATTTTAGGAATCTTTTTACATTTTTCCATATAGAAAAGCATGCATGCACATGCATACTTCCAGGGCTGTTACCACATATGAGCACGGTGTGAAAACACAGGCTTTACCCAACCTCAAGTCTCCCGGGTGAGACACCCGTCATGTGTCCACATATTTCTACTCCCTCAACTGGGACTTGTGCCTTCACCCTTCCCAAACCTGGACTTCCCCTGGTCTAATATGATTGTTCTGCTATCCCCTACCTCCCAGACTGGGACTAGCCTTCATTCTGTGCCTGTGCACAGCGGCTGCTTGCTAGGCAGTCCCACCCAGGCCTCGCCAACCCCCCATCTCCCATGTTCATTTCTCTAATGGCTCTGGGGACCTGGAACATTCTACACACCTAGGCATACACTCTGCAGCCTTCCCATTGTTGTTATTTTTAGTGTACTCTGGTAAGTATGTAATGATAACTCATTTTGGTCTTAATTTTTATTTTCTTGATAGCTCGTGATTTTAACATCTTTTAAGTTTTATGTTTTTTGTTTCCATCCCTATATTATCTTTGGTGAAATAGCACTTTATGTCTTTCGTCCATTTTCTTATTGGGTGGATTATTTCTTTACCATTGAGTAGTTTTTTGTTTGTTTGTTTCTTTTTTTTTTTAATTGAGAATAGGAGAGATACAGAGATATACTCCCGAATGCTCCAAAATGGGGATCCACATGCATCACCCATCTGGGGCCATGCTCCTAACCAAGCTATTTTTAGTGCCTGAGGTTGAGGCTTCACAGAGCCATTCTCAGTGTGAGTTGATGTGCTGGAATCAATTAAGCCATGGCTGTGGGAAGGGAATAGAGAGAAAGAGAGAGAGAGAGAGAGGAAGTGAGAGAGAGAGAGAGAGAAGGGAGAGGGGGAGGAGTGGAGAAGGAAATGGTCGTTTTTCTTGTGTGCCCTGACTTAGAATCCAACCTGGGACTTCCACAGACCCATCCAGGCTCTACTGGTAAGCCAAATGGCCAGGGGCACCATTGAATTTTAAAAATTCTTTATAGATCCTAGATAGGAGTTCTTTATCAGATAATGTGGTTTGCCAATATTTTCCCCAGAATGTAGCTTTTTCTTTATTTTTCTTAACAAGAGTTTTCACCAAACAAAAGATTTCATCCTGTGAAACTCTTCAGGCTGATATCCCTTTGATTCACTCAACAATAATTTTGTTGCTCTCAGAGTGCCCATACCCAATGGACAATTACAACAATTCATTCTGAACTCTAAAAGATCAGAGGCAGATTAAGGTCGGTTAAGACCCTGGGTGCAGAAGAAAATATTGGGCTCCTAAAATAGAGAGACAAGGAAAATAAAAATAGATGTTAACCATATTTTTAAATAAATAAAAAATATTATGTACTATTAATTTTAAAATTGCACATATGAAACCAAACTTGGTATCACTAGAAAAAAGTGTAAAGTTTGGGTTTTGCAGAGCCCTTCAGAAGGTGGTGCCCAGGGTGCACGCCAGATGTGTCTGCCATTAAATCCGCCTCTGTGAAAGACACATTCCCCTATATATCACTTTAATATGCTTTACATCAGAATTTTAAGTATTATATTTACAGAGCAATATATGCAAAGTATTTATTAGAATGCATAGGCTATTAAAATTTCCATGTTTTTCACTTTTTGAATTATCACCTATTTTGTTGACATGCCATTTTAATTTTTGATTCTGAACTCTTTGTGTGTGTGTGTGTGTGTGTTTCAATGTAACCGTGGAAGCATTTTTTTCCTCCAAGAGAAGATTATTTTTATAACCTTTAATTTTTTATAGAAATTATATAAAGAAAATAATGGTATAAGGCCCTCAGGGGCAAAGAGTGTGTTATATAAACTCTTGTGTATGAAATTAATCTATATTATATCTAATTGTGACTTTGAAATTTTAGCGTTAAGTGATCTTTCTGTTATATAAATAGAAAGATATAAAGTAAACAGAAGATTAAATGTTAGGAAAAAAAGAATAATATATTTATTAACAATAATACAACTTACGGATAAAGTTGAACTGCCTGACCAGGTGGTGGTGCAGTGGAAGGAGCATCAGGCTAGTACTAAGAGAACCCAGGTTCAAAACCCTACAGTCACTGACTGGCTTGAAAATGAGTTCATATGACTTGAGGGCGGGTTCAACAGCCTGAGTACAGGGTCCCTGACTTGAGCGTGGGATCATAGATGTGACATCATGGTCACTGGCTTGAGCCCAAAGGCTTGAGCAGGGGTTCACTCCCTTTGCTGTAGCCCCTCCCATGCCATCAAGGTGCATGTAAGAAAGCAATCAATGAACAACTAAAGTGCTGCAATAAAGAATTGATGCCTCTCATCTCTCTCCTTTCCTTCTCTCTGTCCTTCTCTCTGTCTCTGTCACAAAAAGAAAAACAAACAAACAAAAACCCAGGTTGAACTAAATGCAGGCCTTAATGTTTAAGGTAAGGAGGTAATCTGAATTGGAAATTATATTCTAGTTTAGTGAATTGACATCAAGAATTATAATTGGATAAAAACTTCATGGTTCAGAATTACACAAATGAGAACACTTTTCTCATATGTAGCAAGAAATATAATGATTGTCAAGAATTTATTGCTTTTGGGGGGAGAGGACTAAATAAAGACAAAGATAAGGTGACAGAAATGATTGGATTTTAGATGATGGGCACGCAACACAATCAGCAGTTCAGATGCTTGGAGATGTTTACCTGAAACCTATGTATTATTAATGATCAATGTCACCCTATTAAATTTAATTTCAAAATAAAAAAACCTAAAAAGAAAAAAATTATTGCTTAAGATGTCATTTTCATTATTTTTCTATTAGTGAATGTAGTGTTTTCAATACATTACACCCTTTAAGACAACTACTGTAGAAATCCAAACATATAAACATTATATATATTCTTAGAATTTATATAATGTTCTAACTACATAATTTCAATATTCTAACTACATAATTTATAAATTATTTTTATCTTAGAAAAATTAATTAGTGCTTATGACACACATAACATTTTAGAAAATGATTATTTTCTAGTTAATATTTCTCACTTATAAACTAAACAGATTATTTATGTCTCACAAAAAAAATAAACTATATACATGTCTCCATGAAAGTGGAAAAACAATATAAAATAAGGCTTTTTCAGGGTGTTTTTGTTAACATGCTTTGAAGGAATTGTCACTCTTTTGTAAATAACATTTTTAAACTACTCATGTTAGTGACTAATCTCTAAGAGTGATAAAAGATTGTTAGAGGTTTAATGAAGTTATTAAATTATGTTGACCAAGACATCCTTTGAAAAATTGATTGTAGACCAGCATTGTCCAAAACAACACTCTAAGATTATGAATCGAGTGAGCACTTCAAATGTTTTCTATGCAACTGGAGGAGCAAAAACTTTAATTTATTTGAATGTAATTAATAAAAATTTAAATGTAAGTAGCCACATGTATTAAGTAACTACCATATTGAACAGCACAGGTTTAGACAAATGTTGAGTTTTAATCATATACCTCAGGTTTTTTTCAACAAAATTTCTTTCAGAGAACTAGAGAAAATTCAGAATAGTTAATGTTTTCTTAAAACCCAAACTTGAATGTCTGGCATATAAGAACCATTCAATATTACTTTTTTCCATTTCTTTGTTATTTTATATTATGAAATTCCATATATATAGGTATATATCGTTTACCACCATATATATAGGTGGTAAGCAAAATTTAAATATAACACTTGTTTTTAGAATGATTAGGAAATATGCAATAGTGAAAAAATTTTGTGTGTTAGTTGAAATAGATTCCTTTAAAGTTTTCTACATAACAATATGGTATTGGGGAAAAAATACCCTCGCACTTTTCTCCCCAAAAGTGAGGTGGGAATGTCATCATCTTACATATAATATTGTGACTTTATTAAATTAAACTCGATAAAATTTTAATTTTTATAGTTTAACCATGAGCAACTAATGGAAATTTTATTTATTTTAATAGATTAATTGGGAAAAAGACATGCTGAGCTGATGAAGGCCAAAGCACACTTTGCAATCTAGTTACCCCAAATTATTACACGTTATTTCCAGAAAGTATACTTTAGGGATAAAATAAACCAAAATAATTATATTAACTGGTGTCATCCTAATATATTCGATCAAAAAAAGTGTTTATATGAAGCTACATGTGAACATGCACACACACACACACACACACACACACGTGCGCGCGCGCATCTCAGACCTTGCTTCTAGACTGCAACATAGAGACTGGATTTCTATACTCTATAACATGAATATGACCTAAAAATATTTTTTAAAATAACAGTTTCAATTTCTCCCAGTTAATATATGGCTTAAATTTGCTGATAGCATAAATTAAAATTCAAAATGTTTCTTTCAGTCAGGAAGAATTTATGGTTTAATTGTATTCATACTATATACCTAACCACCTCTGCGGCCCTTAGAAGTACAGGGATGGAATCTTCAGTAGGGCAATCAGACTGACTGCTTCTTACTATAGAAAGCATCCTCCCAGTCCCAAGGGTTTAGAAGTTCAAAACTGTCAATGCTTGTTTACAAATAAAGTAATATATAGACACAGAAGTAACAGAAGACAGGGAGACAGCATGACTACTAGTTTCAAGGAGAAATAGAATGATTGATTAGAGGAGTCTTATGACCTGCACCAGCTAGTTTAGGATTTCCTTTGTCTTGGTGGGTGGAAAACCCAAGACATGACATCCAGGGAGGGTCTATGAAAGAAAATAAAGCAACATGATGGACCTAAAGCCGCATGCCTGGGACATGTCTCTGGGATGCTGCTGAGAACCCCGAGAGTATTTCAGATAAAGGAAGAAAATAGTGGTAAAAGGATGATAGTGTTCCTGGGTGTGTGGGGAGGCAGCAAAGACAAATTTGAAGCACTGGTGGGCTCCTTAGACAGGGCTGTGCCATGAGCTACACCCCGATAGATGACACATCTGCAGGCTAAAATCTGGGCTCAACCTTCATGTAGCCAATGAAAATTGACATTTCCCATATCCCAAGGTTAGCTTAACAGTAATTAAAGCATCACATTGCACACAAATCTTTCCATTATAATTTAAGTGGATTTTATGCTATTTTAAAAACCATCTAGTTTCCACTGTGAATAATGAATACAAATAAAGTTGAATGTCAAACTTAGAATACAAATGAAATAAGAAAACCTGTAAATGTCCCAAACGCATACCCCCCCCCCCCCCGTAATCCCCAAGTCTCAGGTGTTTGCTGCTAACCCCATGTCCTTATCAGTGGTTGCTCTGGTTGGTTTTTGATGGCAGGCCACCTCAATGAGCCACTTCTGCTCCATTAAGAATGATAAAGTGCTTTCTACTCTGAGATATCCTTCCAGCTTCCACAGAGTTTCATTCATCTTTCTCAATAGCTATATTAGACAGCTCCAGGAGGATTTCTGAGGAGATAGACACACCTACTCTGAAATTGCAAGGTTTTCCAGACATGATTATTGTATTTTATAACCTCTGAAAGAATGGGGAGTTTGCTTGGTTCATTTTTTTACCCCTTCCATCAATGTGCTTAAAAATGTCCCTCACTCCGAATTCTTTGGAGAGGCCAGTTATAGTTATGCTCTCCTCCAGTAATGGATGTGATATTGGCATATTCTGACTC
The DNA here is from genome assembly GCF_036850765.1 of Saccopteryx bilineata. Classification (NCBI taxonomy): domain Eukaryota; kingdom Metazoa; phylum Chordata; class Mammalia; order Chiroptera; family Emballonuridae; genus Saccopteryx; species Saccopteryx bilineata. Next base: position 156,861,779 of record NC_089492.1, read on the forward strand.
TAAGTAACACAACAGAAGGTTTACATAGCACATCTAACTCATCTCATAGTTGTTCCTTGAACCAGGAAGGGGAATTGGGAACAGCTTTACACAGGCTTGCTTGAAGAATAATGCAAAAAAAAAAAAAAAAGGTTGTGATCTCATAATTCCATTTATTAGTGCATGGGGGAGGGACAGATTTGAGTGGGTATCTTTTGCTTTCACCATGAATATCAGAGGCAGATACCAGGGAAAGAAGCCTGTAGCTCTGCTGTCACTCATTGTAATGCAGAAAGGCCTAGTAACAGGGATGTGCTTTTAGTTTTTTATTATCACTGGACTGAAAAGCATTAATATTGTCATACAGATGGTCACCTATGTTGGAAGCTTATGAAAGAACTCTAAATTGTGGAAAGATTATTCTAAATTTAGGAAAGCATCACTGCCTAATGCTATAGGTGGAGTCATGCTGCTAAACTATTAGTGGTTTTTTAATTCAAACACCTGTTCTGCCCGTACAATACATAAAAAAGCTCTTATTTATTGCTTGCATCCCCAGTTTGGATTTAATCTTACTATAAATTCATTTCATGTTAATTTATGTGCAAACAAAGACACACACATTTTAAATATCCAAAATGCTGGAAATAAACTTATTTTTAATTTTGAGCTTGTTTTCCATTTGTCAACCAGTAAATGAAAGGACTGAATAAATCATGCTCTAATTGCCAGCGGTGCTAAATTTAGTGTGAGATCTGGAATCCTTTTGATCAAAACCGCTGAATATAAAATCATCCTCAGCTCTCTAGGCATCTTTATCCGCCTTTCTATTCTCCATCTGTCAGTCACCTGGGAATTTGTGAACTATTCCATATGTCAAGCTTGTCAATCACAATGGGATGTGGGAACTATCTGCCTACTGCATAGGAATTCTTGTTAAAAAATTAATCTGCATATAACTAGTAGTTTTATATTTTGAAATATATTTGCTATATATATAAGGTTAATGGAAATAAATGATACTTATATAGTACAGATCAAAAGTCTTCATTTAAATAACATTTATAAGTATGTGTTATATATCTTGTTACCTATAGTCAGTATAATGTGCATGCACAATATAACATTTAAAAATAGAATGCCCCTTTTATGGAAACACTGCATCTGACAGCAACCTATCTTCAAGTACTTACATTATATATATATATATATATATATATATATAGTTAAAAATAATAAACTCATTTTGATATCCACAAATTCATCAAGATAGTTCTGAGAGAAAAAAATTGTGCACTAATGGCACTTTATTTTAAACTTAAACATATCTAAAATATTAAAACATCTAATTTAAATAAAATCATACTCATCACATCATCATTGAATCTCTGTACAGTAATATATTATTTTGAACCAATTAGAAAAAAAGAAAAATAGAGAAATTTTGTGACTGAATGTAGAATGTGTGGAAGAAAAGGGGCCAGATACTAAAATTGTCAAACTGAGGGGAGGTCAGCATGGTGAGCTTTACAAACTAAGCAACTGCAAGAAACCACATAGGATGGTCTAAACATAAAACTTCCTAAAGAGAGCCATGGTGGGAAGTCATATCCTAGGCTGGTGTCTTCCTAGATTTTTTTTTGTGTGTATTTTTCTGAAGTGAGAAGTGGGGAAGCAGAGAGACAGACTCCTGCATACACCTGACTGGGATCCACCTGGTAAGCCCACTAGGGGGTGATGCTCTTCCCATCTGGGCCATTGCTCAGTTGCAACCGGAGCCATTCTAGTGCCTTAGGTGAAGGCCATGAAGCCATCCCCAGTGCCCGGGCCAACTTGCTCCAATGGAGCCTTGGCTGCAGGAGGGGAAGAGAGAGACAGAGAGAAAGGAGAGGGGGAGGGGTGGAGAAGCATATGGACACTTCTCTTGTGTGCCCTGGCCAGGAATCAAACCTGGGACATCTACATGCTTGACCGATGCTCTACCACTGAGCCAACCAGCAGGGCTTCCTCCTAGGTTTTTGAGTGAGCCTGTCCATTGTCTTTCCTGCATCTAAGGTAACAAACCCTTGGAATGTCAGAGTAATGTTCTTTTTCTGGACCCCTGAGCCAACTCTTCCCCTATATCCGGTGCATGAGAGCAGGAGACCACAGAATTCCTCATTGTTATTTTGTTCCCACATACCATATCTCTATGTGCTGTAAATGTTAACTCTTAAATTTCAGAGAATTCACAGCTTTGCTTTCACTCTCCCCCAATCTACCACCAATGGATTTTATATAATTCTCTTATGTCTCCTCTTGATTCTCATGTATAAAATAAGCTGCAAAACTGCCATTCTCTAGAGCATTTTCTCAATTCATTGAAATTTTGCTTCCCTGTAATGGTTGTTAACTCATAAAAACTCTCTATAGGTTTGGAAATTTCTTATTCTGATTAATGCTTATATATCAACCTCATTTAATTTGAGTTGTTTATATATTACATATTTTAACTATATTCAATTCTGATAGAATTTGAGTTGAAATAAAGAAAAACTAATAACATTTTAGAAAAATATCAACACAGCATCATGGAAAAAATGATAATGACTCTAGAAACCTATGGACGGATCTTATGCTGTGTGACCTTGAACTTTTCAGTGTCTGAGGTTTCACATATGTTATATGTGGGCATGAACAGGTATTAATCTACAAAGTTTTGAAGAATATTATATAAATAAGAAACCTAAAAAATGCCTGGAAAAGAACTGAATAAATGTTACCTACTGTATCATGCAGGTCAGTATCCATTCCAGGCAGTTTTCAAGGAGAAATTACTACAAAGAACTACCTATAAAGATGTTGAAATAGATGAAAAACATTAAATTCATTTGCGCCATGCAACTTCTGGAAATCAATCATTTTTCTCCCACATTTAATGCCCTTCAGCATTTTTTCATTGTTCTGAAAAAGGAAGGAGGTCATTTGAAATGTCCTCCAAGGCTCTGAAAGCAAAGCTCCCATTAGTTCTGAAGTTGTTATTTTACCCTATCCTCTCATAAAGTCTCCATCTTCTTTCTACCCTGAAAAGTGGCTTTTTCCCACAAGGCCATACCTCCTGGATTCCCTTTCTACCTACCCTAGATCCAAATATTCTTCAGATCTCAGTTCAAGTATCACTTTGTTGGCTTCCTCCTTCGTCTGTGCCCTCAATGTTCCTGTGCTAATTCCCAGTGCTTTATAATCAATCACTAAATATTCACATTGAAGATGGATCTGTACTTCTGTCCTTTACTTATTTATTTATTTGAGAGAGTTTTTTAAAAATCACACTGCTCTTTTATGCAATGAACATCCCCATTTAACAGAGTATTGAATCATACACAAAAAAGACAAGAAAAAGAGAGAGAGAGAGAGAGAGAGAGAGAGAGAGAGAGAAAGAGAAATTTCTTCAGACAAGCCAGTGCAGAAATGCACATTATACATTATTGTTAGCATGAAGAGGGAAGGGGGTAAAAAGGAAGCAGAAGGAAAAGCAAGGTGCTCAAACCACTAGACATTGCAAAACATTCAGATATTTGGGATTAAAATAAAATTTAAATGGAAACAATATTTCTCCTGCTGGATTATAAATTCCATGTCAAGTACTCAGTCTGACTTGCCTCTCATTGAGACCAGGAAGGGCACATAATAAGTGACCAGTATATACTGATTGAATAAATGACCTGTATTAATGAGTATGTGGTCAAATCAATAAATAATAAAGAAATGATTATTTGTGCAAATTTTATAACTGCAATAACTAAGCAGCTAAACATCGTTATTTAAATTAAATTAAATAAATTTTAAAATAGATATAATTGTATTCAGACAAACTTAATAAACATAGTTGCATTTGACTTAGATGGAATGTCTACAACACTGTGGAGCAATTTCTAATTCGACATGTGGTGTTAGTGACACCTTTAGTATTCAACCAAAGTAATTTTCTATATACCTCTAATATTTTCTACCATGATATAAATCTAAGATATAATGTATATCTTTCCTAAAAAGCTGTTTGGTCTTTGAATACCTGAACTAAATCTTTTTTGCTTTTGTTTCTCCAGTGCAGGAGTCGGGAAGCTTTTTGGCTGAGAGAGCCATGAACACCACATATTTTAAAATGTAATTCCATGAGAGCCATACAACGACCAGTGTACATCACACATTATCCAATAAAAATTTGGTGTTGTTCCGGAGGACAGTTGTGATTAGCTCCAGCCACCCGCAACCATGAACATGAACGGTAGGAAATGAATGGATTGTAATACATGAGAATGTTTTATATTTTTAACATTATTTTTTTTTTATTAAAGATTTGTCTGCAAGCCAGATGCAGCCACCAAAAAGCTACATCAGGCTTGCAAGCCATAGGTTCCTGATCCCTGCTCTAGTGCTTAACATGGTGCCTAATACATATGAGGTTATTATATAGTGTTTATTGTTTTTTCTGTGGTTGCAGTATTCAAATGCTTATAAACTGTTTCTGTTTCATTGATCTTAGTGGGACTGTTTGCTATACTATCTTTCATTGTCACAGACCACGTACCCATTTTCGTTCTTCTTGGCTTTTTATAATGAAAATAAATTCCAATAATTGCAATAAGACTAGAGAAGAGTGTGTGGTCAGGTCAAAGTAAATTCATCAGGAATATAAAGGAGAGAGGGAAGAGAGAGAGAGAAAAGAAAGAAGGAAAGAAAGAATGAAAGAAAGAAAGAAGGAAGAGAGGGAGGGAGGGAGGGAGGGAGGGAGGGAGGGAGGAAGGAAGGAAGGAAGGAAGGAAGGAAGGAAGGAAGGAAGGAAGGAAGGGGAAGGGAAGGGAAGGAAGGAAAGGGAAGGAAGGAAGGAAGGAAGGAAGGAAGGAAGGAAGGAAGGAAGGAAGGAAGGAAGGAAGGGAAGGAAGGGAAGGAAGGAAGGGAGGGGGGAGAGAGGGAGGGAGAGAGGAGAAAGAAAGAAAGAAAGAAAGAAAGAAAGAAAGAAAGAAAGAAAGAAAGAAAGAAAGAAAGAAAGAAAGAAGAAAAAGGAGGGGAGAGGAGAAAGGAGGGGAAGGGAAGGGAGATGAGGGAAGGAAAAAAGGAAGGATGAAAAAGAAGGATGGAAGAAAGGATGGAAGGAAGGAAAAAAGGAAAGTAGCCTGAATAGGTGGTGGCACCAGTAGACAGAGTGTTAGCCTGGGATGCAGAAGAGCCTGGTTTGAAACCCCAAAGTTGCCAGCTTATGTGCAGGGCTGCTGGCTTGAGCATGGGATCACAGACATGACCAAATGATCATTGGTTTGAGTCCAAAGGTCACTGGCTTGAAGCCCAAGGTCACTGGCTTGAGCAAGGCATCACTCAATCTGCTGAAGCCTCCTGGTCAAGGCACATATGAGAAAGAAATCAATGAACAACTAAGGTGTTACAACAAACAATTGAGGCTTATCTCTCTCTCTTTCCGTCCTTCTCTCTGTCTCTCTCAATAAAAAAAAAAAAAAGAAAAGAAAAGAAGGCCCTGGCCGGTTGGTTCAGCGGTAGAGCGTCGGCCTGGCGTGCGGGGGACCCAGGTTCGATTCCCAGCCAGGGCACATAGGAGAAGCGCCCATTTGCTTCTCCACCCCCCCTCCTTCCTCTCTGTCTCTCTCTTCCCCTCCCGCAGCCAAGGCTCCATTGGAGCAAAGATGGCCCGGGCACTGGGGATGGCTCCTTGGCCTTTGCCCCAGGCGCTAGAGTGGCTCTGGTCGCAGCAGAGTGATGCCCTGGAGGGGCACGCCTGGTGGGCGTGCCAGGTGGATCCTGGTCGGGCACATGCGGGAGTCTGTCTGACTGTCTCTCCTTGTTTCCAGCTTCAGAAAAATACAAAAAAAAAAAAAAAAAGAAAGAAAGAAAGAAAAAGAAAAGAAAGGAAGGAAGAAGAAAGGCAGGGAAAAAAGACAATAAGAAAGAAGAAAAAAAGGAAAACAGAAAAAAGAAGAAAGACGGAAGGTAGGAAGGAAGAAAAGAAGGGAGAAAAAGGAAGAAAAAAAGCAATTTTTTTGGCCCTGGCTGGTTGGCTCAGTGGTAGAGCGTCGGCCTGGTGTGAAGTCCCAGGTTCGATTCCTGGCCAGGGCACACAGGAGAAGCGCCCATTTGCTTCTCCACCCCTCCCCCTCTCCTTCCTCTCTGTCTCTCTCTTCCCCTCCCGCAGCCAAGGCTCCATTGGAGCAAAGATGGCCTCTGCCCCAGGCGCTAGAGTGGCTCTGGTCGCAACAGAGCGACGCCCCAGAGGGGCAGAGCATCACCCCCTGGTGGGCAGAGCCTCGCCCCTGGTGGGCGTGCCGGGTGGATCCCGGTCCGGCGCATGTGGGAGTCTGTCTGATTCTCTCTCTGCGTTTCCAGCTTCAGAAAAATACAAAAAAAAAAAAAGCAATTTTTTTAGAAAAAAATAAATTATTTCTAATTAACATCAGAAACACCTTGTAATCTTGCTCTTACACAACATTATTATTTTATTTAATAAAAAATAGCAACACTGGGTAACCTGAAATATTGTCTAGTGATATTTGAATAAAACAATTAAAAACATATCTCAGCACATCTGTCAGTTATCTATTTGAGCAAAAGTAGAATAAGAAGTAGAAAATAAAGTAACAAAGTGCAAATCTAAAAACAGAAAGATAAATTTAAAAATTAATATTACCTTATCATTATCACTTACTATTTATTTTCTGTGATATGGTTATAGTCCGTTTAGTCAAAAAGGTCACCAAGCCTGACCAGGCAGTGGTGCTTCCGGTAGAGCATCGGACTGGGATGCGGAGAACCCAGGTTTGAGACCCTGAGGTTGCCAGCTTGAGCACAGGCTCATCTGGTTTGAGCAAAGCTCATCAGCTTGGACCCAAGGTCGCTGGCTCAAGCAAGGGATTACTCGGTCTGCTGTAGCCCTACGGTCAAGGCACATATAAGAATTCAATCAATGAACAACTAAGGTGTTGTAATGAAAAACTAATAATTGATGCTTCTCATCTCTCTCCATTCCTGTCTGCCTGTCCCTATCTATCTCTTTCTCTGACTCTCTCTCTGTCTCTGTAAAAAAAAAAAAAAGAAAAGAAAAGAAAAAAAAGGTCACCAAATATTAGTGATGTAATATTTGCAAATTAAACATGGTTTTATTAAAAGTGCATAACTTCATGTTAGAAATACAAAAAAATTAAAGTTAGAAACTATTTACATGACATTAAAGGTTAAATGTAAAATAAATAATAATATTAATAGATATACAAAGGCCATTAATTTAAATTTTTAATGATTTCTTCATTTTACAGAGAATAGAGAGAGGGAGAAAGGGAGAGAAAGAGAGAGAGAGGGAGAGAGAGAGAAGGGGGAAGGAGTAGGAAGCATATGTGCCTTGAGCAGTCAAGCCCTGTGTTTCAAAATGCCCACGTCAGTGTTTCAAGCCAACACTTTATTTACTACATCATCATAGGTCAAGCAAGACCATTAATTTAATTTAATTCCCCTCTGATATAAACATTCTTTTTTAAATTGAATTTATTGGGGTGACACTGATTAATAAAATTATACAAATTTCAGGCATTCAATTATGTAATACAGCATCTGTAGGTGGTATTGTGCGTTTGTCACCCCAAGTCAATTTTCCTTCCACACCATTTAGCTCCCTGAAACACTTTTTTTATAAATTATTATTAATTTTAATGAGGTGACATCAATAAATCAGGGTACATATGTTCAAAGAAAATATGTCCAGGTTATCTTATCATTCAATTATGTTGCATACCCATCACGGAAAGTCAGATTGTCCTCCGTCACCTTCTATCTAGTTTTCTTTGTGCCCCACCCCCTCCGCCTTCCACTTTCCCTCCCCCCTGCCCCATAACCACCACACTCTTGTCCATGTCTCTTAATCTCGGTTTTATGCCCCACTTATGTATGGAATCATGCAGTTCTTGGTTTTTTCTGATTTACTTATTTCACTCCAAATAATGTTATCAAGATCCAACCATTTTGTTGTAAATGATCCGATGTCATAATCTGTATGGCTGAGTAGTATGCCATAGTGTTTATGTGCCACATCTTCTTTATCCAGTCATCTATTGAAGGGCTTTTTGGTTGTTTCCATGTCTTGGCCACTGTGAACAATGCTGCAATGAACATGGGGCTACATGTGTCTTTACGTATCAATGTTTCTGAGTTTTGGGAGTATATACCCAGTAGAGGGATTGCTGGGTCATAAGATAGTTCTATTTTCAGTTTTTTGAGGAACCACCATACTTTCTTCCATAATGGTTGTACTACTTTACATTCCCACCAACAGTGAATGAGGGTTCCTTTTTCTCCACAGCCTCTAAAACATTAGCTATTACCTGTCTTGTTGATGATAGCTAATCTAACAGGTGTGAGGTGCTATCTCATTGTAGTTTTGATTTGAATTTCTCTAATAACTAATGAAGATGAGCATCTTTTCATATATCTGTTGGCCATTTGTATTTCTTCCTGGGAGAAGTGTCTGTTCATGTTCTCTTTCCATTTTTTTATTTGATTGTTTGTTTGTTGTTGAGTTTTATGAGTTCTTTGTATATTTTGGATATTAGGCCATTATCTGAGCTGTTGTTTGAAAATATCATTTCCCATTTAGTTGGCTGTCTGTTTATTTTGTTGTCAGTTTCTCTTGCTGAGCAAAAACTTCTTAGTCTGATGTAGTCCCATTCATGTATCATTGCCTTCGCTTCTCTTGCCTTTGGAGTCATATTCATAAAATGCTCTTTAAAACCAAGATGCATGAGTTGAGTACCTATGTCTTCTTCTATGTACTTTATTGTTTCAGGTCTTATATTTAGGTCTTTGATCCATTTTGAATTAATTTTAGTACAAGGGGACAAACTGTAATGGAGTTTCATTCTTTTACATGTGGCTTTTCAGTTTTCCCAGCACCATTTGTTGAAGAGGCTTTCTTCATTGTGTGTTGTTGGCTCCTTTATCAAAAATTATTTGACCATATATATGTGGATTTAATTCTGGACTTTCTATTCTGTTCTATTGGTCTGAGTGTGTACTTTTCTGCCATACCATGCTGTTTTGATTGTCGTGGCTCTATAATATAGTTTGAAGTCAGGTATTGTAATGCCCCCAGTTTCATTCTTTTTCCTTAGGACTGCTTTGGCTATTTGGGGTTTTTTATAGTTCCATATAAATCTGATCACTTTTTGTTCCGTTTCTTTAAAAAATGTCATTGTAATTTTGATGGGAATTGTATTAAATTTGTATATTGCTTTGGGTAATATGGCCATTTTGATTATATTTATTCTTCCTATCCAAGAACAAGGAATATTTTACCATCTCATTGTATCTTTTTATTATTGTATTTCTACAATGCTTTGTAGTTTTTGTTATATAGGTTCTTGACATTCTTTGTTATGTTTATTCCTAGGTATTTTTTGTTGTTGTTGTTGCAATCATGAAGGAGATTTTTTTTCTTTGAGTTCTGTTTCTAATGTTTCATTGTTGGCATATAGAAAGGCTTTGAATTTTTATATATTAATTTTGTATCCTGCAACCTTACTGTATTGGTTTATTGTTTCTAGTAATCTTTTTGTGGAGTCTTTCGGGTTTTCGATGTATAGGATCATATCATCTGCAAAAAGTGATACCTTTACTTCTTCTTTTCCAATGTGGAATGCCTTTTATTTCTTCATCTTGTCCGATTGCTCTGGCTAGAATTTGTAGCACCACATTAAATAAGAGTGAAGAGAGTGGACAACCGTGTGTTGTTCCTGATTTAAAGAGGAAAGTCCTCAGTTTTCTCCCATTTAATATGATGTTAGCTGATGGTTTATCATATATGGCCTTGATCATGTTGAGATATTTTTCTTCTATACTCATTTTGTTGAGTGTCTTAAACATAAAGTTGTGTTGTATATTATCAAATGCCTTTTCTGCATCTATTGATAAGATCATGTGATTTTTGTACTTTCTTTTGTTGGTATGGTGTATTACATTAACTGTTTTACGTATGTTGAACCATCCTTGAGATTGTGGGAAGAATCTCACTTGATCAAGATGTAGTATTTTTTTAATATGTTGTTGTATTCGATTTGCTAGTATTTTAGCATCTGTGTTCATTAGAGATATTCCTCTGTAGTTTCCTTTTTTTGTCATTCTTGCCAGGTTATGTTGGCCTCATAAAATGTGTTTGGAAGTATTGCTTCTTCTACAATTTTTTGGAAGACTTTGAGTAAAATAGGAACCAAGTCTTCTTTGAATGTTTGATAGAATTCACTAGTATAACTGTTGGGCCTGGACTTTTATTTTTGGGGAGGTTTTTAATATTTTTTTCTATTTCCTCCCTGCTAATTGGTCTGTTTAGGCTTTCCGCTTCTTCATGACTCAGTCTAGGAAGGTTGTATTGTTCTAGGAATTTATCCATTTCTTCTAGATTGTTGAATTTGGTGGCATATAGTTTTTCATAGTATTCTACAATAATTCTTTGTATATCTATGATGTCTGTGGTGATTTCTCCTCTTTCATTTTGGATTTTGTTTATATGAATCTTTTCTCTTTTTTCCTTGGAGAGTCTTGCCAAGGGTTTGTAAATATTGTTGATCTTTTCAAAGAACCAGCTCCTTGTTTTATTAATTTTTTTCTATAGTTGTTCTCTTCTCTATTTTATTTATTTCTCTCTGATTTTTTTTATTTTCTTTCTTCGGCTGGTTTTGAGTTGTCTTTGTTCTTCTTTTTCTAGTTCCTTAAGGTGTGAAGTTAAGTGGTTTACTTGGGCTCTCTTTTGTTTGTTCATATAGGCCTGAAGTGATATGAAATTCCCTCTTATTACTGCTTTTGCTGCATCCCAGAGATTCTGATACATCGTATTGTCATTTTCATTTGTCTGTATATATCTTTTGATCTCTGCACTTATTTTTTTTTTGACCCATTCATTTTTTAAAAGTATGTTGTTTAGTTTCCACATTTTTGTGGGGGGTTTTTTCTCTCTTTTTTGCAGTTGAATTCTAGTTTCAAGCCTTTATGATAAGAAAATATACTTGGTACAATTTTGATTTTTCTGAATTTGCTGATGTTATTTTTGTAGCCCAACATATGGTCAATTCTTGAGAATGTTTTATGTACACTAGAGAAAAATGTGTATTCTGTCACTTTGGGATGAAATGTCCTGTAGATGTTTGTCATATCCAGGTGCTCTAGTGTTTCGTTTAAAGCGAATATATCTATATTGATTTTCTATTTGGATAAACGATCTAGAGCCATCAGCAGTGTATTGAGGTCTCTAAGTATGATTGTATTTTTATCAGTTCTTGTTTTTAGGTCAATAAGTAGCTGTCTTATATATTTTGGTGCTCCTTGGTTTGGTGCATATTTATTAAGAATTGTTATGTCTTGGCCCTGGCCGGTTGGCTCAGCGGTAGAGCGTCGGCCTGGCATGCGGGGGACCCGGGTTTGATTCCCAGCCAGGGCACATAGGAGAAGCGCCCATTTGCTTCTCCACCCCCCTCCTTCCTCTCTGTCTCTCTCTTCCCCTCCCGCAGCCAAGGCTCCATTGGAGCAAAGATGGCCCGGGTGCTGGGGATGGCTCCTTGGCCTCTGCCCCAGGCGCTAGAGTGGCTCTGGTTGCGGCAGAGCGACGACCCAGAGGGGCAGAGCATCACCCCCTGGTGGGCAGAGCATCGCCCCTGGTGGGCATGCCAGGTGGATCCCGGTTGGTCGCATGGGGGTCTATCTGACTGTCTTTCCCCGTTTCCAGCTTCAGAAAAAAAAAAAAAAAAAGAATTGCTATGTCTTCTTGATTCAGTGTCCCCTTAATCATTATGAAATGACCACTTTTGTCAATGAGTACTTTGCTGTCTTGTAGTCAGCATTATTAGATATGAGTATTGCTACACATGCTTTTTTTTTTTGGATGTTATTTGTTTGGAGCATTTCACTTTGAATTTGTTTTTATCCTTGTTGCTTAGATATGTTTCTTGTAGGCAGCATACAGTTGGATTTTTTTTAATTCATTCTGCTACTCGGTGTCTTTTTATTGATGAGTTTAATCCATTTCCATTAAGTGTAATTATTGATACTTGTGGGTTTCCTTTTGCCATTTTATAAATTGCTTTCTGTTAGTTTTGTATCTTGTTTGATTATTCTCTTTTGTTTTTCTATCATTTGTTTTTGTTTGGTTGTATTCTATACTTCTTTCCTCTGTTGCTACCTTTCTTAAGTCATGTGTTTCTGTGGTGGTTTTTTCAAGGGTAGTTACCATAAAGTAATGAAAATGGTACCTACCATGTTCATTGTAGTACACTTTCTTATGAGTGCTTCTGCACTCCATCGTCCTTTGCTACTGTTAATCTTCGTCCTCTCCCCTCCTTTTTTTTTTTGTGGTTTTCACAGTTTAAATTTGGTTTTACTGTGTTCTTCTTGGGGCTTTTACTTGTGGTTTTGTTTTGTTTTGTTCTTTGTATCCGGTTGGAAAACCCCCCTTTAGTATTTCCTGGAGTGGGGGCTTTTGATGACAAATTCCCTCATCTTTTCTGTATCTGTGAATGTTTTTATTTCTCTTTTGCATTTGAAGGATATCTTTGATGGGTATAGTATTCTTGACTGAAAGTTCCTCTCTTTCAGCACTTTAAATATTGTAGTCTACTCTCTTCTAGCTTGTCGAGTTTCTGCTAAGAAATCTGATGATATTTTAATAGGCCTTCCTTTATATGTTGTATTCTTCTTTTCCTTGGCTGCCTTGAAAATTTTTTCTTTGTCGTTGGTTTGTGCCAATTTCATTATGATGTGCCTTGGAGTAGGTTTGTTGGGGTTAAGAAAACTCGGAGTTCTGTTTGCTTTTTGAATTTGAGGCTTTAGTTCTTTCCACAGGCTTGGGAAGTTCTCGTCTATTATTTGTTTAAATATGTTCTCCATTCTGTTTTCTCTCTCTTCTCCCTCTGATATACTTATTATTCTTATGTTAGTCTTTTTGATAGAGTCAGACAATTCCTGTAGGGCTTTCTCATTTTTTTAAATTTTGAGTCTCTCTTTTCTTCTCTTTGTTGTGCAAGTTGCTTGTATTCTGTGTCACTAATCCTACCTTCTATTTGGCCTGTTCTATTAGCTAAGCTTGTTACCTCATTTTTCAGTTCATGATTTGAGTTTTTCATCTCTATTTGATTTGTTTTTATTGTTTCAATTTCCTTGGTAATATATTGTTTGTGTTTGTTGAATTGTTTTCTGAAATCCCTAAATTGCCTTTCTGTGTTTTCTTGTATATCTCTGATATTTTTAGGATTTCTATTTTAAATTCTCTGTTATTTAGTTCCAAGATTTCCAATATATTAAATTTTTTTCCATAGATTTTTTCCTCATCTATCTGTGCTACCTCTTTGTCTTTTATATCCATGATATTCAATTTCCTTTTCTTTAATGGAATCTGAGTGTGGTTTTGTTGATAGCATTAATGAGAAATAATAAAGAATAAAAAGTAAAAAAACAAAAAAATTTATAAAAATTATTATTTCCCTTTTTTTCTTCTCTCCTCTCCCCTCCTCTTTGAGAAAATATTGTGATGAACTGTGAATTATATTATGCTAAATGGAACAAAAACTACCTATAGTGGAGTGCCTGAGTTGGGGAGAAGTGATAAAGGGGCAAAAAAAGGAAGTAGGGACCCACAAAGTGCAAAAAGTTAAAAATTTGGGTCAAGAATAAAATGATTTGCTTGTAAGTGATGGTTGACTAAGAGATATAATGAGAGGGATAAGTGGGACACAGGATAAAGCTAAAAATATACTATTCTATTAAGTGGAGTAAAAAGTAGATAGAATGGAGAGCCAAGGTTTGGGGGAAAGGCTAATGAGTTTAATAGCAAAGTAGAAAGTACCCAAAATGTCACAGAAAAAAATTTGAGTCCCAAATAAAATAATTTGTTTGTCATTGAGGATTGAATGAGAGGAAAAGTAAAGGAGAAAAGAAGAAACTAATAGAGAGGGAGAAAAAAGAGAAAGGGAAAATGGAAAAGAAGAAAAAGAGAGAGAGAGAGTTAAGGGTTTTGGAGTGCAACTCTCATAGAGAGAAAGAAAGAAGAAAAGAAAGAAAATGGGAAATGTAACACTTATGGGTAGTGTAGTTCAAGAAGAGGAAAGAATAAGATGGGCAGAGAATAAAAGGACCAAGGTGGAAGAAAAAAGAAAATAATAGAGACAAGAAGATGAAAGAAACAAAAAAAATGAAAAAAGTTATAAAGTCTGTGGATTTTTCTTGATTTTGAGAGGTTATATTCTTCGTTTTTCTTTCCTCTCCCTATTCCTGGTCGGTAACTCTGTACCCCAGACTCTGCCCCTGTGGTATGCTTTGGTAGAGATTTGCAGTTGGTAAGTCTCTATGGTGATGTCATATATTAGGCTTCAGTCTCGGTGGTAGTTGAGGCTTATTAGCATTTGCAGCCTCCGACAATAAGAGAGTTTGTTTTCCTGGAGCCTCTCTCCTAGTTTCTCCTATCTGAATTAGCAGCCTGATGATCCAGCTATGAGGTTGCCGCTACCTCTGCCTTTGTTTTCAGTATGTGGGACTTCCAGATGCTCCAAAAATAGATTTTTCTGGCTCTGGTTGAAGAATTTGTTGAAATTTGGGGGAGATTTAAAGGTAGCACTCCTCATGGCGGCATTTCTCTGATGTCCTTTGAAACACTTTTAATAGAGTAAAAATTAAAAGAAAATCTTTTATTTGAATCAAATAGTAAAATATTTTTATTAAAATTATATGTAAAGTTAAAATTTTAAATATTAAAAAAGAAAGATAAGGATAAAATTTACACTATTACTATTCTACATTGTAATGTATATTTAAGCCCATGAGATATGATAAGAAAAAAAAATGATGAGAAGAAAATTAGAATGAAAGAGCACACTGACTCTTGGATCATGGCATAAGCTACTTTAAGGATTAAAAACTCTAAAGAAACCATGAAAAAAAATTGAATAAGAGAAAACAGTAAGGTTCCCCATAAAATTTAGGATAAGAATTCAGTTGCTCCAGGACTAACAAAGTAGAAAATCTATGTATAAAGGACCTGATTTGTCAGAGCAACACAAGCTGCAAAATACATGCAAATAAACTTGAATAGAGATGGTCAGAAGATATTTAAAGCAATTTACACATTGTTTTGAAAGATATAATAAATAATTCAGAAACATGCTTTATCAAAGAGAACTATTTAATATTGAAATGTTATCAGTTCCCCAAATCTATAAATTTATCCAATTCCAGTCAAATTTTACACAAAAGTATTTTTGATGCAACTGACAAAAAAATTCTTCATCTGGAAAAAAAATTATTGTAATTGTTTAAAATTGAGAAATATCAGGTTGTGGACTTGTTTTTAAAAATTAAAAATGTATTCTAAAGTGAAAGTAATTAAATTAGTAAGGCATTAGTATAGAAATAGAGTGTCAAATGAACATTATATAAAGAGTATTAAAATAAACCCATATATAAAAAATATACTCAAATTAATGAGGTAAATAAAGAACTGTAAAAAATGTTGTTGGGCATTTTGGAAAATATTTGGATAAAATTAGATTAAATCATAAATATTTAGTTTAATAAAAACTATGAAAACAAACAATAAATGTTGATATTTGAAATGGAGATCATTGCATACATCAGGGTTTTGTTGAGGTCTAAGTAAACCAATACATATAATGTATCAAAAATATAGTAATATTTTATTGTTCTCAGTAGTATTTTTATTGCATCTTGTTTGTCCATCTTGCTTAAAAATACTACTCCCCACACCAAAGTTTTGTCTGACACTTTATACCTATCTCTTCCCCAACTTGAACAAGAACACTAGTATCTGAGTGAAGGTAGTCTGATTCAAAAGCTATTTACTTAGCCATTAGTCTACTCTGGTTCTGGGTTGACTATATAGATAGAAAATGGCAAATTTCAATTTAAAAAGGATGCACTAATTAAAGTAAAAAAATAAGTGACTGCTGGATGATGTCAGAGTAATGGCGGGGTAGGAAGCGATACTGATAAATCTCCCCCAAACCTCAACAAGATCTTCAACCAGAAACAGGAAAACCTATCCTTGGAGCCTCCAGATGTTTTGCAATACACCCAAAGATAGTGATCTAGAGTTTCCTCCAAGTGCCCCGGGAGTGGGGGCCCGCCCGTGTTACTGGACAGAGTGGCAGAGCCAGAGGTCTTTGAGTGGGCAGAAGCCCCAGCTGATTATGCTAGCGGCTCTGACTGACTGAGCCTTACCCAGAGCTCTGTGCTGAGTGGGAATAGAGTGGGGAGTTGCCAGCTCTTTGAGCCTCTTACTATCCAGGCAGAGGCAGCAGCAACCCCATAGCTGGATTCTTAGGGTACTGATTGAGGAAGGAAAGATTAGGAGAGAGGCTCCAGGAACACAAACTCTCTCAATGTTGGAGCCTATAAATGCTGATGAGCCTCGACTGCCAACGAGACTGAAGCACAATACATGACATCGCCATAGAGACTTATCAACTGCAAATCTCTACCTGAGCGTGCCAAAGGGGCAGAACCCGAGGTACAGAGTCACCGACCAGGAAGAAGGAGAGAAAAGAAAAAGCAAGAAGATAACCTCTCAAAATCAGAATAATCCACAGACTTTATAACCTATCCCATTTTAATATATTTGTTCGTTTGTTTCTCTTATCTTCATCCTTGATTTTTTTTCCTCCTCCAATACAGTCGTTTAACTCTACCAGTCTTACTCTCTCCTCTCTTTGAACTACACTACCTATAAGTGTTACATCTCCCATTATCTTTTCTTTCCTCTTCCTTTCTCTCTATGAGGGTTGCACTCCAAAACCCTTAACTCTCTCTCTCTCTCCTCTTTTTTCTTTTTCCTTCTTTTAGTGGTTCCCTCCTTTTTCTCTCTCTCTCTTTCTTTTCTACCTCTATATTAGTTTCTTCCTTTCTCCTTTACGTCTCCTCTCATTCAAACCTCAATAACGAACAAATTATTTTATCTGGGACTCAAACTTATGTTTGTGGCATTTTGGGGGGTTTTTACTTCACCTTTTTAACTCACTAGCAGTGCTCCCATCCCTGGCTCTCCATTTTATCAAGCTCTTGTTCCACTAAATACAATAGTAATTTTTTAATTTGTCCCCCCATTTTCCTGTTTCCCTCTTACTCCTCTCACCATAACTCTTAGTCAACCAACACCTAAGCGCAAATCATTTTATTCTTGATCCAAATTTTTTCATTATTTGCTTTTTGTGGGTCCATACCCCCTTTTTTATTTTTTATTTTATTATTATTTTTTATTATTATTTTTTTCTTACCCCTTTATTACTTTTCCCCAATTCAGGCTCTCCATTACAGGCATTGTTTGTTCTATTAAATACAATATAATTCACAGTTCACCACAAGATTTTCTCAAGAAAGAGGGAAGAGGATAAGAGAGAAAAAAAAGGAGGGGGGGAATAATTTCCTTTTTTTAATTTTAATTTTATTTTATTTTTCTTTATTTCATTATTAATTTTTTTAAAAAACAACTTTTTTCGATTTTTTATTTTTTAACTTTTTATTTTTTATTAAATCTCATTAATACTATCAACAAAACCACCCTCAGATGCCATTAAAGAAGAGAAAATCAAATATCATGGATACAAAAGAAAGAGAGGTAACACAGATAGATGAGGAAAAATCTATGGAGAAAAAATTTAATATATTGAAAACCGTGGAGTTAAATGACAGAGAATTCAAGATAGAAATCCTAAAAACACTCAGAGATATACAAGAAAACACAGAAAGGCAATTTAGGGTGCTCAGAAAACAACTCAATGAACACAAAGAATATATGTCCAAGGAAATTGAACCTTTAAAAACAAATCAAAACAGATGGAAAACTCAATTCATGAGCTGAAAAACGAGGTAACAAGCTTGGCTAATAGAATAGGCCAGATAGAAGAGAGGATTAGTGAAATAGAAGACAAGAAACTTGAGGCACAACAGAGAGAGGAAGAAAGAGACTGAAAAATTTAAAAAAATGAGATAGCCCTACAAGAATTATCTGACTCCATCAGAAAGAATAACATAAGAATAATAGGTATATCAGAGGGAGAAGAGAGAGAAAATGGAATGGAGAACATACTCAAACAAATAATAGATGAGAACTTCCCAAGCCTGTGGAAAGAACTAAAGCCTCAAATTCATGAAGCAAACAGAACTCTGAGTTTTCTTAACCCCAACAAACCTACTCCAAGGCATATCATAATGAAATTGGCACAAACCAACGGCAAAGAAAAAATTATCAAGGCAGCCAGGGAAAAGAAGAATACAACATATAAAGGAAGGCCCATTAGATTATCATCAGATTTCTCAGCAGAAACTCTATAAGCTAGAAGAGAGTGGACCCTAATATTTAAAGTCCTGAAAGAGAGGAACTTTCAGCCATGAATACTATACCCATCAAAGCTATCCTTCAAATATGAAGGAGAAATAAAAACATTCACAGATACAGAAAAGATACGAAAATTTATCATCAGAAAACCCCCACTCCAGGAATTACTAAAGGGGGTTCTCCAATCAAATACAAAGAAAAAAAAAGTAAAGCCACAAATAAAAGCTCCAAGAAGAACACAATAAAACCAAATTTAAACTGTGAAAACCACAAAAAGAAAGGGGGGAGAGGATAGAGATTAACAGTAGCAAAGGACGATGGAGTGCAAAAGTACTCACAAAATAGTTCGCTACAATGAACAGGGTAGGGACCCTTTTCATTACTCAAAGGTAACCACCATTGAAAAAACCACCACAGAAGTACATGAGATAAAAAAGATAGCAACAGAGGAAAGATGTATGGAATACAACCAAATAAAAACAAAAGATAGAAAAACGAAAAAAAAGGATCAAACAAGACACAAAACTAACAGAAAGCAAGATATAAAATGGAAATAGGGAACTCACAAGTGTCAATAATTACACTAAATGTAAAAGGATTAAACTCACCAATAAAAAGACACAGAGTAGCAGAATGGATTAAAAAAGATAATCCAACTGTATGCTGCCTACAGGAAACTCATCTAAGTAACAAGGATAGAAACGAATTCAAAGTGAAAGGCTGGAAAACAATACTCAAAGCAAATAACATCCAAAAAAAAAAGCAGGCATAGCAATACTCATATCTGATAATGCTGACTACAAGACAACAAAAGTACTCAGAGACAAAAATGGCCATTTCATAATGGCTAAGGGGACACTGAATCAAGAAGACATAACAATTCTTAATATATATGCACCAAACCAAGGAGCACCAAAATATATAAGACAGCTACTTATTGACCTTAAAACAAAAACTGACGAAAATACAATCATACTTGGAGACCTCAATACACTGCTGACGGCTCTAGATCGGTCATCCAAACAGAGAATCAACAAAGATATATTGGCCTTAAACAAAACACTAGAGCACCTGGATATGATAGACATCTACAGAACATTTCATCCCAAAGTGACTGAGTATACATTTTTCTCCAGTGTACATGGATCATTCTCAAGAATTGACCATATGTTGGGCTACAAAAACAACATCAGCAAATTCAGAAAAATCGAAGTTGTACCAAGCATATTTTCTGATCATAAGGCCTTGAAACTAGAATTCAACTGCAAATAGGAGGAAAAAAATCCCACAAAAATGTGGAAACTTAACAACATACTTTTAAAAAATGAATGGGTCAAAAAAGAAATAAGCGCAGATATCAAAAGATATATACAGACTAATGAAAATGACAATACGACATATCAGAATCTATGGGATGCAGTAAAAGCAGTAATAAGAGGGAATTTCATATCACTTCAGGCCTATATGAACAAACAAGAGAGAGCCCAAGTGAACCACTTAACTTCACACCTTAAGGAACTAGAAAAAGAAGAACAAAGACAACCCAAAACCAGCCGAAGAAAGGAGATAATAAAAGTCAGAGCAGAAAGAAATGAAATAGAGAACAGTAAAACTATAGAAAAAATTAATAGAACAAGGAGCTGGTTCTTTGAAAAGATCAATAAAATTGACAAACTCTTGGCAAGACTTACCAAGGAAAAAAGAGAAAGAACTCATATAAACAAAATCCAAAATGAAAGAAGAGAAATCACCACGGACACCGTAGATATACAAAGAATTATTGTAGAATACTATGAAAAACTTTATGCCACTAAATTCAACAATCTAGAAGAAATGGATAAATTCCTAGAACAATACAACCTTCCTAGACTGAGTCAAGAAGAAGCAGAAAGCCTAAACAGACCTATTAGTAGAGAAGAAATAGAAAAAACCATTAAAAACCTCCCCAAAAATAAAAGTCCAGGCCCTGATGGCTATGCCAGCAAATTTTATCAAACATTCAAAGAAGACTTGGTTCCTATTCTACTCAAAGGCTTCCAAAAAATTGAAGAAGCAATACTTCCAAACACATTTTATGAGGCCAACATAACCCTCATACCGAAACCTGGCAAGGATGGCACAAA
This sequence comes from Saccopteryx bilineata, assembly GCF_036850765.1. NCBI lineage: Eukaryota > Metazoa > Chordata > Mammalia > Chiroptera > Emballonuridae > Saccopteryx > Saccopteryx bilineata. The sequence goes on from NC_089492.1 coordinate 156,882,242, forward strand.
GAAAGAAAACTACAGACCAATATCTCTAATGACTACACATGCTAAAATACTAAAGAAAATACTGGCAAATTGAATACAACATCATATTTAAAAGTAATACATCATGATCAAGTGGGATTCATCCCAGAATCTCAAGGATAGTTCAACATTCATAAAACGGTTAACGTAATACACCATATCTACAAAACAAAGAACAAAAACCACATGATTTTATCAATAGACACAGAAAAGGCTTTTGATAAAATACAACACAATTATATGTTTAAGATTCTCAACAAAATGGGTATAGAAGGAAAATATCTCAACATAATAAAGGCCATATATGATAAACCATTAGCTAACATCATATTAAATGGCACTAAACTGAAGGCTTTCCCCCTTAAATCAGGAACAAGACAGGGTTGTCCACTCTCTCCACTCTTATTTAATGTGGTACTAGAAGTTCTGGCCAGAGCAATCAGAGAAGACAAAGAAATAAAAGGCATCCATATCGGAAAAGAAGAAGTAAAGGTATCACTTTTTGCAGATGATATGATCCTATACATCGAAAACCCCAAAGAATCCACAAAAAGACTACTAGAACCAATAAGCCAATACAGTAAGGTCGCAGGATACAAAATTAACATAGAGAGGTAAATAGCCTTTCTATATGCCAACAATGAAACAACTGAGAAAGAACTCAAAAGAATAATCCCCTTCACAATTGCAACAAAAAAATAAAATACTTAGGAATAAACATAACAAAGAATGCAAAGGACTTATATAATGAAAACTATAAACCATTGTTAAGAGAAATCGAGAAAGATATAATGAGATGGAAGAATATTCCTTGTTCTTGGTTAGGAAGAATAAATAATATCAAGATGGCTATATTACCCAAAGCAATATACAAATTTAATGCAATTCCCATCAAAATTCCAATGACATTTTTTAAAGAATAAGAGCAAAAAATCATCAGATTTATATGGAAGTATACAAAACCCCAAATCGTCAAAGCAATCCTAAAGAAAAAAAATGAAGCTGGGGGTATTACAATACCTGACTTCAAACTATATTATAGGGCCATGACAATCAAAACAGCATGGTATTGGCAGAAAAAAAGACACTTAGACCAATGGAACAGAATAGAAAGTCCAGAAATAAAACCACATATATATATAGTCAAATAATTTTTGATAAAGCGGCCAAGAACATACAATGGACCAAAGAAAGCCTCTTCAATAAATGGTGCTGGGAAAACTGGAAAGCCACATGCAAAAGAATGAAACTGGACTACAATTTGTCCCCCTGTACTAAAATTAACTCAAAATGGATCAAAGATCTAAACATAAGACCTGAAACAATAAAGTACATAGAAGAAGACATAGGTACTAAACTCATGGACCTGGGTTTCAAAGAGCATTTTATGAATTTGACTCCAATGGCAAGAGAAGTGAAGGCAAAAATTAATGAATGAGACTACATCAGACTAAGAAGTTTTTGCTCAGCAAGAGAAACTGATAACAAAATAAACAGAAAGCCAACTAAATGGGAAATGATATTTTCGAACAACAGCTCCGATAATGGCCTAATATCCAAAATATACAAAGAACTCATAAAACTCAACAACAAACAAACAAACAATCCAATAAAAAAATGGGAAGAGGACATGAACAGACACTTCTCCCAGGAGGAAGTACAAATGGCCAACAGATATATGAAAAGATGCTCATCTTCTTTAGTTATTAGAGAAATGCAAATCAAAACTGCAATGAGATACCACCTCACACCTGTTAGATTAGCTATTATTAACAAGACAGGTAATAGCTAATGTTGGAGAGGCTGTGGAGCAAAAGGAACCCTCATACACTGTTGGTGGGAATGTAAAGTAGTACAACCATTATGGTAGAAAGTATGGTGGTTCCTCAAAAAACTGAAAATAGAACTACCTTATGATCCAGCAATCCCTCTACTGGGTATATACCCCCCAAACTCAGAAACATTGATACGTAAAGACACATGCAGCCCCATGTTCATTGCAGCATTGTTCACAGTGGCCAGGACATGGAAACAACCAAAAAGCCCTTCAATAGACGACTGGATAAAGAAGATGTGGCACATATACACTATGGAATACTACTCAGCCATAAGAAATGATGACATCAGAACATATACAGCAAAATGGTGGGATCTTGATAACATTATACGAAGTGAAATAAGTAAATCAGAAAAAACTAGGAACTGCATTATTCCATACGTAGGTGGGACATAAAAGCGAAACTAAGAGACATTGATAAGAGTGTGGTGGTTACGGGGGGAGTGGGGAAAGGGAGAGGGAAAGGGGGAGGGGGAGGGGCACAGCACAAAGAAAACTAGATAGAAGGTGACAGAGGACAATCTGACTTTGGGTGATGGGTATGGAACATAATTGAAAGACAAGATAACCTGGACTGGTTCATCTTTGAATATATGTAACCTGATTTATTGATGTCGCCCCATTAAAAAAATAAAATTGTAATAAAAATAAATAAATAAATAAATGAAATGAAAAAAAAGTGACAGTATTAGGAAAAATATTTGCAAGGTATGGAAGAGACAAATGTTAAAATATTACAATATGAAAGGTCACTTTTAAATCTAAAAATGTATGATAAAGTACATGGAGAAAGAATATGAATTTACAATTCACCGTGTTAATAAAATTAAAAAGTCAAGCTTGTAGTTAGGGAATGCAAATTTAAAAATAATGAGATCTTATTTTTCACCTGATTCATAAAATTATTTAAAATTATATTATCAAATGTTGCTGGGAGTGTGATTAAATGAATACTTTTATATATAATCTTGGTAATTTAATATGGTGAAACATTTTTGAAATGCAAAGAAATTATATTAGCAAACTTTTAAGTGTACATTTTCTTAATATCAATTCCAAGTATCTATACAAAAGCAATAGTATATATATAAAATGATGAAACACTTATATTTTAATGCCTTCTTTTGGGAAAAGAAAAAAATTAGATATCTCCATCAATGGGAAAGGTTATATTTTACTTAATGTACTAAAATATTATTCAAAAATTTTCATTAAGTAAAAGAATGCAGGTAGACCTATATAGACTAAAGTGCAAAGTTCCCAAGGCATTGTGTGTGTGTGTGTATGTGTGTGTGTGTGTGTGACAGAGACAGACAGTAAGGGAGAGAGATGAGAAGCATCAACTCTTTGTTGCAGCACCTCAATTGTTCATTGATTGCTTTTTCATATGTGCCTTGATCGAGGGGCTACAGCAGACCTTATGACCTCTTGCTCAAGCCAGCGACCTTGGGTTCAAGTTGGTGAGCCTTGCTCAAATCAGATGAGCCATACTCAAGCTGGTGACTTCGAGGTTTCTATCCTGGGTCCTCCGTGTCCCAGTCTGATGCTCTATCCACTGTGCCACAGCCTGTTCAGGCCCAAGGCACATTGTTAAATATTCATTCAGCATGATCTGAACTATATGTATTTGGACTCAGTTTAAAGGAATATTGAAGTTGAGGGAACATTTTTTGAAGAAAAACAAGAAGACAATACAACCCTAAATGTGTATACTCTAATAACAGAGCAAGTTATAAAAAAATAAGAAAAGGAAAATAAAAGAAACAATATATGGTTGATTAATTTTGACAATGGAGCTAAAAATATGCAATTGGAAAAAATAATCTCTTCAATGAATGGTGTTGGAAAAACTAGATTGTCACACAATCCAAAGAATAAAGCTGAACCTTTACCTTACATCATATGCAAAAATAAACTCAAAATAAAATAAAGACTGCAAAGTAATATATGAAACTATAAAACTTTTAGAGGAAAACAGAGGGATTAAGCTCCTTGACATTGGTCTTGGTTATGACTTTTTTGGACTTGACAACAAAAACAAAGGCAACAAAAGTAAAATAAAAAAAGTGGGACTACATCAAACTAAATACAGTATTATAGTTGCTTAACAAAGAAAATCATTAACAGAATAAAAAAGTGACTTCTGAAATAGTCAAAATTATTTTCAAACCACATATCTAATATATCTGATTAGATATTAATTTTTAAAATATGCAAAGAATTCAAGTGCCTCAATAACAAAAATAAATAAATAAATAACAACAACTACTACAAAAATGGGCTGTGGACCTAAAGAGACATTTCTTGAAAGTCGTACAAATATACATAAAAAGGTTAACATCACTAATTATGAAGGAATGCAAATCAAAACTACAGTGAGATGCCATCTCACATCTGATAGGATAGCTTTTATCAAAAACATAATAGATAACAAGTTTTGATGAGATGTGAAAGAAAGAGAGTCTTGTACACTGTTGATGGAAATGTAAACTGCTATAGCCACTATGGAAAACACAATGTAAGTTTCTCAAAAAATTAAGAGTAGAACTAACTATGATCCAGCATTTCCAGTTCTAGGTGTATATCTGAGGGAAACAGAACTATTATCTTGAACAAATATATGTACTTCTATGTTCACTGAAGCATTGTTGACAATAGCCAAGTTATGAAAATAATCTAAGTGTCCATCAGTGGATGAATGGATCAAGAAAAAGTAAAATATCTACCTACCTATGTCTAGATCCAGATATAATAAAATATTTTTCAGCTTTTAAAAAGAAAAAATTCCTGTCATTTTTGAAAACATGAATATTTGGAAATGCACTGTGCTGAGTGAAATAACCCAAGCAGAGAAAGACAAATATCACATGGTATTACCTATCTAGACAGCAAAAATAGTCAAACTCATAGAAAAGTTCTTACCATGTACTGGGCGTAGGAAAAATAGAAAGAGGTTGGTAAGAGGATACAAATTTTAGTTATATATTGATTATGTATGGCCTGAGGATCTAATGTATTACATGGTGATTGCAGTTGATAACACTATATTGAAATTTAAATTTACTAAGATAGTAGAACTTGAATGTTTTTACTAAAAAAAGTAAAATGAAATATAAAAAACAAACAAAATTCTAAAGTGAAATTCATAATTATAGCTGGATATTCTAATATTCCTCTCAAAATAATAAAAATATAAAGTATTTACACATCACTATCAATCAAATATTTTAATTAACCTTTAAGTAAGGAATGAGACATTTGACACTACGTGTAAATTAAAGTATACTTGGAACATTAATCAAAATAGATCATATGCTGGCTACATAATGAGTTTTCATAAATAAAAAGAACTGTACTTACCTGGCAGGGGAAACATCATGATCATGAATGTGGTTTCCTCAGGACGAGGCTTATTCATTGTACTCTGGCTGTGCTGACCCTATGATTTCCCTAAATGTGGAATACTTCGACTGTGTAAATTGTGGCAGTGGGGGATTGCATTTTCACTCTCCTCTGTATAAATAAGAAAACAAGTTAACAAACAAACAAATAAATACAAAGGACTGAATTTATACATGTATGTTCTCTGACCACAGTGTAATTAAATTTTAAGTAAGTAACAAAAATATGAAAAATATATAAATACTTAAAAATTAAGAAGTTATATATATATATATATCCCATGGATGAAGGAATAAATGAAAAGAAAATAATGAGAAAATACAATATATTACAAGATAAGTGATACAGCTAAAGCAAAGATTAGAGAAAATATTATGTTTACTTTTTAAAAAAAATTTTAAATAAACAATCTACAATTCCATTTTGAGAATTTATAAAAGGAAAAGTCAAAATAATAAACAGAAAATAATAAAGTTATTATCATAAATTAATGAAGATAGACATATATCAGGGAATAATTAATAAAATTGAACTTTGAATTTTTAAAACAATAAAATTAATCAGCCTCTAATTGGACTCAATAGATTAATTAGAGAGAAAACAATATCAGCAGTGTCATAATTAATAGTAAAATTATAAAACCAGATAATAAACATAAGCAAATAAATTTGATGATTTGAAGAAATGGACAAATTTTTTGAAAGACCCAAATTCACAAATTTATCACAAGAAGAAAAAATTTCCATATATCAATCAATCTCAATCAGTAATGATTTTTTTTCTATGGGGACTATTGGCAATATCAAGAGACATTTTTATTTGTTCAACTAAGGGAGAAAGTGAGTGTTATTGTATTTCATAGGTAGAGAACAAAGATGCTGATAAATATCTTTCTATCTTATTATAAACAAGAAAAATTTCACAAAACAGAATTATTGAGTCCTGAATATCAATTTTACCAAGACTGAGAAATGCTTTAATAGACATCTCATTTAAACATTTTTAATTGCTAATAAAGAACTTGTGACAAAGAAAATTCGAAGTTCACTGTTAGAGTCATTTGAATATTACAGGGAAAATTAATATAAATGTTACACAAACTCAAAAAATAAGGAAGGGAATATTTTTTTCTCAAATGTATTTTATGAGGTCAACATTTTCTGATACAAGAAAAAAACTATAGAACAAAAATTTTTATGAATATTAATGCAAAAATTCTCAACAAAATATTAGCAAACAGAATTCAACAACATATTAAGAAAATTATATAACATAAGCAAGTGGAGTTTATTCCTGGAATGCAAGAAGAAATATATGAAAATTGATCAATGTAATGTACCGGGTTAATAGAATGAAGCAAATAAAACACACAATGATCTCAATTGAAGCAGAAAAAGCATATGTCAAAATTCAACACCCTTCACCTTAACAACAATAAGTAATAATATAAAAAACTTTAACTTAATAAACCCATAATTACTGTCATACTCAATGATAAAAACTGAGGTTTTTTCCCTAAGATTGGGAACAAAACAAGGAAGCCTGATTTAATCACTTCTATTCAACATCATATTAGAAGTTTTAGCAAGAAAAATTAGGAAAGAAAACAAAATATGGGGGCATCCTAATTGTAAAGAGAATAGTAAAATTTGCTTTCTGATAATATGCTCTTATGTCTGAAAACCTAAATACAAAAAAACCTGTTAGATATAATAAGCAAATTTATCACAAAATGAACACATAAATATCTGTTGCCTTTTTGTACACTGACAAGGAGTAATTTGAATAAGAGCCTAATGAAACAATTCTATTTATAATAACATCAAAAGTATAAATTAATTAGAAATACATTTATCCTCAGGACCAGGGACTTGCTTGCACACTTGAAATTATAAATCATTGTTGAAAGAAATTAGAGAAGACAAATAAATGAAAAGACATACTATGTTTATGAAAAGTAAGACTATATTTTTTAGATTTTAAATTTTAGATTTTTCCCTAAGAACAGCAATTTTAAAAACTATTGCGTCCTCTCAGAATGGGATTGACTTCTATAATTTCTTTTTATTTCCATCTTATTAATCTTTTTTTGGCTTTAGAAAACCAGACTTTTTTTGTTTGTTTGTTTGTTTTTTTATTTATTTATTTTTAATGGGGTGACATCAGTAAATCAAGATACATATATTCAAAGGTAATATGTCCAGGTTATCTTAAAGTTCAATTATGTTGCATACCCATCACCCAAAGTCAGATTGTCCTGTCACCCTCTATCTAGTTCTCTTTGTGCCCCTCCCCCTCCCCCTTCCCTCTCCCTCTCCCCCCTCCCCCCGTAACCACCACACTCTTGTCAATGTCTCTTGGTCTCAGTTTTATGTCCCATCTACGTATGGAAAAATGCAGTTCCTGTTTTTTTCTGATTTACTTATTTCACTCCGTATAATGTTGTCAAGATCCCACCATTTTGCTATAAATGATCCGATGTCATCATTTCTTATGGCTGAGTAGTATTCCATAGTGTATATGTGCCACATCTTCTTTATCCAGTCATCTATTGATGGGCTTTTTGGTTGTTTCCATGTCCTGGCCACTGTGAACAATGCTGCAATGAACATGGGGCTGCATGTGAAACCAGACTTATTAATGTAGTTCTGGCTATATAAAAAAGTTGTAAGATAGCACAGGTTTCTTGTATGTCCCAAACCAAGTTTTCCTGATTATTAATATATTAGTATGACATATTTTTATAATAAATAAGCTAATATTAATAGACTATAATTAATTAAAGTCCATATCTTATTCAGATTTCTTAAGTTTTTACCTAATGTAATTTTTATGTTTGAGGCTTTAACAATTATGATTTACAACTTTTTTAGTGTATAATTATTTGAAATTAAGTAAATTCACACTGTTGTGCAAATATAACCACAATTTTCAGGACGTTCCTATCATCAAAAAGGGAAATTCTGTATTTATTAAATGATAATACCCATTTCCACCTCTCCTCATACCCTTACATCTGCTATTCTATTTTCTGTCTCTATAAATCTGTCTATTCTAGGTACCTCATCAAAAAATATATATATAATAATTGTACATTTGTGTCTGACTTATTCTAATTAGCATAATTTTTTCTAGATCCATTCATGTTGCAGCATGTATTAGAATATCATTCTTCATTATAGTTACGTATTTCCTTATATGTAAATGCCATATTTGATTTTGCAATTATTTGCTAATGGACATTTTGGCTATTGTAAATAGTGCTGTTAAAGCATTTTGTGTACAAATATCTGTTGAAATACCTGCTTCCAATTATTTCTGGTATATACATAAAAGTGAAATTGCTGGATTATATTGCCACTCTATGTTTAATTTATGGGGAACTGCTATATTGTCTTCTGTAGTGATTGTGCTCTTTTATATTTCCATCAGCAATACACAAAGGTTTCAATATCTCCACATCCTTACTAGCATTGGTCATTTTCTCCTTTTTAGATAATAGCTATTTTAATAGGTATAAAGTAATATCTTATTATAATATTCATTTTCATTTTCCTAGTGATCTTGAATGTTGAGTATATTTTCATATGCTTATTGGCTGTTTATACATCTCCTTTGTATAAATGTCTTTTCTAGTCCTTTGTCCATTTTATGAGTTGTTTGTTTTAGACTTTAGATCTTGACATATAATGGATCTTTATATACTGGATTTTTACACATATGATTTAAAAATATTTTCTCCTTTTATCTGGTTTGGCTTTTCACTCTCTTTCTAGTGTACTTTGATACATAACACTTTAATTTTGATGAAGTCTAATTTATCTGTTTTAGCTTTTATTGATTGTACTTTTGGTGTCATATCTAATAATTCACTACAACATTAATGGCATAAAATATATCCCCTGTGATTCCTTTAAAGAATTCTATCATTTTAGCTCATATGTTTAGGATTTTATTCATTTTGAGTTAATTTTTGTAGACAGTGGAAGGTAGCGGTGACACATGATTATTTTGGGTATTTAGTTTTTCAGGCATTATTTCTTGAATACACTGTTCTTTCCCCATGTAGTAGGCTTGGCAACCCTCATAAAAAATTACTTGACCTTGGCCTTGGTCGGTTGGCTCAGTGGATAAGGCATTGACCCAGTGTAAGAACATCCTAGGTTTGATTCCTGGAACAGAGCACAGAAGAGAAGCAACCATCTGCTTCTCTCTCCCTTGGTTTCTGCCTTCTCTCCCTCTTCCCCTCCCATGGCCAGTGGCCTGATTGGTTCAAGCATTAGTCTCAGGTGCTAAAAATATCTCCGTTTCTAACATCCACCCCAGACAGGGTTTGCCAGGTAGATCCTGGAAGGGGTACATGTGGAAGTATATCTCTATATTTCCCCTCCTCTTACTTAAAAAGATCATTTGACCTCATATATGATGGTTTGTTTTTGAGCTTTCTATACTATTGCATTGTTCTATATGTCTTTCTTTATGAAAACTACCATACTATTTCATGATTATTCCTGCTTCCACAGATTTAATTTTCAGTAAACTTTTAAAGATGTTTAGTATTTTTTTCATATTTTCTTTAATAAATGTGGTATTCTATCAGGAGACAGTCTATTTGAAGTGCACATTTAACTAAAAATATATTCCTTGAGTTTTGTCCAAAAGCTTTGTATTCTGTTCCTTGTTTGTTCTATAATTCAGACAAAGTTAAGGCTTTAAGATAGTCATGTTTGTTTTATATTTATGACCAAATCGTGTCTCTCTAATGTTGGATGTGATAGTTGCATCTCCAGTGGTTCACTTCAAGTTGAGGTTGTCCATATTTAGCCATTCTAAGAACATCATGCAGCCTATTCGTAGCCCCTCAGTGTGAATGCTTAGTGTTCATAACCATGCTTCTCATCCTTCTATGACCAAGATTTGGTTCTTGAAAATTGACAAATTTTATGTCTGCTCTTGGTGATATATTTTAAGAAATCCCATTGTCCTGGAATGACTCATGATTTCAGAAACATATTCAATTGTTAACATAAGTTTGGGTTCTAACAGGGATATTTACCTTTCCAGAAGCTTTCTTGTGTATTTAATGAAACATTGAAGGATGGGGCCCTCAGAAAATGTTACTCTGCTTTTTATGGTTCTCCTTAATACCAAATTTAGCACTGATTGAGAGTTACATTACATAGTGATGGAGGCTAAATATAAACATTTAAAAATCCCAAAACCTTGCTTTTTAAAATTTCTTATAACAAATTTGTGCTGTTATTGTGAGCAATGAGAAACATTTAGATTGGGCTATTTTTATTTTTAAAGAAAAAGTATCCTTCTGGTTATCTATTTGGTAGCTGTCATTTATTATTAATTATTTATTATAATTTATTATTATTTACATTTTAAAATAAACCATTTTTTTGAAGTTAAGCTTGCTATCAATATAATATACATATCTGTAAGTACCTTTTCTGTCCTACCAAAATGAGCAGTAAAGAAAATCTATGATTGCAGTGACCACACTGATATATAGACCATGAGCTCTTTCATACATTTACTTTGCTCTAATTCATTTTTGTAAAATAAGACTGTTAACATAAATCAACTGAAGAATAAATGTATATTAAACTCATGTATTTACTGAACAAGGAGTAATTTCATCTATTTCTGTATAACAGGTGTGAAAATAGGCATTGAAAACAATGCTAAAAGAAAAAATTTATGATGTCTGTATTTGTTGAGCTTATATTTAAATGGAGACATTTGCTTAAATATATTTACAAAATAAATAAAACATTTCAAGTTGTGTTAATTAGAAAAAAAAACCAAGATGTTTTAAAAGCAGACAGCAGGGTAATATGCCATTGGGTAAATGTACCACAGCTTTGTTATCCATTCATCTATTGAATGGGCACTTGGGTTGTTTCCAGATCTTGGCTATTGCAAATAATACTGCTATTCACATAAAGGTGCATATATTATTTTTTAATCTATTTTTTTAATTTAGAAAATTAAATTTAATGGAGTGACATTGATCAACATAGGTTTCATGTAAACATGTCTATAGCATTTGAACTGTTGATTATTTTGTGTAACCATCACCCAAAGTCAAATCCTTTTCCGTCATGGTATATTTGTCCCTTTTTACTCCCCACCCCCTTCTCTCACACCATTCTTCTCATCCCCATGGGAAACAATTCACTTTTATCTATGTCCATGAATTTTATTTTTATATCCCACTTATGTATGAAATCATATAGTTCTTAGCTTTTTCTGATTTATATTTATTTCACTCAGTATAATAATGTTTTCAAGGTCGATCCATGTTTTTGTGAATGGCAATATATTATCATTTCTTATGGCTGAGTAGTGATTCCATAGTATATATATACCACATCTTCTTTTTCCAGTAACACTTTGGTTGTTTTCATGTCTTGATCACTGTGAATATGAACATGGGGATGCATGTGTCTTTATATAACAATGTATTCTTTTGGATTAAAGTTTTGGGATTTCCCAGAAGTGAGATTGCTGGGTCAAAAGGCAATTCCATTTTAAATATTTAAAGATAACTCCATTTTGCTTTTCACAGTGGTGTGTCACCCTAATAAATCAAATTTAAAAGTGATAATGATAAAAGTTAAAAAATAAAAGTATATAGATAGCAGGAACTAATTTTGCCTGAATGAAAAATGAATGAATGAATAAATATAATGAAACAGTTATAATGCTGTAATGTGATTATAAAGATTCATGTAATAAAAAATAACCATTTTAAAAACCAAAATCTGATTAAGCCAAAGTTATTTCAATTGCTTAAAACGAGGTAAGAAGTTTCATAAGTGCAGTTAATTGTCAGAGGGTGTAAAATTAATGCAGGTCATTTAAGGAAGTTGAATGATCTAAATAATTCTATTCTTCTAAATTGGTCTCCCTTTGCACAGCATGATTGTTCCCCTTGTGCTGCGGTTGACTGGGCACAGACCTCAAGAGATCATGTGTGAAGCTTGCCTCCCAAAGATAGTCTCAGTAATGAACATGTATTTCTACAGTGAATTCTTGTAGTATTGTTGTTTCCCTGGAAAGCAGAAATGTACTTTTTTAGTGTAAGCGCAGATTGTCTAGGAACACTATTGATGTGCCCATATACCTTCTTCTAAAATATAGATTGTGATTGGCTCTTAAGATCCCATCTTGCTTACCTTTGCTTCTTTCATACCTATTAATTGCCCAATACATTTTATATTAGAATGGGATTTCAACAAAGATTAGTAGAATAAATGAATATTTATAATATCTGCTAGAAAAGTTGATAATTTTTATATTAAATATAGGTTTTTAAGTTGATAGTTTATATGTTAGCTTCTGCTCATTTTTATATCACATGTATAACTCAATACAAGTAATTATAGAATATAGGTTTATATCTAAAACTTAATGTGAAAAAACTTAAATATACCTATAATATGTGCAGACATTTCAAGCATGTGTAAACATATAAATACACACATAAATATATATAATGACATTTTAAAATAAGAAAACACATAAATAAACACAAGGAGTCTGAATATCCATATAGAGTATATACACTCTTTTGTTGATAAACAAAAAGACCAATAGTTTTCTGTAAAACCTATATAAAGAATAATTGAATACCAATGGAGTTCACAGGCTTTCATTGAAAATTTTATAGTAAATTTTCAGAGTAAAAAGTTTACACTTATCTGAAATAATTTATTGAACTTCATGTAGTCTTATGGACAACTGAATTAAAACGTCACAAATTTTTTTCTTAAGTCATTATAAATTAAAAGAAAAAGCTGTACATTTATATAGCAAAAATTAAAGTATATAATACATAATGGATATATATAGTATAAAAACCCAAATACATACATATTCATAGACACAAATGCATACACACATGATAAAAAAATCACATATTCTTCTTTTTATTTTAAGATCAGTTTTATGTCTTCAAATTCTGGGCTGTTGGTAGAAACCTGTGATACTTCATTCACTGAATTTTAGTGATGTTGGCATGAAAAGGATAGACTGAAAAAGAACAGTCTACCAGTGAAAGTCAATGAACTTTCACTTATTGCTATAGTGATTTCTACATATGTTGTAGGATTTTTCTTAGTATTACAACTTTCATTTTCAAATTCCAACTCACAGTTTTTATATATTAAAATGTGTACAATGTGAAAGTAATAATGATATTTCATAGTATAATTAAGAAAATATTGCAATTATTTTTATACAAATAAATATTCATTGAAAGGCAGAATATAGTCTATAATTATTTATTTTCAAAACTTTATTTAACAATTCAAATAAATCTTTGTATTTGTTTATATTTATGCTTTTTAAAAATATTTTATTTATTTTAGAAAGAGAAGAGAGAGGGGGGGGGAGGCACAGAAAGCATCAACTTGTAGTAGTTGCTTCTTATATGTGCCTTTACCAGGAAAGCCCAGAACTTCAAACCAACAACCCTAGTCTTTCAGGTCAATGTTTTTTCCAATGCACCACCATGGGTTGGCTTTTTTATGTTTATGTTTTAAATTAGAGCCAAAAGGTTAATTTACAAGAGTGATTTGTGCCTGACCGGTGGTGGTGCAATGAGTAAAGTGTCAACCAGGATCGCTGAGGTTGCTGGTTTGAAATCTTGGGCTTGCCTAGTCAAGGCATATATAGGAGTTGATCCTTCCTGCTCCTCCTCACATTTCTCTCTCTCCCTCTTTCTCTTCTTTTTAAGAGTGTTTTTCTGTAAGATACCATGGAACTTAAAATTTATAGCAAAATTATAATTTAGGAAAATTTTATTTAGAGGTAAAATTGCATTAGGATATTTAAAGCAAATGGTTCTAAATTCCATATTCTTGTTTAGTTTTTTTTCCAATATACAATAGAGAGAAACACAATGCTTTAATTAGAATATTTTATCACCATCATAAGCTATTTGTCAGTTTCTGCTACACATGTATATAATAGACATCCTGTGTTTCTAGTTATAATTGTTTAGCCACTATTCTGCACAGCATCTGAGAAGTCAAACACTTGGTCATGAAAAGTGAGTTACTATTATCAATATGGGAGGCCCATGGAAAGGAATAAAGCTCTTGTAGTGGATGGAAAGACTAAGAAACCGAAAAAAAAAAGATCTTTAAAGAGTTAGTATGTTTAAGATTATTAATTCTTTCTTATACTTTTTCTATGTCCATTCTAAATTGTCTATTTGGAGATACTCACATTAATAGATATTTTCAAAGAGCAACCATGCACTACTACCTCAGAAATCCAAAGACCATAAATGGTATGTTCAAATAATCCCACAGCAGAGAACAGTAAAATTTATTATGTTCTCGCAAAGTCCCCTCTTGTAACTTTTGACTCAAATTTATATAGTTAAAGTTCACAAAAGTTTTATAGTTTCCCCCAATTCCTTTGAACTTACCTGAGTTCCGCAAAAGTTAAAGACTTCCTCTCTAAGAAGGTTTTTAGATAAGTTCATGCACATAAATATAAGCATGTTTCTTTGGTGTCAAATGATTGGCATATTTTCTGTCCATCGCCTTACTGGTAAAAATGTGAGTACAAAGGAATTTGGTGTCTTATTTTGAAAGATAGATAAACACAAAAGTCATTTTCAGCAGAAAATTAACGTTTAGAGATAGACAATAAGGAATCTATGAATTTTGTAAAGGATAATAGAAAGGACTACAGAGATAAGATGAAGCACACAAAAATTTATTTTACTCTGGATATTAAAATTTTAATCTTGATGTCTATGAGAAGAGTAATCTGAGTAAAACTAATGATAGTTGAGCGAGTCATGGAAGTGAGAAATTTGGGTCCACAAGACAGATGTCCTTAGAAAAAAGTTCAATCTTTTTCTTTTACCTTTCTATTTCTACCATTGATAGAATAATATTCCCTTTGATTATCAGCTTCTACACTCATCTCTGTTTGCAGTTGAGTTTTATTAAGTTGTTACTTAACTATGAACCACGGAATATCAGGAAAATAATTGAAACTAAAAGGAACATATTATTCTGTTACTTGTAGGTCTACAAGATTACTAAACAGTCTTTTCTTCCTTTCATTAATAATTTTTGTTGGCATATTGAATGTCAGCTACACTGAAAACGTTGAAATTATGAGTAGTGAATAAAACTCATGAAGTTCCTCCTTTTATAAAACATAAATTTTGAAGGTGGAAGATGGCCATTATCCTAAATAAATAAAATGTAAAACTCATTTTGACAATTCTGAGATGTATTATTTTGCATGGTTTAGAATAATCTTTGACACAAGATGTCCTTTTTAATTGAAGGTACCTTATATCTACTGCTTACTAGGTGAAATTTGTTATAAGAAAACTTAATTATAACTTTTAATATTTCCAACACTTCCATGAGTTATGTGAGTTATGTCCACAACTATTCAGTTTATCTGCCATGAAAACTACCTTTTAAGAGATTACATCTTGACAAAACATTGAAATTAATGTTATTTTTATACAGAAAGGCACAGATATAGAGCAGCAAGTTATATATTCTATATTAGTTAAAAATATTTATCATTGGAGAATAACTGTAGTGTATTATTTTGGTGAGCAATAACCATATGCTTTATTTGACTGAATAAAAGATGTTAAAATATAAATGAAGATGAAGATTTGATTTTTTGTTTCAGCCTAGATGTGTTAAAAAGGCAACGAAATTTTTATAGATCAAAAAAATTCAACTGAAGGCAGTGTCAAGAAAGGTAAAGTCAAGTTCAGATTCTGCCAGTAAAGATATACTCCAGCCTGACCTGTGGTGGCATAGTTGGTAAAGTGTTTACCTGGAATGCTGAGGTCACTGGTTCGAATCCCCGTGCTTGCCTGGTCAAGGCACATACAGGAAGCAAATACTATGAGTTGATGCTTTCTGCTTCCCTCTCCACTTTTTCTCTCCCCAAATCAATAAATAAAATCTAAAAGAACGAAAGATATAATCCAGACAATTTATTACTTATACAAGCAGTAATGGGAAAAGTAGGCAAAATTGCCAGTTCCTCATGGTCTTGTCTTCCACATGAAAAAGATGAAAAAGGGACAATGTGAAAACCAAATGGGCCAAATGGCAATCTAATGTAATTTGTCAGGCATCCTGATGCTCAAGGGCACAGATTCTAAATTCAACTGAGCAGTTTTATAATATGTAGCTATTCCTTGAGAGAGGTGGAGCACAAACCAGAAAGTCAATGAGGAACTTTCTCATCAGAACTTCCCTGAAGAGTTAGGGAAGAGGCCAATGGAAAATGGCTATGGGGGACGTCACGGAAATGGTGCCGTGAGCAGCGCGTGCAACAGATCTCCCCAAAATATCAACAAATTTATCAACTAGAAACAGAAAAATTTATCCTCGGAGCATTCTGGAGTTCCACACCTTGACAACAATTGGCTCCCAGCCCTGCCTGATTACGCTGGAGGTTCTGACTGCCAGAGCCTTACCCAGAGCCTTGCCCTGAGTGGGGATAGAGTGGGGATTTCCCAGCACTTTGAGCCTCTTACTCCCCAGGCAGAAGCAGTGGCAGCCTCATAGCTGGATCACCAGGCTGCTAATTCAGGAAGGGGAGACTAGGAGAGAGGCTCCGGGAAAGCAAACTCTCTTATTGTTGGACCCTGCAAACTCCAACAAGCCTTGACTACCAACAAGGCTAAAGCCAATTATATGACATTGCCATAGAATCCCATCAACTGCAAATCCCTACCTAAGCATGGCACAGGGGCAGAGCCTGGGGAACAGAGTCACTAACCAGGAAGAGGGAGAGAAAAGAAAAAGGAAGAAGTTAACCTCTCAAAATCAAGAAAAATCCACAGACTTTATAACTTGTTCCACTATTATTTTGTTGTTGTTTTTTGCTTCTTCTATCTTAATGCCTTTATTATTATTATTTCTATTTCCTCCACCTCAGTCCTTTTATTCTCTGCCCATCTTATTCTTCCCTTTTCTTGAACTACACTACCCATGAGTGTTACATTTTATTTCTTTTCTTCATCTTTACTCTCCTTTAGGGTTACACTCCAAAACCCTTAACTCTCACTCTCTCCCCTTTTGTTCTTTTTTCTTCTTCCTTCGTTTTTCTCTTTTTCTTATTTCTCCCTTTCTATTCATTTCTTCTTTTCTCCTTTTACTTTTCCTCCCATTCAATCCTCAATCACAAACAAATTATTTAATTTGGGACTCAAGTTTTTTAGGGTTTTTTTTTTTGCTTTTGTTTTTGGTTTTCTTTTGTTTGTTTATTTTTGTGCATTTTGGGTACTTTTTACTTTGCTTTTTAACGTATTAGCATTCCTCCCAACCCAAGGTCTCCATTGTATTTAGTCTTCGCTCCACTTAATACAACAGATTTTTACTTATTTTTTTATTTTTATATTTTCTTCTTTAATCATTATTTTTTTCTCCTTTTTTCTGTTTCCCTCTTATCCCTCTCATTATATCTCTGAGTCGACCATCACTTACAAGCAAATTGTTTTATACTTGTCTAAGGTTTTCTCCTTTTTTTTTTGCATTTAGGAGGTCCCTACTCCTTTTTTGCCCCTTGAACTCTTCACCCCAAATCAGGCCCTCTGTTATATGAAGTTTTTGTTCCATTTAGCATAATATATTTCACAGGTTATCACGATATTCCCCTAAGGAGGGGAGAGGAGGGGAAGAGAAGAAAGAAAAAAGGGAGAAATAATAAATTGTTACTGTTTTTTTTTTTGTGGGGTGTTTTACTTTTTTCCTTTTTTTTCTTTCTTTTTTTTTTACTTTTTATTCTTTATTAATTCTAATTAGTGCTATCAACAAGACCACCCTCAGATGCCAATAAGAAAAAGAAAATCAAATATTATGGATACAAAAGATAGACAGGTAACACAAATAGATGTGGAAAAACCTATGGAGAAAAGATTTAACATATTGGAAACCTTGGAGCTAAATGACAGAGAATTTAAAATAGAAATCCTAAAAATACTCAGAGATATACAAGAAAACACAGAAAGGCAATTTAGGGAGCTCAGAAAACAACTCAATGATCACAAAGAATATATTACCAAGGAAATTGAAACTATAAAAACAAATCAAACAGAAATGAAAAACTCAATTCACGAGCTAAAAAACGAGGTAACAAGCTTAGCAAATAGAACAGCCCAGATAGAATGTAGGATTAGTGAAATAGAAGACAAGCAACTTGAGGCACAACAGAGAGAAGAAGAAAGAGACTCAAAAATAAAGATAAAAAAACCGAGAAAGCCCTACAGGAATTGTCTGACTCCATCAGAAAGAATAACATAAGAATAATAGGTATATCAGAGGGAGAAGAGAAAATAAATGGAATGGAGAATATACTCAAACAAATAATAGACGAGAACTTCCCAAGCCTGTGGAAAGAACTAAAGCCTCAAATACAAGAAGCAAACAGAACACCGAGTTTTTTTAACCCCAACAAACCCACTCCAAGGCACATCATAATGAAGTGGCACAAACCAATGACAAAGAAAAAATTCTCAAGGCAGCCAGGGAAAAGAAGAGTACATCATATAAAGGAAGGCCTATTAGATTATCATCAGATTTCTCAGCAGAAACTCTACAAGCTAGAAGAGAGTGGACCCCATTATTTAAAGCCCTGAAAGAGAGGAACTTTCAACCAAGAATACTATACCCATCAAAGCTATCCTTCAAGTACGAAGAAGACATAAAAACATTCACAAATACAGAAATGATGAGAG
Source organism: Saccopteryx bilineata (assembly GCF_036850765.1). Taxonomy (NCBI): domain Eukaryota; kingdom Metazoa; phylum Chordata; class Mammalia; order Chiroptera; family Emballonuridae; genus Saccopteryx; species Saccopteryx bilineata. The sequence goes on from NC_089492.1 coordinate 156,901,255, forward strand.
AATTTATCATCAGAAAGCTCCCACTCCAGGAAATACTAAAGGGGGTTCTCCAACCAGATTCAAAGAACAAAACAAAACAAAACCACAAGTAACAGCTCCACCAAAAACACAATAAAAACAAATTTATACTGTGACAACAAAAGAAAAAAAGGGGGGAGAGGATGGAGATTAACAGTAGCAAAGGACGATGAAGCTCAGAAATACTCATAAGATAGGGTACTACAATGAATATGGTAGGTACCCTTTTCATTACTTATTAGTAACCACCCTTGAAAAAACCACCACAAAAACACTTGACTTATAAAAGGTAGCAACAGAGGAAAGAAGTATGGAATACAAACAAACAAAAACAAATGATAGAAAAACAAAAGAGAAGAATCAAACAAGATACAAAACTAACAGAAAGCAATTTATAAAATGGCAATAGGGAACCCACAAGTGTCAATAATTACACTAAATGTAAATGGATTAAACTTACCAATAAAAAGACACAGAGTAGCAGAATGGATTAAAAAAGAAAATCCAACTGTATACTGCCTACAAGAAACTCATCTAAGCAACAAGGATAAAAACAAATTCAAAGTGAAAGGCTGGAAAACAATACTCAAAGCAAACAACATCCAAAAAAAGCAGGTGTACCAATACTCATATCTAATAATGCTGACTACAAGACAGAAAAAGTACTCAGAGACAAAAATGGTCATTTCATAATGATTAAGGGGACACTGAATCAAGAAGACATAACAATCCTTAATATATATGCACCAAACCAAGGAGCATCAAAATATATAAGACAGCTACTTATTGACCTAAAAACAAAAACGGACAAAAATACAATCATACTTGGAGACCTCAATACACCGCTGACGGCTCTAGATCGGTCATCCAAACAGAGAATCAATAAAGATATAGTGGCCTTAAGCGAAATACTACAACACCTGGATATGATAGACATCTAAAGGACACTTCATCCCAAAGCAACAGAGTATACATTTTTCTCTAGTGTACATGGAACATTCTCAAGAATCAACCATATGTTGGGCCACAAAAACAATATCAGCAAATTGAAATTGTACCAAGCATATTCTCTGATCATAAAGCCTTGAAACTAGAATTCAACTGCAAAAAAGAGGGGGAAAAACCCACAAAAATGTGGAAACTAAACAACATACTTCTAAAAAATGAATGGATCAAAGAAGAAATAAGCGCTGAGATCAAAAGATATATACAGACAAATGAAAATGATAATACGACATATCAGAATCTCTGGGATGCAGCAAAAGCAGTAATAAGAGGAAAGTTCATATCACTTCAAGCCTATATGAACAAACAAGAGAGAGCCCAAGTAAACCACTTAACTTCACACCTTAAGGAACTAGAAAAAGAAGAACAAAGACAACCCAAAACCAGCCGAAGAAAGGAGATAATAAAAATCAGAGCAGAAATAAATGAAATAGAGAACAGAAAAACTATAGAAAAAATCAATAAAACAAGGACCTGGTTCTTTGAAAAGATCAACAAAATTGACAAACCCTTGGCAAGACTCACCAAGGAAAAAAGGCACAGGACTCAAATAAATAAAATCCAAAATGAAAGAGGAGAAATCACCACAGACATCATAGAAATACAAAGAATTATTGTAGAATACTATGAAAAATTATATGCCACCAAATACAACAATCTAGAAGAAATGGATAAATTCCTAGAACAATACAACCTTCCTAGACTGAGTCATGAAGAAGCAGAAAGCCTAAACAGACCAATCAGCAGGGAGGAAATAGAAAAAACTATTAAAAACCTCCCCCAAAATAAAAGTCCAGGCCCAGACGGTTATACTAGTGAATTCTATCAAACATTCAAAGAAGACTTGGTTCCTATTCTACTCAAAGTCTTCCAAAAAATTGAAGAAGAAGCAATACTTCCAAACACATTTTATGAAGCCAACATAACCCTCATACCAAAACCTGGCAAGGATGGCACAAAGAAAGAAAACTACACACCAATATCTCTAATGAATACAGATGCTAAAATACTAAACAAAATACTGGCAAACCGAATACAACAACATATTAAAAAAATAATACATCATGATCAAGTGGGATTCATCCCAGAATCTCAAGGGTGGTTCAACATACGCAAAACGGTTAACGTAATACACCATATCAACAAAACAAAGAACAAAAACCACATGATCTTATCAATAGATGCAGAAAAGGCTTTTGATAAAATACAACACAATTTTATGTTTAAGACTCTCAACAAAACGGGTATAGAAGGAAAATATCTCAACATGATAAAGGCCATATGTGATAAACCATCAGCCAACATCATATTAAATGGCATAAAACTGAGGACTTTCCACCTCAAATCAGCAACAAGACAGGGTTGTCCACTCTCGCCTCTCTTATTTAACGTGGTGCTAGAAGTTCTGGCCAGAGCAATCAGACAAGACAAAGAAATAAAGGCATCCATATCGGAAAATAAGAAGTAAAGGTATCACTTTTTGCTGATGATATGATCCTATACATCGAAAACCCGAAGGACTCCACAAAAAGATTACTAGAAACAATAAACCAATACAGTAAGGTCGCAGGATACAAAATTAACATACAAAAGTCCATAGCCTTTCTAATGCCAACAATGAAATATTAGAAAACGAACTCAAAAAAATAATCCCATTCACGATTGCAACAAAAAAAATAAAATACCTAGGAATAAACATAACAAAGAATGTAAAGGACCTATATAATGAAAACTACAAAGCATTGTTAAGATAAATAGAAAAAGACACAATGAGATGGAAAAATATTTTTTGTTCTTGGATAGAAAGAATAAATATAATTAAAATGGCCATATTACCCAAAGCAATATACAAATTTAATGCAATTCCCATCAAAATTCCAATGACATTTTTTAAAGAAATGGAACAAAAAATTATAAGATTTATATAGAACTATAAAAAACCCTAAATAGCCAAAGCAATCCTAAGGAAAAAGAATGAAGCTAGGGGCATTACAATACCTGACTGTAAACTATATTATAGGGCCATGATAATCAAAACAGCATGGTATTGGCAGAAAAATAGACACTCAGACCAATGGAACAGAATAGAAAGCTCAGAAATAAAACCACATATATATGGTCAAATAATCTTAGATAAAGGGGCCAACAACACACAATGGAGAAAAGAAAGCCTCTTCAACAAATGGTGTTGGGAAAACTGGAAAGCCACATGCAAAAGAATGAAACTCAACTACAGCTTGTCTCTGTGTACTAAAATTAATTCAAATTGGATCAAAGACCTAAATATAAGACCTGAAACAATAAAGTACATAGAAGAAGACATAGGTACTAAACTCATGGACCTGGGTTTTAAAGAATATTTTATGAACTTGACTCCAATGGCAAGAGAAGTGAAGGCAAAGATAAATGAATGGGACTTCATCAGAATAAAAAGTTTTTGCTCAGCAAGAGAAACTGATATCAAAATAAACAGACAGCCAACTAAATGGGAAATGTTATTTTCAAAGAACAGCTCAGATAAGGGCCTAATATCCAAAATTTACAAAGAACTCATAAAACTCAACAACAAACAAACAAACAATCCAATAAAAAAATGGGAAGAGGACATGAACAGATACTTCTCCCAGGAAGAAATACAAATGGCCAACAGATATATGAAAAGATGCTCATCTTCATTAGTTATTAGAGAAATGCAAATCAAACATACAATGAGATACCATCTCACCCCTGTTAGATTAGCTATTATCAACAAGATTGGTAATAGCTAATGTTGGAGAGGCTGCGGAGAAAAGGGAACTCTCATCCACTGTTGGTTGGACTGTAAAGTAGTACAACCATTATGGAGGAAAGTATGGTGGTTCCTCAAAAAACTGCAAATAGAACTACCTTATGACCCAGCAATCCCTCTACTGGGTATATACCCCAAAACCTCAGATACATTGATACGTAAAGACACATGCAGCCCCATATTCATTGCAGCATTGTTCACAGTGAGCAATACATGGAAAAAACCAAAAAACCCTTCAATAGAAGACTGGATAAAGAAGATGTGGCACATATACACTATGGAATACTTCTCAGCCATAAGAAATGATGACATCAGATCATTTACAGCAAAATGGTGGGGCCTTGATAACATTAGACGGAGTGAAATAAGTAAATCAGAAAAAAACAAGAACTACATGATTCCATACATTGGTGGAACATAAAAACGAGACTAAGAGACATGGACAAGAGTGTGGTGGTTACCAGGGGTGGGGGGAGGGAGGACGCAGGAGGGAAGGAGGGAGAGAGTTAGGGGGAGGGGGAGGGGCACAGAGAAAACTAGATAGAGGGTGACGGAGGACAATGTGACTCTGGATGAGGCGTATGCAACATAATTTAATGACAAGATAACCTAGACATGTTTTCTTTGAATATATGTACCCTGATTTATTAATGTCATCCCATTAACATTAATAAAAATTTATTAAAAAAAAAAGAAAATGGCTATGGGGCATCTTCATCACAAGTCTTTCATATTTTTTTGCTCCAGAGATATCACAAAGTGCTCTGCCTATACTCAGATTAAGTGCAGTGGAAGCATTTGCATGCATGGCCTAGGAGGATATATGCAAAATTACCATGGCATCTTGGTGAAGAGGTGAAATAAGGCAGTCCGAGTAAAATGAGTACAACATGATTTCACTTATACGTGGCATCTAATGAACAAAATTAACTAACAAAGTAGAGACAGACTCATAAGTACAAAGTACAGACTGATAACTGTCAAAGGGGAAGGGAATTCAGGGGGAGGGGCTGGGTGAAAAGAGTGAAGAGATTAAACAAAGGAAGAAACCTCATAAACACAGACGACATTTCAGAGATTGCAGGAGGTAAAGGGAGTGAAGGAGGTAGAAAAGGGTAAAGGGAGGATAAATAATGATGGAAAGAGACTTGAATTGAGGTGGTGAACAGAATACAATATGCACAAATAATGATTATATAATTGTGGACCTGAACCTGTATAATTTTGTTAATAAGTGACACCCCAATAATTTTATTTTAAAAGAAAATATGTTTTTCTATATGAAGATAATATTGCCAAATCCCTTGAAGTAGATATATTAATGTTTTCAAAGTGATAAGGCTCGAGTGACCGATTTATGCATTTGACTGAAGTCAAATAAGAAAAATAATCCATTGAAACTACAATAGATAGTAGGTGAGAAGAAAATAAAAAAGCATTAATTTAAAAAATGCCAAATTACCAAAGCTCTTGAATATATAGAGGGTAACAGTGTGTAAAAAAAAAGATAGATATAGACAACTCATTGTTTCTTATTCTGCAATGTAAATATGAAACATAAATAATGTGATTTTCTTTATTGTCCTTTTTTTTTGCATTTAGAATGGTGATAAGTATCTACGCTTAAGTAAATGTAAAAAGTTCTTTTTGTATTATTAAAATAAAAAGTCTAAGTGAGGAAATAACTGTTTCAGTGTTAAATTGGCAATATCTTAGTGATGCATAAAATAAATATATCTTTTAATCACTGAAACTTATATTTAATTAAATAGTTTATATAAGGGGATAATAAATGACATAAAGAAAAATAAAGTAGGTTTAAATGGATGAGTGAGTACTTATGTTTCTAGTTAAAACCATCATTTGATTCAACAATTCTTTAAATCCCTAGAGAAGGGATGAAAACATAAAAAGTTATTTCTATTAAATGGTGTCCTGTAGTTACATCATTAGGTAACCTGCATACAAATGTTAGTTTGGGGTATTATTATGAAACAAAAGCAACATATTCAAATAAATTCCTTTAAAATGAAAAACAGATATGGGCTAATATAGCAAGAATTTTACTTTTGCTATTCATTTGAAGTTCTATTCCACCCTCATAAATCAAATACTCACCCAAGTGATATTTTCAGTATGTGCAAATATGGATATGAGGACAGTTGCTTTTCAACAGTGCAGAATTTCTAAGAACACATCATCATTGTTTGTACATTATTTTCTGTTGGAAATACTGTAGATAATTGCAAATTCTAACAGAAGTTTTTCTAGTCATCAATTATATCAAAAGTTTAAGGAAAAAAATATCTCTAACCATAGCTTTCTTTTCTATTTAGGCTTGTTTATTTTATCAATAAAAACTAAAGGTTTTTACATTCCAGAAAATTTTAGGAAAAGAGCACTAAAGTGGAGACCTGACTTTAAAGGATTATTAAATCACAGTAACAAAAAAGCTGTCAATGTTTAAATTTTTAAGCTTGGTAAGGGTATATGAAGACTGATAATTTTGTTCTCTGTACTTTTGGGGGGATGTTATATAGTTGGAAAAAATGTATTCGTAGTTGAGCAATTGGAAAAAAATGAATACATATATATATATTTATTTACTTATGACACCATCTATAAATTTGACCACATGCAAATGGCTAGCTGTACACTCCCAATTTATTTTGTAATTCATACTCTTTTAGGTTATAATTGGCATAACTGAGGATCACGAATAATTCTACCACAGAATATTAGTTCATTTGCAAAATTTAGTTAGAAAACTCCTTGATACCTATTTTTTGTTAATTAAATTTTGTTATTTTAATTAAGATCAGTTGGTAATAACAAAGTCCAATTGGGGTTTTTTTTTTATGGAATTTGTAGAGAGGACATCTTTCCATGCCTCATAAAAGCACTGAAAACATTTAAAAAATGTCAAGATCAAACTTTTTTATCTCTAAATATTAACTGAAAGATTGCAACACTCTACTGAGCATTAATTAAAGAAAAATTGCTGAATTTTTTTAAGAATATAAAAGTTTATTTGGTTCCACAGATAAGTGGAATCATATGATGGGTGTCTTTCTCCAGCTGGTGTATTTCACTTAGCATAATAATCTTCAGGTCCATCCATGCTGTCACAAAAGGCAAGATTCCCTTCTTTTTTAAAGCTATTATTCCAGCTGTGTATATATACTAAAGCTTTTTATCTGCTCATTTACTGATGGGCACTAGGGTGGCTTCTAAATCTAGCCTATTATGAATAACTCTGTAGAATCTAATGAACAAAATATAAAACAAACAAAATAGAAACAGACTCATAAATATAGAAAGCAGACAATACTGTTAGAGGGAAGGGAGTTTAGGTGCTGGGTGAAAAAAGGAGAAATAATTAAGTAAATAAAAAATACTTATAAACACAGAAAACAATATGGTGATTACCAGAGGGAAAGGAGATGGGTAGAGAAGTAGAAGAAGGTAAAGGGGATATAAATGATGATGCAGGGAGACTTGACTTGGTGTGGTGAACACACTGTGCAGTATACAGAAGATATAAGAGAATTGTGCACTTAAAACCTATATAATTTCATTAACCAATGTCACACAGTAAATTCAATTAAAAGAAGGAAAAATATAGCATAGTTACTGGCTTTTCTTTTTGGCCTACTCTCATTTTACTCTCTCAAGTTTGGTAACGTTGAAAACCATCAGACTTACAATCACATTATTTATAAAGGCACCAGCCTTGCAATACAGAGGGAAACCCAGGATAAAAGTTTCTCAAAAGCAGTGTCACTATTTGGTTTTTCCTGGAGTTCCCTTCTGGAAAAGTCTCATTTACAAAGCATTGTCATTATTTGACTAATTCAGAATTGATTTATAGGAAAAACCATGTTTTCAGGGTTTCTTTCTTTCTTTTTCTTTCTTTCTTTCTTTTCTTTTCTTTTTCTGTTTCTTTCTAATTCAATGAGAAGAGGGGAGGCAGAGACAGACTCCTTCATGCACCCCACCAGGATCCACCTGGCAAGCCCACTAGGGGGCAATGTTCTGCCCATCTGGGATATTGTTCCATTGCTCAGCAACCGAGCTCTTCTTAGCTCCTGAGATGGCCAACTCCCTCCAATCAAGCCAAGCCTGCAGGAGTAGAAGAGAGAGAGAGAGAGAAAAATGAGAGGAGGAGGGGTGAAGAAGCAGATGAGTGTTTCTCCTGTGTGCCCTGACCAGGAATTGAACATGGGACTTCCACATGCAGGGCTGACTCCCTACTGCTGTGACAACCGGCCAGCATCAGTGATAATTATTTAATATTACAATACCAGCAAATGAGAAACTAGCTGAAGAAGAAATAGAACATACCAATGAATTTTTAATGTGTAAAGAGATTAAATTACTCATTCCAGGCCCTGGCCGGTTGGCTCAGTGGTGGAGCGTCGGCCTGGCGTGCAGAGGTCCCAGGTTCGATTCCCGGCCGGGGCACACAGGAGAGGCGCCCATCTGCTTCTCCGCCCCTCCCTCTCTCCTTCCTCTCTGTCTCTCTCTTCCCCTCCTGCAGCCAAGGCTCCATTGGAGCAAAGATGGCCCGGGCGCTGGGGATGGCTCCTTGGCCTCTGCCCCAGGTGCTAGAGTGGCTCTGGTAGCAATGGAGTGATGCCCCGGAGGGGCAGAGCATCACCCCCTGGTGGGCAGAGCATTGCCCCTGGTGGGCGTGCCGGGTGGATCCCGGTGGGGTGCATGCAGGAGTCTGTCTGACTGTCTCTCCCCGTTTCCAGCTTCAGAAAAATACAAAAAAAATAATAAAATAAAAAAAATTACTAATTCCAAAACTGCCTATGAAGAACAGCCCACATGCATTACTGTCAATCACTTAAGCAGAATTAATATAATCTCTTTTATAAAACTCTAACAAAATAGAATAGGAAAAGAAACACTTCTCAAATCATTCTATTGAAGGCATTATCTTGATATCAAAACCAGAGACAAGCTTACAAGAAAAAAACAAAACAAAACACTAAACACAAATATGCTCAGGTTCTCAAGAACATAAACAAAAACAATTCTCAGCAAAATTCTAGAAAACTGCATCCATCAACATTAAAAAGAATTATAGAGAAAAGGAAAAAAAGGCAAAATTGATTAATTGGAGTCCATCAATTAAAACCTTTTTATTTGCAAAAGAGTAAACTGAAAGAATGAAAAATCAAATTAAAGTCATAAAGAAAATATTTATGAGCTACATATCTTGCAGAGATTTCATATCAAGAATACAGTAAAGAACTCTTAAAATTCAACATTAAAAAACTCAATTTAAAAATGAACAGAAGACATTAAGAGTCATTTTACCAAAGAGAATATGCATATGGCAAATGCAATGCACAAATATGAAGTTACTTAAAACCATTAAGTTATGCAACAAAAAACCACAATAAAATATTATTTCACACCTAGCAAAAGGTTAAAAAATAATAACAACATCTAGAGCTAGAAAAATGGTGAGAAACTGAATGGTTCATGCATTGCTTTTGGGAATTTAACATGGTTCAGCTAGTCTAAAAAACATTCTGGGATCTTTGTAAAAAAATAAAACTGAATGTATAACCATCATACAGTCTAGCAATTCCACTCCTGATAATTTATTACAGAGAAATAAACTTCTGTTTACATTAAAACATGTAAAGTAGCCTTATTTACAATAGCTTAAAAAACTGGAAATGCATGTTCCTCAGAAAGCAAATGGGTAAACAAAGTGGCACAGTGAATAGAGCATTGGCCTAGGATGCTGAGCACCCAGGTGTCAAAAACCCAATGTCAGTCACTGGCTTGAGCATGGGTTTATCTGGCTTGAGCCAAGGTCGCTGCTTGAGCAAAGGGTCACTGGCTCGGAGGGAGCACCCCCCCTAGTCAAGGCACATATAAGAAAGCAATCAATGAATAACTAAGGCACTGCAAATATGAGTTGATTCTTCTCTTCTCTCCCTTCCTGTCTGTCCTTCCCTCTCTGTCTGTCTGTCTTTCACTGTTGCAAAAATGGAAGGAAGAAAGAAAGAAAGAAAGAAGGAAAGAAAGAAAGAAAGAAAGAAAGAAAGAAAGAAAGAAAGAAAGAAAGAAAGAAAGAAAAGGAAAAGGAAAGGAGAAAAGAAAAGAAAAGAAAAGAAAAGAAAAGAAAAGAAAAAAAGAAAAGAAAGGAGGGAGGAAGGAAGGAAGGAAGGAAGGAAGGAAGGAAGGAAGGAAGGAAGGAAGGAGGGAGGGAGGGAAGGAAAGAAAGAAAAAGAAAGAAAAAGAGAGAGAAAAAGAAAGAAAGAAAGAAAGAAAGAAAGAAAGAAAGAAAGAAAGACACACACTTCTAAATAATTCATGATTCCAAAAAGTAATTTATTAGTTTTTTGGACCAAACACTCATTTAGTATGTTCATTTGGTATACCATATACAATTTGAATGTTTTCAATTATACATATAAACTTTAAACGAAGAACCATTCATACTAATTCATATAATTTCCTAATTAAAATATAAATATAACATTTTTCCCCATTACAGATTTTTAATTTTTCTGATTACTTGATTTATTTTCCATTAAAGGCCAAGGATAATTCTATCAGGGTGCAATGATGGTTACTTAAGTGTTCTGGTGGGAATCTGTGTGAAAAACCTTATATACAATTAGACCTATATATTCACACATTCCATTGAAGTTTGAATGAACCTACATGTTTGTCAATGGATCCTGATCCTAAATGCTTTTTATGCCTGGTTAATTGTTATTATCAGGCAGAATCTTGCTCATTAGCTCAATACAGGATCAAGCAACAAGCTTCATTTAGAGATGGTATGCTGACTGTTAATAAACTAAATTAAATTTTTATCATGTGTGAACACATTCTATCCAAAAAATATAAAAAATGTTAAGAGCACTGAATAAACTCAAATAATTCTGTTATAAAATTTGCTGTTTTATTATCTAGGATCCTTTAGTTAAATTAAAATCATGTGTTTCCTCTTTATTTTATATCTTTTTAATCTGTTTGGTATTTCCCATGGATATACTGATGCATTCAGCTAATATCATGTGTATATATACTGAAGCAAATTTATTTTAAGACTCATTGGGCCTGACCAGGTGTTGGCGCAGTGGATAGAGCATCAGACTGGGACACAGAGGACCCAGCTTTGAAACCCTGAGGTCGCCAACTTGAGCGCAGGCTCATTTGGTTTGAGCAAGGCTCACCAGCTTGAGCCCAACGTCACTGGCTTGAGCAAGAGGTCACACAGTCTTCTGTAGCCCCTTGGTCAAGGCACATATGAGAAAGCAATCAATTAACAACTAAGGTGCTGCAACGAAGAATTGTGGCTCCTCATCTCTCTCCCTTCTGGTCTGTCTGTCCCTATCTGTACCTCTCTCTGTCTCTCTCTGTATTTGTCACAAAAACAAAAAAAGACTCATTGGAACTAAGTAACTAAAATTTTAGGAAGAAATATAATTCAGGAAGGCAACATTTAATTGTAAAAACATGTATATATTGAATCATTAATCAAAACGCTACAAGGCAACATCCTCAGTGTTTTTCCTTCAAAATCATTAAAATTATTAGAAGACTCAATATGTAGACCTGCTTTATTAACATATGTTAAACACACATATAGGATTGAGAAAAATTCCTCCAAAGCACAGAAGAAGATGGTGTTAATAGAATGCCTACTTAGCTCAAGAAAGAAAATGCAAAAATGGGTTATGCCCACATTATTCTTAATTCATGATTTTTACATGATAATTATTTTTCTATTCATTAAACCATACATGAGCTAACTTTGTAATAAAGGAGGCTATTATCTCAAGAATTACAAATTAAAATAAAGCAGAAAATTTCAGAATTACCGAAACACCATTAAGAATACTTATTTTACTAAGCTTACACCTACACACCAAAAATAGATGATGTTCACTAAATAAAATGGTTGGCATTCTTTAATTTTAAGTTGGAGAATGAAAGTAAGAAAATGTGATAAGATACTTTTAGTTTGGAGGTCCTGTGAGGGAAAAAATTGTGAAAAAGCTCATTAAGAATTCATGAAGAGGGCGATGAAGTAGGACGATGTTCCAACTGCCACTTCCCAAGACCAAATTGGATTACATCTTAATTTAAGAATAATCATCCTGAAAAACCAATTTTGGATTACATGAAGAGAAGTCTATAAACAAGAATCACAGAAGAAGCCACACCGAGACTGGTAGGAAGGGCAGAGACATGAAAAGGGCTGCCCCACTCCTAGGAGCAAGCAGCAGCTGAGGGTCTGGAGGGACTCTCACTGTGAGGAGTTCACCCTGAGAAGTGTGGGTCCTCAGCCAAAGGCAAGGATCCCCGGTCTAGAGCCCCAGGGGCTAGAAGAGGTACCCACAGAGCATTTGGAGGTAAAAAGAGCTGGTTTCTATCTGCAAAAAAGAGAAAGAGCTTTAGTAGACACAGACTCCATCTTAAAGGGCCAGCACAAAAAAAGTTTTGTTAACAGCCACATACCCAGAGCTCCAGTGGAAAGAGAGATGAGAAGACTAGAGTTGCATGAGGAGAGTGTGAAGTTGGAGGCCCAGGGAGAGACATTGTGAAAGAAGAACACTGAGCTGAGTCATTCTCCAATACTTCAGGCACCATATTTCCTGGGTGAAGCAGTCTCCTCTGAGTGCCATCAGCCAGGAGAAAAGCAACTGCTTTGCTTTCAAGAATCTCTCTTTCCCCAGTCATGGAGACAAAGTTGTTCTGAGAAACCAGAAAGCAGGAGGCACGTCAGTGACTCAGTTTTCTGGCATTAAGGATCCCTCACACACTCCTGAGTCTATGACTGGTAATTCTGCCTCATGAAAGACTCAGTAGAAAATTTCTGGAGAGTGGGAAGACCACGCCCCTGGGTCTCAAATGCCACACCAACTGGACTCCTGGGACCACACCCTGCTGAGGTTTATGAAAAAAGTATGAACATACTGCCACCTGAGGGTGAAGGTCAGAGCCAACCCCACCACCTTCTCTAATCCCTGAGTAACCATAGGCTCTAGACTCTGCCAGAGGTTTTTTGTTTTTGTTTTTTCAGTGGCCTTGCCCAACAAGCAGCCAGCAGGCAGAGGTTGTAGAAGGCAGGACTCAGGGAATATTGGCCTTTTAAGCAAACCTTTCCCCAGGCCCAGTGTGGGTAAAAGCCAGCCTCAGTGTGCAGCTTGGTATTGCCATGAGCACTTGGGCCCAGCAGAGGCAGCCACAAACTCAGGATTGCTTGGAGTTCTATTAAGGTTGCTTAGTGCCAATAATGGGCTGTGTCTCCCACTGGTCTGCATGGGGTTCCTGCCAGGTAGGCCCAGAGCTGGTATATCCAGTGGCCAGCTGTGGAGAACATCAGTTCAGGACCTAACAACATTTGCTAGAGTGGTATCTAAGGAAGGGCTCCTTACAACTGGCACAGCAGAGGCAAATGCTGGTCTATGTGATCAACAGCAACACAGAAGATCATGTGCATTGGATAAGGTGGAGTTGCACAGTCAGCTAGCATGGGTATTGGATATGCTGCCCCATGGGGCTAGGTTTCACAGGGGTAAGGGAGAGTGTCTAGCAACATGGACTTAAACTATGAGTCCCTATGAGTTTATTGTTGAATCTGGTCAAGGGAGCTTAGTCATTTTCTGGAGGGGTACAGTCAGCCGAAAATAAGATGCTCTTAGTCTTCCTCCCTGAGACCAGGGTCACACCAGCTGTAAGAACTTCTGTATTGGGGGCTATGAGCCATACTCAATATGAACCTGCTGCTCACCTTGTTGAGGAGAAATAAAATTTGATTATCCAGCAGTAGCTGAGGAATTAGGCTCTGGATTTGGGATCATATTCTCTGTACTGAGCTCCTGACCAAGAGACCCCTGAAGTAGGGAGTCTAACTAATGTTGTATTTCCACCTCTGCTGCCCTGTAGAGGGGTTGATTGAGTGAATGAAGCCAGTCTGACCCCACACAAGAGTCTTTCTACAGAAGACTCTGTGGGAAGACTAGGAACTGCAAGAGGAGGTGGAGCAGCTGAAAAGTGGAAGTAAATCTTGAGCTTGGGGCTTTTACAGAACTATAGTCATCTCTAAGCAAGAGGAAACTGATCCTTATATAAAAGTTGGCCCTCCTCACACTGCCCAGTCAAAGAAAATGCAGACACAAACAACAAAAAGAGCAGTAGTTGCAAAAAGGCAGCCCACAGTAGTATATAAACAACATCTGATGCCAACCCAAGAAGATCTAGAACAAACACAGCTGGTAGTAGGTGGTAGATGGCACCAACCCTAGACTCAGCTAGCTACACAAGCAGCATGCCCAAAGGAGGAGTCTACCAGGCACCAGACAATGTAGAGAATAAATATGCCCAATAGGACAGACATTGCACAATGTGTAACACATATGATCAAGGTTAATTCTTAGAGCCACCCAGCATGAGGGGAAAAGCATACCTATGAAAGGACTAACTGCATTCAATAGTCACATACAGCAGGAAGAAAAAATAGTACCCTCAAGAAGCATAGGAATGCTATGCTTAGAAGAACAAGAAAAATAGGTAGCCTGGAGGTCAGTACCTTGAGCCCATCTTCTTCATAAGACAGCATAAAAATTTCAAAGTCAGACAGTGCTACCTAATACATGGACAAAATGAGAAGACAGAGAAATGTGACCCTAATGAATCAACAAGAGAAATAACCAGAAAAAAAATTAAAGAAAATAGAAGTAACCAAAGTACCAGATGCAGAGTTTAAAATAATGATTTTTAGGATGTTCAAGGATCTTAGAGCAGCAATGGATGGGCATAATGAGCATCTAAATAAAGAGATAGCAAGCATCAAAAAGAACATAGAAGGCCCTGGCCGGTTGGCTCAGTGGTAGAGCGTCGGCCTAGCATGCGGAATTCCCGGGTTTGATTCCCGGCCAGGGCACACAGGAGAGGCACCCATCTGCTTCTCCACACCTCCCCCTCTCCTTCCTCGCTGTCTCTCTCTTCCCCTCCCGCAGCCAAGGCTCCATTGGAGCAAAAGATGGCCTGGGCACTGGGGATGGCTCCTTGGCCTCTGCCCCAGGTGCTAGAGTGGCTCTGATCGCAACTGAGCGATGCCTTGGATGGGCAGAGCATCGCCTCTGGTGGGCGTGCCAGGTGGATCCCGGTCGGGCACATGCGGGAGTCTGTCTGACTGCCTCCCTGTTTCCAGCTTCAGAAAAATACAAAAAAAAAAGAACATGGAAATCATAAAAAAAGAACAGTCAGAAATGACAAATACAATATCAGAAATGAAGGTTGCTCTAGAAGAAATCGACAACAGGCTGGATGAAGCAGAGGATCAAATCAGCAGTTTAGAAGACAAGATAAACATAAGCACAGAAGTAGAGCAGCAAATTTAAAAGAGGTGCAAAAAGTCTGAGGAAACTCTAAGAGAGCTCTGTGGCAATATGAAGAGAAACAACATTCTCATCATAGGGGTTCTCTGAAGGAGAAGAGAAAAAACAAGGGATAGAGAACCTGCTTGAAGAAATTATACCTGAAGATTTCCTTAAACTGAAGAAGGAAAAAGTCATAAAAGTTCAAGAGGCTCAAAGAGTCCCACTAAAGAGGAACCCAAGGAGGCATACACCAAAACACATCATAATTAAAATGCTAAAGTTAAGAGAGAAAGAATATTAAAAGCTGGAATAAAAAAGCAGTTAATTACCTACAGAGGAGCCCCTGTAAGGATGACATCATACTTCTCAACAGAAACTCTTGAGGCCAGAAGGGATTGGCAAGAAATATTCAAAGTTATCCAAAAGAGGAACCCATAGCCAAGACTACTTTATCCAGCAAAGCTATTATTTAAACTTTAAGGAGAAATAAAAAGCTTTGCAGACAAAAAAAATCTCAAGGAATTTATTTCAACCAAACCAGTACTGCAAGAACTGTTAAAGGGCCTGCTGTAAAAAGAGCAAAGAAAAAATAAATAAATAAAAGGACTGTAGATTTAAACAGTAAAATGGCAATAAATAACACATCAATATTTACCTTAACATATCAATAATTACCTTAAATATAAATGAATTAAGTGCTCCAATCAAAAGACATAGGATAGAGGCATGGATAAGATAACAGGATCATCACATATGCTGTCTACAAGAGACCCACCTCAGAACAAAAGATACACGGTCTTAAATTGAGGGATGGAAAAAAGTATTTCATTCAAATAAAAATGAAAAAAAAGCTTGGGTTGCAATACTTATATCTGACAAAATAGCCTTTAAAACAAAGACTATAGTAAGGCATAAAGAAGGTCATTACATAATGATAAAGGGAACAATACAACAGGAGGATATAACCATTGTAAAAATTTATGTACCTAATATCGTAGCACCTAAATTTATAAAGAAGATTTTCATTGACATATTAGAGCAAGGTCAACAGCAATACTATAATAGTATGGGATTTTAATACCCTACTAACATCAATGGATAGATTCTCCAGACAGAAAATTAACAAAGAAACAGTGGTTTTAAATAACACACTAGATCAAATGGATTTAATAGATAGCTTCAGAACCTTTCACACCAAAGCAGCAGAATACATATTATTTTCATGCACTCATGGTACATTCTCTAGGATAGACCATATGTTAGGACACAAAAAAAGTCTCAATAAATTTAAGAAGTTTCAAATCATATTAAGCATTTTCTCCAATCACACTGGCATAAAACTAGAAATCAACTTCAAGAAAAACCCAGAAAAAACATTCAAACATTTGAAGGCTAATTAACATGTTATGAAATAATGAATGGGTTAACAATGAGATCAAGGAAGAAATAAAAAATTTTCTTGAAAAAAAATGAAACTGAATATACAACTCAAAATTTATGGGACACAGCAGAAGCAGTCTTGAGAGGAAAATTTTTAGTATTACAAGCATACCTTAAAAAGCAAAAAACAAAACAAAACAAAAAAACTCAAATAAGCAACTTAAGCCTGCATCTAAAAGAACTAGAATAAGAACAGCAAATAAAGCCCAAAGGAAGTAGAAGGAAGAAAATAATAAAGATCAGAGTGGAAACAAATAACATAGAGGGTAAAAAAACAATACAGAAGATCAATGAAACCAAGAGTTGGTTCTCTGAAAAGGTAAACAAGATTGACAAACCTTTAACCAGACTCATCAAGAAAAAAATAGATAGAGGACTCAAATAAATAAAATTAGAAAAGGAAGTGGAAAAGTAACAAATGACACCACAGAAATACAAAGGATTGTAAGAAAATACTATGAAGATCAATATGCCAAAAAATTGGACAACCTAGGTGAAATGGATAAATTCCTAGAAACATACAGTCTTCCAAATCTCAATCAGGAAGAATCAGAAAACCTAAACAGGCCAAACAAAACAAAAAATTGAAAGAGTTATCAAAAAAACTCCCAGCAAACAAAAGACCTGGACTGAAAAGCTTCACAGATTAATTTTACCAGACACACAATGAAAAATTATCACCTATCCTTCTCACGTTATTTCAAAAAATCAAGAGGAGGGAACACTTATAAGCTTCTTTTGTGATGCAAGCATTATCCTCACTTCAACAACAAATAAGACAATACAAAGAAAAAAAATTATAGGCCAATATCCCTAATAAACAGAGATACTAAAATTCTTAAGTAAATATTAATAAACTGGATCCAGCAATATGTCAAAAAGATGATACATCAAAATCAAGTGAAATTTATTTGGGCAGGCAAAGCTGGTACAATATTCAAATTCAATAAATGTGATTCATCACATAAACAATGAAAGATAAAAATTATATGATTACATAAATATATGCAGAAAAAACATTTGATAAAATCTAGGACCCATTTATGATCAAAACTCTCATTAAATTGGGAATACAGGGAACATTCCTCAGCATGATAAAGGCCATCTATGACAAACCCACAGTCAATACCATACTTAATGGGCAGAAATTAAAAGCAATCCCCTTAAGATCAGAAACAAGGCAGGGTGCCCCCTTTCACCACTCTTATTCAACATAGTTGTAGAAGTTCTGGCCACAGCAGTTAGACAAGAAAAAAGAAATAAAAGGCATCCAAATCAGAAAAGAAGAAGCAAAATTATTATTATTTGCAGATGACATGGTACTGTACATAGAAAATTCTAAAGTGTCAGTCAAAAAACTACTAGTTCTGATAAATGAATTTGACAAGGTGGCAGAGTATAAAATTAATATTCAGAAATCAGTGGCATTTTTATACAACAACAATAAACTGTCTGAAAGAGAAATTAAGGAAACAATCCCCTTCATTATTGCAACAACAACAAAAAAAATAAAGTACCTAGGAGTGAATTTAACCAAGGAGATAAAAGACTTGTACTCAAAAAATTATATGACATTGAAAAAAAAATCGAGGAAGATACAAACAAGTGGAAGCATATACTGTGTTTATGGATAGGAGGAATAAACATCATGAAACTGTCTATATTACCCAAAACAATCTTTTCATTCAATTCAATTTCTATTAATACCAATGGCATACTTCAAAAATATAGAATAAATGTTCCAAAAATTTATATGGAACCAAAAAAGAACACAAATAGCTTCAGAAATCTTGACAATGAAGAATAAAGTTGCAGGTATCTCACTTCTTGATATCAAGTTATACTATAAGTCCACTGTAATCAAAACAGCTTGGTACTGGCATAAGAACAGGCATACAGATCAATGGAACAGAACTGAGAATCCAGAAATAAACCCACGTCTTTATGGTCAATTGATATTTGACAACCCACACAATGGGAGACATATTTGCCTATATGTCTGATAAGGAATTAATAACCAAAATTTATTAAAAACTTCTAAAAGTCAACACCAGGAAGGTAAATAGTCCAATTAAAAAATGAGGAAAAGGCTTGACCAGGCAGTGGTGCAGTAGATAGAGCATCAGACTGAGATGTGAAGGACCCAGGCTGGAGACCCCGAGGTCACCAGCTTGAGTGCGGACTCATCTGGTTTGAGCAAAGCTCAGCAGCTTGAACCCAAGGTCGCTAGCTTGAGCAAGGAGTTATTCAGTCTGCTGTAGCCCCACAGTCAAGGCACGTAGGAGAAAGCAATCAATGAACAACTAAGGTGTTGCAACAAAAAAACTAATGATTGATCCTTCTCATCTCTCTCCATTCCTGTTTGTCTCTATGTATCTCTCTCTCTGGCTCTCTCTCTGTCTCTGTAAAAAACAAAAGAAAAAAAATGAGGAAAGAACCTGCACAGACACTTCTCCAAAGAGGACATACAGATAGCCAATAGGCATATGAAAAAATGTTCAACATCACTAATTATCATGAAAGTGCAAATTAAAACCACAATGAGGTACCTCCTCAAACCTGTCAGAATGGCGCTTATTAACAAATCAACCCATAATAAGTGCTGGCGAAGATGTGTAGGAAAGGGAACCCTCCTGTACTGTGGGTGTGAATGTAGACTTGTGTAGCCATTCTGGAAAACAGTATGGTGTTTCCTCAAATAATTAAACATGGAATTGCCTTTTGACTCAGCTATTCCACTGAGAGGGATATTCGCCTAACATGTTCTATATATCGTAAGAATACCAAATCACTGATTCCAAAGAAGATATGCACCCCATGCTTATTGTAGCATTGTTTACAATAGCCAAGATCTTGAAACAGCCCAAGTGTCTCTCAGTGGGCTAGTGGATTAAAATGCAGTGGTACATATAAACAATGAAAGACTATGTGGCCATGAAAAAGAAAAATGTTACCTTTTACGACAGCATGTATGGACCTGGAGATTATTGTGATAAGTGAAATAAGCTAGGCAGAGAAAGGAAAAAGTCATATGATCTCACTTGTATGTGGAATATAATGAACAAAGTGAACCGAGAAACAGAATAGAGGCAGAGACAGGGTCACAGGGAGCAATGGGACAGCAGTCAGAGGAAAGGGGGATTAGGGGATGGGATCAGAGAAAGTAAAGGGATTAGTCAAATTATGTACATAACACAAAGATACAGCAAATCCCAGGGGGACAGAGGGAAGGAGTTAGGGGGAGGGCAACAAAGGGGATCTAATTGGGGACACAGGAGTGGGAAGTGAGAGTGTTATACTGAGTGAGACATTTGAATCCATGTTAACACAATAAATTAAAATTAATAAAATTAAAAGAAAAAAGCTCATTAGGAGTCAATAATTGAAATAGTTATATTTAAGGATTTAATATTAGAAATAATTATCTGTAATAAATAATTATCTCTAATCATAATAAATAGTTATGATAAGCACCATATGTACAACCAAATATATTTCAATTTTTTAATGTGTAAATTTATTGTTAAAAATTTTTTTGCTTAACATTGCTTTTGCAAATCATATAAGGTTTGATATTTTATGTTTTTATTGTTTCAAAGTATTTTCTAAGTTCTGTGGTTGTTTTTCTTTGACCAAATAGTTGAATGAAGATGTTACGTTGAATTTCCACTTATCTGTAACTTTTCTAGTTTTCTAACTTGATTGCTAGATTTATTCTATTGTGATCAGAGAAATACTTTGTATTTTAATGTTCTAAAATTTATTAAGATTTGATATTTGCCTACCATGTTCTATAATGAGAGAATGTTTCATTTATCTTTGAGGGAAAATATTATTGAGCATCGGATTTGTCTGTTAGGTCTAATTGGTATATGATATTTTCAAGTTATTTTATTCTTTATTGATCTTTTGTCTCAGTGTTCCATCTATTATTAAAATTGAGAGTATTGATGTCTTTAATTACTATTATAGAATTGCATATTTCTCTCTTCAAATATGGCAATGTTGAATCATATATATTTTGGTATGTTATTTGAAGCATATATGTTTATGATTATATATTCTTGGTGAACTAGTTTTTACATTATATAATGGCCTTCTTTATCTGTTTTAACTTGTTTTATTTAAAATCTGTTTTGTTTGATATTAGTGTAGCTATACCAGCTATGTTATTTACTACCAGCATTAAATGGTTTTTTCTATATTTTCACTTTCAAATTATTTTGTTTACCTAGCATGAGTTTATTGAGAACACCATATACTTGGATTATATTTTCCATACATTAGGCCAAACTAGGAGTTTGTTTAGAAAATTTAGTCTGTTTACATTTAAAGCAAGTACAGGGGCTCCTCAGGGTCTGACAGTCTCAACACACATTTTGAGTTTGAGAACTCAATAAACACTTTAAAAAATTGAGACATGAGTGTTCTGGCTATGGATTACATGGGTAAACTCGTTTGGTTGCATGTGGCAGAAGAATACATAGTACAGTGTACAGTACAGTGTATTTATGTTCTTTTCTTTTTTCTGTAGCTTAGTTGTGTTTGTATATTCTAGATTATAATTTTACAATGGTGTTAGGAGAGATAAGTGACTTAAGCTATGGTATGTTTCCATTTATAACAAATTTTGGAATAAAATTAAGTTACATCACTGTCATAACTGTGTCATAACATGAGTACCCCCTGTACTTATAAAGAAGGGATTCTGCCATTTGCTTTTGTTTTATGTATGTCTAGCACTATTTCTGTTTTACATTTGCTCCATTATAATCTTTTCTGTGTTTTCATTTTGTATTGATAAGTTTAATTATTTGTGTGTGTGTCTGTATACACTTTATAGGTATTTTATTTGTGATTACCATGGGAATTACATGTAACATCTAACAATGTAACTATTCAATTTCAATTATTACCAACCTAAACTCAATTGAATATAACTCTAGTCCTATAGAGTTTTGTTTTTCTTTTATATTATTGATGTAAAAATCACAAATTTATTGATTGTGTACTTAACAATATAGATTTATAATTACATTTAAATATATTTTATCTTTTATTTTAAATCATTTTTAAAATTAAATTTATTGGGGTGACCTTGGTTAATAAATTATATACATATTAGGTGTATAATTTTCTAATACATCATTTGTATATTGCATTGTGTGAACATCACCAAAAGTCAATTTAATTTCTTTTCATCATCATATAGTCCACCAACTCTATCCTTTACTACTCATGCATTCTCTTTTTTCTCTGATAACTATTATATAGTTTCCTGTGTCTATAAGTTTTTTTTAATTATTTTAGGAGAGAGAGAGAGAGAAAAAAAAAAGTGGAGGAGGAGCAGGAAGCATTAACTCCCATATGTACCATGACCAGGCATGCTCAGGGCTTCAAACCAACAACCACAGTGTTCCAGGTCAATGCTTTAACCACTGTGCCACCACAGGTTAGGCTATGGGTTTTTCATTTGTTTTGTTTGTCATATGGTTCTTGGCTTTCCTGTCTGACTTATTTTGCTTAGCATGATATTCTCAAGATATATCTATGTTATTGTAAATGGAAAACTTTTATTATGGCTGAATAGTAATCCATTGTGTGTGTATATACCATATCTTCTTTTTCCACAAATCAAAGCACATTTTGGTTGTCTTTTTGTCTTGGCCATAATGAATAATGCTGCAATGAACATAGGACTGCATATATTCGCAGATAAATGTTTAGAGTTTTTCAGATAAATATTCAGAAGAGGGATTGCTGGGTCATATGTTAAATCTAGTCTTAATTTTTTGAAAAACCTGTGTAATATTTTCTATAGTGTTTGTACCACTTTACATTCCCACGAGCAGTAAATGAGGGTATCTTTTTTCTCCACAACATCTTTAATGTTTGGTATTATTTATTTTATTGATAATAGCTATTCTTACAGGTGTGAAGTTAGGGATATGATTATTTTTATTTAAATGTTTTTGTTTTGTTTTGTGTTTTTTTTTGTATTTTTCTGAAGCTGGAAACGGGGAGAGACAGTCAGACAGACTCCCACATGCGCCCGACTGGGATCCACCCAGCACGCCCACCAGGGGTGACGCTCTGCCCACCAGGGGGCGATGCTCTGCCCCTCCGGGGCATCGCTCTGCCGCGACCAGAGTCACTCTAGCGCCTTGGGCAGAGGCCAAGGAGCCATCCCCAATGCCGGGGCCATCTTTGCTCCAATGGAGCCTTGGCTGCGGGAGGGGAAGAGAGAGACAGAGAGGAAGGAGGGGCTGGGTGGAGAAGCAAATGGGCGCTTCTCGATGTGCCCTGGCCGGGAATCAAACCTGGGTCCCCCGCATGCCAGGCCGATGCTCTACCGCTGAGCCAACCAGCCAGGGCCTATTTAAATGTTTTTAATAATTAAACCAATGGAACAGAATTGAGAGCCCAGAAATAAGCCCACATATATGTTGATAAATATTTTTTTGACAAAGAAGTAAAAAATATACAATGAGAAAAGACAGCCTCTTCAATAAATGGTACTGGGAAATAAGAAAGCTAGATGCAAATGATGGAACTAGCTTACTGTTTGTTCCCATATATAAAAAAATTAACTCAAAATGAACCAAAGACCTGAAACAATAAATTACATAAATGAAAACATAAGTATGAAACTTATGAACTTAGGTCTTAAAGAGAATTTTATGAATTTGACTCCAAAGGCAATGGAAGTAAAAGCAAAAATGAATGAATGAATAGAACTATATCAAACTAAAAAGCTTCTGCACAGCAAAAGTAACAGCAACAAAACAAAAAGACAGCCAACCAAACAAGAGAAGGTATTTATAAACGACAGCTCTGAGAAGGGGTTTCAATTCAAAATACGTAATGTAGTCACACAATTTTACAACACAAACCCAAAAAATACAATTAAACAATTTGAAGAGGGCTTGAATTGCCACTTACATCCTATAGAAAACAAAAATGTGAATTACAAATAAAAAATATAACAATAGTGACTTTTTTTTACTTACTTATGTGTTGGGGACATACAGTCAACAGGGTTATTAGAGTTTAGATTTTTGGGGGACAGAGGTGTGGGGAACTGGAAGTAAGCTGACATACTATCCAACCCCCCCACACACACACTTGTTCTGTAAAGTTGCTTAAGGCTATTTTTTTTTCACAACTTCATGTTAGCTATGGTGCTGGATGGTTTATACTTGTCCTATCCCTCATGTCCCTCGGAAAGACTTAGGGCAATTCCCCTTTTATCCTTTGGTAGAATTGTTGGGATGCCTTGGAAATGTGACTTTGTTTAAATGATCTCTTTGATTTGCTAATGGCCTCACTTTGCCCTATAAATAAGGTAGGTAAGGAGGTGGAGATTTGTCTTTTGCAAGCTATCTTCTACATTGCAAAATGTCCTCCCGACCCAATCCTTTTTCTCTTTAGATCTATTTTCTTAATTCCATGCCATTCCCATTCAGGACCTGAAATTACTAGCTGCACTGGTTCATGGCAAGTGGTGCCTGAACAAGGACCTGAGGAAGAAAAAAACTAAACCAAAGGCAGGTGACAGAACTCTACAAGTGTACACAGTAAGTAAAATTTTTGAGTAGAGTTTTTGGGGAAAATAGTGTCGGGAGTAATAAATTATGGGACAATTGGGGTCAATGATCTTTTGTCCATTTTTTAATTGGATTGTACCTTTCTAGTATTGAGTTTTAGAAATACTTTATAAATTTGGTTAATAACCCCTTATCAGACATATTGGCAAATATGTTCTCCCAATGTGTGGGTTGTCTTTTTATTTTGTTAATGGTGTCTTTTGGGAGGAGAGAAGATGGCAGCGGAGTAGGCGGATGCACAGACGCCCAACTCTCACCACCAAACTGGAATACAAATCAATTTAGGAAAAATCAACATGAGAAACCAACTCTGAACTGCAGCTCTCAAAAACCAAGGAGCAAAGAAGAAGCCACAATAATCCTGGTAGAGAGCACCTGAATCTACTCTGCTTACAGGAATGGAGGGGGGGGTGAGGCTGAGAGCCCAGAGGGGATCTCACATAGGGAAAAGAACAGAAACTACTGCTCACAGCAACTTACCTGGCGACCAGGGAGCGAGGTGTGTTGAAAAGACCAGCTTATCTCCCAAGTGGAAAGGACAGGGAGAGAGACAGACTGTGAGGGGCTAAGGAATGCAGGAAATGAACTAAAAAATCTGACTCATCCGTGCTGGAGGTGGCCATAGCTGGGGGAGGGACTGAACCTTTCACAAAACAGAGCTGAAGTGCTTCCGGATCAGAGATCTCCAGACATCTATCCAGCTCCAATCAGCGCAACAAGACACAGCTGAAAACAAGAAGTGGGGAGGAGGGGCAGTAACTCAGGTCTCCATGGAGATCTGAGATACACCTCCACCTACTGAAGCTGAGAAAACACCCTGCCCCCAGTGAGATTAGCTGGCTAAAGAGGCCTTCAGAGTCTCAGGTTACACCCATCGCATTCCTGGATACAGTTTCAAGGAAGCCCCCTTCTGAGATCAGTAAACAAGACTATCTAACCTGTTAAGAAATGGTGTCTTTTGATGTGTAAAAGCTTTTTAGTTTGATACAGTCCCATTTGTTTACCTTGTACTTTATTTCACTTGTCCATGGAGATAAATCAGCAAAAATATTGTTATAGAGGATATCAGAGAATTTACTGCCTGTGTTTTCTTCCAAAATATTTGTTTTCACAACTTACATTTGTCTTTTATCTATTTTGAGTTTATTTTTTGAATGGTGTAATTGGTGGTCCAGTTTTATTTTATTTTTTGCATGTGCTTACTTCCACTGTATGCTCTTAATTTCTTTGTCAAATATCAATTGACCATAAAAGCGTGGGTTTATTTCTGGGTTCTTTCTTCTATTCTATTGATCTGTATGCCTGTTCTTATGCAAGTACCAAGCTGTTTTGATTACAATGGCCTTGTAGTATAACTTGAAATCAGGAAGTGTGATAACTTTATTTTTAATTTTCAAGATTGCTAGAGATGCTTATGTTCTTTTTTGGTTACATATAAGTTTTTGAAATATTTGTTCTATATCTTTGAAGTATGCCATTGGTATCTTAGTAGAAATTGAATTAAATTTATAGATTGCTTTGGGTATTATAGACATTTTAATGATGTTTATTCTTCTTATCCATGAACACAGTATATGCTTCCACTTGTTTTTTCCTCTTGTTGGGCAGATAAAATATATTATGCTCACTTTGTTAAAGATAGCACTACCCACGTGGAAGCCCATCACATAGGTGATAATATTAGTTGCCCTTCTTGCGTGGGATGTGTGTGATTATGTTAATATGTGTTGGAGGAGGGCTTTTGCACCAAAAGGTTTTAAAAGGAAGAGAGATCACGTAGTTCCAGGGGAAGAGTGATTATATTCTAGGAGAAGCCCATGCTGTAGGAGAGCAGAGAAAGGCCACTTGGAAGAGGCCAGAAGAAGCAGTCAAGATCGTGGAGTGCTGAGGGAAAAGCCAGTTTGTGCAGAGTTTGTGCAGAGAGAGAAGGAGATGGGAAACAGGTGAATAAGGCTGGTGAGCTAGAAACCTTTGATTCCAGGAAACTGGAAATAAGTCAGTGGTTTTGGGAGCCCTGAATTAAAAGGGAAATGTTTTCCCACTGTGTGTATTTCTTGCCCGCTGGGTGCAAGTTATGATTAAAGCTAATGGCCCACCAGTTCTTGGCTCCATTGTTTCATTACCGTCTGTCTAAATCCTATGCGAACCTGCATGAGCTAGGCTGCTGTGATGGTGTCCATGGCTACTGGCTTTACACTTCTTCAATTTCTTTTTCAATGTCTTATAACTTTTTGAGTACAAGGCTTTTACTTCCTTGGTTAAATTTACTCCTAGGTACTTTATTATTTATTTTTTTGGCCGCAATAGTGAAGGGGATTTTTTCCTTAATTTCTCTTTCTGGCAGTTTATTGTTGGTGTATAAAAATGTCACTGGTTTCTGAGTATTAATTTTATACCTTGCGATCTTGCCGAATTCATTTATCAGATTTAGTAATTTTTTGTCTGAGACTTTAGAGTTGTTTGTGGATAGTATCATCTCATCAGCAAATAATGATAGTTTTACTCTTCTTTTCCACTTTGGGTGCCTTTTATTTCTTCTTCTTGTCTAATTACTCTGGCTAGGACTTTCAGAACTATGTTGAATGAGAGTTGTGAAAGCCATCACCCCTGCCTTGTCTCTGATCTAACCCCTTAGATTGCTCTTAATTTTTGCCAATTGAATATGATGTTGGCCATGGGTTTGTCATAGATGGCCTTTATGATGTTTAGGAATGTTCCTGTATTCCTATTTTGATGAGAGTTTTGATGATAAATGGGTGCTGGATTTCATCAAATGCTGTTTCTGTTTCTGTCTAATCATGTGATTTTTTATCCTTTTGTTTATATGATATATCATTCACATTTATTACTTTGTGAATGTTGTACCAGCCTTGCCTCCCAGAACTAATCCCATTTGATCATAATGTATGCTCTTTTTAATGTATTACTGGATTTGATTTGCAAATATTATGTTGAGAATTTTAGCTCCTATGCTCATCAGGGATACTGGCCTATAATTTTTTCTTAGTAGTGTCTTTATCTGGTTTTGAAATGAGGATTATTCTTGCCTAATAAAAATGCTTGGAATGTTCCCTCCTCTTAAATTTTTGAAATAGCTTGAGAAGGATAGGTATTAGTTCTTTCAGTGTTTGGTAAAATTCACCTGTGAAGCTTTTCAGTACAGAACTTTTGTTTGCTGAGAGGTTTTTGTTTTGATAATTTTTTCAATTTTATTTCTTGTTATTGGTCTTGTTTAGGTTTTCTGATTCTTCCTGATTGAGTTTTGGAAGACTATATGTTTCTAGGAATTTAACATTTCACCTAGGTTGTCCAATTTTTTGGCATATAGATCTTCATAGTATTTTCTTACAATCCTTTGTATTTCTGCAGTGTCAGTTGTTACTTCTCCACTTTCATTTCTAATTTTATTTATTTGAGTCCTCTATCTTTTTTTCTTGATGAGTCTGGATAAAGGTTCATCAATATTCTTTACCTTTTCAAAGAACCAACTCTTGGTTTCATTGATCTTCTGTATTGTTTCTTTACCCTCTATGTCATTTGTTTCCACTCTGATCTCTATTATTTTTTTCCTTCTACTTTCCTGGGCTTTATTTGTTGTTCTTTTTCTATTTCTTTTAGATGTAGGGTTAAGTTGTATATTTGAGGGGTTTTTTGCTTCTTGGTGGTAAGTTTTGTTTAACATCATTTTTATATGTCTTGCCAATCTCTTCTTGCCTCAAGCGTTTCTGTTGAGAAGTTGAATGTCATCTTTATGGGGAATCCTTTTTATGTAATTAACTGATTTTCTCTTGCAGCTTTTAGTATTCTTTCCTGGTCTCTTAACATTGACATACTAATTATGATATATCTTGGTGTAGGCCTCCTTGGGTTTCTCTTTAATGGGACTGTCTGTGCTTCTTGAGCTTGTGTGACATTTTCCTTCATCAGTTTAGGAAAAATTTCAGCTATGATTTCTTCAAACAGATTCTCTATCCCTTGTTTTTTCTCTTCTCCATCAGGGACCCCATGTTGCGGATATTGTTTCTCTTCATATTGTCACAGAGATCTCTTAGAAGTTCTTCAGCTTTTTTGTGCCTCTTTTAATTTTTCTGCTCAACCTCTGTGCTTATGTTTATCTTGTCTTCTAAATTGCTGATTTTTTTTTATTAAGCTTTTTTTTTAAATTTTTTTATTATTATTTATTTTATTCATTTTTAGAAAGGGGAGAGAGAGAGACAGAGAAGGAGAGAGAGGAGAGAGAGAAGGGGGGAGGAGCTGGAAGCATCAACTCCCATATGTGCCTTGACCAAGCAAGCCCAGGGTTTCGAACTGGCGACCTCAGCATTTCCAGGTCGACACTTTATCTACTGCGCCACCACAGGTCAGGCTAAATTGCTGATTTGATCCTCTGCTTCATCCAGCCTGCTGTTGATTTCTTCTAGTGTGATCTTCATTTCTGATATTGTATTTGTTATTTCTGACTGGTTCTTTTTTATGATTTCAATGTTCTTTTTGATGCTTGCTCTCTCTTTATTTAGGTGCTCATTATGTCCATCCATTGCTGCTCTAAGACCCTTGAGCATCCTAAAAATTATTATTTTAAACTCTGCATTTGATACTTTGGTTATTTCCATTTCATTTAGTTCTTTGTCTTAGATTTTCTCTTGTTTAATTTGGGTCATATTTCTTTGTCTTCCTTTTTTGTTGTGTATTATGTAGTGCTTTCTGACTTTGAATTTTTTGTGGGTTTTTATGAGGAAGATGGGCTCAGTGTTACTGATCTCCAGGCCACATGTTTTTCTTGTTCTAGGAATGTTTCTTGAGGGTAGTACTTTCCCTCCTATTATATGTGAGTATTTAATGCCATTGGTTCTTCTGTTGGTGTGTGTATTTCTTTATGCTTGCTTGCTCTAATGGTCAGCCTTGATCATGTGTATTAGACATTGTGCAATGTTTGTCCTTTTGGGCATATTTATTCTTCACAGTGTTTTATGCCTGCTAGACTCTTCCTTTGGGTGTGCCGCTTGTATAGCTCACTGATTTTAGGGTTTCTGCTGTCTGCCACTCACTACCAATTGTGTTGGTTCTAGATCTTTTTGGATTTGTGTCAGCCATTGTTTGTAACTTGCTGTAGGTTACAAACCTGTATGCACCTAGTGCTCTTTTTGCTGTTTGTGCTTGCATTTTTTTTTGGCCTGGCTAGTGTGATAGGGGCTAACCTGTGTATAAGGATCAGTTTCTTCCTGTTTAGAGATGATAGCAGCATTGTAAAAGTCCCAAGCTCTATAAGATTTACCTCCACTTTTCAGCTGCTCCACCTCCTATTGTAGCTTTCTGGTCTTCCCAAAAAGTCTTCTATAGAAAGACTTTAGTGTGCTCTCACTGGCCTTACCCAACTCACTCTTATACAGGTTGCAAGCTTGTTGGGTTAGGAAAGCTAAGGTAGGGAATACAAGGTTAGGGGAACCCCAATTTCATGAGTTTTTTGGTCAGGAGCTCAGTATGGATAATGTGGCCCATAATACAGAGCCTAATCCCTCAGCCACTGCTGGATACTCAAATTTTATTTCTCTGCAACAGGTGATCAGCAGGTTCCTATCTAGTGGGGCCAAAAGTCCCCTCTGCAGAATTTCTTACAGGTCATGAGACCCTGATCTCAGGGTGGAAGACTGAATAAGTCCTTTCCTGGCACTGGCTGTGCATCCCCAGAAGATGGCTAAGCTCCTCGACCAGATCTAACAATAGACTCACAGGGACTCACACATTAAATGTCCATGATCCAAACTTCTCCCCCTTCCCCCTGTGAATCTAGCCCAGCAGGTCAGAATATTCAGTGTCCAGGCTGGCTGACTGTGAAGCTTCACCTTATCCAATGCACATGAGCTGCTATGCTGGTGTTGATCACAAAGAGCAAATCTCACCTTCTCTGGGCCTGGAGTGAGGAGCCCTTCCTTAAGATACCACTCTAGCAAGGGTTGTCAGGTCCTGGACTGATGCTTTCCATAGCTGGCCACTGGATGTGCCAGCCCTGAGTCTCCCTGGCCGGAATGTTGTGAGACCAGTTGGAGACACTGCTCATGACTTGTCCTCAATAACTTTCTTATACCTACAAGCAACCCAGAGTTTGTGGCTGCCTCTGCTGGGCCCAAGTGCTCATGGAAATACCCAGCAGCACACCTAAGCTTGCTTTTACACACACTGGGCCTGGGGGAAGGTCCGTTTCAAGGGCCAATATTTCCTAAGTCCTGCCTCCTGCAGCCTCTGTCTGCTGGCTGCTTGTTGGGTTGGACCACTGAAAAAAACCTCTTGTAGATTCTAGAGCCTGTGGCAATTCAGGGATTAGGAAGGGTGGTGAGTGTGATTCCTCTCCTTGGCCCCAGGTGTCAGTTTGTCCAAACTTTTTTTCATAGACCTCTGTAGGTTGTGGCCCCAGGATTCTGGTAGGTGTGGCCTTTGAAATCCAGAAGTGTGGTAGGCATGGTTTGCCCCCCTCTCCATTATCTACTGAGTCTCTCCATGAGGCAGAATTACCAGTCTTAGATTTAGGAGCATGTATGGAAATCTCCATCTTCAACACCAGAAACTGGGTCAATAACATGCCCCTTGGTTTCTGGCTTTTCAGAATGATCCCATCCCCATTACTAGAGCAAGAGAGACTATGATGGTGGCGTAGTTGCTTTCCCCCTGGCTGATGCCACTAAAAGGAGACTGCTTCACCCAAGAAATATGGCTACTGCAGTATTGGAGAATGGCTCAGCATAGCGGTTCCAGGGGCCATCCCCCATAGTGTCTCTCCCTCGGCCTCCAACTTTATACTTTCCTCATGCAACTCTAGTTTTCTCAGCTCTCCCTCCACCAGAGCCCCAGGTAAGTGGCCATGAATGAGATTTTCTCTGCTGGCCCTTTAAGACATGTGGACGAGTCCTGCTGGGGGTGAGGATGACGGAGACGCAAAGAACAGACTCCAGGGACTAGGTTCAGTGATGCAGATCCACTTTATTCAGGAAG
Source organism: Saccopteryx bilineata (assembly GCF_036850765.1). Lineage (NCBI taxonomy): Eukaryota > Metazoa > Chordata > Mammalia > Chiroptera > Emballonuridae > Saccopteryx > Saccopteryx bilineata. Next base: position 156,932,466 of record NC_089492.1, read on the forward strand.
TAAGCTAGCTTATATACATGGGTTCATCCAATAGGATGTTACAGTGTATCCTTCATAGCCAATGGCTGAAAAGATCAGGGAGTTGCATGGTTGGTGCTAAGTCACTGCCTTATAGCGGACAAGCTATATCCTGGGTATGCCCAGGAGGCTTCTGGGAGCTGGAGTATTCTCACAGCACTGCATCAGCCACAGCTACTAGGAATGCACTCTGTGCTCCACCCACCTCTCCCCCTTCTCTTTTAATTAAGGCCAATTGGACTTGATGAATGACAGCTTGCTATTGTTGAAACTTCTGAATGCTATGCATTATGCAATGGAACCCTAGTAGAACTAAAACAACTATAATACTTATTACACTATATGCTAATAGATTAGCTGGATTAAACAATGAGGCAAGCTTCTGTAATGTTTGACTAGTTAGGAAATAGAACGGGGGTCTTAAACAGAAAAATTTCTCCTAAGGGTCGGGATGTAATTTCCCTCCCATTGTGCTACAGATACCTTCAAGGTGCTGTTAAACACAGTTCTATTTTTATTGTAAAAAATGGACATAGGTCCATGCACGTGCCCTTCCCATAAAGATCCCAGCATCCAAACAAATGGCTTGCCATGGGCTGCGTACTACATATGGTTGCCAGGCACATTACACAAATTACAACAACATGACAAATCATACAATTTCAACAATTACAAAGGTACATTTCACCAGTCTCTGAGCACTATGCCAAAAGGACTATGCAAAATGTCCTCAGACTTCTTTCTAGCCATGGGAGAAACTTCCTGGGGCAGGGGAGTGCTTCCAACAAAGCCATCCCCACCCCCATCAGGGTATTTCACATTGTCCAAAATCCATAAGTCCATCCAACAAAGGAGCCAATGCTCACTCTGGTCATAGTCCAGGAAATCAGTCCACGCACATGAGGCCTCAGCTACCCCCATTATCCCTGTGTCCTGGCAGGTCTTACACTGTCCCAAAGAGAGGCACGTGGCAATGGCAGTCAGCATTTCCATCTCTGCTCCGTAGAGCATGATGGCAACCACCTCGATGTCCCAAAATGTCAGTGAACCCACCAGCGGCTTAGCAGGCACTCCCTGCCATTCCAGTGGCCACTTGGCAATGCAAACCTTGCTTCCATTCATCCTCCCACAGCAGCTGCTGCCGTTTAGCTTCTGGAGTCTGCGAATCGCAACTTCGGCCCAATTCTTCTCATCTTCCAAAGATGAACTGAAAACACCAGCTTGTGCTGCCAGGCTTGAGCCCCAGCCTGCCACCGCCTGCATCTGGGAGTCAGCGGTTACTATAGCACACATAAGCAAAAACAGAGCACCAGGACCTGGGGGCCCGTCAGGGGCAATTCTCTGGGCCTGCCTCACCAAAGCCTCCACATTGCCCCAGGTGATGGGGTGTGCACACGGAGTGCTGAGGACCTCCTCCCCTCAAGTGTAGTTGGTGTGGAGGAGGCCAGGGCTGTGGCTTCGGTCAGGTGAAGACTGAACCATTCAGTGGGTGCCCAAGAAACCCTGTCAAGCAGGTGGGGGGGGGGTTCCTGGGATCCAAATTGGCTGAAAAACACAAGCATAACCTCTCCCTTGCATTAGAAGAGGGTGTGATCCTTGCCACTGTGCCGTGGCTGGGTCCTTCCAGCATCATTTCAGAGAGAGGGGCAGAGGAGAGAGAGAGCTAGAGATATAGAAAAATAGACAGGATAGACAGACCGAAATCAAAAAGACACATGGGGGCATATAGGCTGGCCCATGGGTCTGCAGCAGGAACACGTGTTGGAGAAAACGACATCTGAGAGGCTAGGGTGGGGCATTGAGCCCGGCAGGGAATGCAGAAGTAGCGACTTCTGCTTTTTCCGGAGGCAGAGCTGATGGTGCAGTTAGCAATTCAGTTGGTTTCATTTCTACATGCTCAGCCGCGATTTTGTCAAACTCAGAGGCTAAACTACTTTCCTCCTCAGTGGAGGGGGGTGAATAAGGAGGTAGGGGCTCCTCTGACAAAGGAGTAGGACCCCAGGGACTGGCAAAAGGTCCCCAGCAGGAGCACCAGTCAAGCAGGCATGTATTGCCAATAAGGTAGGAGTGAGGCCAAGAGGGAAGGCCCGTCCCTCATGCACCTTGGCTGAACAAACAAGTCGAAGAGCTCAGACCCAAGTATCTGGGTCCCAGAGCAGCGTGTCCTCAATCCAGGGATTGAGACCAGAGAGAATCTCCCAGTAAGTACAGAGATCCTTTTCACAAACTTCAACTCGCCTACTCTGCAATAGGGCGTGCAGGGCTCCAGTCTGCAGGGCTCAAGAGTGAGGGAGTGACCCATTGCAGAGGGTCACTCACCTGTCCCTTGGATGCCAGTTAGGTCCCTGCCCAACATTGGGCGCCAGTTGTGGATAAGTCCTGCTGGGGGTGAGGACGACAGAGACGCAAAGACCCGACTCTGGGGACCAGGTTCAGTGATGGAGATCCACTTTATTCAGGAAGTAAGCTAGCTTATATACAGGGGTTCAGCCTATAGGATGTTACAGTGTATCCTTCATAGCCAATGGCTGAAAAGATCAGGGAGCTATATGGTTGGCGCTAAGTCACTTCTTTATAGCGGGTGAGCTTCCTTCCTGGTGTGCCCAGGAGGCTTCTGGGAGCTGGAGTATTCTCACAGCATTGCAGCTGCTAGAAATGCACTCTGTGCTCCACCCACAAAGACAGAATCAAAGTATCTGAGAGCTCCGTCTCTTTCTCGCAGACAGAAATCCAGCTTTTTCCACCTCCAAATGCTGTTTGGGTGCCTCTTCCAGCTTCTGGAGCTCTAGGCTGAGACTCCAGGCCTGGGGCTGAGCATCCAAACCTCTCAGGGCGACCATTCCTGCCATGAGAGTCCCTCTGTACATGCAGTCACTGTTCACTCCTTGGAGCGGGGCAGCCCTTTCATGTCTCTGCCATTCCTACCAGTCTAGATGTGGCTTCTGTGATTCTTGGTTGTAGAGTCCTTTTTGTTTAGTCCAAAGTTGTTTTTGCAAGATAATTGTTCTTAAATTAAAATGTAATCCAATTTGGTCCTGGGAGGTGGCAGTTGGAACATCTGGCTACTCCATCACCATCTGGGTGTCCCGAGTTTAGGTAGTTTAATGGTAGTGTTTTTTGTAGTTCTTTCAAAATACTGATTTTTAATTATTCTTTCCTGTGATTTCTATTTCTACTTCAATTCCTATAATTTTAAACATATATATTCTATACTAATTTATTTTATTTTATTTTTTTATTTTTTTACTAATTTTTAAATGTTAAAATAATTTTTGTATTTGAGAGTAGCAATTCTCTTATTGGTTGTTTGCTGGTTCACTTAGTGCTGGTACATTTTGTGTGTGTTTTGTATCATTAACTCATGAGCTCATCTTTAGCAGCATTTCATTTCTATAGGTGAACTAAATGTCCTATGTTATAGAATTATCTTATAGACAGTTTTTATTTGCTTCTTCTAGATCTTGTGACATACAGTTTGAGATATCCACCTGCAGACCACCCAAGGCAAAGTGAATTCCAGGATGATATGGTTCAAATTGGCAGCACAAAAGGACTCTGAACTCACCTCCTGCCAGACACACAACAGACAGAAGCTGTGTATGGGACAATTCTTTCTGAGAGGGTCTGAGAACTTGATGATGACAGCTTGCACAACAAAGTATAGGAGAACATCAAGATAGGAGAGGAAGAGACAGAGTCTCACCAGAGATAAAACCACACCCCAACTACAGCAACTCAGAATCAGATTTCAAAAATATAGAACTTGTCCAGAGAAGAGAGTCATTTGTGTTCCTGTAGAAAAAACAGCTGTGTTAGGCTTGCTCACTTGCACTTTGCATGATTAATATGTGAGCACATGACAGAGCCACATGTATGCAGCCTATGCAAGGCCTCAAGTGCTTGCTCTCAGGGAAGATTGCAGATTGCTTACCCACCACTCTATGGAGTCATTTTGCTGTTTATTCACCTGCTGTCATGAGATGTGGTTATCCCTTGCCTGTTTGCTCCCCTGCCTTTTCAAGAATCTATTAAATGGGTATGGCCCAATGTTTTCCAGCTCCACAGTTCCTCTACTGTCTGCCAAAATCCAATGTGAACCTGCTTCACCTCAACCACTGGCATCTGGTGTAGTTGGCAGGTTTTGGATCAGATTAGTATGGAGCCAATCTCACCATTGAAAGGTGAGATAGAGGAGTTGTCATTCTTAACTATATGGTTCCCTATAGCTATGTTCTTGAGGGCCAAAGACTATTTTTTACATCTCTTCAAGTAGAAACTAAAAGCTTTGTTCAAGAGACTGCTTGATTTCAAGAACTCCAGGAAGTGCTGAAGATTGAGCACCCATAGCAGCTTGAAATGCAACAGTTGCTGGAGAAGGAGGCCAACCACTTTCCAGAGCTTCAGTGTGAAATGTAGGCCGAACTCCAAGGGTGCCTGGAGCTAGAACAGTCACTGGAGAAAAAATTCTGGGCTCAACAGCTTCCATCTGTCCTAGAAGCCAAATAATGGCAGTGACAATTGTTAGAGAAACAACTGTGGGTTCAAGAGCTTCAATTTCAGCTTCAGGGCCGGAGCCAAAAACCACAAGAACTGAAGTGATCACTGAAGAAGGTGCTTTATTTGTGCCATAACAGTGGCTCTGATTCAGCAGTTGTAGACTTTTTCAGCTCCACTGAGGAGGAAGTTCATGCTGAAACTGCCATCAGCAGACTCAGAGCCAGGCCAGTGGTCAGTCAGAAGGTAAAAACTCAACAGTCAAAAGTGCCTCAGAGGCAGGCACAAATGCTTCCACAAGTGGTTGAGCACTCTGTGGTCCAGCCCTATACCCAGAGAGAGTTGATAGAGTTAGGGGAGAAATTCAAACAGAAATCTACCAAGTCCCTGGCAGTTTGGTTGCTGCAGTTGTGGAACACAGGGAGTAGAAGGCATCATGTTTTCTGGAACATAGATGTAGAAATTAGCCCCCACCACACACTCTTCCTTGAGGCGGCACCTTCGGAACTACCATGACAACTTAGGAAAACATACCCTATTAGAATGGGTGATGGCTGCCATTAGTATGGTCTGCCAGAATATTGGGGACTTGCTGGGGGCAGTGAGTCAGTGACAGTCTTATACTGAGCTACAGCAGGTCTTCCAGGAACTAGGAATGAGGAATGCTGCTTTCAACCTGAGGTTCCATGAACCAAATGAAATATTTACAGCAGGGATGGGGGATCGCAATGCCCCATCAGCCTTTTTTGAGTCAGTAGTGGCTATCTTTAGCCCTTACGTGGGGCAGCCTATCAATGCTATTACACAGACAATGGCAGATTTGGGAGAAGTGGAAGCAGTATAAAACGACAAGGCTGTGCAGGCTGCTGCTCATGCTGCCCACCGACCAACTAACAAAAGAAACAGATATGTAAAGGTTACCTGAACACAGATGTGGGTATATTTGATTAGGGCCAGTGCTGGTAAAAAGAAATTAGATGGCAGGTCTAATAGAGTCCTGTTAGAGCTATGGCAGTAGCTTAAGCTGGAACAGAGGTTCCAGTCATTGAGAAAGTGGGAAGAGCAGGCATCCCCAACAGCTTCCAGAAAAATAGTTGGCATTTGGGTCACACAGTTGCAGGATTATATGATGGATATAGCTGTATGAGAGAAGGATCCTCAAGACCAGTTGTTTCAGTTTGAATAGGGGGAACACTGAGGGATCAATTTAACAAAGATGAGAATCATCTGGAGGCCCATGTGAAAATGGTAATCCACTGGTCCCCTTCTCGTGTGCGGCAGGTATTGGCCTTAGAACATAACAGGTGCTTTATTTATTTATTTATTTATTTATTTATTTATTTATTTATTTAAATTTTAAGCAGGTAAGAGAACTGTCAAGGCTTTGAATGTGTTTGACCCTGGTAGGCCCTGTAAGCTTCCTGAGAAGTTTGGATGGGGCTTGTGACAATAGACAGAGTGCTTATGGAAAAGTGCCGAGGTCTGTTATCAAAGATTTTTATGGCTAGTTGCCTGTAATGGACTTCTACCTTAGTGATTTGAATAGACAGCTGCACTATTGTGGAGTGATCTTTAGTAGTGTAATAAATTCCTAAAGGAGGGGACACTGGCTCTCTTGCTGGATGAGAGACACTGATGGGGGAAGGGAGTCAACAGGCCACCTATGGAGGCCCTCCTGCACTACGCAGATGACCCAAACTAATTGCAGAGATTCAACAAGAACACTTTCTCCAATGGACATGGCCCTGGACTATACAGGCCCTCCCACCTACCATGAAGTAGGAGTCTGGAAGTGGGCCTCCAGTTAACTTCTTAGACAGAGTGCTCAGGAAACATTGTGAAGGGCACCTTTATAATTACTGTCATTTTTGGTATAGTTTGTGCCTTTGTAATTCAGTTGCTATGATCTGTACTGATTTATGATGTTATGTACCTCACTCCTTGCACAGAGACCATTGCAGAAGATACCTGCCATGTAGATTATGAGGAAGCAACTCTAAAGGGGTGGGATGTAGGGAAAACAGCTGTGTTTGGCTTGCTTGCTCTATGCATGATTAGTACCCAAGCACGTGGCAGAGCCCTATGTGTGTAGCCTATGTAACGCTATGGGTGTTTCCCTTAGGGAAGATTGTGAAATGCTTGCCCACTACTGCAAGGGGTTGTTTTCTGTTCATTTGCCTGCTATTGTGAGAAGCAAATTTCCCTTGCCTGTTGGGTCCCCCACTGTTGTGAGAATCTATTCAACAGAAATGGCCTAATGTTTTCTGGCTCCACAATTCCTCTACTGTCTGCCCGGATTCAGTGTGAACCTGCCTGGCCTCAACCACCAGATTTACAGTTCTGCATCAGGCCCCCTAACCCTTAGATTTCATATAAGAGAGGAGCTCCTCAAATAGCTGACTTTGTAAACCAATGAGGAGTATGTCCAAGAAAACAACAGAATTATAGGAAATAGAAAAACCTCTCTTACAGTGCTGACACACAGGTGCTTGACCCAGAAACCAGTAGGAAAACACCAGTGTGAAAATCCCTGGCCATATTCACAGAAGACCCAAGTACCAGTCTTGGAGTGTCTGCCAGAGTGGCAGGATACAAGTGGGTCTAGTCCTCCAAGGTATTTAAAAAACTAACTTTTTAACATAGATGACCAGTAATGAATTTGAGTTGCCAGGATGACAGACATCTTTTCAAATGTATTAAGTAGATGAGGCTTTGATTATTTTTTAAGTGTTTTTATGTGATTAATTTTCATTTTTATCTTATAGTTAATGGCATCTCTTCCTAAGTTTTTTTTTTATAATAATTTTATTTTTTAATGGGGTGACATCAATAAATCAGGTTACATATATTCAAAGATGAACCAGTCCAGGTTATCTTGTCTTTCAATTATGTTCCATACCCATCACCCAAAGTCAGATTGTCCTCTGTCACCTTCTATCTTGCTTTCATTGTGCCCCTCCCCCTCACCCTTTCCCTCTCCCATTCCCCCCTCCACCCGTAACCACCACACTCTTATCACTGTCTTTTAGTTTCACTTTTATGTCCCACCTACGTATGGAATAATGCAGTTCCTGTTTTTTTCTGATTTACTTATTTCGCTTCGTATCATGTTATCAAGATCCCACCATTTTGCTGTAAATGTTCCGATGTCATCATTTCTTATGGCTGAGTAGTATTCCATAGTGTATATGTGCCACATCTTCTTTATCCAGTCATCTATTGATGGGCTTTTTGGTTGTTTCCATGTCCTGGCCACTGTGAACAATGCTGCAATAAACATGGGGCTGCATGTGTCTTTACGTATCAATGTTTCTGAGTTTTTGGGGTATATACCCAGTAGAGGGATTGCTGGGTCATAAGGTAGTTCTATTTTCAGTTTTTTGAGGAACCACCATACTTTCTTCCATAATGGTTGTACTACTTTACATTCCCACCAACAGTGGATGAGGGTTCCTTTTTCTCCACAGCCTCTCCAAAATTTGCTATTACCTGTCTTGCTAATAATAGCTAATAGAACAGGTGTGAGGTAGTATCTCATTGCCGTTTTGATTTGCATTTCTCTAATAGCTAAAGAAGATGAGCATCTTTTCATATATCTGTTGGCCATTTGTATTTCTTCCTGGGAGAAGTGTCTGTTCATATCCTCTTCCCATTTTTTTATGGGATTGTTTGTTTGTTGTTGAGTTTTATGAGTTCTTTGTATATATTTTTTTTTTTTTTTCATTTTTCTGAAGCTGGAAACAGGGAGAGACAGCCAGACAGACTCCCGCATGCGCCCGACCGGGATCCACCCGGCATGCCCACCAGGGGCGACGCTCTGCCCACCAGGGGGCGATAATCTGCCCATCCTGGGCGTCGCCATGTTGTGACCAGAGCCACTCTAGCGCCTGGGGCAGAGGCCACAGAGCCATCCCAGCGCCCGGGCCATCTTTGCTCCAATGGAGCCTTGGCTGCGGGAGGGGACGAGAGAGACAGAAAGGAAAGCACGGCGGAGGGGTGGAGAAGCAAATGGGTGCTTCTCCTGTGTGCCCTGGCCGGGAATCGAACCCGGGTCCTCCGCACGCTAGGCCCACGCTCTACCGCTGAGCCAACCGGCCAGGGCTTCTTTGTATATTTTAAATATTAGGCCCTTATCAGAGCTGTTGTTTGAAAATATCATTTCCCATTTAGTTGGCTTTCTGTTTATTTTGTTATTAGTTTCTCTTGCTGAGCAAAAACTTCTTAGTCTGATGTAGTCCCATTCATTAATTTTTGCCTTCACTTCTCTTGCCTGTGAAGTCAAGTTCATAAAGTGCTCTTTAAAACCCAGGTCCATGAGTTGAGTACCTATGTCTTCTTTTATGTACTTAATTGTTTCAGGTCTTATGTTTAGATTTTTTGATCCATTTTGAGTTAATTTTTGTACAGGGGGACAAACTGTAGTCCAGTTTCATTCTTTTGCATGTGGCTTTGCAGTTTTCCCAGCACCATTTATTGAAGAGGCTTTCTTTTCTCCATTGTGTGTTGTTGGCCCCTTTATCAAAAATTATTTGACTATATATATATGTGGTTTTATTTCTGGACTTTCTATTCTGTTCCATTGGTCTGAGTGTCTATTTTTCTGCCAATACCATGCTGTTTTGATTGTCATGGCCCTATAATAGAGTTTGAAGTCAGGTATTGTAATGCCGCCAGCTTCATTCTTTTTCTTTAGGATTGCTTTGGCTATTCGGGGTTTTTTATAGTTCCATATAAATCTGATGATTTTTTGCTCTATTTCTTTAAAAAATGTCATTGGAAGTTTGATGGGAATTTCATTAAATTTGTATATTGCTCTGGGTAATATAGCCATCTTGATTATATTTATTCTTCCTAGCCGAGAACAAGGTATATTCTTCCATCTCATTATATCTTTTTCGATTTCTCTTAACAATGGTTTATAGTTTTCATTATATAAATCCTTTGCATTCTTTGTTATGTTTATTCCTAAGTATTTTATTTTTTTTTTGTTACAATCGTGAAGGGGATTATTTTTTTGAGTTTGTTCTCAATTGTTTCATTGTTGGCATATAGAAAGGCTATTGACTTCTGTATGTTAATTTTGTATCCTGCGACCATACTGTATTGGCTTTTTGTTTCTAGTAGTCTTTTTGTGGATTCTTTGGGGTTTTCGATGTATAGGATCATATCATCTGCAAAAAGTGATACCTTTACTTCTTCTTTTCCGATATGGATGCCTTTTATTTCTTTGTCTTGTCTGATTGCTCTGGCTAGAACCCCTAGTACCACATTAAATAAGAATGGAGAGAGTGGGCAACCCTGTCTTGTTCCTGATTTAAGGGGGAAAGCCTTCAGTTTTGTGCCATTTAATATGATGTTAGCTGATGGTTTATCATATATGGCCTTTATCATGTTGAGATATTTTCCTTCTATACCCATTTTGTTGAGAATCTTAAACATATAATTGTGTTGTATTTTATCGAAAGCCTTTTCTGCATCTATTGATAAGATTATGTGGTTTTTGTTCTTTGTTTTGTTGATATGGTGTATTATGTTAACCGTTTTACGTATGTTGAACCATTATTGAGATTCTGGGATGAATCCCACTTGATCATGATGCATTATTTTTTTAATATGTTGTTGTATTCGATTTGCTAGTATTTTGTTTAGTATTTTAGCATCTGTATTCATTAGAGAGATTGGTCTGTAGTTTTCTTTTTTTGTGCCATCCTTGTCTGGTTTTGGTATGAGGGTTATGTTGGCCTCATAAAATGTGTTTGGAAGTATTGCTGCTTCTTCAATTTTTTAGAAGACTTTGAGTAGAATAGGAACCAAGTCTTCTTTGAATGTTTGATAAAATTCGCTGGTATAGCCATCAGGGCCTGGACTTTTATTTTTGGGGAGGTTTTTAATGGTTTTTTCTATTTCTTCTCTACTAATAGGTCTGTTTAGGCTTTCTGCTGCTTCTTGATTCAGTCTAGGAAGGTTGTATTTTTCTAGGAATTCATCCATTTCTTCTAGGTTGTTGAATTTCATAAAGTTTTTCGAAGTATTCTGCAATAATTCTTTGTGTATCTACGGTGTCCGTGGTGATTTCTCCTCTTTCATTTTGGATTTTGTTTATATGAGTTCTTTCTCTTTTTTCCTTGGTAAGTCTTGCCAAGGGTTTGTCAATTTTGTTGATCTTTTCAAAGAACCAGCTCCTTGTTCTATTAATTTTTTTCTATAGTTTTTCTGTTCTCTATTTCATTTATTTCTGCTCTGATTTAAATTATCTTCTTTCTTCGGCTGGTTTTGGGTTGTCTTTGTTCTTCTTTTTCTAGTTCCTTAAGGTGGGAAATTAAGTGGTTCACTTGGGCTCTCTCTTATTTTTTCATATATGCCTGAAGTGATATGAACTTCCCTCTTATCACTGCTTTTGCTGAATCCCATAGATTCTGATATGTCGTATTGTCATTTTCATTAGTCTGTATATATCTTTTGATCTCTGCACTTATTTCTTCTTCGATCCATTCATTTTTTAAAAGTATGTTGTTTAGTTTCCACATTTTTATGGGATTTTTTTCCTCTTTTTCGCAGTTGAATTCTAGTTTCAAGGCCTTATGATCAGAAAATATGCTTGTTACAACTTTGATTTTTCTGAATTTGCTGATGTTGCTTTTATGGCCCAACATATGGTCAATTCTTGAGAATGATCCATGTACACTGGAGAAAAATGTATACTCAGTCACTTTGGGATGAAATGTCCTGTAGATGTCTATCATATCCAGGTGCTCTAGGGTTTTGTTTAAGGCCACTATGTCTTTGTTGATTCTCTGTTTGGATGACCGATCTAGAGCCGTCAGCAGTGTATTGAGGTCTCCAAGTATGATTGTATTTTTGTCAGTTTTTGTTTTAAGATCAATAAGTAGCTGTCTTATATATTTTGGTGCTCTTTGGTTTTGTGCATATATATTAAGAATTGTTATGTCTTCTTGATTCAGTGCCCCCTTAGCCATTATGAAATGGCCATTTTTGACTCTGAGTACTTTTGCTGTCTTGTAGACAGCATTATTCGATATGAGTATTGCTACACCTGCTTTTTTTTGGATGTTATTTGCTTGGAGTATTGTTTTCCAGCCTTTCACTTTGAATTTGTTTTTATCCTTGTTACTTAGATGAGTTTCCTGTAGGCAGCATACAGTTGGATTTTTTTTAATCCATTCTGCTACTCTGTGCCTTTTTATTGGTGAGTTTAATTCGTTTACATTTAGTGTAATTATTGACACTTGTGAGTTTTCTATTGCCATTTTATATCTTGCTTTCTGTTAGTTTTGTGTCTTGTTTGATCCTTCTTTTTCGTTTTTCTATCTTTTGTTTTTATTTGGTTGTATTCTGTACATCTTTCCTCTATTGCTATCTCTTTTATCTCATGTGCTTCTGTGGTGGTTTTTTTAATGGTGGTTACCTTGGGGTAATGAAAAGGGTCGCTGTTCATTGTAGCGAACTATTTTGTGAGTACTTTTGCACTCCATTGTCCTTTGCTACTGTTAATCTCCATCTTCTCCCCCCCCCCTTTCTTTTTGTTGTTGTCACAGTTTAAATTTGGTTTTATTGTGTTCTTCTTGGAGCTTTTATTTGTGGCTCTGTTTTTTTTTGTTTGTTTGTTTGTTCTTTGTATCTGCTTGGAGAACAGTATCCCTTTAGTAATTCCTGGAGTGGGGGTTTTCTGATGATAAATTCCCTGATCTTTTCTGTATCTGTGAATGTTTTTATTTCTCCTTCATATTTGAAGGATAGCTTTGATGGGTATAGTATTCGTGGCTGAAAGTTCCTCTCTTTCAGGACTTTAAATATTGGGGTCCACTCTCTTCCAGCTTGTAGAGTTTCTGCTGAGAAATCTGATGATAATCTAATGGGCCTTCCTTTATATGTTGTATTCTTTTTTTTCCCTGGCTGCCTTGAGAATTTCTTTTTTGATGTTGGTTTGTGTCAATTTCATTATGATATGTCTTGGAGTACGTTTGTTGGGGTTAAGAAAACTTGGAGCTGCCTGACCTGTGGTGGCGCAGTGGATAAAGCGTCTACCTGGAAATGCTGAGGTCGCCGGTTCAAAACCCTGGGCTTGCCTGGTCAAGGCACATATGGGAGTTGATGCTTCCAGCTCCTCCCCCCTTTTCTCTCTGTCTGTCTCTCTCTCTCCCTCTCTCTCTCCTCTAAAAAAATGAATAAATAAAAAAAAATTAAAAAGTTAAAAAAAAAACTTGGAGTTCTGTTTGCTTCTTGAACTTGAGGCTTTAGTTCTTTCCACAGGCTTGGGAAGTTCTCATCTATTATTTGTTTGAGTATGTTCTCCATTCCATTTTCTCTCTCTTCTCCCTCTGATATACCTATTATTCTTAAGTTATTCTTTCTGATGGAGTCAGATAATTCTAATAGGGCTATCTCATTTTTTTAAATTTTTGAGTCTCTTTCTTCTTCTCTCTGTTGTGCCTCAAGTTGCTTTTCTTCTATTTCACTAATCCTCTCTTCTATCTGACCTGTTCTATTAGCTAAGCTTGTTACCTCGTTTTTCAACTCGTGAATTGAGTTTTTCATCTGTGTTGGATTTGCTTTTATAGTTTCAATTTCCTTGGTAATATATTCTTTGTGTTCATTGAGTTGTTTTCTGAGCTCCCTAAATTGCCTTTCTGTGTTTTCTTGTATATCTTGGAGGATTTTTAGGATTTCTATCTTGAATTCTCTGTCATTTAGCTCCAAGGTTTCCAATATATTAAATTTTGTCTCCATAGATTTTTCCTCATCTAGCTGTGTTACCTCTCTTTCTTTTGTATCCATGATATTCGATTTTCTCTTCCTTAATGGCATCTGAGGGTGGTTTTGTTGATAGTATTAATGAGATTTAATAAAGAATAAAATGTTAAAAAAATAAAAAATCAAAAAGTTGTTTTTTTACAAAAAATTAATAATGAAATAAAGAAAAATAAAATAAAATAAAAATTTAAAAAAAGGAAATTATTCCCCTCCTCCTTTTTTCCTCTCCTCTCCTCTCCCCTCTTTCTTGAGAAAATCTTGTGGTGAACTGTGAATTATAACAAACAATGCCTGTAATGGAGGGCCTGAATTGGGGAAAAGTAATAATGGGGCAAAAAAAAGAAAAAAAAAGAAGGGGATATGGACCCACAAAAAGCCAATAAGGAAAAAATTTGGGTCAAGAATAAAATGATTTGCTTTTAGGTGTTGGTTGACTAAGAGTTATGATGAGAGGAATAAGAGCAAAACAGAAAAATGGGGGGACAAATTAAAAAATTACTGTTGTATTTAGTGGAAGAAGAACTAGATAAAATGGAGAGGCAGGGATGGGAGCACTGCTAGTAAGTTAAAAAGGTGAAGTAAAAACCCCCCAAAATGCCACAAACATAAGTTTGAGTCCCAGATTAGATAATTTGTTTGTTATTGAGGTTTGAATGAGAGGAGACGTAAAGGAGAAAGGAAGAAACTAATATAGAGGGAGAAAAGAGAGAGAGAGAAAGAAAGAGGGAACCACTAAAAGAAGAAAAAAGAAAAAAGAGGAGAGAGAGAGAGAGAGAGAGAGAGAAAGAGTTAAAGGTTTTGGAGTGCAACCCTCATAGAGAGAAAGGAAGAGGAGAGAAAAGACAATGGGAGATGTAACACTTATGGGTAGTGTAGTTCAAGGAGAGGGGAGAGTAAGACTGGCAGAGAGTTAATCGGCCATATTGGAGGAGAAAAAAAATATCAAGAATGAAGATAAGAGAAACGAACAAATATATTAAAATGGGATAGGTTATAAAGTCTGTGGATTATTCTTGATTTTGAGAGGTTATCTTCTTGCTTTTTCTTTTCTCTCCCTCTTCCTGGTCGGTGACTCTGTACCCCGGGTTCTGCCCCTTTGGCACGCTCAGTTAGAGGTTTGCAGTTGATAAGTCTCTATGGCAATGTCATGTATTGTGCTTTAGTCTCATTGGCAGTTGAGGCTCATTAGCATTTATAGGCTCTGACAGTGAGTAGTCCGTGTTCCTGGAGCCTTTCTCCTAGTCTTTCCTTCCTCAATTAGTAGCCTGATAATCCAGCTATGGGGTTGCTGCTGCCTCTGCCTGGATAGTAAGAGGCTCAAAGAGCTGGCAACTCCCCACTCTATTTCCACTCAGCACAGGGCTCTGGTTAAGGCTCAGTCAGTCAGAGCTGCTAGCATAATCAGGTGGGGTTTCCACCCACTCAAAGACCTCTGGCTCTGCCACTCTGTCCGGTAACACAGGCGGGTGCCCACTTCTAGGGTGGTTGGTGGAAACTCTCACTCACTATCCACGCGCAGACCAGGATATCTGGCCAGCAGTCTTATGCTCTGAGTGAAACCCCCAACCGCAAGGAAAAGTTGCAGCGTTGGAATTGGCTCTCGCTCTGTCCCAGTGCGCGGCTTTTGCAAGGCGCTGGGGCGGCCCGAGATTCTGCTTTGGCCCACACAAAGGCCCCTGACTCTGCCCCTCTGTGCAATAACACGGGTGTGCACTGCCGAGGCACTCGGAGGAATCTCTCGCTCACTATCTGCGCACGCAGACCAGGATATGAGGCCGGCCGCGTTTCCCTCTGAGTGAATCCCCTACCAGCACGGAAAAGTTCCACCGTTGGGATTAGTTCTCACTCCCTCCAGTGCGCGGCTTTCCCAGGGCACTGGGGCTGCTCAGAGATTCTGCTTTCGGCCCACAGAAAGGCCTCTGACTCTGCCTCTCTGTGGGGTAACACGGGCACCCACTTCCGGGGCTTAGGAAGAAATCTCTCGCACACTATCTGCGTGCGCTGACCAGGAGATCGGGTAAAATGGCTGCCCCGCTTGTCTTTCTTTGTTTGGGTTTGACGCAAGTGTTAGCTTGTATTGCCCGGGTTGCCACAGGGTCAGTTTTTCCTCGGCTTGGATCTCCATGTCTCAGCCTGGTTGGCCGTTTGTGCTGTGGCCTGGATCTATTCACCCCCTTTGCCTGCCTCAGTTTCTATATTCACGGATCTCAGAGAAAGCCGCCCTGTTTAGGTTAGTGAGGAAGGCGGAGCATTTCTTACTCCCTATTTCCTTTGGGGTTTGGTTATATATTTAGCCAATTTTTCACTCGACCATACCTTTGGGTGTATTGCGAAACATCTGGAGGCTCCAAGGATAGGTTTTTCTGTTTCTGGTTGAAAATCTTGTTGAATTTTGGGGGAGATTTATCGTTATTACTTCCTACCCCACCATTACTCTTCTTCCTAAGTTTTAAGCAGAATTTGGTCATTATTTACCAATGGCAAGGTAATGTTTTATTTTTTACTTTTAGAGCAAATAGGATTTCACACTAAGGAGTTTTATTCATCACTCTGTATTTTGGGAGGTTGAAGCCAACGTAGACACTATCCAATATGTATGGTGTAGATATGTGGATAGCCAAAAAGTTTTCCTTCCAAAGAATTCTTTATATAAACTGTAGCTTTGTAGATTGGTTTCTAGTTGGAAACAATATCCAAGATAAGATAATTTGGCCTTTATAGCCACTGTGGAGACCTGAATAAGTCTCACTCTTCATATTAGGCAATACATGAAACCCGCCTGGGGATCTTGGGAATGTCTGTTCCACACTCCCATTATGTGCTGTTTTGTTTTTCTTCTCCTACTCCCAAACCTCTATGAACTCCAAAGGACATTCAATCTTTCCAGTTTTCCCACCTGTAATGAAATATACAAGTGCAAGAGCCCCATGAAAAGAACCCAAATACAATTGCTCTTCAACCATTAAATTTCCAACAGTTGAAAATCCAGTTAAGCAGTCTCTTCAGAGCTGGTCACTGAACCACAAATGTGGAAGCCTTTTTTTTTTTTTTGCCTAAAGACTATTACATAGTTATGCTCTATAATGTTGTCAAATATAAAATATGGAAAGAAAACTGGTGATAGTACACACTTAACAGTGACTATCCCATAGGCTCATTTTGTACATTTTATAGCAATGCTTCCAAGGCAGGAAGGTCTCAGTCAAATGTTTTTCTAGCTGCACGGGACTTCAACACTCTTCCAAGGACAGTACCACACAAATTTGAGTAAAACTCCCATTGCACTGCTTTTTATATTTTTAGGAAAGTTAGAAATCAGAAATACAACCTGTAAGGCCAGGCTTCTGTTATACAGACTGTTTGTAAAATGTAAGATTTCAAGAATAGTTTTATAGGAATTATTAACTTTTTAAAAGGCAGCTATTTCCTGCTGTCCTTAAGGATATGCTGAACAGTTTAACATAATGCTACTTTTAATTATCACAGCACTTCCTTTTTAATATCAAATTTCTCTCTCTAAACTGTCCTGCATTCTCTTTAGGGTCTCATCTGTCACTATAAATGCCATCACTTTATTCCTCTTTTTAGCTGCAGTGACAGGCCCACTCTTATCTCTGGCTTTATCTCTTTCTCTATCCTTTATTGTACTAAAAAAGATCCCTTTTTCGTAGTTTACAGCTGTATCCACTTTCCACACGTGGCCAATGATTGCCTCAGTAAAGGTATTTTCTGTTTCAATCTTACATGTTCCCAAGAGGGAACAAAAGGGACAAGCTTTCTGGAGTTGGTTTCACTGAGAAAATTGTTTAGAATTGCCTCATTCCTCAGCAGATTAACGAATGCATACAATCCCAGTTTAAGTGCTATTGTGCCATACAATTTCTCCATTATACTTTGTCCTTTCCTTTTAGAAAACCCCTTACCAATTAAAGTAATACAGACTCCCAATACCTGCTCCCAATTAAATCTGAGCTGTATTACCTGCCCTGATGCAGCTGGTCCCAGATTCCTACCACTTACTCACATTCATTAACTCTGTTCATTATCAAGGGAATAGTGGCAAGAATTCAAGCAACTGCCTTTCTTTTAGGGCTCACTGAAATTATCAGCTTTCCACCCAAGGTCCCAATAAGAACAGGATTAAGCATAGGGAGAAGGAATTCATACAGTAGCAAACCTCCATTGTTTCTGCTTTGCTCATGTCCTCTCTACGTCAACACAGCAAAAAGAAATAGTACAGGTAAAAAAAAAAAAAGACAAACAACCAACAAATAAAACCCCAACCCACATCTTATTTAAAGGATCACTTCCCCTCACTTTCTAGCCAGACCCATACACACCAGCTTTGTTCCTCTGTCTTCACTGCCTTCCCCTCTCAAGTTCTTTCTCTAAGACCACAGTGAAAACCATAAAGAAAAGCTCTGAAACTGACCAGGATGCCCACCTACTGGGAGCTTTGTCATTTTAAGAGCAAGGCTTTCTAGCTTCAGCCTGGATTCTACTTTTGAGAAGTGTCATTTCTATCTAAGGCTTAAAGCAACACTGGAAAATGAGGAGGGTGTGGATGGATGGAAAGTACTGGGAACTGGGACTTAATAATGTGTCATTTATGTGTGAGTCATGGTCTCCAGATACATTTAATCTATGAAGAACAAGAATAAAAAAATATGCAGCTAACACTCTACTTTTATTTTGAAAAAGAGATTATAACTGTTAACTCTGGGAACTCTTATAGTATTCTGTCATGATTATTGATCAGAAAAAAAAATCAAGATGAAGACATGTCACATATGTCAAAAGCTCATATATTAAAGAGAAAAATAAAATGTATTAGAACACTAGAAAGAAAACATAAGTTAGCTGCCCAGGCGTAGCAAAATTCAGGTCTTGAGACCATTTTCAAAATGAGAAGTCATAAGCTCTTGAAGAAGCACTGCTCCCTCAGCCCTGACAAGACCAAACCTGGAGGTGACTCAGATACTAGTGGCCTGTCGGAACAGAGGGTTCCCTTAAAGGCTCCTGAGTCATTTCATAGGACGATGCTGAGGAAGTCCCACTTATTCTGTCTGGGGAAAAGAGACCAAGACCCTTCACCAAAATCTCCCTTTAAAGACAGTTAATTAAAAGATGTAACTAATATCCTCTCTTAAATTTCTGAAAAATCACTTTGTTTAATAACATTTTAAAGTGACTTCAAGGACCTCGAGTCTCATGTGAGCAGGCAGTCTGGGGAAATCCTGATGCTAGGGAAACTTCTCTGGACATTCAAAAAGAGAATAGATGTAGTTAAAATCCAGCCTAAGCAATCTTGAAATCAGTTTTACTATAATCTTTATTTTATACATACAAATCTTATCAATGAACAACACCATATGCATATCCATGGCTTTTTTTTTTCCTTAAGGGAGGAGGTTGTATATTAGTGTTTTCCTCTCAATTAACTTCTAGGCAATTTTCCCAGCTAAATGCATAACATCTTTGGCGAGACGCCAAACAAAACCTTAAGCCCCAACACTAAATTCTGCACTTAAAACAGGCAGTTTAGATTTTCATGCAGTGAACTGGAAGCATGCCAGCAACTCCCACTATAAACCCAGCAGTGAGAAAGCTATATATTTTTTATCAAGAAACTCTACTTTAGATTTCCAAGACCACTTGAACATTGTACTATTTTAATGTGCCTTTTAGACAAAATAAAAGAAAGACTTAACCTGCTATTAAATTAGCCTAATTAGCTATTTATTCCATGTAACCTCACATTTTGAGTGATGTTAAATCACATAAACTAGTGACAAACAAAATTTTAGTGAATTCTGGAAATTACAAAATGCATCCTAGATAATAAGTTCTTACATCTTTATCTTTTCCACTGACAAAATTATCAGAATACTTAATTTTTAAGATTTCATGTATATATATGAATACACACACACAAATGAAATCACCTATGATACAAGGAGGCTGAGGGGATGAGGAGCAGTGGTAGAAGGAATTAACAAGTAAAGGAAAGCTAATCTAATAGAAATTTAGACAACAGTCATTTCTCAGAAGACTTGCCATCAATTCCTCAAAATTTGCTTTTTGGTTTTGCTTTTGTTCATACATGCCATTCAACATATGTGTTCTTCTAATAATGTAGTACTTTTCAAAGGACAAACTGCAGTAATGCAGCTTTGTTCAAACTTTGTTGATATTAAATATAGAACCAAATCTAGAAGTTATAGTTCAGGTCCACTGGGAACTACAAGTTGAGGTAAAACACTTTTCAGAATTTGTATAGTGTTTGATAAAACTCTTTCAACCTTTAAAAGCTTTTGGAAAAACAATATTTTGATGATTTAAGAGGCAGTGAACCAGAAACATATGGGTTAAGTTTCTTCTGAAATACTCAGGGGTTTAAAAATTAGAGGAAATGTTTGGCCAAACAAATTTTGCTGATCAAAAAAGAAAAAAAAAAAAGAAGTTACCAGACAATTCAGTATAGTTTGCCAAATTCTAGGTACACATGAACCGTCCTTCCTTCATATTAAGCATTGCTATTATTTTAAAGTTTTTTCATTTGACAAATATGAAGTTAAATACATCTGGAATAGGTTCAAAGAATAACAGTTTACATCAAAGTGATTTTAAAATAAAAAAAAAAACAAATCATAAATCACAACTAAACAACACTGTGAATTTGTCTACAACAATTTGAGAGCCAGGATATTTTGACCACGTGCTCACACACTGTTGCACCTCTGGCAGGGGTGCCAGGTGTCTGTTTAGCACATCAGATGTTCTCAAAGATGGAATGGCTCTGGTTAGAGAAAATATGGAAACAAATTTACCACTTATGCAATGACCTGAGGTACCAGTTTTAACCAGACAGACATGAGACAAATGTTAGGTACCAATGGAGGGTTTAATATAAAAATACACAGCAAGATGATTGTTTACGTCACCTCATAAAACTTTTTTACTTAAAGGCATTGAAATCTGCTTAAGAAGATATGAGAAAGATATCACTCCCAGAAGAAATTTTTTTTTTTTTTTGGTTGTCAGTAACTTTTAAGAATTAATGGAGTGGCTACAGCTGCCATTTGACTCTCTGTAAGTTTTCCTACCAACATCAGATTCTTGTTGCACAAAATAACAACAATGGAATAGAATGATGGAACATAAAGCTTAAATAAACTGTCAACCATCTTTTACACTCTTTTTTCCTATAGTTGTTATCTGCTTCCTCCAATAATGCTTGGAAGAAGACAACTTCAGTTCTATGTATGGCAGATTTGATATTGGAAGAACCAGAATGAGCAAGGACTTTGAAACCAAGGACACCAGAGGCAATGTAGCAATAAAACAGAAAGACAGAAAGACAACCAAAGGAAGAATAAAACAATGAGCAGAACACAAAAACAAAAGAAAGAAAAAAAGGAAGGACGCAGGAGGGAGGAATGAAGGAAGGTAGAGACTCAGTACACAGAGTACTAAAGGAAAGGGAGTTCAGCCAATTTGATAAACACTTGCTCACAGTTTGTCATATATAATTTACTTGTCGTGGATTTATTTTGGCATTTAACTACCATTCTTCAAGGAAGTCAATTATAATTGCACATGATACGATGATGGTAGAGGTAGTGATGATGGTAGAGGTAGTGATGATGGTAGTGAAAAGATAGATGAACTTTCAGAAAATTTAAAACTGTCTCTATGATAGAAGTGACACTTTGTTGTGAAAAAACTCCCTCTAAATATTTTGGAAGGGTCATAAGAGTCTTTTGACATTTAAAAATACAGCACCAGTTAACTAGTTTCCTACAGAAAGCTGATATTTAAAATATATATGTATCAATATATATAGTCATATTGCTGAAACATTATAACATCCCTGAAAATCTCTGGATATATAATAATATTGATTATGTGCTATATGGTCTATTTTATATGAGAGACTTTTGCGTCCACAGAATATAGTGACTACAACAAAATACCTTATGCTAGTGAGAATAAATTACTTTTTCTCTTGAAACTGTTGAGAAAGTAGAAGAAAAGTTATTAGTGTATATTTCTTAAATATGGATTAATGAGTCAACTGGCAATTGAGAAATAGCTGAACATATTATTTTTCCCATCTCTTAAATAAAAAAATTATTCTTCCATAAGGGCAATCTAGAAAATTGGGCATGATTCATACCATATATTATCACTCTCCTTAAACTATATGTATTTATATAAAATTAACATAATTTGATTTAAAACTTCTATTATTTTGTAAAATAATTTTTTCACCATAAGCAGCAGCAGGCTTTTAGAAAGAATTTTCGGCTGGGAAGAAGTAGTCTATGCCAGTCTTGAAATATAACTTCACTGTAACCTGTAGAGTTCAAACTTGCAAGAAGAAGGATAAGAAAAAAATACTATTTGCTGAAGATTCTTTGTGAGAATTTTTAAAAATATTACTTATTCAAAAAACAAGGTAATCTGAATTTAACTACATTTGGTTTGATTTAAAATGCATTTTTTAAGACCCACATCAAGCATTTTGCAGAGGCATGGCGGGGCCTGCTTGTCCTCTGACAGACCATCTCTGAGAACCAGCGTGCCAGCTGCCACCCAGCACACGGACAGGGAAGTTAAACCTGGTAGGGCACTGCAGCCTCCTTCTGTCCAGGCTGGCAATGGTTAGAAATCAGGGATTATCTTGATGTTGAATTAAAGTCAATGTACAGGACCTAAACAAATAAATTAATAAATAAAGACTCGAAGTCTTTCAAGTCTGAAATTAATGTCAGAATCCCAGGTGGGGAAGCAATATCAGAAACCCAAAATCAAAATTTTTGTTAAATGTAAATGAAGAGTGACATGAAGTTCCTAAATCCAGCCACAATCAGAAACTAGAGAGGAGGCATTACCTGAACTTGAATCAGAATCCAAAATCAGAGTCAACAGAAACACACAGGGGCAAGCCAGGAAGCGCACATAATTCTGGACATGTGGACAATAGCTGGCCACTGATAGGTCCAGGGCTTCTCAGGTCTTTTGAGAGAAAAAGAATCTTTTTTTTTTTTTTTTAAAGACAAGGCTGGAGATAAAAGGCATCCCAGAAACCAGGGTTAGGGTGGGGTCAGCAGGTTACTGTGCCTTCATCAGTCAGGTCCACACCTGGCAGCCAGGCCCTGGGCCCTGACAGGCTTCCATTGAAAGGAGAATAAACCTTCTACAGTGAATGGAGTAATAAATAATATAGAACCAGAGTTATGGACCTACTTAGTCAACTATTTGTTTATTCAGAAACTAGTCATTATTAAAGGCTACTAACTACACGGAAAATGCCACTTGCTCCTATGAGGGCCATTCATTTCTGCACAACAATGACTTCTGAAGAATTAAGGTTTCTTTGAACTAGGAAAAAAAAAGATATTGTAAAATATACGTTATTTAAAGGCCTTGTTCTCCTGTCTTTGTACTGATCTCCTGCGCTTTTATTGATTCATGTCTCAGTGTCCAAACATAATCTTGTCTTTTTCAGCAGAGTTCAAAGCAGAGATGTTATCTCATCAGTTTTCATAATTTCCATATGATTCACCATCTGGCTTTCCTCCTTCTCCATGGCGTCATCCTCCACTGTACCGCTCTGCTGACTGCGCAGCCCAACCACACCTGTAGCTCCTTCCCTTCCTTCTGAACCTCACGTGTTCTTCTCTCTGCCTGGACAACTCTTCCCTCTTCTTGCTTATACAGCAAATATTTGCAGAAACCAAACCACCTGTTTAGTCTCTGCTGGGAATTGATAGAAGAAGAATACCTTGACCTTTGGAATTTGCCTGTACAGATAGCACCTAACTTAGTTCCCTAAGACTCATTTCCACCTTCCTTTGGGAAACCTCTTCTGCTTTCCTTATTTTGAATTTGCCACTCCTTTATAAGAACCACAACAGGGAAAAATAAAATTATGTAGCACTATTTCACCAAAGTCTGTATTTTAATTAATTATCCATATGTCTCACCGCTAGGGACAGATATACCCATTGTGTTTTATTTAGTACTATCAATAGATCGGTACCAGGGTTTTGTGCCATTACATTATAAGTATTCATTGGCAGTAGCTCTTTGTTAAATGGATGGTGGTTGGCTAGAAGTGTGGATGGATAGGTGGATGAACAGATGACAGTTCGGATATATACAGTTGAATATTATGCCTTCTTTGTTCTGTGAATTCACAGTGCATTGTCCATCACTGTTCAAGACAATAATTCTGCATTGCTTTCCAGCCTCAATGTGGAACTAATAGCCTGAAGCAGTACTTCCATATCCAATAATAAATAGAATACTTCCTCATGAATTTTGTCATAGAGCTACTCACTGTAAATAATACTGGCTGTATTATAGTTTTCTGTTACTGTACTAAAATTTTATATACAATAGTTGTATATATTTGTCAATCTAACAATACAATATTAGTTTAATAATTAAGGTGCAGTGCAACTGTCAGAAGAAGGTTTAAAGTGAAGTTTGATGTATTTTTATTATATTTAAGAAAATTATATTTGCATTAATGAGTAAAAACAATTAGGATTAATTTTTATAATTAAATGTCTCTAATTTGCTATAATTATACAAAATTATTGAATCTGATCAGTTATTATATCTTTAACTTTCTCATGGATATATTTCAAAGTATATGCTCTTAAAATTCATATATAGTTGATATTCATATTTTAGTAGATCCTATGTAAAAAATGAAAGTTTGCTCTATCATGTTTTGACAATTTAAAAAATTCGTAACTTTATCCAAAAATTTCTTGATACAGTAGGATGTATCTGGCACAGGTACCATAATTTAGAAATGTGTAAAAAAATGCTTTGAGAAAGGCATATCTAATATCACCATCCTAACACATTTGATAGTATCACAGAACTCATTATAGCAGACCCTATACTATAATTATATTACACACATTTTAAATTATTATAATCTAAATACAAAATTTTGTTTGGGGTTTAGATTTTCCATATTTGTTCTCACATGTGAATAATTTAAATTGTTGAAGCAAAATCTGTTTAGCTGTTTTGAATTATATGAAAAAAATAATTTCTCTTCTAGGCAAATTAGATATTTGGCAATTCAAGTGAGAATGAATTTATAAGCTTGAACATTATGGAGTTGATATGAATTTTAAAATATTTCTTAATATTCCTCAAACCCAACTTAAAGTTACAAATGAATTAACTTTTGATATAGATAATATGAAATTATCAGCCTGGAGAACACTAGTTCTTTAGGCCATGCATTTATATATTTATACTGTAAAGAATCCTGACAAAAATTCCAAATAAACTAAAAAGATTTAGGCTAAGGTTTAAAAAAAATAGAGACTCTATCATTCTTTCTAAAAGTAACATAAAATATAACTTTTAAATCTTTAATAAAAATCACTTAGTCCATGTCTACACTAATCTTAACTCATGTTTTTAATTTTATAACACTAAAAATTTTTTTAAACCTTTACCTTTAAAAGTCAGCAGAGAGATGCACTGATCTATCCAAAATTTTACTCTTAATATATGTTTCAGCTTATAATAAAAATCAACATATTAAAATTTGCTCTTCTGGTATTTATAAAACAACAGCAAAAACAAAGTATGAGTTTTTATAAATCCCAGAAAATTCATAGTAGCAGCCAGGTCTTTTAGGTTCTTTAGGTCTTCGGCATTTTCTTGTCACACTTAGGGACAGGTCAACCAAACGAGATTAAAATAGCTCTTCAAACTTTGGCTAGAGTCCACCAGTAGGACCCAGTGGCTGTATTTTACTCTTGGGAGAAGGAAGAGAAAGAAAAGTGAGACTAAATAGGATTGCATACACATGTACATATATAATACTATATATAACTAAATTTCTTGCTATTTTTAGTATTTAGAAAAGAAATGTGTCTTATCTATGAAATATTAAAAAACATTTCTGTAATAATATAGAAGAAAACATTAAGCAATGAGTACACAATGTCAACTAGAAGGTCTTATGACTGCAATCTTAGTCTCATTTTTCTTTTACTGTTGTTGATAAAACAGGAAGGAAGGAATTGTCAAGAGAACTTTAATGCCCACTCAAAAATATTCCAACCTAAATGTAAATAAAATTTATCAACTACAGGAAGGTCAACGTTATTTGGAAAGGTTTTACGCATTGCATGTTCTAACAGAAATTATACTACAACTTGTAAAGCAGTTCATTTATATTTAAGACTAGAATTCTGAGGGTAGATTAATCTAAGACAAGTTGCATAGATAGAAAGTTTTATGACATATGACAACATATATTATCACATGACAACTTCATATAGAAATCATATTGCTATTTAAAGTTTTATTTTCTTAACTTCTCTGGAGTATTAACAATTTAATTAAATTCCACTACAAAATCTTTTATGAAATAAAGAATATTTGAAAGTTTGCTCATTCTTAATTGACTTATAAAAATTTATTTTCATCTACCAAGCTTCAAAATGTATCCCTTAAATTTCAGTTTTAATTTGAATATATATAATATCTAATGTAGCTTTTAAAAAAGCTGTCTTAAGCTTATAATATTTATGATCCATATCATCAATCTCCTAATTGGTTTTAAACACTAAAGTATGAGAAAGCAGAAATTTTATTTTATTATTTCTTAATTGTAATTTTATCATGTCATCTCACTTTCTCAGGAGCTATCTTTCCTTAGTGAGACATGAGTCTGTGTCACTTTTCATTCGGTTAACTGTTTTATGATACATAAGGCAGTAGTGTCTGTGTGTACACTGTGTTAGCTGTCACTTAATTTTGTGAATGAAACTTTTTGTCTGTGTACTAGCTATGTTATGACAAAATCTAAATTGTAGTCAACAAGGAAGAATAATCAGCAACTTTAATATGAGTTCTTTGACAGATTAAATTCATTTGTGATGAAAAATCCCATAGTTTAATTTGTTCTAGTGGTTGGTAAAGCAGAGTTATCTAGAGCAGAGTTGGCTTGTGAAACTGAGAAACCAAATTTTAATTTTTAAATTTTAATTTCTATTTGTATTTAAATAGTAGCAACTGGTAGAGAGCCATACACATGCACTTGAAACTTGATTCCATCTGTGGCTGTGTGATTGGGGTGAGTTACATTTGCAGAGCCCTGGTTCTTATATTTGTGAAATAGAATAATAACACTTACCCATGGGTTGTTATAATGATTAAGATGCCAATCTTTTTTTTTTTTGGATAAAATCAGAGTAAAATATATTTATAGTCTTACTTAAAACAATACCTGGCATATGTCAGGTTCTCAATATTTATTAGCTATTAATACCATATAGGTTTGTATTTTGCATTTCATAGAAGTCTGCTTAGCTTAGGTATAATTTTTTTTATTAAGTTTTGTTATTTTAGATTTTATTTATTCATTTTTAGAGAGAGTGGGTGAGAAAGAGAGAAGAAGGGGGAGGAGCAGGAAGCATCAACTCCCATATGTGTCTTGACCAGACAGGCCCTGGGTTTCAAACCAGTGACCTCAGCATTCTAGGCTGATGCTTTATGCACTCAGGCAGCTTAGGTATAGTTTTTGTAAGTTGGCATTCAAATAGATAAAATATAATTGTAACTAAACCGATAAACAGGCTTGGGTTCAGTCTCTGCTTATAGCATAAGTAACTGTGGAATTCTGCAACTTCAACAAAAGGGTACAACGGACAGACTG
Organism: Saccopteryx bilineata; assembly: GCF_036850765.1. NCBI lineage: Eukaryota > Metazoa > Chordata > Mammalia > Chiroptera > Emballonuridae > Saccopteryx > Saccopteryx bilineata. The sequence continues at coordinate 156,959,458 of NC_089492.1, forward strand.
CTGGACCTTTTCTTGTGTGGTATTAACAATATATCATATGTTGATTTTAAGAGATTTGTGCAGTCTGCTTTAAAAGTTATATTTTGTGTAAATTTAACTAATTCTGGAGGTCTCTATATGAAAAAGCCACTAAATATAAATAAAATTCAGCTTTATAGCAAAAAAAAAACACTGCTTTTATATTACCTGAATACCTAGTAGTTCTCAGGATATTAAAATTAAGAAAAATAGAGTATTTCAAGTAATTTATATCTTTATAGTATTGGACACTTAAAAGTTATTATTAATAAATCAAAAATTCATATGATATTTTTGTCTCCAATGAATAGGGGTAAGATTCAAGTTTTAATGTATAAAACTCTAAACAGAGGTTACCTGTGAAACTAAGAAAACTTGGAAAGAGAAGAAAAGTTAATAAAGACATGTATCACATCTTTTTTTTCTATTGTTGTTTTTAAAATTTTATTTAGAAAATTAAACAGAGTGATATTTATCAATTAAGAGTATGTAAGTTCCAGGTAAACACTTCTATAGCATTTGAACTGTTAATTATGTTGTATACCTATCACCCATATTGTCTTATTTTTATTTATTATGATGTTCAATTATTTTAAAGTAGAATATGTGAAATAATAAATTGCATAAAATGAGTGCTTTATGGAAAGTTTGAACTTGAGTTGAGACAAGAACATTTTGAAGTGTGAATGCAAGACTCTGTTCATGATGTATAAGACTGTATAAGACGACGCAGGTGCACCCGGCTGGGCGCAGTCTCCATGAGGCTGGCCTATTACAAAGTGGAAATTCATTTTGAAAGTGGAAGTTCGGCCCTGGCCGGTTGGCTCAGCGGTAGAGCGTCGGCCTAGCGTGCGGAGGACCCGGGTTCGATTCCCGGCCAGGGCACACAGGAGAAGCGTCCATTTGCTTCTCCACCCCTCCGCCGCGCTTTCCTCTCTGTCTCTCTCTTCCCCTCCCGCAGCCAAGGCTCCATTGGAGCAAAGATGGCCCGGGCGCTGGGGATGGCTCTGTGGCCTCTGCCCCAGGCGCTAGAGTGGCTCTGGTCGCAACATGGCGACGCCCAGGATGGACAGATTATCGCCCCCTGGTGGGCAGAGCGTCGCCCCTGGTGGGCATGCGGGGTGGATCCCGGTCGGGCGCATGCGGGAGTCTGTCTGACTGTCTCTCCCCATTTCCAGCTTCAGAAAAAATGAAAAAAAAAAAAAAAAAAAAAAAAGAAAGTGGAAGTTCATTCTCTTCCAAAATTATTTTTTATGCTGAACTTGGGGTGTTTGAAATTGACTATCAAAAAGCAATGTCATGAAAGACAATTACACGGTACAATTAGCAGATACCATCATCAAAAAATATTTGCTGAGTATTGAATATCTATAATGAACAGTGTTGTGTGCTTTCAAAGCAGGTGGAAGATGTGATTCTTTTTTCTTAAAACTGGTGTTCTTAAATTTTATCAATGCAAGCCTGGGCATTGCCTTCATAAAAATCACTCAAACTTTGGTGTGTAAGCTCACATGTAATTTTATGTGTATTTGTAAATTATGAGAATATCAATTATTTTTGTTGTGGTTGTTATATCCTCAAAGTATTCCATGACAATAAAAATGTTAATCATTAATCTCTTTGGGTCACATCAAAATTGTGGTTGAGAAAAACCCAAATACTAACTTGCTTTTCATTATGATGTTGCTATGCTGAACCACCCAGAAGGTTTGGGGCTCTCTTACAGCTCAACATCACTAGTGATCACTAGTATTAAGTTTGCCTTAAACCTTCTGAAATAAATAACCTGAGCTCTATACCAGATCCTAATCAACCTCTTTCAGACAATCAAGAGGATGCTTGTTTGCCTTGAAATCTAGGACTGTGAATTAGATTGTACTGTAAATCAGCAATTTTTTTTGTATGGCATAATACCCCAAAATTTTGAACAATCTGTGTGCTCTCTAGCATATAATAAGTAGACATACAAATTTTTTTCATAAATTTATACATTTTCAAAGACTATAATTTCTGTTATGTTGTAAATATTAACATTAAAAATGAAACTGCGGCCTGACCTGTGGGGGTGCAGTGATTAAAGAGTCAACCTGGAACACTGAGGTTGCCAGTTTGAAAACCTGGGTTGGCCCAGTCATGGCACAAATGGGAGCTGATATTTCTCGCTCCTCTCCCCTTTCTCTTTCTCTCTCTCCCTCTCTCTCTCTGCTCTCTCTAAAATCAATAAGTAAAATCCAAAAAAAAAACTTTAAAAAATGTAAAAATGAAAATGCTGTACCAGTTTTTAAAATGTAATCAATGAGATGTAAATACTCTAAGGATTTGATTTGAACTATTCTCCATTTAAAGAATATAAACACGGGGCAGTTTTTTAAACAGTCAGGAATATTATAGTGCTTTTTTCTCTTATTGAACCTGATTTCCATTTCATTCCCCCTGAAGAAGTTTATCTAAATGTGCTTACACTTATTTTACTGATCATGAAATCTTGCAGCTAAAGAATGCATATAATTAAATTTTAAAGTAATATTCTATGACCATAACAATTTATGTTTAATAATGATCTGTGGGTGGAGTTATCATTATTACAAAATTGATAGCAATACCCTGGCTGATAGCTCGGTTGGTTGGAGCGTCCTCTCTCTCAAAGCCCAGAGGTTTCAGTTTGATCTGATCAGGGCACAAACAGGAACAGATCAATATCCCTGTCTCTCTTTCCCTGCCTCTCTCTTAAACAAAATAAAAAGATTGATAACAAAAGCATGAAACTTTACAATACTTTGATGCAGGGTCGTTCATGTGGGATTATTCCCTTCAGATGCTCTGTTTTCTTTGCTCTTACAGGACTTGTCCCTTGAAATGATACACTCTTTCACAGGAGTACACGTCAGAAAGAAGCAAAACCCGGCAGGGAGTTAATATCACTTTTTTCCACTCTTTAATTGGTACAAATCCAAGAACACCAAATAGTCTTTATGAACAACAATATTGTTTAGGATCCCAGGATATTATACCACAGTACAGTCATCCCTTGCCATATTGCAGTTCACTTTTCTCAGTCTCACTGTATCACAGATTTTTTGCTGTATCGTGGGATTTTGTGGTATATAAATATTTTTATATATTTATTATTTCAATTATTTTAGTGTTAAAATAAGCATTATCTAGCCTAAAAAATAAAAAAATATAAAAAACATTAATTAAAACATATTAAAAGAATATTAAATCAAAATAAAATACGTAGCATACAGCCAATGAGTAGACAAAGACTCACAGGTATGGAAAACGCAGGTAAGGCCGATTCTGCTAGAGCTAGTTTGCTCAAGCAGTAAGATCAGGTAAGACCATACACAGCATACTATTGGCTGATGGATGGAAGGTTATCAAACGGAGCACTGTGTTCTGTATCCTGGTCACTGATTGGCTCAGCAACTATAGCTTAAAATATATAAATAATAAAATAAATGTATGGATTTTCCCCTACCGAGGGGGGATTCTAGAACCTAACCCCTGCGACAGATGAGGTACCACTGTACAATGATGGGTGGGCAAGACACAGCTTGATTTTGTAAAGTGAGAAACCACATCCACTGTCAGATGTGTGTACCCGCCCTGTACTTGCAAGCTCAGCTGGCCTTCCAACTGAATAGAGAAAAACCAGCAGTAGGAACCTTCAAAATGTTCAATCAGAGAGTCTTGAAGATTTCTAATTCATTGGTTTTTTAGTGACTACTTTTTGAGTAGGCTTGCTATGCAACAACAAGTGACTGAAACATTGTCCATTTATTTGTAAGACATTATCTAAAATTTTAGTTATATTTTTAATTACAGTCTCTCCCAATGAAATAAAGTTATTTTACATTCCCAAGTGAAATAAAGATGCTTTACAATCTTGGTTAAAAAAATTATGTCTCAATGATAAAAACTACATAAAAAGAGCTCATTTTAAAAAAATCCTAATATAAATGTCTAGAGCTAGGTTTTGAACAAAATGGATACATATTGTACACACATATATTCACATACCCCCCCTATAAAATCAATTAAAAATAAATTCCATTTAAAGTTTTAAAGTAGGGTAGAATTTTCATGCTTATAAAAGAGCACAATTTGGCTCATGACATATACACAAGGATATTACAGGGAACAATCAATGAGTTACTCTATTGTGTGAATAATATTGACCACTTCTAACAAAAATGACATTGATTTTTGGAATTTGAAACACAACCACAACATCTGTAATAAAGTATCATTTTCCGTCTTACACAGACAACACCATAAAATATTTATTTTAGTCTAAACCACAATTCTTGTAAAGGTCTGAAAGGTTTTATGTAGTATATTCAAAAGCCAAAATAAAAACCAAATGATTTAGAAGAACTATGAGCTAATTTGGAAATATAAAGTTCTCTGTTTTATTTCTAAATTAATTTTCAATTGCTTTTAATTTTTAATTATTTTGTGGACACCCTAAGATTAAGAAAAATCCTCTAGCTAAATTCATCACACTCTATTTGACTTGCATGACATCGTGTGGTAGAGAGGAGTTCAGAACTATGCCTGTCTCCTAAAAAACTATTTTGCTTCAAAGGAGATAATATGTAGTATTAGAAGTCAGTAAGTGTGAAGAGTTTAGATGATACAATGTGAAAATTAGAGAACAATAGAAGAGAAAAACACCTTCGAAATCTGTGAGTCCACACATATTTCTGACATTGCAAATGAAGGGAATGGGGCATGTGGGTGGGCAACAATCAGTATAACCAGGATTCAAACTCAGACCTCTTTATTCTCACCTGAAATCTGCTTTTGTCTAGAGGTGAAAAATTCCTTATTGAAAACTCTTAGGGCCAGACATTTTGAATTCTGAATGTTTTAGATTTGAGTATTAGCTTAGCATGTTCTATACTTCATATGATATCCAGTAGGCTCTGAGATAATAGCCTATAAAATTTTTGTTAACATTCATGCAATGAAATGTATTGCTGTTCACACTAAGTAAGATAAATAAAAATTAAAAAGTTCTTATCTCAGCCCTGGCCGGTTTGCTCAGTAGTAGAGCGTCAGCCTGGTGTGCAGGAGTCCTGGGTTCGATTCCCAGCCAGGGCACACAGGAGAAGCACACATCTGCTTCTACACCCCTTCCCCTCTCCTTCCTCTCTGTCTCTCTCTTCCCCTTCAGCAGCCAAGGCTCCACTGGAGCAAAGTTGGCCCGGGTGCTGAGGATGGCTCTATGGCCTCTGCCTCAAGTGCTAGAATGGTTCTGGTTGCGGCAGAGCAACGCCCCAATGGGCAGAGCATTGCCCCCTGGTGGGCATGTCGGATGGATCCCAGCCGGATGCATGCGGGAGTCTGTCTGACTGCATCCCCATTTCCAACTTCAGAAAAATACTAAATAAATAAATAAATAAAAATAAAAAGTTCTTATCCGTTCAGGTGGGGTTCTGCTGCCTAATGAGTTTACTGTCAAATTTATAAAGAAAGAAAACAAAACAAAATGGGTTATGGAATTACAAGTGAGACCTTTGGAACCTTATATATTTCTCACTTAGAACTTTCTTTTAATCCCTTTCCACAGTTTTATATTTTTCACACATTGCTTTTGAATTATAGTTCAGTGTACCACATTTCTTATTTTTTAAAATCTGCTTTAGTTCTATACCTTTCCTAGTATCTCTTTTCCTCTTATTCTCTAAGTGAATGGCTACAAATGGTAGCTTAAACGTTTTTCTGTTCTACTTACATAGGCAGATGGTTCTAATGGGGTGAGAGATGAGTCATGTTTTTAGAGACTCCTTAGAAATCAGTATTTATACACTAAGTGAGTACTGTCTATTAAAAGATCCTAATTGGAACACTGAGGACAAGCCATGACAATGTTTAACAGTATGGTACACATATGGAAATTTTGGGTGACACCAAAATTGAATTGAGAACTTATGAAGAGTAAGACAACTAATTATTTCTTTACTATAGATTTCTATTATTTTCAATTAATTATTTTATTATATTGTTTTTGAGAAATAGTTAGAATTATAAAGATTGGTTATAATCTTTTTTACTTTTATACTTTTTCTAAAATCCCCAATACCTTTAATATTTATTTGATTGTTACTGTTTTTTATGGGAGACACAACAAATTCAAGAACCTATTCTCTCTTTCCAGACATCTGGAAGTTACACTTTTCCACTCCCTTGGATTAGGTGTGGTGATATAGCTAGCTTTGCTCAACAATTTATGGGAGAAATCTCATGTGTCACTTCTGGGCAAAGCATTTTAAAGGTAAAGCAAAATAGTCTGTTCTTCCACTGTCTCAGCAGATTCCCATGGGTAGATGTCAACAAATCAGATGACAGTTTCTCTCAATCTGGATTTCTGTGTGACTTTATGGAGCAGAGTACTCTTCTTCCCTCGGTAATACCAAAATGTGTTGGACTTTTAGCAGAACTGAAAATTAACATGTTGCATTAATTTATTGAAATTTTTAGCATAATCTGGACTATCTGACTAGAATAATAATTTATTTATTCAATAGAGTCTAATCCAGCTATCACTCTCAGTCTGAATTCTAAAAAATTTCAAAGTCTTTTACATCCAGATTCTAAATGCCAAAGCTTGATAGAGTATCTTGCTCACTGAAGTGAATACATAAAATATTGATACAAACACTTTAAATGGTCTGGTAAGCTGCAGCGCAATGGCACATGTTCTATCCTTGCAAGATGATTGGCATAGCGCCACATTTACAAAACAATGTCATATTCATAGATTCAAAATATTGAGAGTTTAGTGGAATATCATATACTATTCACAAGAATTAGGGGATATTTTATTGCTTCATATTCATTTTGTTTGTTTTTTTCACACCAATATTTAAGATTGGTTGTCCCAGCTAATCAAGAGTTGTGATCTGGGGCCCTGGCCGGTTGGCTCAGCGGTAGAGCGTCGGCCTAGCGTGCGGAGGACCCGGGTTCGATTCCCGGCCAGGGCACACAGGAGAAGCGTCCATTTGCTTCTCCACCCCTCCGCCGCTTTCCTCTCTGTTTCTCTCTTCCCCTCCCGCAGCCAAGGCTCCATTGGAGCAAAGATGGCCCGGGCGCTGGGGATGGCTCTGTGGCCTCTGCCTCAGGCGCTAGAGTGGCTCTGGTCGCAAGATGGCGACGCCCAGGATGGGCAGAGCAATGCCCCCCTGGTGGGCAGAGCATCGCCCCTGGTGGGCGTGCGGGGTGGATCCCGGTCGGGCGCATGCGGGAGTCTGTCTGACTGTCTCTCCCTGTTTCCAGCTTCAGAAAAATGGAAAAGAAAAAAAAAAAAAAAGAGTTGTGATCTGATCAAAATAAAGGGAGATTTTGGAAAAGCAAGAAAAATGAACTGTTGTACATTAATATAGAAGAAAATATATTTATCTTATAGAAGAAGAAAATCAGCACATCTAAAATCTAATAACATTTCAAATCCCTACATTAAATTGTGTGAATCAGAGATTAATCTATCATATTCAAGAGCTTAGATAAATAAAATATTTTAATAAGAAATAGATATTTTAGCAAAAGTCTTTGCAGTATTTTCCTGCATATAAATTTAGCATTGTCTTCTGAAATGGAAGCACTCAAAGTGGCTCAGAGTGTCTTCAAAGCACATGTATACACAAGAAGACTAATGTCTACAATAATCATCAAAACTTGAACGTTGAGGTTTCCAATTATTGTCTCTAAAAAGTCTTTTGAAATCAAAGTTAGGTATTATGTATTGGCCCTCGTGAGAATAAAACTGGAATATTGTAACATACAATGAAGTTGCATTAGAGTTTCCATGCTTTTGTGGTGTGTGTGGCTATGGTGTGTGTGTGTGTGTGTGTGTGTGTGTCTGGATTAGCGAACATTTTTAAATTGCTTTAATCTGAATTCTGACTTGTTGAAATTTGCTTCCTGCCTTACATAACAATTGGCAATAAAATTCTTGAAAAAAATTACCTTTTTACTCTCAATATTAATATATGTAATGAGAAAACAAAAATGTGAATGGGTACGTTTACAAATACTATTTTAAGTTTCATAAGAAAAGAGTTGAAACAAGTAAAACTAAATTTTTCAGTTTTTTTTTCTTAAATAAATTTTTATTAATGTTAATGGGATGACATTAATAAATCAGGGTACATATATTCAAAGAAAACATGTCTAGGTTATCTTGTCATTAAATTATGTTGCATACCCCTCGCCCAGAGTCAGATTGTCCTCCGTCACCCTCTATCTAGTTTTCTCTGTGCCCCTCCCCCTCCCCCTAACTCTCTCCCTCCTTCCCTCCTGCGTCCTCCCTCCCCCCACCCCTGGTAACCACCACACTCTTGTCCATGTCTCTTAGTCTCATTTTTATGTTCCACCAATATATGGAATCATGCAGTTCTTGTTTTTTTCTGATTTACTTATTTCACTCCGTATAATGTTATCAAGATCCCACCATTTTGCTGTAAATGATCTGATGTCATCATTTCTTATGGCTAAGTAGTATTCCATATTGTATATGTGCCACATCTTCTTTATCCAGACTTCTATTGAAGGGCTTTTTGGTTGTTTCCATGTCTTGGCCACTGTGAACAGTGCTGCAATGAACATGGGGCTACATGTATCTTTACGTATCAATGTTTCTGAGGTTTTGGGGTATATACCCAGTAGAGGGATTGCTGGATCATAAGGTAATTCTATTTGCTGTTTTTTGAGGAACCACCATACTTTCCTCCATAATGGTTGTACTACTTTACAGTCCCACCAACAGTGGATGAGAGTTCCCTTTTCTCCACAGCCTCTCCAACATTTGCTATTACCCGTCTTGTTGATAATAGCTAATCTAACAGGGGTGAGGTGGTATCTCATTGTAGTTTTGATTTGTATTTCTCTAATAACTAATGAAGATGAGCATCTTTTCATATATCTGTTGGCCATTTGTATTTCTTCCTGGGAGAAGTGTCTGTTCATGTCCTCTTCCCATTTTTTTATTGGATTGTTTGTTTGTTTGCTGTTGAGTTTTATGAGTTCTTTGTATATTTTGGATATTAGGCCCTTATCTGAGCTGTTGTTTGAAAATATCATTTCCCATTTAATTGGCTGTCTGTTTACTTTGATATCAGTTTCTCTTGCTGAGCAAAAACTTTTTATTCTGATGTAGTCCCATTCATTTATCTTTGCCTTCACTTCTCTTGCCATTGGAGTCAGATTCATAAAATGTTCTTTAAAACCCAGGTCCATGAGTTTAGTACTTATGTCTTCTTCTATGTACTTTATTGTTTCAGGTCTTATATTTAGGTCTTTGATCCATTTTGAATTAATTTTAGTACACGGGGACAGGCTGTGGTCAAGTTTCATTCTTTTGCATGTGGCTTTTCAGTTTTCCCAACACCATTTGTTGAAGAGGCTTTCCTTTCTCCATTGTGTGTTGTTGGCCACTTTATCAAAGATTATTTGACCATATATATGTGGTTTTATTTCTGGACTTTCCATTCTGTTCCATTGGTCTGAGTGTCTATTTTTCTGCCAATACTATGCTGTTTTGATTATTGTGGCCCTATAATATAGTTTAAAGTCAGGTATTGTAATGCCCCCAGCTTCATTCTTTTTCTTTAGGATTGCTTTGGCTATTCAAGGTTTTTTATAGTTCCATATAAATCTCTTGATTTTTTGTGCCATTTCTTTAAAAAATGTCATAGGAATTTTGATGGGAATTGCATTAAATTTATATATTGCTTTGGGTAATATGGCCATTTTAATTATATTTCTTCTTTCTATCCAAGAACAAGGAATATTTTTTCATCTCATTGTGTCTTTTTCTATTTCTCTTAACAATGTCTTGTAGTTTTCGTTATATAGGTCCTTTAAATTCTTTGTTATGTTTATTCCTACGTATTTTTTTTGTTGTTGCAATCGTGAAGGGGATTATTTTTTTGAGTTTGTTTTCTAATATTTCATTGTTGGCATATAGAAAGGCTATGGACTTTTGTATGTTAATTTTGTATCCTGCGACCTTACTGTATTGGTTTATTGTATCTAGTAATCTTTTTGTGGAGTCCTTCGGGTTTTCGATGTATAGGATCATATCATCTGCAAAAAGTGAATACTTTTACTTCTTCTTTTCCGATATGGATGCCTTTTATTTCTTTGTCTTGTCTGATTGCTCTGGCCAGAACTTCTAGCACCACGTTAAATAAGAGTGGAGACAGTGGACAACCCTGTCTTCTTCCTGATTTAAGGTGGAAAGTCCTCAGTTTTATGCCATTTAGTATGATGTTGGCTAATGGTTTATCATATATGGCATTTATCATGTTGAGATATTTTCCTTCTATACCCATTTTGTTGAGAGTCTTAATCATAAAATTGTGTTCTATTTTATCGATACCCTTTTCTGTGTCTATTGATAAGATCATGTGGTTTTTGGTTTTTGTTTTGTTGATATGGTGTGTTACGTTAACCGTTTTATGTATGTTGAACCATCCTTGAGATTCTGGGATGAATTCCACTTGATCATGATGTATTATTTTTTTAATATGTTGTTGTATTCGATTTGCCAGTATTTTGTTTAGTATTTTAGCATCTGTAGTCATTAGAGATATTGGTCTGTCGTTTTCTTTCTTTGTGCCATCCTTGCCAGGTTTTAGTATGAGGGTTATGTTGGCCTCAAAAAATGTGTTTGGAAGTATTGCTTTTTCTTCAATTTTTTGGAAGACTTTGAGTAGAATAAAAACCAAGTCTTTTTTTTTTTATAAATAAATTTTTATTTTAATGGGGTGACATCAATAAATCAAGGTACATAAATTCAAAGAAAACATTTCCAAGTCTTCTTTGAATGATTGATAGAATTCACTAGTATAACCGTCTGGGTCTGGACTTTTATTTTTGGGGAGCTTTTAATAGTTTTTTCTATTTCCTCCCTGTTGATTGGTCTTTTATGCTTTCTGCTTCTTCATGACTCAGTCGAGGAAGGTTGTATTGTTCTAGGAATTTATCCATTTCTTCTAGATTGTTGTATTTGGTGGCATATAGTTTTTCATAGTATTCTACAATAATTCTTTGTATATCTATGATGTCTGTGGTGATCTCTCCTCTTTCATTTTGGATTTTATTTATTTGAGTCCTGTGCCTTTTTTCCTTGGTGAGTCTTGCCAAGGGTTTGTCAATTTTGTTGATCTTTTCAAAGAACCAGCTCCTTGTTTTATTGATTTTTTTTCTATAGTTTTTCTGTTCTCTATTTCGTTTATTTTTGCTCAGATTTTTATTATCTCCTTTCTTTGGCTGGTTTTGGGTTGTCTTTGTTTTTCTTTTTCTAGTTCATTAAGGTGTGAAGTTAAGTGGTTTACTTGGGCTCTCTCTTGTTTGTTCATATAGACCTGAAGTGATATGAACTTTCCTCTTATTACTGCTTTTGCTGCATCCCAGAGATTCTGATATGTCGTGTTGTTATTTTCATTTGTCTGTATATATCTTTTGATCTCTGCGCTTATTTCTTCTTTGACCTATTCATTTTTTAGAAGTATGTTGTTTAGTTTCCACAATTTTGTGGGTTTTCCCCCCTCTTTTTCACAGGTGAATTCTAGTTTCAAGGCTTTATGATCAGAGAATATGCTTGGAACAATTTCAATTTTTCTAAATTTGCTGATATTGTTTTTGTGGCCCAACATATGGTCGATTCTTGAGAATGTTCCATGTACACTAGAGAAAAATGTATACTCTGTCGCTTTGGGATGAAGTGTCGTGTAGATGTCTATCATATCCAGGTGTTCTAGTATTTTGTTTAAGGCCACTATATCTTTATTGATTCTCTGTTTGGATGACCGATCTAGAGCCGTCAGCGGTGTATTGAGGTCTCCAAGTATGATTTTATTTTTGTCAGTTTTTGTTTTAAGGTCAATAAGTAGCTGTCTTATATATTTTGGTGCTCCTTGGTTTGGTGCATATATATTAAGGATTGTTATGTCTTCTTGATTCAACTTCCCCTTAATCATTATGAAATGACTATTTTTGTCTCTGAGTACTTTTTCTGTCTTGTAGTCAGCATTATTAAATATAAGTATTGCTACACCTGCTTTTTTGGGGGGTGTTGTTTGCTTGGAGTATTGTTTTCCAGCCTTTCACTTTGAATTTGTTTTTATCCTTGTTGCTTAGATGTGTTTCTTGTAGGCAGCATACAGTTGGATTTTCTTTTTTAATCCATTCTGCTACTCTGTGTCTTTTTATTGGTAAGTTTAATCCATTTACATTTAGTGTAATTATTGACAGTTGTGGGTTCCCTATTGCCATTTTATAAATTGCTTTCTGTTAGTTTTGTATCTTGTTTGATTCTTCTCTTTTGTTTTTCTATCATTTGTTTTTGTTTGTTTGTATTCCATACTTCTTTCCTCTGTTGCTACCTTTTTTAAGTCAAGTGTTTTTGTGGTGGTTTTTTCAAGTGTGGTTACTAATAAGTAATGAAAAGGGAACCTACCATATTCATTGTAGTACCCTATCTTATGAGTATTTCTGAGCTTCATCGTCCTTTGCTACTGTTAATCTTCATCCTTTCCCCCCTTTTTTTCTTCTGTTGTCACAGTTTAAGTTTGGTTTTATTGGTTTTTTTTTGTGGAGCTGTTACTTGTGGTTTTGTTTTCTTTTGTTCTTTGAATCTGGTTGGAAAACCCCCTTTAGTATTTCGTAGAGTGGGGGCTTTCTGATAATAAATTCCCTAATCTTTCTGTATTTGTGAATGTTTTTATATCTCCTTCGTACTTGAAGGATAGCTTTGATGGGTATAGTATTCTTGGCTGAAAGTTCCTCTCTTTCAGGGCTTTAAATATTGGGGTCCACTTTCTTCTAGCTTGTAGAGTTTTTGCTGAGAAATCTGATGATAATCTAATAGGCCTTCCTTTATATATTGTACTCTTCTTTTCCCTGGCTGCCTTGAGAATTTTTTCTTTGTCATTGGTTTGTGTCATCTTCATTATGATGTGCCTTGGAGTGGGTTTGTTGGGGTTAAGAAAACTCGGTGTTCTATTTGCTTCTTGAATTTGAGGCCTTTACTTCTTTCCACAGGCTTGGGAAGTTCTTATCTATTATTTGTTTGAGTTTATTCTCCATTCCATTTTCTTTCTCTTCTCCCTCTGATATACCTATTATTCTTATGTTATTCTTTCTGATGGAGTCAGACAATTCTTGTAGGGCTTTCTCGTTTTTTATTATTTTTGAGTCTTTTTCTTCTTCTCTCTGTTGTGCCTCAAGTTGCTTGTCTTCTATTTCACTAATCCTATCTTCTATCTGGGCTGTTCTATTAGCTAAGCTTGTTACCTTGTTTTTCAGCTCGTGAATTGAGTTTTTCATTTCTGTTTGATTTGTTTTTATAGTTTCAATTTCCTTGGTAATATATTCTTTGTGATTGTTAAGTTGTTTTCTGATCTCCCTAAATTGCCTTTCTGTGTTTTCTTGTATATCTCTGAGTATTTTTAAGATTTTTATTTTAAATTCTCTGTCATTTGGCTCCAAGGCTTCCAATATGTTAAATCTTTTCTCCATAGATTTTTCCACATTTATTTGTGTTACCTCTCTATTTTTTTGTATCCATAATATTCGATTTCCTTTTTTGTATTGGCATCTGAGGGTGGTCTTGTTGATAGTATTAATTAGAATTAATAAAGAAAAAAAAGGGAAAAAAAAGAAAAAAAAATAAAACACCCGACAAAAAAAACAGTAATAACTTATTATTTCCCCCTTTTTTCTTTCTTCTCTTCCCCTCCTCTCCCCTCCTTAGGGAAATATTGTGATGACCTGTGAATTATATTATGCTAAATGGAACAAAAACTTCCTATAACAGAGGGCCTGATTTGGGGTGAAGAGTTCAAGGGGCAAAAAAGGGAGTAGGACTTACTAAATGCAAAAAAAAAAAAAAAAAAGAAAAAAAAAGAATAAAAAAAAGGAGAAAATCTTAGACAAGCATAAAATGATTTTCTTGTAAGTGATGGTTGACTAAGAGATATAATGAGAGGGGTAAGAGGAAAACAGAAAAAAGGAGAGAAAAAATAATAAAGAAGAAAAAAATAAAAATAATAAGTAAAAATCTGTTGTATTAAGTGAAGCAAAGACTAACTACAATGGATACCTTGGGTTGGGAGGAATGCTAGTGAGTTTAAAAGTAATATAAAAAGTACCCAAAATGCCACAAAAACAAACAAAGGAAAACCAAAAACAAAAGCAAAAAAAAAAAAAAAACAAAAAAAAACCTTGAGTCCCAAATTAAATAATTTGTTCGTGATTGAGGATTAAATGGGAGGAAAAGTAAAAGGAGAAAAGAAGAAACGAATAGAAAGGAAAAAATAAGAAAAAGAAAGAAACAAAGGAAGAAAAAAAGGAAGAGAAAAGAAGACAAAAGGGGAGAGAGTGAGAGTTAAGGGTTTTGGAGTGTAACGCTAAAGGAGAGTAAGGATGAAGAAAAGAAATAAAATGTAACACTCATGGGTAATGTAGTTCAAGAAAAGGGAAGCATAAGATGGGCAGAGAATAAAAGGACCGAGGTGGAGGAAATAGAAATAATAATAATAAAGGCAATAAGATAGAAGAAACAAACAACAACAAAAATAAAATTAGTGGAACAAGTTGTAAAGTCTGTGGATTTTTCTTGATTTTGAGAGGTTAACTTCTTCCTTTTTCTTTTCTCTCCCTCTTCCTGGTCAGTGACTCTGTACCCCAGGCTCTGCCCCTGTGTCACACTTAGGTAGGGATTTGCAGTTGATGGGATTCTATGGCAATGTCATATAATTGGCTTTAGTCTTGCTGGTAGTCAAGACTTGTTGGTGTTTGCAGGGTCCAACGATGAGAGAGTTTGCTTTCCTGGAGTCTCTCTCCTAGTCCCCCCTTCCTGAATTAGCAGCCTGGTGATCCAGCTATAAGGCTGCTACTGCTTCTGTCTGGGGAGTAAGAGGCTCAAAGAGCTAGGAAATCCCCACTCTATCCCCACTTAGCGCAAGGCTTTGGGGAAGGCTCTGGCAGTCAGAGCCTCCAGTGTAATCAGGCGGGGTTGGGAGTCAATTGTTGTCAAGGTGACTGTTCAGCGCCTAGCATTCAGTTGGACCACTCAACCCAGGCTTTCCACACTTTGTAGCCTGTTTTGGCTGGGAAGAAGAGGCACTAGTCGCTGCTTGCTGTATAGATCTTAATATCTGCCAAGTCCCTCTTGTTAGCGTATATCCCTGAATATGGAGGTTCTGTCAATCAGAAGTTGCTCCCACCCCTTTAGCGAGAGGCCCTGAAAAATATCACGCGTCTTGTCTTTGATCGCTGAACTGAGAGAGATCCTATCAATTAGAGCCCCGTGGGTGCGCAGATTTCGTGGGTTAAGGTAATTTCAGTGATTGGATCCACAGCTGTGCTCCAGAAAGTATTTCAGGCTGCCTGCGTGCTCCTCCCCCAACGCTTGATTGTTAGCTTGAATGGCTGGTTGAGGTGCCCCGCCCACGGAGAGAATCTCTGGAATGGGGAAGACAGCCTTGGCGCCCCTCCCGGACCACAGCACGGGGCATGCACGCTGTCTCTCAGGGCACACCGGTGGCTGGCTCACTCGCAGTGCGCGGGTCGCTGGGGATGCTGGTGGTGTAAGGGAGCTCACTCTGCGACCGGACCACAGCACGGGGCGTGCGCACAGTTTTTCAGGGCACGCCGCCAGCCACCAGCGCCCAGTCTGCCGCTCCCCGACTGTGGGCGGGCAGTTGCACGCTTGGGTTGACTCACCACAGGCGTACTCCCTCCTCGGCTTGAATGAACGTCCGTGCGGTAGTTAGCTTCCTTTACACCGTCAGCTCTGACCCGTTTCTCTCTCAGATTTAAGTGATAACAGTCCTTTCGCTTTCAGTGTGTGTGGAACTCCGGAATGCTCCGAGGATAAATTTTTCTGTTTCTAGTTGATAAATTTGTTGAGATTTTGGGGAGATCTGTCGGACGCGCTGCTCACGGCGCCATTTCCATGACGTCACTCAATTTTTCAGTTTCATAATATGTTTAACATGAGATACATGCAAAAAATGAAACTAGAATTTCTTCTTAAATCATACATGAGAATATACTCAAAATAAATTAAAGACTTAAATGTTAGATTCAGCCCTGGCCAGTGGTTCGGTGGACATCGGGGTTCAATTCCCAATCAGGGCATAGAAGAAGCCATCATCTGCATCTCTCCCTTTTGCTCTCTCCCTTCTCTTCCCCTTTACCTCCTACAGCCAGTTGCTTGATTGGTTCGAGTGTGGTGCTAGGTGCTAAGTATAACTGGGTTGGTTGAAGCATGTCAGTCTCAGGAGCTAAAAATAGCTCAATACTTGAACATCAGTCCCAGATGCAGTTGCTGAGTGGATCCTGTTTGGAGCTTATGTGGGAGTCTGCCTCACTTTGTCCCCTTCTCTCACCTAAAAAAGTAAAAATAATAAATAAATAAATAAATGTTAAACTCAAAACCATAACACCCTAGAAGAAAACATAGGTAGTAAAATCTTGAACATGTGTCAAGATTTCTTATATATAATAGGCAAGGGAAACCAAAGAAAATATGATATAAACAAATGAGACCACATCAAACTAAAACATTTGCACAGCAAAGACACTATCAACAAAAATAAGTAGATAATCCACTAAATGGAAGAACATATTTGCCAATGAAACAACTTGGGTTAATTTTTATAAGGAATAAAGAACTTGTTCAACTCAGCACCAAGAAAACAAACAAACCAATTAAAAAATGGGCAAAGGACTTGAATAGACATTTCTCCAAAGAAGACATACAGTTAGCCAATAGACACATGAAAAGATGCTCAACATCACTAATCATCAGAGAAATGCAAATTAAAATCACAATGAGATATTATCTCACATCCACCAGAATGGCTATAATCAATAAGTCAAATGACAATTGTTGGTAAAGATGTGGAGAAAAGGGAACCCTTGTGCACTGTTGGTGAGAATGTAGATTGGTGCAGCCACTCTGGGAAGCAATTTGGAGTTACCTCAAAAAATTAAAAATTGTTCTGCCTTATGACCCAGCAATTCCACTTCTGGGACCATATGCAAAGAACCCCAAAAACATTAGTTCAAAAAGATATATGCATTCCTATGTTCATTGTAGTGTTATTTACAACAGCCATGAGTTAGAAGCAGCCCATCTATCTGCCCATCAGTAAATGAGTGCATACACATTGGAATACCACTCAGCATGAAAAGGGTAACAATCTTATATTTTGCTACAGCATATGTAGAACTGGAGAGTATTATGCTAAGTGAAACAAACCAGTCAGAGAACACAAGTACCATATGATTTTACTAATATGTGGAATCCAATGAAAGTACCATATGATTTCATTAATATGTGGAATCCAATGAATAAAATAAACTAACAAATAAAATAGAAATAGACTTATAGATACATAGAATAGACTAGTATCTGTCAGAGGGAATTAGGCTTGGGGTGCTGGTTGAAAAGGTGAAGGGATTAAGCAAGACAAACTCATAGACACAGAACACTGTGGAGATTATAAGAGGGAAAGGGCAGTAGGGAGGTAGAGGAAGGTAAGGGGGGAATAAATGGTGATGCAAGGAGACTCGACTTTGGGTAGTGATCATACAATACAATAAACATATGACATATTATAGAACTGTACACTTGGCACTTATATAATTTTATTAACTAATGTCACCTTAATAAATTCAAGAAATCTTTTTTAAAAATTAGTTATTCATCATTTAAAAAAATAAGAAACCAAATCTTTTTATTTTGTGATACCAAGGTTTATTTTAAAGTACCATTAAAAACATGCTGTCCTTTTTAATCTTTAAAATGGGTTGAATGAGTTTCTTTTAAAAGTGTTGAGGATTACATACAATAAAATATGTGAAGTATTTTTCAGTAAGATATCAACTTTCAAATGTAAGATATGGTTTTAATTTTCTATTTTCCTTGGTGATAATTTTAATGTAAGTCAATATGTTTTTTCTCATAAATCTGCATTTTTTTATGTAAGGAATCTACTTCTCCAGACACATTTGCTATTTGCACTTGTCTAAGTTGTAAGTACCTGTACTAAGCAAGCTGAGTTAACCCTCATCCTGGCTAAACTGAGTTTATCAAAATTAAGTTTTTAGATATAAAAACTATATTACTTTATTTCAAATACTAAACTTGATCACTTTCCAGGAAACATAAGTCTCTTTCAGGAACACACATCACTTCCAACTTATCCACACATTTAATTGACCACCTGCATACAAATTCAGAAATATAATTTATCATTTTAAACATTAGAATCTTTCAGTTTTTTTTATTAAGCACTGCATTGAAGTAGTCATTTATTCAGGCAGAATGAACCTGTAAAGTTTTTTTTTTAACAAAATCAACATTTTCTCAAAACCCATGAGAATATTTGTCTGAATACGTTAGTATTTTTTAAGATGACTCACAGATTTGTATACATAAATTCAGGTACAGTTTGAGTATTAGAAAATATCATAAAGGATTTCCAATAACTGGAAATTTGTTTGTGTACAATATTTAAATCACAGACCCTTAAAGAAAATTGTCCAAAGCTTATCAAAATTCTAATCACAGCCATCTTATCTAAATGCTAAATCTATCCCAAATACATTAGTGACTCCTCCATTCTGTTCATTGACAAGTCTTTTTGTTTGTTTGTTTGTTTGTTTGTTAATTTGTCTCCTAAAGTAGCAGCTTCCATAAAGTTCATTTTGTTATTTCCTTAAATCTTACCTCCCCCTGCTGGCTGTGCAACATGGAATGTGTCTAGGTAGAGTAAAAAAGAATTTGCAAAGGTTGGAGTCCTTTTAGAAGGCAGCCAGTAAAAGCAAATACTTACCTACATGCATGTGTTTACAAATACATACACACATGTGAACACATATAAACACACAAGGAAAATAAGCTTTTTAATAAACTAAATTTAGATTAGAAGACCTTAGACAATAATTAATAAACAAAATTATATTTGAAAGGGTAATATAATTTTATCATAAAAGCCACTAAAAATGCATCCTGCATTTAATACAGAGTAGAATAGTGAAGAGTACTTAATCCAGTCTTAGCTGGGGGTATATCATCACATAAACAATTTGCACAGAGGCTTACAAGATGCACTAAAAAAACAGATACTCATAGTTTTATATGTTGATATAAATATTATTTGGCCAAAACCATTGATTATGTAACAATTAACTGAATTCTTATGTAGAACTTTTATTGCCTTACAATAGCATATTGAAGTTTACAAAAACCTTGAACAATTCCCTACTTTTCTGAATTACAGGTTAGTAATTCAGCTAGGATATCTAATTTGTAATGCTGAAAATACTTGTTAAATCAAACATATACAGGACTACAGGATGCATAATTTCAGAACTGTGACTACATGGTCTGTAATTTACATGAAATTGCTATGTTTTGGTAAAATGGCACCTTAGCTTCCAAGCAACTCTTTCAATAGTTGTTTCTTTATTATTTAATTTCGTGGTTATGACTGGTTTTCATTTAAAGAGGGTACAACTGACAAATTTAATTAAATGAAAATAGAAGACTTAATGGTCCATGCTAATGCTTCATTTCATACATAATATTTTATCATTTTCTGTGAGAATTTGTAATGAGAGCTTGGTTTATATTAATAAATGCTTACATTTAGACCATATAAAGTGCAGTAATTAAAATACTTTGCTGATAATATTTACTTATAAGTGCTCTAGGAACAATTAACCCACTGAGGCCAATTACTTTTACTAAACTAGCTTCCAGGACTACAATTTTTTGGCATCAAAAAATATTATTTTAATCTTACCTTTAATAAAATGTTCTGGCATTTTATTTTACTTTAAAATAGCAATTTTATTATATTTTAATATACATGTTATACATCTGCTGCTTTTTGGAACAGAGATTTCATAGAATAATAGCAAAAAAAATTCTAACAAAACTACCACTTGTTTAGAATTTTGAACAAAGAACACATATGTTATAGATCTCCTTCTCAAATATTTAAATTGAGAAATGTAACTGTTTATTGTATTGGAATGAGTAAAAGTTGGTTGTCTTTTGCTCTTTAAAGTAAATGTTGCTCTATGGTATTTTTGCTTATAACCTATAACAGAAGTCATCTGTAGATAATTTACATTATTTCTTACACTAAGAAAAAATATGCTATCTTAACACATAAATAAAGATCTTATTTACAGATATGCTGCAGAATATGTGTTACTAAGAACTTATGGAATTTACAGTTAAAAATTAAATATACAAAATGAATAAATAAACATAAAAGAAATGATTTATTTTATATTTTAGAATGTTGAAATTAAATTTGTGTTAGATATTTCAGCTTTATAGTTCACTTGAAAAAGAAATAAAGTATTTTTAAAATTCCACTTGTAGACATGAAGCAATCAATAATTAGCTAATCAATGCTTCAAGTTTTTGTGAAAATAGCGATCTGCACTAGAGGTCAATAAAAGGAAATTAGAACTATTTTAAAAGAAAACAACATCTTTTTTTAAGTATTTTTTGCTAGTAATATTGAATTGATAACCTAAGAATAATGAGAAGTAAAGAGCCAAACTTACATAAGGCATTAAGTTATAAAATAAGAAAAGAAAAAAAAAATCTTGGTGTAGTCTTTTACTTTAAGACCAACATGAGAAAATAAAAATGTAAACCAAACTCTTCAGGTTACTAAAGCATTAATAATTAGCTTTATAAAAAGCATGGAGATATGGTTCTCCAGAAGAAGCTTTTGTTTTAAAAGCAAGTTGAAGACAACACCTTATTTCACATCAAAATATAAGGTATCCAATGATAATGCTTTATTAGATATTATCTACACTACTTCTAACACTCCCTTGTAAGAAAAAGCCAATTGAGTCTGACATAAAAAAAAAGAATTATTACTATTTTCAAGGTAAGAAAACCAAATTTGTAATACAGATGTACCTTGGCCCACAGGTTAACATTGTTATATTTTATCGATTTTGAGAGGAGAGAGATAGAGAGATCAATTTGTTGCTCCATTTAATTATGCATTCATTAGTTGATTTTGCATCTGCCCTCACTGTGGATCAAATCATTAACCTTGGCTTATGAGGACGATGCTCTAAGCAACTGAGTTACCATTTGGATTTTCTTCTAGATCCTTGTGGAAATATACTTTGTAAATTTTCATTTAAGAAAAATATTTTAGTATTTTAGTGACAAATGCACATCTAATGATATAATTTATACAATGTCATCTAAGGGAGTGGAAATTAAAATATACATGCATACTTATGTATATATGGAAAGGTATGCTTAGGCATTGAATTGATAGATGTAATAGATAATTTCACCAACAGCTAAACAGGAAGAGGCATGTCTATGCACATGCTCTATGATGTTTCATGCACAGTTTATATATTTTTTCAAGGAAGAAGAGAACTGGAAGTTATCCCTAGCAATCACCATTATCTACAAGGGTTTCTCAAGACAATGTGTGCCTGATTAAATGAACAGATTTTATAGATTTGGGAAAAATAGTTTACTAAAGTAAATGAATTAAATTAAATATGTTCTATTGTTTACAAAATCAGTAAGGTCCATCCACTTACACCCCAGAAACTTCTGTACCTGGCTACTGTTTTCTTAATATTATTAAATACTGAGTAAATATCCCAATGATTTTATTCTCTTTCTACACTTTGAAAATAACTTTAATATGTAAAATATTTTTGAATTCCTAAAATAGATTTTACTGTAGAGAATGCTTATGCCAAAGTAGTAATGGTTGAACCATTTCTCTTACTGAAGCTACTGTTGGTACAAGATCTAATTTTGCTTTTTGCTTGGCAAAATATGAAAGAGGAGTCAGGAAACTGGTGTTTCCTTACTTAGGTTTCTCTGTTCTTCTCATTTCATGCATGTCAATAGTTTCAGCAACAGTTACAAAGCATGGGACATGAAACTCTTTTTTTCTGGTTGCCTTTGGAGAAGTCACTGAGTATGGTGGCTAGAGTCCAGTACATATCCTTGAATGGGATCACAAAAGAAATGAAGAGGGTTCTTTACCAAGGGTAAGAGGATTACTCAGCATCATTATACTGGACAGAGAATGACAAACCTTTTTCTTTCCTTGCTCCCATGTTAAAATTTTCCTTCTTTGGAGTTTGATAGACCAGATTCTTTAATATAAATTTTTTGAATAAATGAAAAAGAGTGCTTATTAACTCCACAATCAGATTTAAATCTATAATGGACAAACTTAAAGACTTAGCCTGACATTTAGATGCTGCTTACATTGTTAGAACAAGTAGCATTAGCAAACTCACAACACCCTCTTTGAAAAGAATTTGTTAGTAAAAACATTTGTCTTAGGTGTTTAAATAATGCACATGTTGCAGAATATGGTGGTTCTCATCTGCATGAAACCTACCTTGCTCAGTTTCATCTGACCCTGTGGCTCTTCCATGCTTCATCTCACTCAGAGTCATAAAGATTTTACATTTCTTTCTTGTTCACCTCTTTCTATTTGCTTTTTTAAAAGTTATTCCTTTATAGAATTATCATCCTGGAATTTTGCCTTCCACTATGTTTTCTTTTTTAACTGCACATTAGGACCAAGAGAATCACTGATTATACTAGAAGTTTTGAGTGCTAATTCTTCTTTCACTAGACAGCAGCAGTAGAGGTTAGGTTTGTGATCAGTGCATATAGTCCTCAGGTGAAACTTACTTTCTGTTTCCAGTTTGAATATTTCAAGATATTTAAACTAAGTGTTGCACTAAAGATATATGACTGACAAGTAATTATTTCTGGTAAAATGCTGTGACTCAGAGAGAACTGGTTTAGCCACTCATATTCCCATACTGAAAAATACCAAATCAGCGTTTCAGCTGCAACGCAAATTGCTAAGTAAGGCAATGTAGTTAGAAGTAAAATATATCATTAAAGAAAACGCTCAGTCTTCAGAGTAACTTGATCAGGTGTTTCACTGGCTGAGAAGTTAAATAGAAATAAAATTAAACCCATGACTCCTGTTATATAAGACACAGTGATATAGTTATATAGAGGAGTTACTTCAGCTGTGAGATTTTTATTCAATTTACATTTATTTACTTATTTTTTTATAAAAAAGGTAAAATGGGGAAATCAAGAGGTAAGGAAAGGCGGAAGAATATTTCTTTCTAGGTAATGAGAGACGAAGAAGCTTATATGTGAAAGAGATTTCATTGTGGTTGGTTTTTACTACATTAATTTAACTAGTTTAAGTAACAATATAAACTTTAAATTGGGAATCATTTAGAGCAACTAATGTCTGGCAGAAGGCAAAGAAGCTATCAGTAACAAATCATGGCTTTTTGGGGCAAGATTGGCTTCTTCATGGTGAGTGAGGAGCAGAGGAAGAAAATAAACATAATTATTCAGTTGGGAGTAAAAAAAGAAAATAAATGTTAATATACTTAAATCCCTTTTTAAAATACAATGAGATGCAAGAATCTAAACAGAGTAGATACCTAATTAGTGTTTGTGGCATGGCTGAATAAATAAATTAATAAATGAATGAAAGGTACTAAAGCCAGGGAGCACTGTAGGAAGAGAAATAGCCAGGACCTATGGCTTGGTCCCAGAAAGGACCCATAGTTTAAAAAAAAGAAAATATAAAGAAAGAATGGGTTTTTAAATAATACACTAAATATTAATAAAGGTTTTGTAGCTCAACAAATTCATCATGACATATTTTTGTCCAAACATTGTATATTATTATTAGGACCTACCTGGGCTATACTTAATAAAAATTTTGAGCAAAATGTAATTTATAATGGATGTTTTGTGGTAAATCTTATTATGCACCGACTTTTAGGTAGCCTTTCTACATTCGAAACAAATCCAGTGCATCACACCGGGGCAATTGGAACCTGTCTGTTCAGTAATGTCCATGTGCTAAAAATTCACCAGAGAGCTTCACTGGAAGAGGATTAAAACTTGTCATTAGGCCAAATAACAAATCTTTGTTGGTTCTCTACAGTGCACAGTGATGTTAAAGCTCATGTTACAGGCTAATTGCTTTCAGTGGTGGAGTAGCCTGAGTAAGGTTTTCCTTGGCTTAGCAAAGTACTAATAAGAAAACCCAACACAACGTGACCACCAATACCAGGGACAAACTCTGGTTGGCTAATGCAGCAAATGGCTAATGGGAAAACTTCAACACTGTAGGCCCATCTGATATAGAGAGCACAGAAGCAGTATTTTGCCCTGTCATGATCTAATAACTGTAAGTGACAATGACTTTTTCCTAAAGGTTTATGAGATTCAAACAGTACTGAAAAAATTGTGGTTTCGAGTCCAAAGTGGAAAAGAATACAAAGGCAGGTAATCATCCAGAAATTCAAAGAATTTAGCTGTCCACTTACTATATATTTTTAGTCTGGAAATAGTCTTGATTATTTGACTTTCCTTCAAATTTCTTAAGTAAAAATAAGATTGCCCATTGCAGAAAAGTGGGTACCAATTTTATCTACAGCATTTTTTCTAGCTTGATTATAAGCCCCTGAAAATCAGCATTCTTGGTATAATGGGAATAATGTGTATCTTTCACTCTCACAGCCTGAGCAGTACTAATTACCCATTCTGTGCTTGGAAAGTAGCAGGATGGGGACTATATGCATTTAGAGCACCCATGTTTGCAGAGGTAGCTAGCCTGTCAGCATTTTCATTCTGCACGAAATGCCTGTGAAGATTTTAGCAATGCCAAAGCTGCCTCTTTAGCGTCAATCTACATTGCAATTTTAGCAAGCCGGCATTACTGAGAACACCATGCAGTATATTCCAGTGTATATAGTCAAAGTCCAATTTGAATCTGTGGGATGAATTAAAAAAACATATACTAAAGAGCCATTTGAAAATAGTAAACGACCGGAGCTAACCAGCTGCAATTCCTTATTTTTCTAAAAAGTCTTCTCTGCGTAAGATCAGCATATGCCTTATCCAAAGTATGCCTTTTAATGTCTCCATAAAAACTGGCTGACTTGTTGGAATCTTATACAACACAGGTACAGAGAAGGTCTGATAAATTCAGCTCCTTGCACTAGGGTCTCCCTACATGCTCAAAACCGTGCAAGCCCAAGATACATGATAAAAAACATATCTCATCTTGTGCCTTTTCAATTCCATTGCAAGCGTGGCCTCCTGCATTTCGATTCCAGTGATTCTGTAGCAAGATACATAAACAATAGCAATTGTCAGAACCCCTGCTTCAAGGTTGACCACCTGGAAAGAAATGTCTGCTGTGAGCCCTGGCCTAGTGCGCAGCCGGCTGCTGCGCTTTCTGCATGGCTTGTGCTGGACAAAGTCTTACAATCAGCTTCCAAATGCGGTGTCCGTCAGCACTCTGGCACATGTGCAAACTCAAGGGGTGAAAGAAAACGCAACAAGGCTGTGGTCAGGGACTGGTGGCCAGGCTCGGCCGGTGTGTAGGTGAAGCGGGGAGGAAGGAAGCAGGTTTGGGCGATGGCATTCCGTTTTCCCAAGGTCTGACAACAAACGACCCACGTAGAGCTTTCCTTTCCTTGTCCTGCTTAACCGCCAACCCTCCTGCCCTTTCTGCTCCGACCCCTCCCCCCTGTACCTCACCCCTACTGCGCCCTGCCTTTGGTGAAAGAAAGAGACCAAAATGTTGCAAAAGGCCAAGGCTAGCTCAGTTTCAGACCCCAGGGCAACACGTGTTCTGCCGACAAGATTGTAAGAAACACTGACTATAGCAGTTAATACTTTAAACATACGATTTTCTGACTATAGTTTTCTTTGTAACCATGCATATGTATTGCCATTTGAAGAGAGATTGTGCTCACTAACCAGCTAGTGAGAACACAGCAAATCTTAAAATGATTATGGCACCAGAGTTTGCTAGAGATGTGGCATGCAAAGAATTGCAAGAAAGCCATGGAATATTTTTAAAAAATATTAATAATGTCAGTTCTAATAATTCAATCTCAGATTTCTTTTAGTGCAATCCTGTTCCAAGTGGTATACCCTGCCTTTTTGTTAAGAATGAACAAAGATCATGGAACAGATTGTAACCTATGTAAATTGCATGTCTGTTTACAATTGTATTTCACATA
Source organism: Saccopteryx bilineata (assembly GCF_036850765.1). Lineage (NCBI taxonomy): Eukaryota > Metazoa > Chordata > Mammalia > Chiroptera > Emballonuridae > Saccopteryx > Saccopteryx bilineata. The sequence continues at coordinate 156,985,609 of NC_089492.1, forward strand.
TTCTATATATCATTTGCAAACTATTCCCCAAAGAAATATGTATCGAACTTTTGAAAAAGAAATGGAGATTTGACAACAAGCTGTGTTTCTTTCATTTGTTTCAGATGCTGCATTTGTTCATATGTTTCCTAGAGTCTCTCTCTATATTTTGAAAGTAGTGTCCAATCATGTTCATCATTGTTTTCTTTTATTCTTTCAGCTTTTACATGCATAATCTACAGTTCTTGAAATGATATCACCACAATTAAGCAAAGTAGAAGGAGAAAAGATGTATAAAAGTTTAAAGACATATAAAGTTTACAAATGCAATGTATTTATGGAATTCTGATTAAACATGCAATATGTTTTTACATCTCACTTGAAAAAAATCACATTGCTCCCCTCTTCCCATTCCTTTAGTTAGAGGAATATGAAATGTGTGAGTTTCAGGAGTTATTGCGAAGATGTCTTAGGTTATACTTTGAGGAAAACAGTTAAGTTTTGGAGCATATTTATGAACATGTTTTTATCATCTGTATTTTAGGGATGGAGAATTATTCCCTAGTAATTAAGTGCTGCAAATGTTTTAACTGTCAAAACTAAAGATTAATCTTGCAGCAGTAGTTAAACCAGTAGAACAGCCAATGGCAAATGCTCAGGCATATGACTCATAGGAAACATTCAGAGCAGAGCTTTTGAATGACACACTAAATGGATCTAGCGGCTCAATTCTGGCATTACTCACTATGCATTAATAGAACTTTTTTACTACTAAGCTAGCACTAAAATCAGACAAACACTCTCACTAAGAAGAGAATTTTATCCCACTATAAAAGAAGGTCCTTTGATCATACTATACACAATTGTAAACTAAATATTTAATTATTGCTTGTACTATTATAAAATTTAAATCATTGGAAAAAAATTTTACTTTTTAAATGTCTTAAAATAATTATGAAAATATATTACCCTGTAAATTTGGCATATAGTCTTGTGATAAACATGTATTATATAACCAATCACTGTGATTAATTGTAATAAGCTTAGGTGTAAAAGTTGGCTTTGGCTTAGACACTAAATACTCACATTTAGAAATAAATGGTGAGAATCATTGGTGAGACACATTACAGAGCTTGGGAAAAGAAGCAATTATTCAATGAAATGCTTTTCTTTTGGTAACTCTTGACCTTTAAGTTCCTACTTAAAGAACATACAAACAACAGCATTCTCCAGTTACTTTTTCTTGATAACCTGCTGGAAAGAGGACAGAATGTCCTAAAGCCATTTGACATGCACAATTTAGCAATTATGTGGTCAGAGGAGGAATGATTCTGTATACCATTGGGGATTGCTGGTGTTTACAGCTTTCACACATTTACAGAAAAATTTAAAATTTAACACAGCATAATCAATATCAGAATGGATTCTTCTTCTCAGCAATGAATGATATTGTACATTTTACAGGAAAAGCAAATTTGGAAGATTTCAAATATTTGACTTAATTTAAGCCCCAAAATTTTTTAAAAAGAAAATATAAAAGGGCTTAAACCTAGGTGATAAGGGAATACTTATTACTATATTTAAAGAGGATTAAGTTAGCACAGGTCAAAATTAATGTAAAAGTATTTTAACATTGAATTTAAAAAATAACATTTTGGCTGGTCTGACGGTAGTGGTTTATCAGAACTTATTAACTTAGTGTCAAAAATAACGTTTCTCTATGTGAAAACTAAGTAAGTTTATTTAATTTTTCAATTAAAAGATGTGCTTTTTCTAACTCATCCTTGATCCCCTAGCAATTTCATAGTACACACGGAAATCAGATAGCAAGACCCATAGTGTCAATGCTTTAAACATATATATTTTGGCCTATCTGGGGACTCGGTACATTTCTTATCTGAACAATTAAAGCTGTTTTCCTTTTGTTTAGTTTACTTAGTATAAAATATATATTGTATTTTCATTTGTCTTTTTAACACATAGAAAATGGTTTTCTTCCCCTCTTAAAAAGCAAGCTTATATATTTACATGATTTTGCTGCTCAGAAGTACACTGTCAGAACATTACTTGAAAAGGGGTATTTTCAGAATTTCATGTGCTGATCAATCAGGTATCAATTTCAGCATGGTTGATTGGATCTGTTGCACCTCCACCACTCCCTTCTGCCCAGACACTGCTCACCAAGTATTGTAGGAACTGACTTAAATAGCCACAGCAGATCCAACAGCACTCTCAGTTTGTGCTAATGGGTCACTGCCATCCCTACAGAGAACCCAGAACAGATGCTCTCTAAACACAGCTTACAGAAGACTATCCTTTACTATGCATCACACATCCGGGGTCCAAGACATAGGTAATTAAGCCAGCTACCCACATCTCTCTCTTACTCCAACATCTGCTCCAGGACACTTAAGTGTCATTTGTAATGCACTTTGATTTCCAGTTTGCATTCTTAAAAAAAAAAAGTCAAGCAATCAAAAATACAATGATTAAAGAACAAATTAATGCCTTTAATAATCTAATTGAGAGTAAATACATATGAAATAATCACAGTGATAGAGGCAAATTCAAGTGTGAAAAAAAAATTTGTTGGCAAAGAAATTAGAAGTTGCTGTTTTCCAGGATCTCACAGTACAGTATTCCTCTGATGTAACAATCTTCATGAAAGTGTGATTTTTTTTACAGCATATGGAAAATAGGATAGGGCTCCCCAAACTAAGTCACACAAAATTGATACTTATCCATCGGGACTTAACTCTTTGAAAATTACCTTGGCAAGAAAATTTATGTGAACATTCCTCACAACACAAAAGATAATGAAGTGGCTTCTGAACTATTTCCTTCTTGTACTCATCCCCAACATATATCTGTTCATTGCATCCCTTGCACAGACATACTAGTTGTAACCTTCTGTTTTAGAGCAAAAAATCATGATGATTTTCCACATACTGAGATGCTAAACAGGAGGATGTGTACTCATTATCTGATTACTTAATGCCTTCGTGGCAAAAGAACACAGTAGTGGTAATAATATCTTTGATAGTATCTCTTGTAGGAATTACGGCAAGCAAATTGGGCTTATTTAGTTTTATTATTAAAAATGTCATTAAATTATCTCATTCTTTTCTTAACAGATTAAAATAGATTTCCAGTCCTATTTATTTTATTTTATTTTTTAATTACAGTTGACAGTCAATATTATTTTGTATTAATTTTAGGTATATAGCGTAGTAGTTAGACAATTGTAATCTTTCAAAAGTGATGTCCGTATATTTCTAGTATCTCTTGTAAATTCTTAGAAACATACACAAAACACATCATCTGGTAATTAACAAGGTCTTGCTGAATATAAATCATGGGTAGTGTGTTAACAAGAAGACTACCTAGTCAACAAGCTGGGTATTAATTTCTGATGCTGGTATATCTTAGCTTTGTGACCTTGAACAAGACACTAAATGTCTTTGAACCCCCTAAGATAAGATAAAATAAAATCTACTTTCTAGGTTTTATGAGATCTACATGAGATAAAGCATTTAGAGCTCTGGCCAGTTGGCTCAGGAGTAGAAGGTTGGCTCAGTGTATGGAAGTCCCGTGTTCAATTTCTGGTCCCAGCACACAGGAGAAGCGCCTATCCATCTCTCCTCCTCCCCTTCTCCTCTCTTCCTCTCTTTCTCTCTCTCACTCTCCATCTCCCCTTCACATAACCATGGCTCAATTAGCTTGAACACATTTGTACTGAAAATGGCTCCCTGGAGCTTCTGCCTCAGGTGCTAAAAAAAGCTCAGTTGTAAGTGTGGCCCCAAATTGACAGAGCATGGGAACCAGAGGAGAGTTGCCAGGTGGATTCCCACAGGGGTGCATGCAAAAATCTATCTCCCTTCCTCTCACTTGGAAAAGAAGGGGCAAAAATTATTGAGAGAGAAAACATAAAGTGTTTCTTGCAGTGGTTGGGCCCATTGTGTTCTGTATGTCTTTGTTAAAAGGACCTTATACTCATAGCCCGAGCCCCACATCACTCCTATGACACTTTCTCTTCCCTCTTTCCTCTATTTTACTAGAACATTTTCACCCTCAAAAGTGCTCTGTAACTTCCGTTTGTTGCACTTACTGTCTGTACTCCCTTCAATAGAATTTGAGTTCACAAGTGCGGGGATTTCTGACAGTTTTGTTTCTAACTCCATCTATATTATTAGAACTCTGAAATATTTATTGATTGAGTGGATAGATGAATAAATATCTTAATAAATGGATGAAGGGCTGGATTTAGTTAAAGTACTTATTTTACATCCTGTGGAATTACATGGACTATTTTGCTATAGATTTATCAAAATTGGTCTTTCTAAACCTTTTAAGCCAAAGAGAACATTTTCTTCTAAATATAAAAAATAAAGTCCATATTTTTAATCTTGTTTTCTCTGAGACACTACTGATGTTAAATCTAGTACATAAATCAAGTACATAAATCAGCCTTTAGTCCACTTGAGAAAAGTTTTATTATTAAAATTGGACAGCCTAGTGTAAGGGTCTACTTGTAGTGTTTTCTGAGTGAATGAAATGGACAGCCAGTCATGTGGGACAGGGACTCAGGGTGTTGTAGACCTAGAGTCATATTCTACTTTCTGCATGTCTCAACTTTGGAGAGTCAGTCATGTGAACCATCAAGGTTTCAATTTCCTCATACATAATAATAAGAATCATTCACTAAACTGATGTCTTACCAACTTTTAACTTTTCATTTTATGCCCCTTGAACTAGATAGCTCAAGCATAGATACTGGTAATCATTACACAATATGTAAGGATATCAAATCAACATATTGTACACCATAAACTATGCAATGCTATATGTTAACAAAGCTGGATAAAAAGTGAATGGATCTCACCTCTTCTAATTCTATTCTATGGTGAACATTGTCTTCTGGTATATTATTAACAACTAGGGCTCACCTTTGTCACCTCTCATTGCTCTCTTGTCACTTGGAAATATGAGAGGAAACAAGTACTGAGAAATAAAGACAAGCGACTTTGGCAACACCTAGGGTTTGAAGTACCATATTCTTTTCTTTCCTTTTCTCTCTCTTTTTTAAGAAGAGGATATACATATTTATTAAAACAAGAGAAGCAAGAGAAGAAAAATTCTTAATTTTAAATTCATCCCATAGTACCCACTATTTTGAATGTAGATAAAAGGTAAAGTAAGCCTGCACCAAAAGGCACATGATTATAGTAAAGAGAGGTAAGAAAAGCCTTTTACAAGAGAGGAGGTCATAACACACATGTTTAGAATTACCAAGAGAGCTGTCTGTCCTCCTAATGCACTTGGAGCGCTGCTCATGTCATCACTGTGCGCACTGCCTGAGTAAGTCCTCTGCTTTTCTGTGAAATATTCCTGTCACTTATTTTAAGTGGAAGTGTTAACACCTTTGCTATTTCTCTAAAAATGGGGTTTGCTTCATTTTGAGTTTTAAAAAAAGATTGCCATAAAAGGGAGTATTAAGCAAGTTAGCAAAGAACATTTTGAAAGATCAAGTTAAGGAAGGCAACACTTCCTTAAAAGGCTTCACTTCTTATTTCCCACCTTATTTAACGGTGTGACAGAACACCCGTGGAAAGTCTCAAAGGAGAAATAAATTGAAGCTCAATTACCTGAGTTAGTGAACCACCTCCAGATATTTAAAAATATTCTCTTTTCACAGGGACCCGGAATGAACCAAGTTGCTTTATTTGTGTCTCTTATTCCCCATTAACATAATAAAATGTTGTGTGTCTTTTATCACAGGAAGAAGAAATGTCCAAAAAGTGTGATAAAATATTCATCTTCACTGTAAGCTATTGAACAACACCTTTAACTGCTTCCTGGGTGCTCAGCATGAGCAAAATGCAAATCCAGGCTGCACAGCATCACTACTTAGAGTTCCCAGGGAACCCGAAGCAGATTTGAGTTTTGATATGGTCAAGAGCTCCTGAGTCCAATCGATACTCTACAGCTTCTGAAATCAGCAAACTGGATTTACAACACCAACATTCTTTAAAGATTTTATTCTCTAGATAAATTTTTAATATAATGATTATCTGTATGAGTATGATTTCCCTGGATCAAACCTTTAATTTTTGCCTTCAGCTATGCCACTATAATTCATACACACATTAGAGGAAATGCCTTCATATAAGAATGAATCATGATACTGAACATTCAGTCTCTATACAAAATCATTCGTGAAGTTCCAGACAGCAAATATTTCTGGAGAACCACTCAAGTATGCTTTCTTTCATTTGTTCTAAAAATAGGTTTGGAGTGCCTGCTGGACACAGAATATTGTACTTGAATATTCTTGGTTCAACTGTTGATTTTCAAAGACATATTATTGATTATTAATTTAGTTTATGTTTGTTCAACAAATATTAGCACAATAAATCTTGAGAGAAAGTGAGTGAACTAATAAGTTCCCACTGTGTCCCAGAGGCAACACAGAACATTCATCCTCTAAATCGTCTACCATTACCCTTGTCACACTAGATAGAACCAGCAGACGTCACACATCTAACAGATTCCTTTTTAACCCCTACCTCTGTCCTGTTAATTCATCCTACCTATTTTCTGCTTATATTACATTTTTTGATCAAAGTTCTTCAGCAGTTCTTTACTGCCTGTTCACGGGGTCAAGTTTAATTTCTAAACCTCACATTCTAAATAATGTTATAATATCATCCCTCTTCATGTCTTTTCCCCACATTTATACATACATTCTGCCCTAATCATACCACGCTCTTTATGGAACATTTTGGTCATCTTTTTCCATGTCTCTGCTTAGAAAGCCTTCATCTATCTTACTTACATTAACACCTCATTCAAACCCCAATGATCTTCCCAAGTCTTCTTAAATAATTCCAGCTAACATAGGTTTTGTTTTCTACCCCTTTTGTGCTCTAAGTACATTTTATTTGTAACACTCATTCCATTTCTGCTTTTGTCATTTATTTATGTTTGTTACTGTCTTCTCTCCCAGAATAAATTGTGATATTGCAGAAGGCAAGGCTAGGTCTCATTTTTATACATGTATTTGCATCCTTATTTACCCTCCTATTGTAGTAGTAAAGACATGGAAGAAACTTGTTTCAAAATAAATAGAAAAAAAATCAAACAATATATAAACAAATTACAACTGAAAAAATTAAATGTTTTCTTTACAAATTGATTTCTTACAATATTCACTTATTTTAATAATAAAATGCATTATTTATTATTCAATTTAATTTTAAAGAATCTCTATTAGACAAATGTCCAAAATATGAAAAAATAAACAAAGAAATAAGTAAATTAAATTCCCAAAGACCAAAGATGAACCTCTATTAAATAATTAAGTTTTATGATGTTTCATTTCATTACTAAGATCACTGTGTCTCATAGATTGAAGCTAAAATATTATGTGTGTGTAGGGAGAAGCTGGGAATGGGTTTACACTTATGTGCTAATAAAGAAGTTGAAACCATAGAGAATGAAAGGATACAGTGTGGAAGTTGCTGTCCAGATGATTATAATATAGGGAGATAATACATGTTGTTTTTGTAATTTAGACCATCTAAGTATTAGAAGGGGGTTACATAAAAAAAGGGTATTTTATATTGTGGAAAGCTACTGAGAAGAGACTATGGGGTATGTCATGGATTTTTTTTTTTTGTCACAGGGCAGAGGAAAGCACCATATAAAATTCAGACAAGCCAAAATAAAGTGAAGATAATATACAAGGGTGGACTAATTCCAAGGGTAGGAAACATAACAAGGAATTACTTTAATGATCCAGGCAAGAACCTATTTTTTAAAAAAATACAAGAAGTGATAGAGTAAAAAGAAAATAAAAATAAAAGCAAAATATTTTATAAGATAAATGAACAAACCACTTGTTAACCAACAGATTTGCCAAATATATAAATTGCATAATCGATGAATTAATCAGAATCATTAAAAAATTTATTCATTTACTTAGAAAAGTTCAGTCTAGTGGTGAAGGTAAATGATCACCAATGACTGTCTAACAATGTATTTATTAGACTTATTCTCTAGGAACAAAAAGGGGGAAAACAATAATTCTCATTTTGACTTAGGGACTGCTGCATAGATTTACCAATTTAATCTTTGTCTCCATAAATAAACTGAAGTTGACCAGGCAGTAAATTTATGATCAAAGACCTCTGGGAAAGAACCCAGGACAATCCAGAAAAATATTTTCTTAATAAAACACAATGTAAGACATGGATGCAATTTAAATTTTTAAATAGCCATGTTTAAAAAATAAAGCTGAAATTAATTTCATTATTTTAAACATATAATTCATATAAAGCACTATTTGATTACTTTTTCACACCTATTTTAAGGGGGCACAGAGGTTTTTTGTTTTTGTTTTTCTGAAGTGAGAAGCAGGGAGTCAGAGAGACAGACTCCCACATGAGCCCAACCGAGATCCACCTGGCATACCCGCTAGGGTGCAATGTTCTGCCCATCTAGGGCATTGCTCCATTGCAACCAGAACCGTTTTTTAGTACATGAAGCGGAGGCCATGTAGCCATTCTCAGCACCCAGGCCAATTTTGCTTCAGTGGAGCATTGGCTGCAGGAGGGGATGAGAGAGATAGTAAGTAGAGGGGGGAGGTAGAGATGCAGATTGGTGCTTCTCTTGTGTGCCCTGGCTGGGAATCAAACTCAGGACTTTTACACAACAGGCCAACTCTCTACCATTAAGCCAACCAGCCAGGACCAAAGGGGCACAAAGTTTTTGAAATTTTATTTGTACTTTACATTTATATACATCTCCATTCAGACTAGTTACATTTCATGTGCTCAACAGCCACACATGGCTAGTGTATTAGATAACAAATTTTTAGAAGACAGCAGGAAAGTAGGTAAGACTGCAGCTAAATTCTGAGTCTTGGTAGAAATTAATAATTTCAAAAGCTCTCACTTCCCCATTAAAACTTAAAAATTTTGCTTTTTAAACCACTAAGAACCTTCTGTGTGTTTGTTGTGTGTGTGTGGGGGGGTTAGTAGCAGTAAGAGAATAATAAAAAGTTTATATTGCTAGAAGCTAAGTTTGGCTAAAAATTAAACACATTTTAAACATCTACACTGTTCCAGACAAACCTTGGGAAGTAAATTGTGGTGTATATATACAAAATATTATAATATAGTTAAAAGAACTATTAGAACAGTAGTTAAAATAAAGTATAAAATATTAATGAGAGAGTATTATGTCATTCCATCAGAGTTTTAAAAGTTAGAAAAGAAGTATAAGAAAAAGTATTTTGGTAGAAACTTGGGAAGACAAGAGTGTGGTGGAACAAAACATATAGATGAAAATGAAAAGGACAATTTCAGGCTAAATTAAGATTGTCAGATAAAATTAATGATGCAGAGTTAAATTATAATTTGTATAAAATACAATATTAGAGAGTACAAGTATGTTCAAAACAGTACATAGTTATGCTAAAAATATCTTCATGGTTTATCTGACAGCCACAGTTCTATAATACTCAAACAGAGTCATGAAATCTGGGATTAGAAATTCATATTAGGAAGTCCATGAAGAGAATTTCTAAATCAGTTCATAAATATTACCATGATTAATTTTCAAAGCAGCATTATGTGGCAATCCTTTAAAAGTATCATCCCAAATTTAATAATAAGGAAATAGTCTTAATTTAAGTAACATGCCAGAGGTCATATAGCTAGCAATAAACAGATCCAGTATTTGAAACTAGGTTTATTTCCACCACAAAAATATTTGTTCCCAGGCTAAATAATATTGGAAATAGATGAGTTAGAAGTTCATAAAGAGCATAGAAGTTGAAACTATTTATGCTTCTCTGTGACCCCATGATTAAGAATCCACTTATGAAAAAGATATACTAGATCCTGGATAAAATCAGACCAACCCTTCTGCAAAAAACAAAAACAAAACAAAAACAATAGAAAATATAGCTAAAATGTAAAATTAGAGAGCTCTCCAGGCAATGAAGATTCAATGGGTTAAAATTTTGGGAAGAAAAATACATTAAGATGAGTCAACATTGACACTGCTATTCCTCTAAACTTTAAAGTCTAAAGGCATATGCTTTTTAGGTAAGATGACCTTGGAGGCTGAGCATCCAATATAAAGTAATAGTTAAGCTGAAGAGCTGAGCAAAGCTTCAATTAGTTTCATGAAATAGATGAAACAATTTATTTCAAATCTATCATTGTACTCAAAAGGATGAAATCAAGGTTCTAGAGATACATGTGTACACTATTTCATAATACTTTTCTTTCAAAACATTTGCCTATTTATAAGTAGTGACCAAGTGTTAAGCAAATGAGTTTGTAAAATTTGTATTTTTTGAATTCACTCACTTTTAGTGTTAAAAACCAGCACTGGGCAACACCTGGTATTCGATCTGTGAAATTGCAAATTACCTTCCTGCTTGGGAAGGGTCATTGTCTTGCTAATGTTCACTGGAGGAAAGGTTTTCCATCAGAAAGTATTGAGAAGAGAAGGAGGAAGCCATGATTTTAGCAGAGTTTGTGCAGAGAGAAAGAAGGTGTGCATATGGGAACCAGAGGCGAGGGGCTTTTGCGAGCTCTGCTGAGACTGGTGGGGCCTTTGATTCCAAGAGAAACCAGAGAAGATTATCCTGGTTTTGGAATCGAATAGTGTCAGGGCTTTGTGAGCTCTTAATGAATGAAAAGGGAAGTGTTTTCCCAGTGTGTTTGCTCGCAGGCTGGTGTGAGACTTTAATAAAGGAGTGGCCCACCATTTTTTGATTCTACTGTTTCATTACCATTTGTTGGAATATAATGGGAACCTGCATGTGCATGGCTGCAAAGGCGGTGGCCCCTGGACCTACATCTAGTAACAAGAAAGTACTCAGAGATTTTGTAGCGGAATAACCCATTGCATGGCCTTGGATGGTTATACAGCCAACAAGAAAAGAATGTTTTGCCAAGAAAGTTGTTTTGTGACTTGAAGGCAAGTCACTGAAACAAGTCTATGTGACTGAAGGCAGTTGCTGGGCTTTTCTCAGTAAAACATTCTCGTAAGATTTCTGTACTTTCCAAGGTTAACCCTTCAGATAAGAAGAGGAATGTGGTGGGATCCATAGAAGCAATAGCAATTAATGCCTTCTGATATTATGTTGCTACTAAGCTATCTTGCAGGTGCACTCTATGTATCTTTAAGTAAAAGTTACTCTTGATGTTATGCCAATTTCTCAGTAAACAAGCTTTTTGAAGTCTTGTGAATAAAATTAGGACACTGCATGAACTCGAGGCCATTTGCCTGAGCGAGCGGTGGTCCTTTGCTAGTCCTTGATGATTTCCTCTGCTGATCTCTCTCTCTGCACCCCTGACTCACAACAACAGATTTTGAGAGTCCTTCATTTCTGGGACACAAAAATTGGAGTTCAGTAACTTTCAAAAGGAGGGTACTGAAAAACAAACCTGACATCTACTTGTGGCTGCTGGAGGGCTATATCCTAGTACATCTGACCTTAAATAAACCAGCACTCACAAAGCCTAATTCAGTTTCAAATGACATCAAATCCAAAATAGACCGAAATAAAATATTTTTACAATAAAAGACTTCAAAAACATAAACAAATATAAACAAACAAACAGATAAATCAATTAATGTTTGTGTTCTGAGAAAAGAACCTTTATTCCAAGCTTCTACCATATTTAATATCAAGTTTTTCAGGAAAATTTTATCCAAAATCATTGGGCATAATAAGAAGTGAAACCAAAAAAAGAATAAAAGAGAAAATAGAAAACTTCACAGATGATGTAGATATTGATATTATTGGACAGATGATAAAATATTGCAATTTATATGATTAAAATGTAAGATTAGATGGTAATTTTCTAAAGGCAGATGAAACTCAAGTGCCCATCAATAGATAAGTTGATAAAAATAAAAAGCTGTGATATATTCACACAATAGAATACTACTCAACCATAAAAAAGAAAAAATCTTACTTTTTGCAACAGTGTTGATGAACCTGCAGAGTATTATGCTAAATAAAATGAGCCAGTCAGAAAAGACAGTACCATATTATTTCACTTATATGTAAAATCTAATGAACAAAATAACTAACAAACAAAATAGTAATAGCACATAGAGCAGACTGACAGCTTTGAGAAAAGATGGGGGTTGGAGCGCTATGTGAAAAAGGTGAAGAGATTTAGTAAAGAAAAGAAAAACTTATACACCCAGGCAACAGTGTGGGGATTACAAGAGGGAAGGGGTTTGAAGGAATGTGGAGAAGATTAGAAGGGAATAAATGGTGATGGAGGAAGAATTGACTTGGGATGTTGAATACACAATGCAGTATACAGATGATGTACGATAGAATTGCACACTTGAAACCTGTATAATTTTACTAACTAATGCCACTCTGATAACTTCAATAAAATTTAAATAAATAGAAAAAATAATCTAATAAAATTAAAACTTAATAAACAAGCCCTACTTGGATAGCTCAGCTGGTCGGAATGTTGTCCTGAAGTGCAGAGGTGGTTGGTTTGATTTTGGGTCAGGGTACATAGAGGAATAGATTGATATTTCTGTCTTGCTCTCTTTCTTCCTCTCTCTATAAAATCAGTAAAATAAACATCAAAAAATTTTAAATATCTAAAATAAACTCTCAATAAACAAGTCTGATAGCAGATAAAATTCTGCTTAAGTAAGCCAGTCAATGGTTTAAATTAGTATTGATAGATACTATTGGACTGAAACACAGGGAAAAAAACCTATGGGAAATATTCAAATGAGGATAAGAAATTTATGAAAATATATATGTAATTGGAGTCTCAGAAGAAGAGACAAAATTCAACAGAGTAACATTTAAGGAATGGTTTTGGGGAAAATCTCAAAACCAACTAAACAATTTAAGAATAGATTCTATAAGTATACAATGTTAAACAGAATTGAAAATATACAAATCATACCAAAGATGTTGAAACTAATAAATATGAAAATCATCTAGCGGAGGGAAATAAAAACAAACTTTCAAAAAAAAAAAAAAAGGCTAAGAGCTAACATCAATTCAAAAACTAGTTCTAGAAGACAAAATAATATTGTTCAAAAATTTTAAATGATTTAATTTAACCTAGACTTTTATAGTCAGCAAACCTACCCCTCAAAAATAATGGTAAAATTAAATTATTTCCACAAAAATAACAAAAACATTTTAAACGAGTAGACTTAAAGAAATATGACACAATATGCTTTAAAATATCTGCAAACACAATAAAAACAATGTTATGAAAATAAAAGAAAAAATGAAGGGTAAAATTGCCTAGTATTTCTAAATAAATATTTGATATGAAAAGTAATAATATGTTTTGTGATTTTATATACATACACAATTAAAATAACTGGAAAACAAATGGCAGGTACAGAAAGATTGCATTATGGGTGTTAAAGTTTTTTCACTTATATTGGAAAAAAATCTCACAATATAAACTGCAATATTTTGAAGATAAATGCTAATGTATTTAGGAAAAGTAAGAACACATGTTAAGAAACTGTACAATTAATGGTTTCTGGAAAGATGTGAAGAAATATAAAAAATATAGTTCTAGAAACAAAAGGCATGATATACTGATTGAGAAGAAAAAATAAAATTATCTTTGTTTAGAGATGACATGATTTTCTGTGTAGAAAATTTGAAATTATTCACAAAAAACACTTTTGAAACTAAGCGACTACAGCAAGTTTGCAAAATACAAAGTTGATATATGGCTAAGTCACTTTTTTATGTATTAGCAATAAAGTAAATTTGAAATAAAAAAACAACAATGAGATACCACTAAACACCATTTGCATTAGCACATAACTGAAAAAATAAAATACTTAGGTATAAACATAACAAAACATGTACAACAATTATATGAAGAAAACTTCAAAACTCTGATGAAATCAGGTAAGAACTAAACAAATAGAGAGATTTCCCATGCTCATGATTAAATGCTGTGCAGGAGGCGTGGTACAGAGATGCAATTCTCACAGATGGATTTTAGGGGGAAATTGATTATGATTAATAACAATAATAAGAATATCAAGGCAAAACTAAAAGGGGTTTAAACTTATATAACCTAAAGTAGAATAAATAAAACAATCAATACAACAATAAGCTACACAACATCACCAAATGAAGAAACATTAGCCTGGGCTCTAGAGCAGGGGTAGTCAACTTTTTATACCTACTACCCACTTTTGTATCTCTGTTAGTAGTAAAATTTTCTAACTGCCCACCAGTTCCATAGTAATGGTAATTTATAAAGTAGAGAAGTAACTTTACTTTATTAATTTATAAAGCAGAGTTACAGCAAGTTAAAGCATATAATAATAATTACTTACCAAGTATTTTATGTCAGATTTTTGCTAAGTTTGGCAGAATAAATCTTTATAAAACAACTTACTATAGTTAAATCTATCTTTTTATTTATACTTTGGTTGCTCTGCTACCACCCATTGGGTTGACTACCACCGCTCTAGAGTATTATCTCATTGAAGCATTAGACTAAGAAAAAGAGAATTATGAATATGTACAAATCTTACCAAACTGTGGATAAACACATCACCAGAATACAAAGCCTTGGCTTGGGTTCCAAAGTCAGCCACCTGCCATGCATATCACAAAGAAGAGTTTTCTTGAGCTTCAGGGGACATCTGAGACCCTACTATTTTATGGGAAAATTTTGGCTGGAGGCTATTACATAAAGGCACTTAATGCATAGACTCTAAGAACAAAGAATGGTCACCATACTTTGGAATAATTAACTAGGTCAGCAATCAAATGATAAGAACATTCTCCCTGGCTTCAGGGTAAATTGCAGCAGGATGTCTTATCCTACCCTGAGTAAATGACTCAGTCATTCTTTTAACCATTTTTTGTGACCTTTATTGTTCATGTTCAATTGAGTTTAAATTAATATTTTTATATACTGTTACTCCACAATACAAGGACTCAATTTTGTTAGATGTCTTCCAAATTGATCTACAGATTTAATACAATCCCAGTCAAAATCCCAGCAAGTTATTTTGTGAATATCACTTAACATATACTAACATTTATGAGAATGCAAAAGGTCCAGAATAACCAACTCAATATTGAATGAGAAGAACAAAATTGGAGAACTGATATAATTCTACTTCAAGTTATATAAATCTATAGTAATCAAGACAGGATAGTATTGGTTAAAAAATACACAAATATATCAATGAAACAGAATACAGAACCAAAATATAAAATAGACCTAGATAAATAAGGTCAATGGACCATAAACAAAAGAGGAAAAACAATACAATGGAGTATAATATTATTTTCAACAACTGATACTAGTACAACTAAACCTCCATGTCAAAAACAATACAAAAAAACTACAAAGGTCCTAGAAATAAACCTTACACCCATCACAAAATTAACTCAAAATGCATAACAGACCTAAATGGAAAATATCTAACTATAAAATACATAGAGAAAAACAAAGGAGAAAACTTAGAGAACCTTTGGTATGATGAAGACTTTTTAGATACAATACCGAAGGTATGATCTATGAAAAAAAATAGTAGGTAAGCTACATTTAATTAAAATTTAAAACTTTAGCTCCACAAAAACAAGAGTCAAGAGTAAGAAGACACGTCACAGACTGGAAGAAAATATTTGCAAAAGAAACATCTGATAAAAGAGTGATAACTAAAATATTCAAATAAGTCTTCAAATTCAACATTAAGAAAATATTCTGATTATAAATGGATCAAATACTTTTACAGACACCTCACTGAGAAACATACAGAGGTGGCAAGCAATGTATGAAATGACAATCACAATCATGTGTTGTTAGGACATTTCAAATTAAAACACTAATCAGATATCACTACACATTTATTAGAATGTCCAAAATAAAAGCACTGACAACACCAAACAGTGAAGAAGAACTGTGGAGCTACAAGATTTTTCATTCACTGCCTTTGGGGGGAGTACATTGAGGTTTGCAGAGGGTGTTACATTGAGCAACATACTTGAACAATGGCAACACATACATGTAAAATAAAAAAAATTTAAAGTTGGTACACCTACTTTGAAAGATTGTTTGGTAGTTTCTTATGAAACTAAGCTTAATTCTATTATTTAACCAGCAGTCTTTTGTATTTTTTCAAATGAATAAACCTGCCCACCTATATTTATAGCAGCTTTATACATATTTTCAAATTGGAAGCAACAAAGTATTCTAAGTAGGTGAATGGATAAATAAACTATGGTTTACCCAAACAATAAAATATTTAATGCTAGAAAGAAATGAATATTAAGCTAAGAAAAGATGGTGAAGAAAGTTAAGGGGTTATTTAATGGTGGGATTCAAATAATTTAACAACTTGTTCTCTGCCCTAATGACAGTTTTAAGTATAAACAGATATAGCAAAAGCTAGTTTATTATTTCATGCATTTAATACTTAAATAAATACAATAAAAGAGGTACACAAAACTAGATTATGGTATAAGAAAGAGTTTTAAAATGTTAATGAAAAAAGTTTAATAAAACCTGACAAAAAACAATAAAACTGTTATTTAAGACTAGAAAGCCCGGCGGTCATACAAAATGACTGCTGTTCTAGATATTATAAATTGTAATTAAAATGATTTGTGCAAAGGTGTCTGCTAATTCAAACTGAATTACCCAGGGCAGGCGGTGAGGACGCCCCTTTGCTTAGTGTCCCACGGGGTTTCCCCCTTCTACTTGCTTAATTGCTTAAAGTAGAGTGCAATGAAGGAAACCACTGGTGGTACATTTCTTAAGAGCCACCACGAGCTCAATAAATAAAGGTGATTTAAATATGTTTTAATCCTTTTTGCGTTTCGGTCAGCATTACTCGGTCGTTGTTTTGCATTTCTCTCCTGCCTTTGTTCAAGGGACTCATTTTGTCAAGACAGGCTTTTTTGTCTTGCATCTGAGGCCAGCCTTATTTCTCTATGCTCATCAGTCTCATTTTGCCGAGAAAGACGCATTTACTCTGCAACTGAAGCAAGCCTTGTCTTTCTCTGCTCAATGGTTTCTTTTTGTCGAGAAAACCGTTTCTGTGCAGCTTTAGCTCCTTTTCTCTCCTCTTCAGTGCTGTATTTTCTAAGAGGCATTCTTAAAAGAAATTACATTAAGACATAGTTTTTATGTAAAACAGATGATTGCCAATGCAAACAAATGTTCACCTTCCTCCTGACACACTCAATTTGCGTTCAGCCTTAAATTGTTTCAAAAGCAGATGATTGCCAATGCAAACAAATGTTCACCTTCCCCCTGACACGCTCAATTTGCATTCAGCCGTGGAAACTTCACCCCATCGGCTAGTACAGTTACTCAAGCAACCAATAAGCTATCGGCAACAAACAGACACTTAAGCTGCATATAATAAAGATATTTCCATATTCCCTTTTTTTAATTTTATTTTTTTGATGGGGCGACATCAATAAATCAGGATACATATATTCAAAGATAACAAGTCCAGGTTATCTTGTCTTTCAATTTGTTGCATACCCATCACCCAAAGTCAGATTGTCCTCTGTCACCTTCTATCTTGCTTTCGTTGTGCCCCTTCCCCTCCCCTTTTTCCTCTCCCTTCCCCCCTCCCCCTGTAACCACCACACTCTTATAAACGTCTCTTAGTTTCACTTTTATGTCCCACCTACGTATGGAATAATGCAGTTCCTGTTTTTTCTGATTTACTTATTTCACTTCATATAATGTTATCAAGATCCCACCATTTTGCTGTAAATGATCCGATGTCATCATTTCTTATGGCTGAGTAGTATTCCATAGTGTATATGTGCCACATCTTCTTTATCCAGTCATCTATTGACGGGCTTTTTGGTTGTTTCCATGTCTTGGCCACTGTGAACAATGCTGCAATGAACATGGGGCTGCATGTGTCTTTATGTATCAATGTTTCTGAGTTTTGGGGGTATATACCCAGTAGAGGGATTGCTAGGTCATAAGGTAGTTCTATTTTCAGTTTTTTGAGGAACCACCATACTTTCTTCCATAATGGTTCCATTCTTTGTTATGTTTATTCCTAAGTATTTTATTTTTTTTTGATGCAATTGTGAAGGGGATTATTCTTTTGAGTTCGTTCTCAGTTGTTTCATTGTTAGCATATAGAAAGGCTATTGATTTCTGTATGTTAATTTTGTATCCTGCGACCTTACTGTATTGGCTTATTGTTTCTAGTAGTCTTCTTGTGGGTTCTTTGGGGTTTTCGATGTATAGGATCATATCATCTGCAAAAAGTGATACCTTTACTTCTTCTTTTCCGATATGGATGCCTTTTATTTCTTTGTCTTGTCTAATTGCTCTGGCCAGAACCTCTAGTACCACATTAAATAAGAGTGGAGAGAGTGGACAACCCTGTCTTGTTCCTGATTTAAGGGGGAAAGCCTTCAGTTTTGTGCCATTTAATATGATGTTAGCTGATGGTTTATCATATATGGCCTTTATCATGTTGAGATATTTTCCTTCTATACCCATTTTGTTGAGAGTCTTAAACATAAAATTGTGTTGTATTTTATCGAAAGCCTTTTCTGTGTCTATTGATAAGATCATGTGGTTTTTGTTTTTTGTTTTGTTAATATGGTGTATTACGTTAACCATTTTACGTATGTTAAACCATCCTTGAGATTCTGGGATGAATCCCACTTGATCATGATGTATTATTTTTTTAATATATTGTTGTATTCGATTTGCTAGTATTTTGTTTAGTATTTTAGTATCTGTATTCATTAGAGATATTGGTCTGTAGTTTTCTTTTTTTGTGCCATCCTTGCCAGGTTTTGGTATGAGGGTTATGTTGGCCTCATGAAATGTGTTTGGAAGTATTGCTTCTTCTTCAATTTTTTGGAAGACTTTGAGTAGAATAGGAACCAATTCTTCTTTGAATGTTTGATAAAATTCGTTGGTATAGCCGTCAGGGCCTGGACTTTTATATTTGGAGAGGTTTTTAATGGTTTTTTTCTATTTCTTCTCTACTAATAGGTCTGTTTAGGCTTTCTGCTTCTTCTTGACTTAGTCTAGGAAGGTTGTATTGTTTCAGGAATTTATCCATTTCTTCTAGATTGTTGAATTTAGTAGCATATAGTTTTTCATAGTATTCTCCAATAATTCTTTGTATATCTACGGTGTCCATGGTGATTTCTCCTCTTTCATTTTGGATTTTGTTTATATGAGTTCTTTCTCTTTTTTCCTTGGTAAGTCTTGCCAAGGGTTTGTCAATTTTGTTGATCTTTTCAAAGATCCAGCTCTTTGTTCTATTAATTTTTTCTATAGTTTTTCTGTTCTCTGTTTCATTTATTTCTGCTCTGATTTTTATTATCTCCTTTCTTCGGCTGGTTTTGGGTTTTCTTTGTTCTTCTTTTTCTAGTTCCTTAAGGTGTGAAGTTAAGTGGTTCACTTGGGTTCTCTCTTGTTTGTTCATATACGCCTGAAGTGATATGAACTTCCCTCTTATCACTGCTTTTGCTGCATCCCATAGATTCTGATATGTCGTATTGTCATTTTCATTAGTCTTTATATATCTTTTGATCCCTGCACTTATTTCTTCTTTGACCCATTCATTTTTTAAAAGTATGTTGTTTAGTTTCCACATTTTTGTGGGATTTTTTTCCTCTTTTTTGCAGTTGAATTCTAGTTTCAAGGTTTTATGATCAGAAAATATGCTTGGTACAACTTCAGTTTTTCTGAATTTGCTGATGTTTTTGAGGCCTAACATATGGTCAATTCTTGAGAATGATCCATGTACACTGGAGAAAAATGTATACTCAGTCACTTTGGGATGAAATGTCCTGTAGATGTCTATCATATCCAGGTGCTCTAGTGTTTTGTTTAAGGCCAATATATCTTTGTTGATTCTCTGTTTGGATGACCGATCTAGAGTCGTCAGCGGTGTATTGAGGTCTCCAAGTATGATTGCATTTTTGTCAGTTTTTGTTTTAAGCTCAATAAGTAGATGTCTTATATATTTTGTTGCTCCTTGGTTTGGTGCATATATATTAAGAATTGTTATGTCTTCTTGATTCAGTGTCCCCTTAGCCATTATGAAATGGCCATTTTTGCCTCTGAGTACTTTTGTTGTCTTGTAGTCAGCATTATCAGATATGAGTATTGCTACGCCAGCATTTTTTTGGATGTTATTTGCTTGGAGTATTGTTTTCCAGCCTTTCACTTTGAATTTATATTTATTCTTGTTACTTAGATGAGTTTCCTGTAGGCAGCATAGAGTTGGATTTTCTTTTTTAATCCATTCTGCTATGCTGTGTCTTTTTATTGGTGAGTTTAATTCGTTTACATTTAGTGTAATTATTGACACTTGTGAGTTCCCTATTGTCATTTTATAGATCGCTTTCTGTTAGTTTTGTGTCTTGTTTGATCCTTCTCTTTCGTTTTTTTATATTTTGTTTTTATTTGGTTGTATTCCATACATCTTTCCTCTGTTGCTATCTTTTTTATCTCATGTGCTTCTGTGGTGGTTTTTTCAATGGTGGTTACCTTTAAGTAATGAAAAGGGTTCCTACCCTGTTCATTGTAGCACACTATTTTGTGAGTACTTTTGTACTCCATCGTCCTTTGCTACTGTTAAACTCCATCCTCTTCCCCCTTTCTTTTTGTTGTTGTCACAGTTTAAATTTGGTTTTATTGTGTTCTTCTTGGAGCTTTTACTTGTGGCTCTGTTTTTTTTTTGTTCTTTGTATCTGATTGGAGAACCCCCTTTATTAATTCCTGGAGTGGGGGTTTTCTGATGATAAATTCCCTGATCTTTTCTGTATCTGTGAATGTTTTTATTTCTCCTTCATATTTGAAGGATAGCTTTGATGGGTATAGTATTCGTGGCTGAAAGTTCCTCTCTTTCAGGGCTTTAAATATTGGGGTCCACTCTCTTCTAGCTTGTAGAGTGTCTGCTGAGAAATCTGATGATAATCTAATGGGCCTTCCTTTATATGTTGTATTCTTTTCGCTGGCTGCCTTGAGAATTTTTTCTTTGCCATTGGTTTGTGCCAATTTCATTATGATGTGCCTTGGAGTGGGTTTGTTGGGGTTAAGAAAGCTCGGAGTTCTGTTTGCTTCATGAATTTGAGGCTTTAGTTCTTTCCACAGGCTTGGGAAGTTCTCATCTATTATTTGTTTGAGTATGTTCTCCATTCCATTTTCTCTCTCTTCTCCCTCTGATATACCTATTATTCTT
Source organism: Saccopteryx bilineata (assembly GCF_036850765.1). Classification (NCBI taxonomy): domain Eukaryota; kingdom Metazoa; phylum Chordata; class Mammalia; order Chiroptera; family Emballonuridae; genus Saccopteryx; species Saccopteryx bilineata. The sequence continues at coordinate 157,006,840 of NC_089492.1, forward strand.
ATGTTATTTTTTCTGATGGAGTCAGATAATTCTTGTAGGGCTATCTCATCTTTTTTAATTTTTGTGTCTCTTTCTTCTTCTCTCTGTTGTGCCTCAAGTTGCTTGTCTTCTATTTCACTAATCCTCTCTTCTATCTGGCCTGTTCTATTAGCTAATCTTGTTACCTCGTTTTTCAGCTCGTGAATTGAGTTTTTCATCTCTGATTGATTTGTTTTTATAGTTTCAATTTCCTTGGACATATATTCTTTGTGTTCATTGAGTTGTTTTCTGAGTTCCCTAAATTGCCTTTCTGTGTTTTCTTGTATATCTCTGAGGATTTTTAGGATTTTTATCTTGAATTCTCTGTCATTTATCTCCAGGGTTTCCAATATATTAAATTTTTTTCTCCATAAAATTTTCCTCATCTATCTGTGTTACCTCTCTTTCTTTTGTAACCATGATATTCGATTTTTTCTTCCTTAATGGCATCTGAGGGTGGTTTTGTTGATAGTATTAATGAGATTTAATAAAGAATAAAAAGTTAAAAAATAAAAAATCGAAAAAAGTTGTTTTTTTTAAATTAATAATGAAATAGAGAAAAAAAATAATAATTACATTTTTAAAAATTTTTAAAAAAGGGAAATTATTCCCCCCTCCTTTTTTCCTCTCCTCTCCTCTCCCCTCTTTCTTGAGAAAATCTTGTGGTAAACTGTGAATTATATTGTAGTTAATAGAACAAACAATGCCTGTAATGGAGGGCCTGAATTGGGGAAAAGTAATAAAGGGGTAAGAAAAAAAATAAAAATTAAAATTGAAAATTTAAAAAAAATTTAAAAGGGGGGGTATGGACCCACAAAAAGCAAATAATGAAAAAATGTGGATCAAGAATAAAATGATTTGTGTTTAGTTGTTGGTTGATTAAGAGTTATGATGAGAGGAATAAGAGGGAAACAAGAAAATGGGGGGACAAATTAAAAAATTACTATTGTATTTAGTGGAACAAGAGCTTGATAAAATTGAGAGCCAGGGATGGGAGCACTGCTACTGAGTTAAAAAGGTGAAGTAAAAACCCCCCAAAATGCCACAAACATAAGTTTGAGTCCCAGATAAGATAATTTGTTCGTTATTGAGGTTTGAATGAGAGGAGATGTAAAAGAGAAAGGAAGAAACTAATACAGAGGGAGAAAAGAAAGAGAGAGAGAAAAAAAAGGAGGGAACCACTAAAAGAAGAAAAAAGAGGAGAGAGAGAGAGAGAGAGAGTTAAGGGTTTTGAAGTGCACTCTCATAGAGAGAAAGGAAGAGGAAAGAAAAGATAATGGGAGATGTAACACTTATAGGTAGTGTAGTTTAAGGAGAGGAGAGAGTAAGACCGGTAGAGAGTTAAACAACCAAATTGGAGGAGGAAAAAATAAATCAAGGATGAAGATAAGAGAAACAAACGAACAAATATAATAAAATGGGATAGGTTATAAAGTCTGTGGATTATTCTTGATCTTGAGAGGTTATCTTCTTGCTTTTTCTTTTCTCTCCCTCTTCCTGGTTGGTGACTCTGTACCCCGGGTTTTGCCCCTTTGGCACGCTCAGGTAGAGGTTTGCAGTTGATAAGTCTATATGGCGATGTCATGTATTGTGCTTTAGTCTCGTTGGCAGTCGAGGCTCATTAGCATTTATAGGCTCCGACAGTGAGAGGGTCCGTGTTCCTGGAGCCTCTCTCCTAGTCTTTCCTTCCTCAATTAGTAACCTGATAATCCAGCTATGGTGTTGCTGCTGCCTCTGCCTGGATAGTAAGAGGCTCAAAGAGCTGGCCACTCCCCATTCTATTCCCACTCAGCACAGGGCTCTGGGTAAGGCTCAGTCAATCAGAACTGCTAGCATAATCAGCCGGGGCTTCTGCCCACTCAAAGACCTCTGGCTCTGCCACTCTGTCAGGTAACACGGGTGGGCACCCACTCCCAGGGCGCTTGGAGGAAACTCTCGTTCACTATCTGTGTGCTCAGACCAGGATGTCAGACCGGAAATCTCGCCCTCTGAGTGAAACCCCCCTGCCCGCACTGAAAAGTTTCAGCATTGGAATTGGCTCTCGCTCCGCCCCCGTGTGCGGCTTTTTCAAGTCCCTGGGGTGGCCTGAGATTCCGCTTTAAGCCCACACAAAGACCCCTGACTCTGCCCCTCTGTGGTACAACACAGGTGCACACTTCCGGGGGTTTGGAAGGAATCTCTCGCCCACTATCTGCACGTGCCGACCAGGAGATCGGGTAAAATGGCTGCACCGCTTGTCTTTCTTTGTCTGGGTTTGGTGCAAGTGTTAGATGTATTGCCCGGGTTGTCACAGGAACAGTTTTTCCTTGGCTTGGATCTCCGTGCCACAGCCTGGTTCGCCATTTGTGCTCCTGCCTGGATCTTTTCACCCCTTTTGCCCGCCTTAGTGTCTATATTCTCAGTTTTCAGTGAAAGCCAACCTGTTTAGGTTAGTGAGGAAGGCAGAGCATTTTTTACTCCCTATTTCCTTCAGGGTTTGGTTATATATTTAGCCAATTTTTCACTCGATCATACCTTTGGGTGTATTGCAAAACATCTGGAGGCTCCAAGGATAGGTTTTTCTGTTTCTGATTGAAGATCTTGTTGAGTTTTGGGGGGAGATTTATCGGTATCGCTTCCTACCCCGCCATTACTCTGATGTCATCTCCCCATATTCCTTTTTGATTGGCGCCTTCACTTGCAATTTTTTGCACCTATGGATGAGGTGAACACTACTATGGGCTCTTATAATATGCTGCTGTGCAGATAAATGTTTAAAAAAGTAAGGTGTAAATTTGTAATCACATTGGGTGACTGCCCAGGTGCCTACCTTAGAGAAAACCCTGATTACAAGGGCCATTAAAGGGTTTGCTGAATCCAACAAAAAATTAGGTATTGGTTCTGCCAAACTAGTGCAAATCGGCTGAATCCCACCACTGGGCTTATTATTAAATTGAAGAAGCCAACTGAAAAATTTATGCACTGTATTTCCCCATGTATAGGATGCTGTCATGTATAAGACACACCTTAATTTTGAAAAAAAAAATGTATTACATAAAGTTATTGAACTCAAGGTTTTTTGTTTTTGTTTTTGTTTTTGTTTTCTGAAGCTGGAAACGGGGAGAGACAGTCAGACAGACTCCCGCATGCGCCCGACCGGGATCCACCCAGCACGCCCACCAGGAGGCGATGCTCTGCCCCTCCGGGGCATCACTCTGTCACGACCAGAGCCACTATAGCGCCTGGGGCAGCGGCCAAGGAGCCATCCCCAGTGCCCGGGCCATCTTTGCTCCAATGGAGCCCTGCTGCGGGAGGGGAAGAGAGAGACAAAGAGGAAGGAGAGGGGGAGGGGTGGAGAAACAGATGGGCGCCTCTCCTGTGTGCCCTGGCCGGGAATCAAACCCGGGACCTCTGCACTCCAGGCCAACGCTCTACCACTGAGCCAACCGGCCAGGGCGGGTTTTTTTGTTTGTTTGTTTTTATTTATTTTTTATTTTTCTGAAGCAGGAAATGGGAAGGCAGTCAGACAGACTCTCGCATGTGCCTGACCGGGATCCACCCGGCATGCCCACCAGGGGGCGATGCTCTGCCCATCCGGGGCATTGCTCTGTCACAACTAGATCCACTCTAGCACCTGGGGCAGAGGCCAAGGAGCCATCCTCAGCGCCTGGGCCATCTTTTGCTACAATGGAGCCTCGGCTGTGGGAGGGAAAGAGAGAGACAGAGAGGAAGGAGAGGGGGAGGGGTGGAGAAGCAGATGGGCGCTTCTCCTATGTGCCCTGGCCGGGAATCAAACCAAGGACTCCTGCACGCCAGGCTGATGCTCTACCACTGAGCCAACCAGCCAGGGCCTGAACTCAAGTTTTATTCATCATAAAATTCAAACAACTCTTCATCACTGTCAAAACTCCCATACATTAGCTTGTCCTCATCTGTGTCTGATGACGAATCACTGTCTTCAACAATGAACACAAAAAGAAGTGTGAAAAAGTGGAAAATGCAAGTAATATAATGTATAACCACTATATAAGAAGCATCCAGTTTTTAGACCCCAAATTTTTTGAAAAAAGGTGAGTTTTATACATGAGGAAATAAGGTACTGTATGATTCCAGCCGTATAAAATTCTAAAAGAGGCATAACTATAGAGACAGTAAAAAAATCGGGGACTACTAGGAACTAGAGGGAGTAAAGGTAGAGTACTCAGAGAACAGAGAATTTTAAGGGCCATAAAATTATTGTGTATTAAACTACAATGGTGAACACATGTTAAACCATAAAATGTACAACATTAAGAATGAACCCAAATGTAAACAATAGTCTTTGGTTGATAATTATGTATCAGTGTGGTTTATCAATTGTAACATATATGCCTATGATTCACAAATGTTCTTAATGACATCTATAATAGTAAAACCTTTCCAGGAAGTTTTCAATTTACTTTGCCTTAATTCATCAGAGAAATCACTACCTGTGGCAACTAAATGCTTCATGAAACCTGTAACATATGGAAAACAGTGATGTGTCATGATGAATTTTTACTTTGAAAAATAAGAAGTAGAGTTATAGTAGAAATTTAAAAAAATGTAAAAAATGAATTAAGGTATGTGTTGTCAAAGACAAAGATATATAAAATATCTAGTGAATTTATATTGGTTTTAAATTTCTAAAACAAACATACCATTTATTTTTCTTAGAGCACACAAGTACCGATAAGTAAATTTTAATCATTTGAAAGTGATTATAATTCTCTAAAACAACAAAGGATTTTGTTTTACACTGTAGCATACTTACATTTGGGGGCCTGAGGAGGAAAAGTCAAACTACACTAGAATGAATACCTGTCAAAGTGTGTATACAACATATTAAAAGGAGTAGGGATATAAAAACAAACAAAAAAATGGATATTTTTAAATGAAGTTGTGTTGTCTGGGGAATTTTGAAACCTATAAGGACCATTATAGAACAGAAATGTCAACATGTCTGGAAGATAAACTTGGCAAAGCATTTAAGAAAAAGGAGAGTTGAAATGGTTGTCAATTCTACCAAAATGCTTTTCTGTTGCTGTAAAGATACATCTTGACAGTGAAGAGCCTGCATAAATGTAGCAATGGAAGACAACTGAAACAGAAAAATGTTTGCTATATAACTGCCATAAATATTGAACTTGGAAAAGGATAAAATGTTTTTAATTTAAAAATATTTATAGCCCAAGCAAGTTAACTCAGTTAATTAGGTTGTCATCCCAATATGCCAAGATTGTGGGTTCAGTGCTTGGTCAAGGTATACACAAGAGTCAACCAATGATGGCATGAATGAGTTGAACAATAAGTCAATGTTTCTCTGTGAGTGCATGTGTGTGTCTTCCCCTTTCCTCTCTCTCCAAAATTAAAAAAAAATAAATAAATATCTATATATTCCACAAGAGAATTAATCTCCTTAGATGTGTAGTGTCTTAAAAATATATCTAAACTAACATTACTCAGAGACAGAGTGAGGGGAACAAAGAAGATGAGATGGGAAACAAAGAGGCAGAGATGAGGACAGCGAGAGAATAGCTTCATAATGCTTATAATAAATTCTTCACATTAAAAGTATCAGGCTTGTAAAAAATAGATTGCTAGAATTCAGAAGTATGGGAGCATATTATTTGAGAAAAAATAATTAAAGAAATTTTAAAATCAGTTAGCAAAAACTGAAAAAGTGAAAGCGTCCCAATTTTCAACTTTGTGCTTTGGACTGGCTCTCTGGATAGTGGAGTAATAACCCTAATATTGACTTTTAGTTTCTTTCCTGTTTAAGGAAGGATAAATCTTTTGTCATTTTGAAGTCTGTTTATAGCCTTAAGTGGCTGAGATTTTCTTAGAATACACTTTCTCTAGATTACCTTTGTAACTTTTGGGTAATGTCAATGTATCAAGGATGTAGCTGCATAATTCATCAAACTTTATATGCGAATTGCCCTAAGTCAATGCTATTCATGACAGTATGTGTGAGAGGAAGTAGCAGGCAAGTTCATACTAGGAAATATTCATTTATAAACAGAATATATTTCCTCCACCAAGAATTCATATTTATTTGTGAACAATTACAAGATCATTTTGCGTATTCCTAGACAATAGTGTGTGTAAGCATAAAAAGTAATAAGAATTTTGAAAGAAACAAATATTAATAACTGCCTTCTATTGTTCTTCAGTAGAGGGTATAAATTCAGAATAAAATACATACTCTGTTTGACATTGTTACAATTGTGGCCTCTTTTTTATGTATATAATATAAACTAAATATAGTTGAAATTATTTTCAATGTTCAATCCTCAGTCAGGGCACACAAAAGAATCAACCAATGAATTAGTGGAACAACAGATCAATGTTTTGGGATTTTTTGTCTCTCTCTTCCACTCTCTAAAATCAATTAGTAAATACATTTTTCTTAATGTTTAGAAGAATAGATGTAAGTAATGTTGACTTTATTTTCAGTTTGTACAAGACAAAGAAAGTAACTTGTGGATTTTTCCTTCCCATAGACACAGATGACCTCATGTTGAACCTCTCCTGTGGATTGGGCACTTTTGCAAAACTTCTGCATCACCCAGTGCTGCAGCAGAAAATGCAGGCTTCGAGATGGTAGTCAAACAGGTGCTTACAAAAGTCATTCTACAAACATGTGGGTATAATTGAGGGAACAAATAACTATGAAACACCACGGGATTAACAATAGCCAGTAATCATGATCATGCTTAGGTCTGGAGGCTGAAGGCTGAATGGGAGGAAACAATGTACTTACAACTCAGCAGAGAAAGCTGACCTGAGTAAGAGGGAAACCCGGCCAGAGCCTTTAGATTAGATGCAGTCATACCAGTCTCTACTGAGCAAGGGTGGGGTGGGGTGGAACAGTAATCAGTACCCTGCTACTCTCCATTGACTCTCCAGATTTCTGCTGGTGCTTCCTGTTAGCCAAACCCAAATATTACATCACTCTTTCCCAGTGCTTTATTATTATCCTTGTACTAAAATCTAAAAATACAATGTGTAAAGGTTTTATAGCTATTGAACCAACTTTACATCCCAGGAATAAACTCCATTAATTATTGTCCATGATCTTAATGTATGGCTGAATTTGATTTGCTAATATTTTGCTGAGGATTTTAGCATTTATGCTCATATAGGAATATTGGCCTATAATTTTCTTTCCTTGTAGTGTCTTTATCTGGTTTTGGTATTAGAATAACGCTGGCCTCATAAAATAAGCTTGGGGGTATTTCTTCTTTTTAAGTGTTTTTGAATAATTTGAGGACAAGTATTAGTTCTTTTTCATATGTTTGGTAAAATTCACCTATGAAGCCATTCAGTCCAGGACTTTTGTTTGTTGGAAATTTTTTTATTACTGCTTTAATTTTGTTGTTTGTAATTGGTCTGTTTAGATTTTCTATTTATTCTCAATTCACTTTTGGAAGGCTGTATGTTTCTAAACATTTATTTTTTCTTTTATATTGTCCAATTTATTGGCATATAGTTGTTCATAATTTTTATACTACTTTGTATTAGTGTAGTGTCAGTTACTCATTTTTATTTCTGATATTATTTATTTAGGGTTTCTTTTTATTTCTTTTTTTGGTGAATTTGGTTAAAGATTTATCTAACTTTTTTATTTTTTTACAGAACCAGCTCTTCACTTTATTGATCTTCTATATTATTTGTTTGGACTCTATTTTTTTTTTTAATTTCTACTTCTATCTTTATTATTTCTTTTTTTCTACTCACTTTTTTTTTCTGAAGCTGGAAACGGGGAGAGACAGTCAGACAGACTCCCGCATGTGCCCGACCGGGATCCACCCAGCACGCCCACCAGGAGGCGACGCTCTGCCCACCAGGGGGCGATGCTCCGCCCCTCCTGGGCATCGCTCTGTTGCGACCAGAGCCACTCTAGCGCCTGGGGCAGAGGCCAAGGAGCCATCCCCAGCGCCCGGGCCATCTTTGTTCCAATGGAGCCTTGGCTGCGGGAGAGGAAGAGAGAGACAGAGAGGAAGGAGAGGGGGAGGGGCGGAGAAGCAGATGGGCGCTTCTCCTGTGTGCCCTGGCCGGGAATCGAACCCGGGACTTCTGCATGCCAGGCCGACGCTCTACCACTGAGCCAACCGGCCAGGGCCTGCTCACTTTATTTTTGTTTGTTGTGCTTTTCCTAGTTCCCTTAAGTGTAAGGTCATGTTATTCATTTGATTTTATTTTTAAGTGAGAGAAGGTAAGATAGAGAAACTCTCACATGCACCCTGACCAGGACCCACCAGCAACCTCCATTTGAGGTCAGTGCTCGAATCAACCCAGCTATCCTCAGCGACCAGGGTCTAGACTTGAATCACTGGCTATAAGGAAGGAGAGAGAAAGGGGGGAGAGAGAGGGGAAGAGAAGTGGAGAGTTGCTTCTTATATGTGTCCTGGCAGGGAATTGATCTTGGGACATCCACAGGCTGGGCTGATGCTTAGTGATGCTCACTGAGCCAATTGGCCAAGGCTGCAATTTTTAAAAAATTATTTTATGTATTGATTTTAGAGAAGGGAGATAGATAGTGGGTGAGGAACAAGAAACACTAACTCATAGTTGTTGCTTTTCCTATGTGCCTTGACCAGGCAAGCCAGGAGTTTCAAACTTGTGACCTCAGCATTCAAGGTTGACTCCATATCTACTGCATCAGCACAGGTCAAGCAAGAGATTTTTCTTGTTTATTGAGATAGGCTTGTGATGCTATAAATTTCTTTTTTAGGACTGCTTTTGTTGTGTCCCATAAATTTAGGTTGTTGTGTTTTCATTTTAATTTTTCTCAAGGTATCTTCTGATATTTTCTTTGATCTCATTGTTAACCCTTCCATTATTTAGTAACAGTTATTGAGCCTCCATGTTTTTGTGTAATGCAGTTTTGTTTTTATAACTGATTTTTAATTTCATACTATTGTGGTTGGAGGCAGTGTTTGATTTTATTACAATCTTTTTATACTTATTAACAATCGTTTTGTGTTTTAACATGTGGTCCACCCTGAAAATAGTCTATGCCATTTGAAAAGACAGTATATTCCTCTGTTTTAGGGTGAAATGTTCTGAAAATATTCATTAACTTCATCTGATCCAGTGTGTCATTTAAGGCCACTGTTTCCTTATTGATTTAACATATTAAAGATCTGAGCATTGATTCAGTGGGTGGTAAAGTCCATTAGTTTGACTGTATGACTGTCAGTCTATAAAGATTTGTTCACATATTTAGATGCTCTTATATTGGGTGCATAAATGTTTACAAGAGTTATATTCTCTAGTTGAATTGATATCTTTATTATTATATAACGTACTTCTTTGTCTCTTATTATGACCTTCATTTTAAAGTCTATTTTGTCTGATACAATTATTGTTTCATTTTGTTTTGTTTTTTTACATGAATGTCTTTTCCCATTCCTTTAATTTCAGTTTGTATGTGTCTCTTAATCTGAAATGTGTCTTTTGTAAACAGTATTTATATGAGCCTCGTTTACTTATCCATTCAGCTACCCTACATCTTTTCATTGAAGCACTTAATGCATTTATATTTACAATGGTTACTGTTAGGTATATATTTATTTACATTTTGCTATATATATTTAAATTCTTTTTTTTCCCCCTTTCTTTGTCTTAAAGAAGTCCTTCAACATTTCTTTTAAAATGCGTTTAGTGGTGAAGAACTCCATTAATGTTTTATTGCTTTTAAATGATAGCCTTGCTGGGTAAATAGTATTGATTATAGGTCTTTGCTTCTCATCACTTTGAATATTTTTGCCAATCTCTTCTGGCCTGAAGTGATGTTTTTGAGAAATCAGCAAACGGTTTTTTGGGCATTTTTTTTTTAGGTAACTAAATACCTTTCTCTTGCTGCGTTTATGATTATCTATTTTGTTTTTAGCCTTCGGCATTTTAATGTTAATGTTTCTTGGTGTGGGCCTCTTTGGGTTTATCTTGTTTGAAACTCTTTGTGATTCTTGGACCTGTGTGTCTTTTATTTACTTATTTATTTTCACTAGTTTAGGCAAATCTTCAGCCATAGTTTCTTCAATCCCTTTCTCTCTTCTCCTTCTGTCATTCTTATGCAAATGTTGGTGTTTTGGAAGTTGTCACAGAGGTCTCTCAAACTATTTTCATTTAAATTTTTTTTTCATTTTGGTTGTTTTCTGTTATTTTACCTTCAACATCACTGATTGAATTCTCTGCATCATAGAATCTGCTATTGATTACTTCTAGTGTATTCATTATTGCGGACACTGTATTTTCATCTCTGATTCATTCTTTTTATGATTTCTATGCTTTTTAATGCTTACTATTTTTTTGTTGTTGTTGTAGTCCTCACTCAGTTCATTTATACCTCTATGTTCCTTAAGGCCTTTTATAAACATTATTTTATTATTTTTTTCACAGTTCACTTATATTTATTTTTTATTCTTAATATTTAAACAGATACTATTTTTTTCTGGTTTATTTTCTTCATATAGCAAAGGCACTTCAAAAAGGTCTATTTTGCATAACAAATTTTGATTTATTATTTATAACATAATAGAAAAATAATAATTTTTTAATTTATTTTTATTTTTTAAAATATTTTATTTATTGATTTTTTAGAGAGAGAGGAGTGAGAGAGAGAGACAGAGAGAGAGAGAAGGGGGAGGAGCAGGAAGCATCAACTCCCATATGTGCCTTGACTAGGCAAGCCCAAGGTTTCGAACCGGCGACCTCAGTGTTCCAGGTCGATGCTTTATCCCACTGCGCCACCACAGGTCAGGCGGAAAATAATAATTTTATATGACTTAATGCCTTACTCTCCAGGTAAACTCTTTAACAAAGCTTTCTTGGAATGATTTGCATTTTTGCTGCTAAAAACTTACACTTGGAAAATTATTAAAGTATAATAGTCCATATTGAACGAATGCAAATAGCTCAGAAATATTAATTTGTTCTGCTTTCTAAACAAATGTCCTATAGTGAGTAATGACCAAATATGTTATTTAATGCCAGCAAGTACTGGTAGTTGATTCATATGTTTTAAAACCAGTTAAGCTTCCACATTCAAAGTTTGGGCAGTTTGTGTGTGTGTGTGTGTGTGTTTTAATTTAGAAAATTAAATTTAACAGGGGACATTGATCAATAAGAGTACATAGGTTTTAGGTAAACATCTCTATAGCATGGGAACCATTGATTGTGTCATATAAAGAGTTTGCAGTGACAGAAAGTGATTTGACTTTAGGTGATGGGTAAACATTGTTTGAAATTCTATCTTGTAGATTACTTGTATCTATTTGATTTAGTTATTTTTCTTAGGACTCCCTCTGTTCTTTTTTCATTTGAGTCATGTTTCTCTGTCTCCATATTTTGGTTATTTCTCTCCATTTGTTTTTGTGCACTAGGTAGACCTATTATGTCTTCAGACTTGATAAGGGTGGTCTTATGTAATAGGTGTTCTTGGGCTCAGTGGCAGTCTTCCTTATCACTTGAACTAGGTGCTTCTGGAATGTCCCTTCTGTGGTTTATTCGAGTTCTCCTGTGTTAGTTGAGTCTTGATTGCTGGTCTGTGGATGAGGTGACCCTCAGCTGGCTGACTGAAAAGATTTACCTGATCACAGTCGATGAAGTGTTATGCAGGGGCTGATCTCTTCAAAGGTATGATTTCCCATAAAAAATTGCTCTAAAAGGGTCTGGTTCCTGCCAACATCTCCCTTTGGATGTGCTGTTTGTGGAGCTCCGATTGTGCTCTGATGTGGTCTAAAGCTAGTCACCAAGTTTGTTAGCCTGGGGGCTCTTCAGATAGAATCTGGAACAAGTCAATGTTAAAAGTTGTCTGTTACCAACCAAAGCAATCCATGATTGGTGGTTGACTCTGTTGCACGTGGGTGTGCATGATAGGATCCAAGCTTCTACCGAGGTTGACTTTCACCAGCACCAAGCTTTGGCTAGGTCCACATAAGGTTCAAAGAATTCAAGATCCACCTCTGCCTGCTGGCCTAGTTACTGATAGAGCCTCATATGGTATTCAAGTTACATGCAGCAAGTTCTCAGTGATTTGCCAGGTATCAGCAGATGATGTTTACTGTGTTGATACAGATTAAAATTTGGCAGCAGTGCTGGGTCTGAAGCCACTCAGCAAAAGTCTCTGGTTAAACCAAGGACCATTGCCACTCCCCTGGGTCCTGCAGACCTCTGTGATAAGGCAGGTTCTCAAGGAGTCATCAGGGAAATGCCAATAGAGTTCATGAGGCTAAAACAAATTAAGATTTTCCATGTGTTGGAAGGCCTTTGCCCAAGATTGGTGGCACCAGTCAGGGCACAAGGGAGAATATGGCCCTCACCCAAAACCCGCACAACTCCACAAATCAGTTTCTTCTGGTGTGTCTCTAACTTCACTGAGGTTGTCCAGTTCTCATGGAGAATCTTTGAAGAAAAAAATGCAGTGCAGCAGGCCAAGGTTGGCCACAACCAGAAGTCTCCTCTTCTTCTGCAGGATGCCAGTGCATGGGGCAGTGCATGTTGCAGTGTCTTAGGGAGTTAGTAGGTTGCAGCTAGAGTGCAACTCCCCAGGCTGGTGGGAAAAGGGACAATGATAGTGGGTGCAAAGAAACAAATGAACTTCATCCTAAAGCCACTCTGCTCAGTCTATTCCTATGTGTCTTTGACTTTTCCACACTTGCCTGGATTTCTTTCATAGCCTCTCAAATAAGACTATAGCAAAGGCACGGACCAGCTACAGTCAACAGATTCTTTTGAAGGGTGTGAGCTTGGCAGGACCACAAGAAGTTCAAAGAATGGGGTTAGTTCATCTCCCCAAGCTAGCTGTATGCTCAACCCAGAAAATGTGACACCTAAGGTCAGTGTGAGAGAGAAACTCAACACAGGGAAATAGGTGGCTATTCCTCCAACCTTCTCTCTGAAGCCACACAACTCAATCTCTCCCTGTATGACTGCAGTCTGCTCCAAGCTGCCATTCTACTGGTGGAGCCCAGAGTAAGTGTCTGTGAACAAGATTGTGTGTTCTGGTCCATTTAAGAGGGCATCTGATTTTCTAGAAGTTTTTTGTCTCACCCTGGCAGATGGAATCCTGTTTATTTTCACAGCTAGATTTTCCAGTGAGCTCCTCCTTTTAAGACTGGTACCCCGGGCTGGGGAATCTGGCTTGGGGTTGAAACCCCTTACTTCACAGGGGAAATCTTTGCAGCTGAGCTATCCCTCCAGATTCTCAACCACTGTACATAAGTGGTTTTTTTGCGTCTTGACTCTTCCAACCAGTCTCAGCATGATTTTTTTTGTATCTTCTTAGTTATATGACTTATGTTCATGTATTTTTAAATTGCTTATTTAAATTGATTGTTCTGTAATTTTATTTTGATTCTGGGAAATGATGAGTGTAACTCCCATCAACTCTATCAACATCTTGTATACCTCCAAGATCTATTATCTAAACAAATTTTAAAATTATGTTAATTTATTAATTTTAGAGAGAGAGGAAGGAGGAGAAATAGAAAAAGACAGGAACGTCAATCTGTTCTTATATGTGCCCTAGCCAGGGATCAAATGAACAATCTCCATGCTTGGGCCAACACTCTAACTAACTGAGCTAACCTGCCAGGGCAGTGAACAAATTTTTAAGTGTGAAGTATATTATTAACTAATAGCAAAATGTTGTAAAGCAGATCTCTGAAATTTACTCATAGTATATAATTTAAACTTTATATACTTTCAATAATTGTTTCATCAAGTATATAAAAGCATCAATTTTAAATTTCAATTTAGTTTTACCTTAAACCAACAATAAACGTCAGGTACATAACACATTTCTCATTATCATCATCATTCAGTCATTACCATAATCATTTTCATCTAGAAGTATTGATGAAATAAGTAGAATAAAAGTTTTTTCTTCCTGCAAATGTGGAGCATGTATTTTTCTGTTGTCTGTGTGATATTTGCTTATAATTAAGGCAAATATTTTAGTTGTTTATTTTGTATGTGTAATTTTTAAGTTAATTTTCCAGGGATATTTTCAATTTATAAAGGTGCATAGTGTTTTTTTGTTTGTTTGTTTTTGCAAGAGAAAGAGAGACAGAAAGATAGACAGACAGGGACAGAAAGACATGAAGGGAAAGAGATGAGAGGTATCAACTCATAGTGTGTCATACTTAGTTGTTCCTTGATTACTTTCTTGTATGTACCTCGATTGGGGATCTTCAGCTGAGCCAATGTCCTTTTGCTCAAGCCAGTGACCATGGGGTCATGTCTATGATCCTATGCTCAAGCTGTCGATCCTGAGCTCAAGCTGTTGACCTTGAGCACAAGCTGGTGAGCCTGCACTCAAATTGACAACCTTAGAGTTTTGAACCTGGGTCCTCAGCATCCCAGGTCAACACTCTATCCTTCTATTCATTGTGCCACCACCTGGTCATGCTAATTTTTATAGATTTAAAATTACTTTTTATATTTGAAGAATATTAAACTTTGATTAATACAGTGGTACCTTGACACACGAGTTTAATTTGTTTCATGGCCGAGTTTGTTACTGAATTTGCTCGTGTGTCAAATCGAGTTTCCCCATTTCAATTAATGGAATGCAATTAATCTGTTCCAGCCCCCAAAATCCAAAATTTTTTGCTTTATATGATTTTAAATAATAAAATGTACTGTATAAATAACAAATATATATATATATATATATATACATAATAAGAGAGACTGTAAAGAAATAAACTGGTTTATGAAGTGTATTTATCTTCAAGGTCAGACAAAGATGCTGGTGGAAGGGGAGGAGACTGTCAGAGAAGGTATTCATTTCGTGCCCTATCCCTTAACATAACTTACTCTCTGTACCAGTGGTCCCCAACCTTTTTTGGGCCTCAGACGGGTTTAATGTTAGAAAATATTTTCACCGACCAGCCTTTACGGTGGGACGGATAAATATATCATGTTACCGAAACAAGCGTCAATAGTGAATCTTAGACGGACATAACAGAGGGAATCTGGTCATTTTTTAAAAATAAAACATCGTTCAGACTTAAATATAAATAAAACGGAAATAATGCAAGTTATTTATTCTTTCTCTGTGGCCTGGTACCAAATGACCCACGGACCGGTACCGGTCTGCGGCCTGGGAATTGGGGACCACTGCTCTATACACTTAATGCTACATTTAATTGCAAAATTTAACTTACACAATATGTAACTTTATCACTAAACTTAATTGCTATTTTTTTACTTTGCTTAATCATCATCATTTTCTTCACTGACTTTTGTTTTTTTTGCCACACTTTCCTCGCTGTTTCAACAAAAACTTTCCCACAGAAGTTTGTTTCTTCTTCCCTTCAGAACGTTCGGCCGGCCATTTAGTAGAGGGTGGTGGAAGCTTGTGATTCAAATATCAGCTCATGACTTAAAGCAAAAAATCCCATGAGTGACTGCTTGTCTCTCAAATTGCTCATGATTTAAAGTGCTCATGTGTCAAGGTACAACTGTATATTTTGTGTGTGAGATAGAATGCATTCTGCATATGTAATTTTTACCTTTTGACTTGTTTTTACATCCCCAAAGATGTAATTGTTCTTCCATTCAATATTTAACATTTAAAAAAGATCTACAGGCCCTAGCTTGTTGTCTCAGTGGTAGTGTTGGCCAACTGTGGAAGTTCCGAATTGATTTCTGGTCAGGGCACACAACAGAAGTGACCATCTGCTTCTCCACATATCCCTCTCCCCCTTCTCTTTCTCTCTTTCTCTTCCCCTCCTGAAGCCATGGCTCAATTAGAGCAAGTTGGCCCTGAGCACTGAGGATGGCTCCATGGTCCCCTACTGGCAATAAAATAGCTCAGTTGCCAAGCAACGGAGCAACATCCCTAGATGAGCAGAGCATCCCCCCAAACAGGGCTTGCCTGGTGGATCCCAGTCTGGGCACATGTGGGAGTCTGTCTCTCTGCCTCCTTGCTTCTTGCTTAATAAAATAAAAATAATAACAATAAAATAAATAAATAAAAAATGTCTACAGGCATGGTTTTAGTGGCAAAGCTTATGATCACAGATAATAAGATGACAAATAGAATATGGTCTATTTTTAACAAAAAAAATATTTATGGACAGTTTGAAGGGACATAGGTTAGTCATAATAATGATCACACTGTAAGCAAGATTTTGTCGAATCAATAGTATTTGAACAGGAATTTAATTAAAACTAATATTTCAATAGAAAAATATAAAGTAGTAGGCATTCCATGCAGAAGAAAGAGAATCTCTTTATAGCTTCTTTTCAATTTAAAGCAAAACACTATTTATAATGTACAATAGTTTAATTTATTGACATCAAAGATGGAAGTGTTCTAGTTTTAAAATCGTGGCACTATAATATGCTATCTCTACCTCATAATATTCCATCTGTGTTTATAGTCACATATATATTCATTACGTAAATGTAAAGAAATATCCCTTCTAGGATATCCGATAAGCTCTCTAAACTTAATTATGGTTCTTTCCTCAGACATGTATGCCAAACCTGTGCTCCTTCAATGCTCCTAACTTTAAATATCAATACCCTGAACTTAGTTGTTCAGAGCAAAACCATGGTGACCCTGTTTGTTTATCACCTCTTCTTCCACACAGAAAAGCACTCATTTATTCTTGCTGATCCAGTGACTTTGAAATGACTTGTGAATTTATCTCTTTCTGTAGGACCACCATCTGTGTTCAGGTGTACATGTGGCACGTGGGTAGTACAGCGATCTTTTTCCTACATTACTTGTCTCCTGTTTTGCCTTCTCCTCAGATCTTGTTCCCGTTAACTATAGTTACTTCACTAAAATACATAACTAATCTCTGTGTCTTGTTGTTCCATGTTTTTCAATAATTTCAGTGACGTTTACTATATTATAAAGTCCAAACTTCTTGGTATGGCCTAAAAAGTCCTTAACTCTTCAATATCTACCATTTCACCCCAAGCCTTTAGCTTTTAACATCCATCTCCTCAGTTTTTTGTATCCCATGCTCTCTCTCTTTAAGCCTTTGCATATGCCTTCTTGCTTATCACTCCTTCAATATTTAGGTCTAAATTTTAACATTAATTCTTCTGGGAAAAAATATTCCCTTTCCTGAAACTGAACTAATCTATGTACTCACAAAACTTCATCTCCTCCCTTTAGTCTTTATTCACTATATTGTAACTGCTTATTGAATTGTCCCTCTGTCTTGTAGATGAACTGTTTTAAGATTATAAAGGTTCTGTTTTGATAACTGTTGTATTTCCATCATCTGGCATAGTACTTGACACATAGTAGCTTTCTAAGAGTTGAATGGCCACACATATGAAACTGGAAATGAAAGCTGAAAATTGTTCTAAAAGAGATCTCCTGTGAGGAGACTACTGGTTTTGTCCATGTTAGTTTATGAGAAAGAAGGTAAGCTAATGAGATGTTACATTTTCAAAATGATTACATTGTCATATCCAAAGGTATTCACTCATTTTTTCATTTCTTTTCTGCTGTTTATTTATTTTTTGCTAGATTACATTTTATAAAGTACTTTTTAATCTTACTGTCTTTAGTTATAAAGATTGCAGTTATAGTCATGTAATGTACAAATGTTTTCCTTTGGCAAGATTAATTTAGTAATAACATATTAGTCTTTGCAGTAATAACTAGGGCTTTACATTAAAGTTTGCAAAGCACTATGACATGAAGTTTCATTTTATCATTAGGCAGCTCTGTGACTACCTACTTTGTAGATGAAATAAGTGAGGATTGGAGTGTTTAAGGACATAGTAAGCATAAAAAGATGGTAATGAAAATGAATCTTGCTAAGGGACACATGATTATGTTGGAGTGCATGAAGTTTATTTATATAGATTAAACTAAAATGATTGATTATGGACAATGCCATATGGTTCAAATTAATATATCTTAAAATAATTTAGCAACAACACAAGGCAGTATACACCTAATCAACTATCAAAATGAGTGACAAATATAATAAAAGTTATGGACAGACAATAATTATATTAATTCAGGATGAGCATGGAAAAGAAAAGACTGAGTTATTAATCTTTTCTCCATGACTGTCTCCTTTATTTTTTTTTTGTCTCCTTTATTTAATTTATCCCTCAGGGCAGTGTCAATATCTCTTTAGTGTCTTGATCAGGTATATGTTTCCACTTGCAGAGGTTGCCATAATCCTCAGACTTAGTATAATTTATTAAAAACAATAATTCCCCAATATCACCACACTGTTACCATATTAGAAATTAGATTTCTCTGGACCACGTTATTCTGTTTCTTTTTTTACACCTACTGTGAGACTAAGTGTAATGGAAGTAACTTTGAACTCATTAATGAATCAATTTATATTTTAAGAATGCCTATAACTTTTATAATTTAAGCATAACTTATAACAACCCCCTGTAGAATCATAGTTTTGGCCCTGGCTGGTTGGTTCAGTGGATAGAGTGTTGGCCCATTGTCAGTGTGTTGAAGTCCTGATTCAATCCCCAGTCAAGGAACACATGAGAAACAGACTATCTGCTTCGCTTTCCCTTTCTCTCTCCCTTCTCCCCTTCTTCTCTTCCCATAGCCAATGGCTCAAATAACCTAAGTGATCCTAAGGAAAAAGAATGGAGCCAGAAGTATCATGCTACCTGACTTCAAATTATACTACTGGCCTGACCTGTGGTGGCACAGTGGATAAAGCGTCGACCTGGAAATGCTGAGGTCGCCAGTTCGAAACCCTGGGCTTGCCTGGTCAAGGCACATATGGGAGTTGATGCTTCCTGCTCCTCCCCTCTTTCTCTCTCTCTCTCTCCTCTAAAATGAATAAATTAAAAAAATTAAAAAAAAAAAGAAAAGTGAAAAATTATACTACAGAGCCACAATAATAAAAACAGCATGGTATTGGCAGAAAAACAGACATACAGATCAATGGAACAGAATCAATAGCCAAGAAATAAAATCACATACATAAGGACAAATTATCTTTGATAAAGGAGCCAAAAACACAATGGAGAAAAAAAGCCTCTTTAATAAATGGTGCCAGGAAATCTGAAATGTCACATACAAAAGAATGGAACTTGATTGCAGTTTGTCCCTCTGCACAAAAATTAATTCAAAATGGATCAAAGACCTAAATATAACATCTAAAACAAAAAATTACTTAGAGGGAAACATAGGTACTAACCTCATAGACCTTGGCCATAGAGAACATTTTATGAATTTGACCCCAGAGGCAGGGGAAGTAAAGACAAAAATAAATGAATAAGACTATATCAAACTAAAAAACTTCTTCACGGCAAAAGAAAGTGACAACAAAACAAATAGGCAGCCAACTAAATGGGAGATGATATTTGTAAACAAAAGCTCCAATACAGGGTTAATATACAAAATATATAAAGAGCTTACAAAGCTCAGCAATAAACAAGCAACCAATCCCATTAAAATAATGGGAGAAGGTGTGAACAGACACTTCTCCCAAGAGGACATACAATAGCCAACAATATATGAAAAGATGCTCATCATCACTAGCTATTAGAGAAATGCAAATCAAAACTACAATAAGATATCACCTCATAACTTTTAGATTGGCTGTTATCAACAAGACTGGTAATAACAAGTGTTAAAGAGGCTGTGGAGGAAAAGAAACCCTCATTCACTACTGGTGAAAATGTAAATTAGTACAATCATTATGCAAGACATCATGGTTGTTCCTTAAAAAATTAAGAATAGATTTATTAGGCCTCACCAGGCAATGGAGCAGTAAATAGAGGGTTGGACTGGGGTGTGGAGGACCCATTGGTCCAGTGTGTTGAAGTCCTGGTTCAATCATGCTACCTGACTTCAGGTTTGAAACCCCAAGGTTGCTGATTTGAGCATGATCTCATCTGGCTTGAGCATGGGCTCACCAGCTTGAGCGAGGGGTCACTGGCTTGAGTGGGAACATGGACATGACCCTTTGGTCGATAGCTTGAGCACAAAGGTCACTGGTTTAAAGCCCAAGGTGGCTGGCTTGAGACTAAGATCACTGGCTTGAGCAAGGGGTCACTCACTCTGCTATAGACCCCCGGTCAAGTCATATAAGAGAAAGTAATAATCACTGAATAAAGAACTGCAATGAGGAATTGATGCTTCTCATCTCTCTCCCTTCCTGTCTGTATGTCCCTATCTGTCCCTCTCTCTGACTCTGTCAAAGAAAAAAAAATCATATAATCCAACAATCCTTTTACTGGTTATTTATCCTAATTACTCAAAAACATTGGTAGTAAAGACAAGTGCACTCCCATGTTCATCACAGCATTATTCACAGTGACCAAGACATGGAAATAATCAAAGTGTTCCTCAATAGAGAATTGGATAAAGAAGATGTGGTACATATATAAAATGGAATACTACTCAACCATAAGAAATTATGACACAGTTCCATTTATGACAACATGATGGACTTTGAGATCATTTTATTTAGTGAAATAAGTAAATCAGAAAAAGCTAAGAACTATCTGATTTCACATAGGTGGAAAAGAAGACTGAGACTCATGGATATGGATAAAAATGAATTGTTTGAAGGGATAATAAGAGAGGGAGACAGAGGTGGAGGTGTGGGGAAAGGGGTAAAAAGGGACAAATATAAGCTGACGGAAAATGATTTGACTTTGGGTGACAGTATACAGTATAATCAACAGTTCAAATGCTATAGAAATGTTTACCTGAAACCATTGTACTTCTATTGATCAATGTCACCCTGTTAAAGTTAATTTTCTAAATAAAATTTAAAAACATATATTGCTGTTTATTCACAATACAACTGGCCACCCAAAAGCTCAGTTTAGGGGTTTTTTTTCTTCATTTTTTTATAATTAATTTTAATGGGGTGACATAGATCAATCAGGGTACACAGGTTCAGGGAAAACATCTCCAGGTTATTTTGGCATTTGATTATGTTGCATACCCATCACCCAAAGTCTGAGCTCTGTTGAAGATAAAAAAAAAAAAAAAAAGGTTAAGTTATTTTTAATGCTTGCTAAGACAACATCCATTTTGCATCCCCATGGATCAAGGTGTAATTTTGAATTTCAAGTCTATTATTTAAGAAGCCTAATTTCAGAAGACATTTAGCTGCCTTATGTAGCGATTCTTTTGCTAGAGTTGGGCAATGTAAATTGAAAACCTCCTGGAAAGGATGCACCATTCTAGATGCCATTAGGAACATTTATGATTAACAGGAAGAGGCCAAGCTACAATATTAACAAGAGTTTGGAAGAATTTGATTCCAACTCTCAGGGATGACTTTGAGATGTTCAAGACTTCAGTAGAGGAAATAACTGCAGATGTAGTCGTAATAGGAAAAGAACTAGAATTAAAATTGCAGATGAAAATGTGGCTGAAGTGCTGAAATCTCATGATAAAACTCGAATGGATGAGGAGTTGCAAAAAAATAAAATATTTTACTCCTTATGAAGATGTGAAGATTATTAAAATAACAAAAGATGTAGAATATTATATAAACCAAGTTTATAAAGCAGCAGCAAGTTTTGAGAGAATAGACTCCAATTTTGAAGAGTTTTACTGTGGATAAGATGTTATCAAACAGCATCACATACTACAGAAAAATAGTACATGAAAGGAAAAGTCAATTGATTGAAAAACTTCATTGTTGTCTTCTTTTTACATTTATTTATTTATTTATTATTTAGAAATTAAATTTAATAGGTGACATTGGTCATAAGACTACATAGGTTTCAGATATTGTTGTCTTATTTTAAAACATTGCCAGTCACCCAATCTTTTTGATCAGTCTTTAGTCATCAGGACTGAGGCAAAACTTTCTACCATTAAAAGGATTACAATTTGCTGAAGGCTCAGATGGCAGTTAGTATATTTTAGCTATAAAGTATTTTTAAATTAAGGTATGTACATTTACTTCTAAGCATAATGATATTTATTCAATATATAGACCTAATAGATTGCAGTATAGTGCAAACATAACTTTAATATGCACCAGGAAACCAAAAAGTTCAAGTGACTCATTTTATTGTAATATTTGCTTTATTCTGGTGATTTGGAAGTTAGCCAGCATTATCTCCAAGGTATGTCTGTAGAATTACTTTACTGAAATCTGGAGTTGTACTATTGAAGTACAGTCTAATGTTGCCTGCTAAAATAATGAGAAATTTATAAATATTCATTAAATGTGTTCAATAAAAATTAAAGAAATGTTACAAGTAGTACTAGTCTAGAGATTTATTTAGTATATTTCATAGAACACTTTTCTGTTTACAAGATACTTAGTTTTTGACATAGTATAAAAGTAAATTTTAGGCCTGACCTATGATGGTGCAGTGGGATAAAGCATTGACCTGGAATGCTGAGGTTGCCAGTTCAAAACCTTGGGCTTGCTAGGTCAAGGCACATATGGGAGTTGATGCTTCCTGCTCCTCCCCCCTTCTCTCTCTCTCTCTCTCTCTCTTTCTCTCTCTCTTCTCTAAAATGAAATAAATAAATTAATTAATTATTTTTAAAAATAAATTTTATATTTTCTGGGATTGATAAATGGCATAAAGGACTATGTTTTCATGGCTTTGTCAAAATTTTATTAATTTGATGACAATAACATTCTGCCTGTCTCTGTTGGTGCTCACCCTCAGAGTGTTTTTAGAAACATAATAATGAGGCAAATTAGTGGGTATAAATATAATTGTAAGTACTGGATTGGTGTTTTGTGGAGAAATTAATTCTGAATAAAATTAAATATCTAAACATTCTAATCCTATGGTTAAAATGGATTGAATGTGTTCTTAGTAGTACAAGTGACTCTGCACAAGAACAAAAAATTTTTGTGTTAACAATGCAAATCTCCTCAAGTTTATATCCCCAACAGCCTCATCACATTGATTTTCAATTCTAAAACTTCATCTTCCAGAGTTTTGGGGGTTTTTTGGTTTGTTTTCTTGTTCGTTTTTCTGAAGTGAGAAGCAGGGAACCAGAGAGAAAACTCCCACATGCGCATGACCAGGATCCACCCCGAATGCCCACTAGGGGGCGATGCTTTGTCTATCTGGCATTGCTCCATTTCAACTGGAGATATTCTAGCACCTGAGGCAGAGACAGTGGAGCCATCCTTAGTGCCGGGGCCAACTTTACTCCAAATGGAGCCTTGGCCATGGGAGGTGAAGAGAGAAATAGAGAGAAAGGAAGGAGTGAAGGGTGGAGAAGCAGGTGGGCGCCTCTCCTGTGTGCCCTGGCCGGGAAACAAATCTGGGCTGGGCAACACTCTACTGCTGAGCCAACTGGCCAGGACTGTCTTTCAGCATTTTTACTATCTCAAATTGACCTTTTAAACTGTTACTTACATAATATATATTATACAAAAATCACCAATTCTCAATCATTTATTTTCATGATTTTTAATAAATCTTATATATGTAATTTTTATAATTTAAAAATATCTGAAAGTTTTCTGAAAACTTTAAAAATTGAACATAATTAACTTGTTGGTTTCCATCACATCATGCATTCACTGCTGCTAATAGCTAATGAAAATATTCTAATAACAGAGGAGAAAAAAATCTCTAGAAGATCTTTCAGCTAGATAGTTTATGAATGTCTTATGAATAGTTTAAGAAAATTACATATCCACTAAGAGAATATTCCCCTTGAAAAATATACCTTGTATAAACCATATGATTGTACACTGTCCCAATAAAATTATATATTCCTAAAATTTACATGATAACATTTAATAATTAAAGATCTAAGATTTCTTAGCTGTTATTTGCAAAAAATACATCTTTAGGCCCTGGCTGGTTGGCTCAGTGGTAGAGTGTTGGCCTGGCGTGCAGAAGTCCCGGGTTCGATTCCCGGCCAGGGCACACAGGAGAAGCGCCCATCTGCTTCTCCACTCCTCCCCCTCTCCTTCCTCTCTGTCTCTCTCTTCCCCTCCGGCAGCGAGGCTCCATTGGAGCAAAGATGGCCCGGGCGCTGGGGATGGCTCCTTGGCCTCTGCCCCAGGCGCTAGAGTGGCTCTGGTCGCAACAGAGCGACTCCCTGGAGGGGCAGAGCATTGCCCCCTGGTGGGCAGAGCGTCGCCCCTTGGTGGCCGTGCCGGGTGGATCCTGGTCGGGTGCATGCAGGAGTCTGTCTGACTGTCTCTCCCAGTTTCCAGCTTCAGAAAAATACAAAAAAAAAATACATCTTTATCATATGCATTTTTTAAAATATGTTCTTCATTTATTTGACTAATAGGGGTAAAAGAGTAACAATTACTAAAATCAAAGATGCAATTAAGATATTTATCTTGTTGCCTGATCAGGCAGTGACACAGTGGATAGAGCGTTGTACCAGGATGCAGAGGACCCAGGTTCCAGACACTGAGGTCAACAGCTTGAGCGTGTGCTCATCTGGTTTGAGCAAGGCTCACCAGTTTGAGCCCAAGGTTGCTGGCTTGAGCAAAGGGTAATTCGGTCTGCTGTAGCTCCCCGGTCAAGAAAGCAATCAGTGAACAACTAAGGTGCAGCAATGAAGAATTAATGCTTCTCATCTCTCTCCCTTCCAATCTGTCTGACCTTATCTGTCCCTTTCTCTGTCTCTCTCTGTCTCTGTCACAGATACACACACACACACACACACAAAATATATTTATCTTGTTAGTGGGAGTACAGTTTTGCCACATTTTGAGTGAACCTTTTGTTTTTGATATTATTGACTACCTGCTTTTTCAGCTATATTAATTATAAACCTTCTTGTGATTATTTTATATGTCAAGAGTTTTATCCCCAGCTACTCTGGTACCAAGCATCATATCATCCAGACAAAAAGCAAGTTATTTTATTGATAAACTATATTTTCTTACTACTATTGGTCCCAAATTTACTGATTAATGGTAATAATTTTTCAGTAATTAAAGAAAAAAACAAAACATATTATAATGATTGAACAAGCAAAATATTTTTTTAAATACAGTCACTGGCTTGTTGTAATGGCCAAAATATTTAATGTCTACATTGACCAAGTGTAATAATTGATGATGCTATCATTTTTTTGTAAGAAATAAATAATCGATCACTATTACTTTTTCTTTGACTAAGATTATTGTGCTTTTATTCACATCAGTGAAAACCTGTTTTCTTATATATAATTTATTGTTTTAAATCTTATGTTTATGTCCTTGATCCATTTTGAATTAATTTCTGTGCAAGGGGAAAAGGGTAGTCAAGTTTCATTCTTTTGCATGTGGTTTTCCAATTTTTCCAGCACCATTTATTAAAGAAGCTTTTTTCGCTCCATTGTGTGTTTTCTTTTTTGCATCTTAATATTTAAAAATAAGATCTGTATAACCATACAATAATTTGGGTTTTACCAGTTGCCCTACTGCAGAGAGTCTGCTTTTTACAAAAAGAATATCTTTATTAGTCTGCTATACAAATTTGAATGGATTTAAGCTATTATAAGTTATTATTTTCATTAGAAGATGAAGTATATCTTTATGAGTTTATAGTGACTTAACAGAATATTAACCTTACTCTAAAAAAAGAATTTATAAATTGTCTGAATTATAAAAAAAATGCCCAAAGTTTATAGAAACTTTGTTTTCATTTACACGCATGAATAAAGAAAGGAGGAAAGGTACTGAAAAAAATAATCAGTGAAAACTTAAAAACCAAGACAAGAAGATAAAAGTAAAAATTTATCATTATCACACTTTCTTTTTCTAAAAATTTTTCATTGATTTTATTGGGATGAATCTCATAAGGACAGGCAAACTCACACATTCTTTATTTTTAAAAAATCAAAACTTTCTTGTAAAATATGTCTTAGTCTATTTTGTTACACATTTCTTTTGGTGATATCACAGTACAGCTGTAACCAGTTAGCACCAAAAAAGCTGAGGTTACATCTACACGTAACAAAGTTTTGTTCCATCTCTTAAGGTTAGAGTTCTTGAACATACCTTAACTTTAGTCCCAATTAATTCAGTTCACAAGCAAGATGTGGTCGCATCTTAGGGAGGGAAAGACAAGTGAAGTGGCTCTAAGCACGCACGTCAAACTCATCAAGACTCAGTCCAATGCAGAGCACAGCATGACACCAGCACGCACGTTTGCAGGCTGATTAATGGGCTGTCACCTTAGTTGTTGACTGGTGAATTATTTATACTTATAAACCACTAAATAATTTAAACCTGATATCTTAAATTACAGCTGAGAATGACTAAGGGAAGTGGTCTAAAATTCCAACTGGGGAGATCAATGTCCTTGTTCTCAGGGTGCTTAGAACACAATTTCTGCTGACTGTTCTTAGGAAGAAAATGGAAAATGAAAAGTAGGTTGATTTGGTATAGCATGTTAGAGATTGTGAATTGCTTCAGCAATCAGAAAGTTGCTTTAAGCAAAAAAAAAAAACATTATAAAACTCTGAAGGATGCTAAACTTTCATAAGAAATAAAGATTTGTGGCTTCAAAGTTTAATCACAAAATCTAGATGCAATATATGTTATAAACTTCACTTCAAAGGAGTTTGCAATGCTTTGTGATCACAGACCATTAGTTTCACCTGTGGCTGTTGCATTATACTTTGTTGTTCATTTACAGTGCAGCAAAGACTCCTTAAAAACAAAATGTTAGCATCACAGGGTGAAATAAGTCTGCAAAGGGAGCAAGTCTAGATATTTTAAATTAAGGCATGAGGAAGGAAAGGCTGAAAAGGAGAAAAGTTAAGATTTTAGTATCTTATGAATGTCATGAAAATTGTCAAAATAATCAAATAGATGGAGAAAAATCTTTTTAATTTTAGTTTTTATTTATTTATGTGTGTCTTTCAAAATGTTTCTTTTTAAAAATTTATTTAGAAAACTAAATTGAACAGAGTGATGTTGATTCATAAGAGTACACACGTTTTAGGTAAATATTTCTGTAGCATTTTAGCTGTTGATTATGTTGTATACCTATTTCCCAAAGCCAAATCATTTTCTGTCACCTCCATTTTTATTTATATTTCAGTAAAATATTGAACTATATCTATTTCACTAACTTAGTTATCAATTACTAAAAATGCAATTCAGGGAAAATATATGTTGTGCAAAAAAATGGTAAAAATATTATAAGATAGCATTACAATATTACAGCTGGTGTTTTTTCATTATCTTCTTCTTCTTCTTCTTCTTCTTCTTATTATTATTATTATTCTGTGAGAAGAGGGGAGGCAGAGAGACATACTCCCACATGCATCCAAACAGGGATTCATCAAGCCATCCCACCAGGAGGTGATACTCCTGCCCATCTAGGGCATTGCTGGGTTGCTTAGCAACTGAGCTCTTCCCAGCTCCTGAGGCGAGGTCATGGAGCCATACTCAGCGCTTGGGGCCAACTCACTTCATCTGAGCCATGGTTGCAAGAGGGGGAAAGAGAAAGAGGCAGAGACAGAGAGACAGAGAGGAGCGAGAAGGGCAGGAGTGGAGAAGCAGATGGGTGCTTCTCCTGTGTGACCTGACTGGGAATCAAACCTGGGACATACACACTCTGGGCCAACACTCCACCACTGAGCCAACTAGCCAGGTTCTCTATTAACTTAAAGTTTCTCTTTGACTTTTTAGCAGACTGAAATACCTTTGTTTCCATTCCTCCCATTGCTATCTTTATTCATCCATCTCATAAACATATTCTCTCAAATTAGCATTTATAGTTCTATTCTCTTTTAAATGCAGGGTCATTTTAAGATGCCTATCCCCAATGACTGACTATTCAGTAATGAACTTCTGTTGTCATCTTGGCCTGCTCTGAAATGTATTGTGGCTTACCTTTGATCTTAAGCTTTTCAGAAAAAGCCTTTAATGATATTTGACTAAAATTGGATAGGCCCAGTTTCTCAAAGGCTAGTTGTTTCCCTGAAAGTAAAGAAAATAAAACTTCAGTCATATGATTTTATTTTTATACCAGATATTATGCCACAATGGCAAATAAAGAAAAAATGTGGGTCTACACAGAGTCTAAGGTTTGTTCTAGACCAGGGGTAACTTACTATTTTGTTTTTTTTCTCTCTCTTTTTTTTTTTTTTTTTTGTATTCCTCCGGAGCTGGAAACCGGGAGGCATCCTGCATGCGCCCGACCGGGATCCACCCAGCATGCCCACCAGGGGGCGATGCTCTGCTGCAATCAGAGCCATTCTAGCATTTGAGGCAGAGGCCACAGAGCCATTCTCAGCGCCCGGGAAAACTCTGCTCCAGTGGAGCCTTGGCTGCGGGAGGGGAAGAGAGAGACAGAGAGGAAGGAGAGGTGGAGGGGTGGAGAAGCAGATGGTTGCTTCTCCTGTGTGCCCTGGCCGGGAATCGAACCCAGGACTCCTGCATGCCAGGCCAACACTCTACCACTGAGCCAACCAGCCAGGGCCAACTTACTATTTTATAGCACAGTATAACTGTCTGCCTCATCCTTTGACTGAACCAATAGCACCCAATGTCACCCTTTTGTTTCCAGGAAATATCTGTATTTCTGTGTCTTACAATAAAATGAAAATTTTGCAAGCTTGTTTCTGATGTTTTATTTATTTTTCTCAGCATTTGGAGGAGATATCCACTGTCATTTTGACTAAGAACAAGGATAAAATTCTTACGTGACAAAGTTCTAAACAAGTTGATTTCCACTTTATGGATTTCATAGAATTACTTAGTGACACAATTATATTCAGTTTCTGAAATTAGGTATAATCATCTCCATTCTTTTAAAGACTAATAGACACTTATAAACAACAACACTGATTGGATAAGCTTCCAATTTGAGATACCAAGATCAAATAATTTGGCTTAATGTTACTACATATACATAATATTTCAAAATTTACTATTTTTAATGTTATACCTGCCATGTACATGCTGGCTACAAAATTCATTTATTGAAACTAAACCACTAGTAAGAACTCTAGATTTATATACTAAACTGTTTATTTTACTACTTCCAACTTTGTTGACAAATAAGTACCTAAAACTTAAAATGTGTAAGCAAAGCCTTTAATAAACTTTTAGTCTACCTGGTTTCTCTCAGTCAATCACTGTATCAGTCAAAGCACCACTATTCAGTTCTTTGGTACCAAATTTAATTCTCTCAGATTATCTATTTTCCTCAAACTTTTAAATATGTTTATACTAATTTGGATTTTCTTTGAGGGAAAATGTTTTATGGCAAAATATTCTATATAATATTCCCAAATCTCGTTTAATAACAAACAAAAAAACCCATAAAGAACAGATATCTTTTTTTTTTGTATTTTTCTGAAGCAGGAACGGGGAGGCAGTCAGACTCCCGCATGTGCCCAACTGGAATCCACCCAGCATGCCCACCAGGGGGCGATTCTCTGCCCATCTTGGGGCATTGTTCTGTTGCGACCAGAGACACTCTAGAGCCTGAGGCAGAGGCCATAGAGCCATCCCCAGCTCCCGGGCCATCTTTGCTCCAATGGAGCCTTGGCTGCGAGAGGGGAAGAGAGAGACAGAGAGGAAGGAGAGGGGGAGGGGTGGAGAAGCAGATGGGCGCTTCAACTGTGTGCTCTGGCCGGGAATGGAACCTGGGACTCCTGCACGCCAGGCCGACGCTCTACCACTGAACCAACCAACCAGGACCAAGAACAGATATCTTGTCTATTCAAGATGATTTAGATCTGTTTCTCGTTGGTCCTTCCTTCTTAAGAACACCTATAAATACTTGAAATTATACAAAAGAGCCAAAGAACAATTCTAAAAGCAGGTGAAAAGAACTGGCTTGAGAACGCAGAACTGGAGGGGCTATGGTTCTTCTGCCCAACAAAAGAACTCAGAAGATGACTCAGACTGCACATTCCCTGACACCTCACCTGGTGAAGGAAGGCACTACAGGTTGGCTCATTCCCTTCTCAGATTGTACTGAGCTCCCACTGACAACATCAGATAATAACACAACAGCTAAAGGAAATATACTCATTCTTCCCAAGTCAGAACATATTCCTTCCCACAGAGAGAAGGAAAGGAAAAAGAGAAAATACTGAAAGAATATTAGAAGAATTATCACTGAACACTCTCAAGTTTGATGAAAAACAAGCCTAGATATCCAAGAAGCAAATACCTAAAGGCAATCAGACCAAAACATAGAATACATAAATTGATGGAAACTAAGGTCAAATAAAAATACCTTAATGATAGCCAAGAAGAAATCACAAACTACTTATAAAAAATCCAATGACAAAATTTTTAATTTAAAAGTGTAGAGGCCAAAAGGAAACTCTACTGAAACAATGACATTACATTTTTTAAGTACCCATGAAACCTTTATTAAGATATAACATATTCTGGGCCATAAATGTTGTTGAATAAATTAAAATTATATAGAATGTGTTCTCTGACTATAATAGACTCAAACTAGAAATCAGTAACAGAAAGAAGACAAGAATTTCTAACATGTAGACATGAAACTACGCGGTTGTAAATAATTTGAGTAAATGAGTACCTCTCTAAGAAAGTAAAAACACATAGAACTGAATGAAAATAAAACTGAATATGCACATATCCAAATATGTGGGATGCTGCTAATATAATGTTGAAAGGGAAAATCATACCATTAACACTGTTAATATTTCTGTCCACTTGGAGGGTATTTTGGATGAGAAAGACTTTTAAATCAGCAGACTATCCTCCATATTGTGACTGGTTCTCATCCAGTTAGTTTAAGGAATGAGTAAAACAAAGAGATTGGCTTCCTGAGCAAGATAAAATTCTTCAGGAGACATTTAGACCTCATCTGCACCATTTGCTCTCTGGGTCACAAAATAAGTGACAATACTTAAAATGATACCTAAGGATCTCAACAATGCCTCAACATGGAAAAAAAAATTAAATCCTATTCATAGTGACAAAAACCCATGAGAAAAGGGCAGAATAAGAAACTTCTAGGTGTGGGATTTATATTGGATAGAGCTGGAGCATCAGGGACAAAAGGGAGAGAGGCTTAGATAAAAGTTTAAATATAGAAATCAACTCAGAATGTTGGAGGTTACCAACAGTAAGGTATTTCTGCAAAAAAGAAACCAAAATGGCCAAAGAGGTAGGAGGCTTTAACAAGAGAAACAAAAATAATATGTTAATCAACCTGAAATCTTTACACAGCGATCTAAGACACAAAAACTCAAGAAATTTAATCGTGATGTAGAAAAAAAAATTGCCAGTAAGCTCAAATTGGTAGGTACTATGGTGGTAAAGAGTAAAATGGGCTAAATAATGAACCAACACACAATGGAAGAACATTAACAAACATGATAAAATAAATTTAAAAAAACAAAAATTGTTGTCTAGTATTACAAAAAAGAGCTGAAAATGTAAGGATGCTACAGATGCCCTTGAGGACAGAATACAATAAACATAGGTGTACACTGAATGGTATGATAAACAAGCAAAAAATCATGTAAGGAAAAAAAATAATAGAGAATAATAAATAATCAAATTAAGGAAAAGTAAATTAATCTCATATAAGAAAAAGGCAAGAAAGAGCCAGTATCTTTGCCAGACTCAGCAGGAAAAGTAGAAAACCAAAGCAATAAAATTAAATGAAAAAAAAAAACAACAACACAAAACCAGAAAGAGATAAACAAAAACTATGAGAAAAATACAGGTAATTTTTTTTTTGAAAAGATGATATGGAAGTATTTGAGAACATTATTTTACTGAAATATTTCACCAGAACAGTCAATATTTAACATATTTTAATAAAATGACTTGACTCTAAGAAAATAATACTTGAAACATGTAGACCAAAACATTCCAAGACATAGAAAAATAAATCAGATTGACATCTTACTTATCAAGAGGAGCCACACTTCATACTAGAAAAATGTTAGCATCATATTCAAAAGATTCAAGGAGTAAATAAAAAGCCAAGTGCTTTATTCTTCAAACAAATAGGTAATAACAGTATAGGCTATAAAAATAGTGAAATTTCTACAAAACTCAAGGTATTTTCACCACAGAATCTTCCTGAGAAAAGACAAGTGTCCAACAATCAGATAAGGTCTTAAGAAAAGTACTGAAAAACTAAGACCAACAGACAGGAATAAACAACAGATTAGTAGGTAAACCTAATATATTTTGACAATGTAGATACATTAATAATAAAACTAACAAAGTATATGGAAACATGAGGATACTAAAGAAAAGTAAAATAAATTCACTGATACAGTCCAAAGTATTAAATAGATTCACTTTAAACAGGGATTAGGTTAGTGATTCACTTTCATGGAGTAAGAAAGTAAATTTTAGAAATTTGAGAGTATAGAACCCTGAGGAGAGAAAACATGTCTCCAATTTAACCAGCTTTAGTACCTTGACCTGGTCATCCATACTTCTCCAAAATTTAATTGGTGGGAAAAAAAGTGTAAGAATTCTGACTCCTGAATAACTGCAGGACAAAGCAACATACACACCCACCCTGCTCTGCAGAATGAGAGAAATTACGTCTGTTCTTCAGGCCACTGAATTCCAGAATCTCTTAGTTATTGCAACTTAGATTTTTACCCTTATCCATAAAACATGTGATTAGTGATACATTTTCCTTTATTTTGGCATTCATTTTATCTTTATGTTTATATACATTTTTAATTAAATTTATTGGGATGACATTGTTTAATAAGATTGTATAAGTTTCAAATGTGCATGTCTATGATGCATGATCTATATATTGCATTGTGTGTCCACCACCCACAGTAAGATCATCTCTGTCACCATATATTTGGCTCCCTTTATCCTTTAGTACCCTATACTCTTCCTTCTGATAACCACAATACTGTTGTCAGGGTCTATGAGCTTTTGTTGGCTTGTTTTGTCTCTTTGTTCACTTGTTACTTTCAGTTTTATAACCCACATATGAGTGAAATTATATGGTTCTTGACTTTCCCTGTCAGACTTATTTGGCTTAGCATGATATTCTCAAGAACCATCCATATTGTCACAAAAGGCAACATCTTTCCTTATATCTGAGTACTATTTCATTGTATTATATATATGCACCACATATTTATCCAATCATCTATCAAAAGACACTTCAGTTGTTTTTGTGTCTTGGTCACTGTGAATAATGCTGCAATATACATAAGGGTGCATATATCTTTGTGAATACATGTTTTCAATTTGTGTGTGTGTGTGTGTAGTTACCCAAAGAGTGATTGCTGGGTCATATGGTAACTCTATTGTTAATTTTGTGTGGAACCACAAAAGACCTAAAGAGCTAAAGCAATCCTGAAGGGGAAAAAACTGGAAGGATCATATTACCTAACTTCAAATTATACTTCAAAGCAATGATAATCAAATCAGCATGGTATTGGCAGAAAAACAGACACACAGACCAATGGGACAGAATTGAAAGCTCAGAAATAAACCCACATGCATATGGACAAATAGTTTTTACAAAGGAGCCAAAACATATAATGAAGAAAAAAAGTTTCTTGAACAAATGATGCTGGAAAATTGAAAAACCACAGGCCAAATAATAATAATATACTACTGTTTGCCCAATTACATAAATTAACTCAAAATAGATCAAAGACCTAAATATAAGACCGGAAACAATAAGTTACATAGAAGAAAACATACCTACTAAACTTATGGACCTTGGTCTTAGAAAGAATTTTATGAATTTGACCCCAAAAGCAAAAAAAAAAAGTAAAGGTAAAAATAAATGAGTGGAATAATGTCGAACTAAAAAGCTTCTGCACAGAGAAAAAAATATATAGCCAACCAACAGAAAGGTGACCAACCAAATAAGATAAGATATCTGCAAACAACAGCTCTGACAAGGGGTTAGTATCCAAAATATATTAAGAACTCATACAACTCAACATCAAACAAACAATCCAATAAAAATGTGCGCAAAGGACCTGAGCAGACACTTCTCCCAAGAAGACATACAAGTGGCCAATAAATATATGAAAAGATGCTCAACTTTATTAGTTGTTAGGGAAATACAAATCCAAACTACAGTATAGTGAGATACCACTTCACAACTGTTAGAATGGCTATTATCAACACGGGAGTAACAAGTGTCAAAGAGGTTATGGAAAAAAAATAACCCTCATTCACTGCTTGTGGGACTGTAAACTGCAGCCACTATGGAGAACAGTCTGGTGGTTCCTCCTTGCCCTTCTTATTCTTATATACTAATAAGTGTCTAGCCTGTCCAGGTGGTGGTGCAGTGGATAGAGTGTCAGACTGGGATGCTGAGGACCCAGGTTTGAGACCCCGAGGTCGCCAGCTTGAGCGCAGGCTCACTTGATTTGAGCAAAGCTCACCAGCTTGGACCCAAGATTGCTGGCTCGAGCAAGGGGTTACTCAGTCTGCTGCAGGCCCATGGTCAAGGCACATATGAGAAAGCAATCAATGAACAACTGAGGTGTCGCAACAAAAAACTGATGATTGATGCTTCTCATCTCGCTCCATTCCTGTCTGTCTGTCCCTATCTATCCCTCTGTCTGACTCTCTGTCTCTGAAAAAAAAAAGTGTCTTAAATTCCTTCTGCCCAGCTTTGAAACCATAAAAATTGCCTCTATTAGAAAATGAAAGGACTTGGTAACCAATTATAAGATTATGTTTCTTTGCCCAGGTATAATTACATTTTTTTAAAGAGCAGAATGAAGCAGACATTTTTGGATGAATGGCACTCTTTTAATAATGAGTTTCAAAAATTGTTATTGGAGGATAGGGGGTGAAAATTGGAGGTTGGTAGAAAAATGTATTTGCATGAACAAATGAAACCAGGTGCTGATTCTGTATGACGCTACTCTTTTTGCTATGCACATATCTACTTTCATAGGGCAAATGGCATAAGAAGGTATATTAAATGTAGTGAAGAGCAATGAAATTGATTCTTTCAAGATTTTTACTGGAAATGTCTTGAATATGTAAAGTTAAAGCATATGTGAATAAACCATGAATGTACTTGTTACTTGAAAATAATGGTGTGATTTCTACTTATCTTTAGACAAAAGCATTCCAGGAAAATAATTATACAAGTGTATCAAGAAAGACAGGCCATAAAAATTCATGACTAATCATCTGTATGGAGTAGGTTAGCCATGATAGACTTCAGAATTTCTAAAGTTTCAAGTAATACACCAATATTTGAAATTGTGACACCTTGCATTTTTACTTTAAGCTTCAACAATTTCATTTTGAACAGTCAGATGGAAATATAGAATCAAAAAATTTTAGAATTAGAGAGGTGGAGAAGGTATTTGTGCACATATCATTTCACTCTGAGGGTCCAGAGTAGCTTCCTAAGAACCTTTTTCTCCTCCTTGTGCTGGCTAGGGACTTGGTTGGCTCCACAAATAGAGTTTCTTGTTATTTAGCTGATGCCAATACCTGCTTAGCCCTTTAACAAAAGAAATAACTGTGAGAGAATTTCATTAGCTGCTTTTCTCTGTCTAGATCAATTGATTTATAACCTCTTGTCTTTTAAGTCTTGTTTGTGCTTCCCCGACCATACAAAGCAAATACTCCACTTTCCTTCTTTATTCTTATTAAAGTGTTTTCACATAATTTGTTGTTTAATAAGTCCCATCCTAAAAGGGGTGTTTCTTCTATTGTTTTTATATTCCTAGTATTGACAATAGGCACTGTCATAGTGGTTGGAAGAATGTTGGGAGATTGTTCTCGTAACATTGGGACTTTATCACTCACTTGAATTTCTGTGTGTAGTCTAACATAGAAGACTAGAGACTGGCAAAAATTTTCTGTAAGGGAGCAGACCATATAGTATCTGTTGGAATCACTCAACTCTATATTTTGTTTTATTTTGTTTGTTTTTAGTACAAAAGCAGTCATAAAAATGCATAAATAAATGCATATTTTTATATTGTGATAATAAAACTATATTTTTACAAACAGGCGATGGGTCAGATTTAGCACAGGACATATGTTTGCCAACCCTGTTACTGATGACCAAATCTGCTTAGTTAATATTTAAAATTTGAATTATTTTTGCTTCTAAATATTTTGAAAGCATATGTAATAATGTCCCTGCATTCATAACTAGATAATAGCATTCATTGTGAATGAAGGATATCTTAAATTTAAAAAAACATCTTAAATTAATAAAATTATACACATTTTGCATCATTTACATTTTTTTTTTAATTTAAGTAAGAGGAGGGGAGATAAAGAAACAAACTCCTGCATGTGCCCCAATGGGATCCACCCAGAGACCCCCATCTGGGGCCAATGCTCTGCACATTTGGGTCTGTGCTGGAAACTAAGCTACTTTTTTAAACACCCGTGGCAGAGGCTCCATGGCTAAGTGGCCAGGGCCAATGCACTGGAATCAATTGAGCCATGGCTGCAGGAGGGAAAGAAAGAGGGAGAAAGAGAGACAGATGGGGGAAAGGTGGAGAAGCGGATGGTCATTTCTCTTGTTTGCCCTGACCGGGAATTGAACCCAAGATTTCCACATGCTCAATCGATGTTCTACCACTGAGCCAAACTGCCAGGGCTCATTTACAGTCTGTAACATATTTGGACTGGTTAGGATTGCTAAAATTAGTCAGTAGATTTGGGATCTATGGCTTTCATTACTAGCTAATGTATTACTTACTATATTATCTTGAACAAATCACCATCTATTTCTTCATTACAATCATTGAAAATGAATGTAACGCTATCCATAATGCTCTGATCAGATGTGTAACCCAGTTGTTTCTGCATTGTCCATGAATTTTAAATAACTCTTAAAGATGTAAGACAGTGGTCAATAAAACATTATAGATTTAAACATACCCCAAATACGAAGTATTGCATATGCTGGCACAGGAGAGGCCTTAGCCAGTATCAAGTTGGATCAGTTTTGATCAAAAGAGTGTATGTAAAACAAATTTTAGCATCAGCATACTTCTGAGAAGAGAGTCTAGGAGAAGAACACTTAATAAGTAACAGAGAAATTATAAATTAGAAATATGATTTAATCAGCTTTATTAACCTAGAGAATGGTTATTTTTCTGGGAAACTGAATAAAATTGGCCAATGGTTTCAGATACTTAGCCACGATAAGAATCTGGATCAGAGACAGCCCCAGATCACTGAGATACAAAGGCAAGATGTGTATTCTCCTGTGCGTCCTTTGTAACCTCATCACCCGTGTAATGCACACTCTTGAATTCTTCATTTCATTTAGTTTCTAGAGTTATCCTTGACCCATTTTATTCTTTATTTTCTACATGTGCTTCATAAAAGCTACTAATTTACAGCTTTCGGTCATACAAATTGGCTTGTTCTTATCCTTCTGGCTTTTAATTCTCTTCTTGTGAAGCCTGCAGACACCATAGACTATTTCTTTTGTATTCTTACCCATAACATGATGTCTCCAAATTCAGGTCCCTGAGCTATCTAAATTGTTGTGCTAACCAAGTTAAATCCCCAAGCTTAGGGCAGCCACAGGAAAGGTTTCCTACATCTCATCCTGGTGCTTTAATTGAAATTAAAGTAAATTATTCACAGAGTGCACATTAATGTTGGCGCTGCTCCTTCTGCCTTCTTCCCAAATGACATTATGAGTTATGCCAAACTAAACTAATTTCCATTTTTGATATGGTTAACGAGTTGTAGATGAGGGGAATGCCATTGACAGAGTATAACTTGATTTCAATCAGGCATTTAGAAAAAACAATGACTGTAAAATTTTTCTTTGGACATGGCAAATAGATGTGAACTTCTCAGTACAAGAATATTTAAATAAAAATTGCCAAGATTGACTAATTAATTAAAATTAGAAAAAAAAACAATTTTTAGTTGTTTCCTCAACATATCCTCTCTTATACATCTTGGTAAATGAAGTGCTCTGATACCATTAAAGGTATGTTAATGAAAAATTTGTGATACAAAATCAATTTTTAAGGTGGATAAGGCTTTGTGTGTATGTACTGGATGTATGTTGTGTGTGTTTATATGTGTGTGAATATCTCTGGAGGGAAGAAAGTAGTTGGAAAATACTATCACTTCAAATGTTATCTCAGTAATTTTTCTTATTTTTTTTATCAAGAATGACAGAGACAGAAAGAGAAACAGATAGGGACAGACAAGTAGAAAGGGAGAGAGATGAGAAGCATCAATTCTTCATTGCCACACTTTAGTTACTCATTAATTGCTTTCTCATATGTGCTTTGATCGGAGGGCTACAGCAAAGAGAGTGACTCCTTGTTCAAGCCAGCAACCGTGGGTTCAAGTCAGAGACCTTGGGCTTCAAGCCAGTGACCTTTGGGCTCAAGCCATAGGGTCATGTCTATGATCTTACACTCAAACTAGCAACCCCTAGCTCAAGCTGGTGAGTCCACAGTCAAGCTGGATGACCCGACACTCAAGCCAGTGACCATAGGGTTTTAAACCTGGGTCTTCCACATCCCAGTCTGATGCTCTATCCAATGCACTACCACCTGGTCAGGCTATTTTCTATAAGTTTTTAAAATTAGCAAATATCATGACTTTCTACTATATATATGTGAGTTGTGGATAGATTAAAATTTAAAATCTGTCAGAAACAATTAGTAAAATTGAGCAAGCATCAATGTAAAGCTCTGCATTTTTATTCTGAAATCAGTTATCATAGCCATTTTGTAAAAGCCTGCCTTACTCAACAAGATCTGGTGATCTAGCAAGGCCTAGGCACAAAAAGGAACCAATAGAAGAGCCCAACTGCTGAGAGAAGCAAGATAGAGTTGGTCCTACAAACCAAAGTACTTAAAAGAATCCCAATCTCTTTTTTCTTTCAGTAATACAAATTTGTGACCCATAACAGAATCTTTGTGATCCTTCACCTTTACATCTAAGATCTACTCATCTTACCAAATGCTCCAGAGTTCCTCCCTGGTTGAGACCACAAAACTGTCCCTATCATACAGCTCATTAGGAAGGATTTCCCATAACTCACCACTAACCCTCCTCAGTTCTCATTTTCCAGTTCCAGTCTTATCAGAACCCTAACAGCGACTGGTGATTCCTCCCAAACAATGTATTCATTAACATGTCACATTTTATTCGTCCAAGATCACAAAGTGGGAGTAAATTTTCCAATACTTAGGACTATGTGAAATCAGAACTGATGCACTATGTTTGAGGTGTTCTCCACAATTTTACTAACTTGTCTGATCTTATCATTTGGTGCTCAGATTAGTTACTCTTTTCTAAGCATAGAATTTTTTGTTTTCTGTCCCATTGTAAAAGATTTTCTTTACATAGTCAATTTTTTTCATTATATAATTACTTATTTATAAAACCTCATATGCCTTCCACCAAACAAGGAGAATCACTGAGAGTATGGTAACTTGTTGAAATAACATAGAGATTAAAAATGAAAAACAAAACTTTTAAAAAGAGAGTATTTATAATATTGAATTTCTACTGTTTAATGGATATTTAGATTATACATAATCAAGAGAAAACCAATTATTTTAGATGACTGAAAGTCTCCAAAATGAGAGTTGAAATATAAATTTCCCGTAGTCTGCTTACCCTCCAGATGCTATCTCTTAATTTCAGCATTCTTTCCTGCTCTGAACTGAAAGAGAATCAGAAGTCAAAAGAAGTCCCTTTGTACCTTGTAGGGTCATATGGAGATGAATTTTTGATGCTCAGCTCTAATAGTATTGTGATTATGGTTAAGAGACCTCAATTTAATTCTATGTAGTTGGATTCAAGTGCCAAGAGATCATGTGACCTTCAATGAAGATCAATTGTAGACCCTTCGTTCTAGTAGTAACAGATGATAGAAATAAATTGAAAAGTCTGTTTAGTTTTCTTTTCTATCCAGACTTCATAAACAAATTAGATACTGGACAGTGTGTTAACCAAGAGCTGAATGACCGAGACAGAGAACCTCAGGAGAAATATCCCCCATTTCATGACACTGAACCAGTAATAACTCTTTCTCACTCAGCTAAATAAAGTGTTCTTTGAAGCAAAGGTAGCACAGTAAAGAGAAGACAGTACCTCCTTGTTTAGAAAGAATAATTCCTTCTATTTGAAGTTTGAGATTTGTCCTGCCTAGTGTAAAAATATCATTAAAAAGTCTGTAGTTTTATCCTATATTTTGCTTTGTTCATACATATCTCTACCTGATAAATACTGAGGCTCACATGTGAAAGTGTGCATGCTAAGACTGAACATGTTTGGTCAGATCAGCACACCGACTGGATGTTTTCTCACACTAGAAACATGAGGGCCAAAGGGTCGACATTGGGACATCTCACTAACAAGAAAACTACAAAAAATAAAAAGAGAAAGAAAAAATAATATATACATATATATATTGTTCACTAGAAGCACTATGCTTACATCATCCCAGGAGATTTAGTGTTGATTCTCATGATGCTTGGGATAGTTCATTTTTTCATGTGATTCTTCCCACCAGCAAAAATAACGATTTTACTTCTCTCTCTCTTAAATTCTAACCCAACCAAACTTTTGGTCCTAGGGACAAAATGGGGAGAAAAAGCGTTCTGTTAAATTATTTGTACCTGTTTGAGAAGCTGTCTTAGTCTAAGGTATATTGTATTATTTATCACAATGCATAAATATTTATTAAGTGTGCAGCATAACTTTTCTCTGAAAAGGAAAAATACTACCAACAAACAACAACAAAAAAAACCTCTAAACTCTTTTCAAACACTACCACACTAAATATTTCAGTCAGATTACAGCTTTCTGGAGCAGGCCACTGATTTAAATGACACATACTTCAGACAAGCTGCCCCTCTGGTTCTACTGAGGATGACACTTATTTCTACTTCCAGTCTCATGTGGATTCAGCAGAGCATTTTTATGAAACACAAAAGAAACTTCCCGAGAATTTTGAATAGGAAGATATTTTAGTACTGTACTTAAAAATCACAAAATTTTCAGAAATTCAGCTCTTTATATTAATTGTTGTAATAACAGAAATATCAAGAAATGATTAACATTTTGTTGAGAGGAAAAATAAAGTTACACTCTCCCTTACTTATTAAACAATTATGATATATTTTGTTTATATAATCACCATAAAATACTTAATTCACTATATTCTAGAAACTTTTTCACAAAATCTCTGTAAAGGAAATTTTGGCAAATAAATAAAATTCAGTTTTATAACAAACAAATGCTTTTTTCTATCATGTCCTTTTTATGTCAGTTTTTATGATTATGTTTTTCTCTTCATGGATTATGGAATAATTTATCAACATCAGATCAAGTTAAATATTAAAAATTTCTATATTTGTAATCTTTTTCTGTGCAGTTTGTTATTACTCTGATGGGTCTTCTTTAAGAATGCATCAATTAAACAGACACACACACGTACACTGTCCCCTTGACACTGTTTCTCAATGACACTAAACATTCCATTATTAAGATTAATGTTGTTTCATGATTAATATCATTCTAGTTAAAAATTTCAGAGTAAAATTTACAAATTAGACGCAAATTCATGTCCACAAAATTAGACAAACGAGACAATAACAACTTAATCAGAACTAGACTTAAAGATCCATGAAGACATGGACAATGCCTGTTAATGTCAATGTTTCATTCCTGGCCTTTGGCTTAGTGACTGACTCAAGCATTGCAGAATAAGTGAAGACTAAACAATTACTTAGTTACACTTTACTCTTAATTTTTTAAATTGATGACTGAATAAATAAATTTAAATTTAATCTTACTAAATGATCTCTTGGTTATTATATATTAGTAACTTGGAAAGTTTTTCTGATACTTAGGTGTAAAGAAAGATAATCTAAAATTAGCATGTGTTTCAAAATTTCAAAGTAATTTTTAATTTTATTGCTGATACAGTCCTACTCTAGTTTTAAAACAACTAGGAAATATAACATGCAAGATGTAATAATAATTTAAATCTGAGAAATAAATAATGTGCATGTTTGTGTAATGTATCACCAGATTTATACTTGCAAGTGTGTCAAATTGTAGAAAAATTATATTATGATTTTGTAGTCTTGGTTTTTGTTCAGGTAAAAATATGAGTACTTACTTTGCCATATTCATAAATTTATGATCTATATCATCATCTTCAATGCAAGCACACCCATGATATGGAGTCTTCTGATCAGAGACTCCATATCCCTTTTCTAGTCTTGTATATACATCTTTATTTTTAAATTAGATTTCAATTAGTATGTTTTTTTATTGTATCCAATGACTTTTCTCCTTTAGCAAACATTCTATTTTGGAGAATCATTCTCTTTCACATTTAATTAAGATTTAGAGCTGATGAACAAAAGTGAGTTCTAGACCCTTTCAGCTATGCATTGATAACATCTGTTGCTCTGATTCAAAGATCTAGCATAGTTAAAAAAATCTAAAGTGATGCTTTGAGCATGAAAGAAGGTACAGATGAGGTTATGATCTGCATTTTCCTTAAAATCACTTTAATAAGAAACATTTCATTTGTTTTAGTTTATTAAAATATAAAATGGCTATAAAATGTAACATATAAATATACATCATTGTCTAGTGTTTTGTTTCCCTTAAAACATTTACTCAATGATTCCACATTAAAATATGTTGTTTAGTAATAGTCAAGTTTCCTTTGGAATCCATGAACTGATATACTACAAAATAAGATACATTTCATATGTACATAACTACCTTTGTGAACAAAATCCTCATAGTAAGTTGTGATATCATTAGCTCCAAAATTTGTAACAAAATAACATTACTGATATGTTATATTTGTGTAAAAGCTCTAATGAAGAAAGAAGTCTTTCTATTTAGTTAAAACTCAGTAAACCAATTTGATTTTGCATGGATTAATATCCTGGTTGTTTTTCAGTGATATTTTTCTTTCTTTTTAAAATAGAAAGGATGATTTAATCATAAAAGCTATCTTGCAAAAAATATTTTGCAAAAAAAAAAAAAAAAGAAACAAAGTGTAATCCTTCATTGCAAAGCTTATTTAACTCAAAATAATATTGCAAATAGTCATTCACCCTTTGGTCTTAGAAAAGTAATGATTTATGCCAAGCACAAGGAAAAATCTATACTTAATTTATTCATTGCACAACCTATACACCACCTCAAGGTGGGGTGAAGGAAGGCTGAAAACACATTGTGAGCTAATAAATTATTTCTCCTTGTTTGGAAGCCTGTCACTATGGTATACTGCTAGTAAAGGTTATAAATGATTTCTGTTCTGGAGATGTTGATAAAAAAATAAAAAGAAAGAAAAAATTGGCTGTATGATTTATCTCTCCTTATTTTTTTCATAAAATTTTAAAGGAAAATGGATAATTAACTAGGTTTTTATCAGAAAATTGTGGGCAAGCAATGATCATAAAAAAATCTAAAATTTTCATGATTTTTCTTTTCTCATGTGTGAAAAACTGTTTTCCTTATTTCCATATTCTCTTCATGTGAATATTCTGTGCAAATGTCAGCATTTGAATAAACTTCCCAGATCTTACTCCTAGACAGACATCTACAGAGTTGACATAATCCAGATAATTCATGAAAAATACACAAATAAAACAACCCTTCTTATTGTGTTTGTAATACCTTTATATTTTCTTGACCTGAATTACCCCCACATTAGCTCTCTGTAGAACACCAATTAAAAAAATAAATATTGACTCAACACTTTATTTTGTATTGTGTAGACTTGGCAATGTATAGCCAAGAAAAGTACATTAGAGCATATGAACATTCAATTTAACCCTGAACATTTGCATTTATAATTGTTGTTTATAATTATCTCATTAACATATAAACACTCTGCAGAGTACCAGTAAATTCCACTTATTTTGTAAAATAATACCTAAGTAAGACAGTATCCCATGATGAGTTGGATTATAAAGAATTCTATGTGTAGACTCCTAAACTCACTTTTCTAAAATAGAATAATCACCAGGAGTTAAAAAATTGAGTAAATATGACAAACATACTAAAATAGTGAATGAAAAGATTGTTTAGTCATATTTGGTTGACGGTGTTGCTAAATTTTTTAAAGATCCAGAAAACAAGTAATTTAATGTTAAATATACATACATAAGAATATTGACAATGTTGAATAAATCTCAGTATATCAAAATTCAAATAATTTAGCACTAAGTAGTTTAAAACCAAAAAATAAAAATAAAAGAACCCTCTGAAGAAATATTTCTCTTCAATTTTTGTGCTATTATATAATTTCATTTTGGAAAAACTCTCTCTTATAAAAGACTCATGAAATAATATTTAGTAAAGATAGAAATTAATAATTTCATGGTTATTAATTTGATTTGATTTTAATTTTAGACAGAAAATATAACAGTTAAAATTAGTTTTTTCACCACTTCTGAAAGCTTGACATTTCATTGCTGTGCTATAATTGAAACAAACAAACAAAAGTCTATTCAAGCACTCCTTTAATTTGAGAAACATGTGTCAACCAATCAGGAGTCGTGTATGGAACTTCTGTTGTTGATAATTTCACAAATGATCATAGATTTTGAAAGAAGAAAGAAGAAGAGACAGTCTATCAGCAACAAGAAACAGTACCATGGGAATGGGTGTCATTCACAATCCCATCATGGAGGATTTATCTAGATCAACAAACCA
The DNA here is from genome assembly GCF_036850765.1 of Saccopteryx bilineata. Classification (NCBI taxonomy): domain Eukaryota; kingdom Metazoa; phylum Chordata; class Mammalia; order Chiroptera; family Emballonuridae; genus Saccopteryx; species Saccopteryx bilineata. The sequence goes on from NC_089492.1 coordinate 157,051,416, forward strand.
CACCTGCTTTTTCATTTACTCAACATACATTTATTGTGCTCACTGTGAGTACTCATCCTAAGCCGGTTGCTGAGGATGATTAAAGAAGACTGTCGATTTGGTTTATTTTTTATAGGTCTCATTTCTACTAGGAAGAATTTTAGACTGTACAAAGATGAGTGAAATATAGTTGTTTAAAATTTTTAACAACTCTTTATTAACCTTATTTATATAAGATTCCAACTCTTCCAAACAAGAGATAAGAGAGACAAGTACCTTAGAGTTTGGCCAATAGACTGTAATACTCTTAAAACAGCTGCTGCCACTGCTAGGTCAGGTTGGGTGGAGGCTATAGCAGGAGTGATGGATGGATTTGCCTGTACTACCAAGGCCTCACAGATGGGCTCTCAACTATAGAGATGCTGAGCCGTTTACACCCCCGTAGTACTTCTAGTCACTGACATAATACTTAACTAATCTCATCTCGCCACTGTCAGCCATGTTACATGGGAATTGTTAGATTTTTTGATAATTTTCTTCCCAAAACACCTATAACAGTAGACAATAAAAAAAATAGAGAAAAGCTATGTGACCTTGAATTTGAAGATCATATTTTAGATATAATGCAAAAAAACATAATCCATGAAAGAAAAAAATTAAGAAATTTGAATTTATTAATATTAAAAAATCTATGTTCTGTGAAAGACACTTAAAAGAATCAAAAGATATGTCACAGGTTCTAAGACAGTACTTGCAGATCTGATAAGGGACTTATTTGCAAAATATGCAAAGAACCTACAACTCAATATACAAGACCAACAACCCAATTTTTTTAAATAGACAAAAGATCTGGAAAACTCATCAAAGATATAAGATAGTAAATATGCCTAAAAAGATGTTCTGTATCAATTGTCACTAGGGAATTTTGAATTAAAACAACAAAATATCACTATACACATATTAGCATGATAAAAATTTAAAACAAAAAGCACCTAATAATTGCAAAAATGTGTCATTCTCTTTCCTTACTAGAGAAAATGTAATACTTATACCCATTTTGGCAATTGTGGACAAGGCTAACCATAGTCTTTCCAAATAATCCAGCAATCAAATAAATCCCAGGTATTTTTATCAGCTCAGTGGAAAACCTAACTATGCAGAAAACTTGCACATGAATGTTTATAGCATCTTTATTCGTAATCACCAACATCTGAAAACATCAGAAATTTCCTTTTAGAGGTAATGAATTAATAAATTATAGCATATATATACAATAAGATATTCATTATTTAGCATTAAATGAAATGAGCTTTGCAGCCATAGAAAGATGTGGATAGTCTTAAATATATACTTGCTAATGAAAGAAGCCTGTCTGAAAATGTTAGTTATTGTGTGACTCCAATAATATGAGATTTTGCAAAGACAAAAAATAAAGATAATAATAATAATTAGTGATTTCCAAAATATTGTGAGAATGTGACAATAGACTATAAGTATATTAAAAAAAAAGAAAAAAGCTCACTGAAGCTTTTTGGGGAAACAATTCTGACCTAAGCAAAATTGGATACCATTAGAATTGCTAAGCCCAAAGGTGGAAAGAACTATGTATAAGCACTGTACTGTAGTGGATAAAGTGTATTTTACACATGAGTACATTAATTAACAATTCTGATACCACTCTACATGTATACTGGAACTGACAATTAAGTAAATGAATAAATGATGGTGAGAGCCAAGGTTCTCAGTTTTGGAATCGGAGGGCACACATAAGCAAGGGTGTGGTCTAATTTGACCATTTTGTCAACCCCTGAAAGGGCCAGCTGCTATAAGCTATTCTTAAAATTTATAAGTTTCTTTTCAATTTTTAAATACTCCATTAATAAATCCTCAAAAAGTTCAGTTTCCTTTACTAATGTCATTATTATTTAGTAAAATAATATGTATACTATATATAGTATATAATATTTTTATATTACCAGTCACCATTGTCTAAGAACTTTATGAATATTATCTTATTTTTTAATGTTTATTTTATTGATTTTATAGAGGGAAGGAAGACAGAGAGAGAGGAACATCAACCTGTTTCTGTATGTGCCCTGAACAGAGATCAAACCAGCAACCTCTGTACTTTGGAATGATGCTCTAACCCAGGGGTAGTCAACCTTTTTATACCTACCGCCCACTTTTGTATCTTTGTTAGTAGTAAAATTTTCTAACTGCCCACCAGTTCCACAGTAATGGTGATTTACAAAGTAGGGAAGTAACTTTACTTTACAAAATTTATAAAGCAGAGTTACAGCAAATTAAAGCATATAATAATAATTACTTACCAAGTACTTTATGTCGGATTTTCGCTAAGTTTGGCAGAATAAATCTTTATAAAACAATTTACTATAGTTAAATCTATCTTTTTTTTATACTTTGATTGCTCCGCTACCACCCACCATGAAAGCTGGAACGCCCACTAGTGGGTGGTAGGGACCAGGTTGACTACCACAGCTCTAACCAAAAAAGTTATCCAGACATGGTTCATTTCATTTTAATAAGAGGCCTCTAAAGAAGGTAGTATTCTGCCTGACCAGGTGGTAGCACAGTGGATAAAGCATCGGACTGGGATGCAGGGGACCCAGGTTTGAGACCTCGAGGTTTCTAGCTTGAGTGCGGGCTTATCTGGTTTGAGCAAAGTCACCAGCTCGGACCCAAGGTCTCTGGCTTGAGCAAGGCACATATGAGAAAGGAATCAATGAACAACTAAGGTATCTCAACAAAAAACTAATGATTGATGCTTCTCATCTCTCTCCATTCCTGTCTGTCCCTATCTATCCCTTTCTCTGTCTCTGTTAAAAAAAAAGGGATGTATTCTAATTCTAAAGATAAAAATACTGAGGCTTAGCAGTAATAAGGAATTTGACTGTAGTCTCACAACTTCTGTAACCATTTATTATTTAGATAAGTGGTAGTCAATCTGGTCCCTACCACCCACTAGTGGGCGTTCCAGCTTTCATGGTGGTGGTAGCGGAGCAATCAAAGTATAAATAAAAAGATAGATTTAACTATAGTAAGTTGTTTTATAAAGATTTATTTTCCAAACTTAGCAAAAATCCAACATAAGGCACTTGGTAAGTAATTATTATTATATGTTCTAACTTGCTGTAACTCTGCTTTATAAATTTTATAAAGTAAAGTTACTTTTCTACTTTGTAAATTACCATTACTGTGGAACTGGTGGGCAGTTAGAAAATTTTACTACTAACAGAGATACAAAAGTGGGCAGTAGGTATAAAAAGGTTGACAATTATTTTTGAGCAACTATCACTTGCTGGTCATTATGTTGATTATGATGATAATCTTACCTGAAGAACCATGACCCAATAGAACCTACAGTCTGGAGTGGAAGACTTATGCTATACCAGGGAATACACCAACATGCAATTAAAGTGTCCCTTGGTAAAAGAAATGAATCAAATCAAGGTCTTTATGAATTAAGTGGAGAGAGAAAGCCTTTCTGAGGAAGTCACATGGAAACAGTAGTAGAAAATCTTAGAAGTGGTTAAAGTGGAGAGATATATGTAAATGTTTGCCAGTAGAGGGAACAGACTATGCAAAGATTATAAGACAGAAACTTGATGTACTCCAGAAATTGATAGAAACTAGTAAATGAAAGAGCAAGTAAACAACTCTAGGATTATAAAAATCTATGATCCTTGCTTTCAACCAAACTTGCGAACTATAAAGTCTTTATTTTCAGTATCTAATTCAAAATATAAAAGATGTTTACTGTAGAAAATAAAGTAGAAAGCAAAATTAATGCCTAATACTACTGTACATAGAAAAATCAATATTGTAGCCTCTAGTTTTGTAGTAGTTTTTCTCTATCCATATGGAAGTTTTAAAGAATTGAGAAGAAACTACATACATTTTTCTATAAGATACTATATTTATGGAAACATTTTATGTATAATTAAATATTACAATAATATTGTTTTCATGGCTACTACTTGCAAATCAGTTTACTTGTATGAACATAAATTTTTAAATATTCAATTCCTGATAATTTATGTGGTCTCCTTTAAACTATGATTATAATTTTGAGTGAATATTTATAAAATACATTGTGTTTATTATTAACACCTCTCTCAAGATAAATTTTTAAAAGTAAAATATTTGACCAAAAGAATGTTTTAAGGCTGCAAATATATATTTGATGTGTCCTCAAATCTGTTCTGTTAATTTACATTGATGTCAGGATAGTAAGAGAGGCCTACTTCCTTATACCCTCAACAACAACAAAAACGTTGTTTATTTTAAATGAATTTATTAGGTGACACTGATTAACAAAACTATACAGGTTTTCGGTGCTGAATTGTACTACACATCTCTATAAACTGTATTGTGTTGTTCAACCCCCAAAGTGAAGTCTCTGTCTATCACCATTTACCCTCTCATATCCTCCTTCACCTCTCTACTCTGCAATCAGCACACTCTTGCCCCTTTCCATGAGTTTGTTTCTCTTTTTTGCCATTTTTTGCTCAATTCCTCCATCCCCCTTACCCAGTACCCTCAACAGCTGTCAGCCTGCTCTGAATCTATGAGTGTCTTTATTTTGCTTGCTAGTTCATTTTGTTCATTAAATTCCACATGACTGAAATCATACAGTACTTATCTTTTTTGATTTTATACTTTTTTATTTTTATAAACAAAATCTAGATATTGCAACTTTATTTTATATGTTCATTAACATGTGATTTCTGCATTAGTGAATTAGTTCATATTCTTAAGCTATTGCCGATGTAGTCAATAATGTAATCAAGTAAATAAGAGTTCTATATTTTGAGAAAAATAAATTTATTAATTATCTGAATTTACATGCATAGCATTATATAGTATGCCTAAGTAATTCAAGTGAAAACTGTAAAAACAAATAATATTTTTCCCAACATGGAGATGATCCTAACTACACAAACACAAAAAACAGACAAGTAGAATTTAACCTTAGAAAAATGATGTGTTGGGGGAGGGAATGGCTTACATTCACAAAAGCAGCAAGGTATATAAAGATCTACATTTAACAAGAAATATGTAACTTAGAGATGAACACTAAAAACATTGTCTGAACATCAAAAAGACTTGAAGAAATGAATACCTAAACTGCATTCTTTATACAAGAGTGAACTTGTAAATACCATCAGTTATTTCAAAGTTGATTTATAAGTATAATAAGACTAAAGAACAAAAATAAGACCAGGTTGTTTTAATACAATTTAAGAAAAAAATTATAAATTTTATTCAGAAAACTATCTGTATAAAAACAATAAATAACATTTTTCAATTGAAGAATCATGATGAGTGACTCAAGTCAGCTACTATAGTATGTTATAAAGCTATAATACTTTAAACAGTGTGGTAGCAGAGTGAGTGGAACAAAAATAAATGAAATACAAAGGAAGGATCAGAAACAGGTTAACATGCATATATTAAATTTAGCAATATTTTAAATTTATATAGAGAAAAAGAATGACTCAATAATTACCTCTGGAGTAATAGAATAATTTATCTCTTTTAGAAATATAGACAAAGAATATGAACTAATTCACTAATGCAGAAATCACATGTTAAAGAACATATAAAATAAAGTTGCAATATCTAGATTTTGTTTATAAAAATAAAAAATATAAAAACAAAGAAAGATAAGTACTATATGATTTCACTCATGTGGAATTTAATGAACAAAATGAACTAGCAAGCAAAATAAAGACAGACTCATAGATTCAGAGCAGGCTGACAGCTGTTGAGGGTACTGGGTAAGGGAGATGGAGGAATTGAGCAAAAAATGGCAAAAAAGAGAAACAAACTCATGGAAAGGGGCAAGAGTGTGCTGATTGCAGAGTAGGGAGGTGAAGGAGGATATGAGAGGGTAAATGGTGATAGACAGAGACTTCACTTTGGGGATTGAACAACATAATACAGTTTATAGAGATGTGTAGTACAACTCAGCACCTAAAACATGTATAGTTTTGTTCATCAGTGTCACCTAATAAATTCATTTAAAAATAAACAGGTCTATCAAATATTCCTGCTTTTATCTTCTCAAAAGACAAGGCAGGAACAGCAGAAATAATATATTGAAAGCATTCACTATCTCCATTCAAAGCCTGAACAAACTGCTTCATGAAGCCAAGTTTGATGTGAAGTGGGGGAAAAATGATCCTGTCTCTATTAACTACAGGTTCATTCACAATATTTTGCATCCCTACTTCCAGAGCTTCACCTTTCGGCCACTCCTTCTGTGTCCAGTGTTTCTCTCGAGCTCAGCTATCCAACAAATACAGAAAGCAAGGATACTTTGTGAAACCTCTCTGTTGTCCTAGCAGGAAATTTACCATTTAAAGATCCACACAAATGATCCAGTAAGTCAAGGACAATTTTTATGTCATTATAATCTTCTTGCAGATGAGTTGAATAACCAATTGGAGCCACTGCCTAAACATTACCATTGTGTAGGAGAACACATTTCAGACTCCATTTAGAGCTGTCAAGAAATAGCCACCATTCTGCTGGACTGTAAGTGGTAACACCTAGCTAGCTGAGAAGACTTCTGATATCATGAAAGTAAACAAAGTGTTTGTCTTTGGAAAAAAAGTCCACAAAAATTTGTTCACACTTCCAGAAATGGGATACTTTAGCTGACCAGTAAAGTATATTCTTTTCTTGAAGCCTGGAGGCTAATAACTCAGCTGCTTTTTTTGATAAGCCCAAATCTCTTACTAAGTCATTCAATTCAGGTTGGCTAAACTGCTGAGCAGTTAATGACTGCTTGGCATCAGAAGACTCTTCAGATTCTACAACCATTTCCTCATGCATCTTACCAAAATACACTTGATCACCATGTTCACTTTCTTCTTCCTTAGAAGAAATGAAACCATTGAAAACTGGAACTGGGAGTTTATCGGAGTGTGGGGTAGGTTGTATTACTGAAGGAATATTAGGATATGCGATCATATGTCATTTGTTCTTGCCGATGCCCTTTGTGTGGATCAGACAGAAATAACAGTCACTGCTGTGGTGCTTAGGTTCACGCCAAACCATGGGAATACCAAAAGGCATTCCTTTACATTTTCCTTTTGTCCAGTCATAAAGCATTTTCTCACAATTATGACACACAGTATGAGGAGCCCAATTCTTGTCTTGATCACCAAGGGGAACTTGAAAATAGGCAATATATACACATGTCACAAATGATGAAATATTGTGCCTTTGACGTTGAAGTGTGTAACAGCCACATATATAATAGAAGTTGTCAGGACTATTTTTACATTTACACCTACTTGAAGAAGCCAAGATTCAATCTTAAAACAAAACAAGAGAGTGTTTTTATCAGCAATAACTTTTTACATTAAAAACAACTACAATTATGTAAAAGTGATATTTGTAAAACATTAATTGCCTTGTGGTTATGTTCAATCCAAGAGTCGTTGCCCTTTAATTCCAATTTAAAAACCAATGCATGCCATTAACTGTAACAAAAAGAAATTAAAATTGCATAAAAATTAGAGCATGCACCAAAAAATGGATTTCAGATTTGGAATCAGTGATGTATAAATATATAGAAACAGTTCTAAACCCTCATGCAACATAAAATGGAAAAAAAAAATGTTTCCCAGTGATATCCCGAGTGAGGCTAAAGTAAGTTTACAATTGTTGGTATAAAAATAATACAGTAATTAATAAATAACAGTACAAGAATAAACTCTGTTTCATATGCTCACAACTATAAATTTACATTTGCCCCACCTTAAACTCTATGTAATGAAAGAGAAAAAAGAGAGTGAGAGAGAATGACTCAGAGAGATTATATTGAGAGAGTTGTAAATAGAAAAAGAGACAATGGCAGTGGTGGGATTCAGCTGGTTCACACTGGTAGAACCGACACCTAATTTTTTGTTGAGTTTGGTGAACTGGTTGTTAAAATGGCACTTGTAATCAGGGTTCTCTTTAAAGTGGATGCATGGGCCGCCCAATGTGAAAATCACAAATTAATTCCTTACTCTTTTTTTTTTTTTGTATTTTTTTTTAAATTTTATTTATTTATTTATTCATTTTAGAGAGGAGAGGGAGGGAGAGACAGAGAGAGAGAGAGAGAAGTGGGGGAGGAGCTGGAAGCATCAACTCCCATATGTGCCTTGACCAGGCAAGCCCAGGGTTTCGAACCGGTAACCTCAGCATTTCCAGGTCGACGCTTTATCCACTGCGCCACCACAGGTCAGGCTCCTTACTCTTTTTTAATGTTCATCTGTGCAACTGAATATTCTAAGCCCATATAGTAATGTTCATTCTTTAGATAGGTGAAAAAAATTGCAATGGAGTTTGCCAATTAAGAAGCAATATAGAAATAATCTTAACAGTTTTATTGCTTTTTGTCAGGTATTATTTAATATTTGTTATTAATATTTTAAAACTCTTTCTTATAATATAATCTAAGTTTTATGTACCTCTTATATTTTTCTTATTTAAGTATTAAATGCATAAAATAATAAACTACCTTTTGGTATATATTTTTTTAAACTTAAGACCGTGATTAAAGCAGAGAATCATTGTTAAATTATTTTAATCCCACCACTGGACACTTCCTTGCCCTTTCTAGGTATCTCAAAAAATCTTGAGAGTTGATCTGTATCATACAATCAGTGAGAAGTAGAACATTGATCATTAACTTTGGTTGTAGTTTCTCTGAACCTCCCATTAACCTTTTAAACCACATCCCAAAAGTCTTGACTAGAGGATCTTTAAATGATCCCCTCCCATCTTGTTCTCCACTGCACTTATTCTAATAAACATGTTGAAAAGCATAGTCACTAAATACTGATTTGCCTATTCAGTGATTCTGAGAGCTGTCCTGGCTTTTGAGATGCTGTTCTGCATACCACCCTCAACCCCCAACCCTCATTTTGAGAACGAGGCAACAAGAGAGTTTGGCTTATTAAATGAAAACTGACAGTTGTAGAATGAAGAGTATGGGGGACCCCTAAGAAACTCATGTGGACCATTTTGGAAGGATTAGCAATGGAAAACACACTTCAGGAGGCCTATGGGCACATCTCCACAAAGAATAAGAGAACAGACAGAAGCAGGAGGTGGGGCAGAAGGAACGTACATTCTTTTATTTATATATTTTATTAGTTCTGATTGAGCATTCAGAGTCTTTTCTCAATATTGTGTGCCCATTTATTCTCAACTCTTTAACATTTATACCATTCAGGACATCACATACTTTATGATTAGTTGGCATGGGTTATGTTCAATCTAGAGTAATCTGCATGCATTTATACTGCGAGCTGCTTGCTAATTGGTTTTCATCCGAATAATTCCACAGAGAATAAGGTTAGTGTTGAAAAGGGTTGAGGTGAGAGAGTGAGTAAAAGGGGACTGTGAACTCTTTTCCTGGCCTTATTAAGAATGCTGTAAGCATCTGTATTAAAGAAGAAAAAAAGTCCAAATTTCTGAGGTCCTTCTAAATCATGAATAAGCATACAGTATACTCAGAGCATACCCGACAAGCAACAGGGACAAAAGAATGTTTGGATAATGCCACCCATTTCTGTGTAATACAGTAACAGTTAGAACACTGGTCAAACATTAGGCTAAAAGGGGGCATGCAAAGAGAACTAGAAACCTGCTATTTTGGACAGAATAAGTTCCAAGAGAGTATTTTCATGTGTGTTTAAAACTAATGGCAACTTAAATCAACTATAGCTCAGATTGCTTCTCTTTACTCTTGTTTTTGCCCCATAGGGCCTGAGATATTTTTATTCATCTTTAGCAGTAATATGGCAGTAATATGAAGTGCATGTCTATTTTTCTATGTATAATATGCTTCATTTTTTTTTCTTTTTTCTTTTTTTTTTTTTTGTACTTTTTCTGAAGCTGGAAACAGGGAGAGACAGTCAGACAGACTCCCGCATGCGCCCGACCGGGATCCGCCCGGCACGCCCACCAGGGGCAACGCTCTGCCCACCAGGGGGTGATGCTCTGCCCCTCCGGGGCGTAGCTCTGCCGCGACCAGAGCCACTCTAGCGCCTGGGGCAGAGGCCAAGAAGCCATCCCCAATGCCGGGGCCATCTTTGCTCCAATGGAGCCTTGGCTGCGGGAGGGGAAGAGAGAGACGGAGAGGAAGGAGGTGATGGGGGTAGAGAAGCAAATGGGCGCTTCTCCTATGTGCCCTGGCCGGGAATCGAACCCGGGTCCCCCGCACGCCAGGCCGACGCTCTACCGCTGAGCCAACTGGCCAGGGCTAATCTGCTTCATTTTAAAGGGGAGAAGTTTCGTAGGATTGTGATTGTTTTACTAATATAATTTAAGGTAAAAAATATTAAGGCATTATTTTCAAGTTTTAAAACATATGATGAAAGATCACCAGTCTGAAAGGAATATAATATTTCAATTTACATAAAAAATGCAATTGTCCTTACTTGCTGGAAAAAATGTCTATGTTTCACTTGCCATTGTTAACTGGGCTACTTCCTGAATTAAGATAATTTGTTTCAAGTGCACTGGGGTATAGGTAACAGATTGCATAAGAGTGTTCTATATTTTTTTGCTATGAAATGAGAATGCCATTCTTGGTCATAATGCTTGTTTTAAAAGTAATTATCATGTTCCAACTCCAATTCACTCTTAGAAAAGGACTCTGAAATTAGGCTTTATAAAGCAGAAAAAGAGACAGTGATGTAATTGTTCCTTCTCCTGAGAAATATGCTTTTACTTAACTACATAAAGCAACACAAAAACTTCCATAAATAATTACAGTGCAACACGTTATGCCAAATAAATAAAAACCACACTTTATATTTTGAATTAAAGATAGTGTTAGAAGAACACTTTTTAAAACTGCATCAGAGCACAAAACAGAACCACCCAAGTAAATTATGGGGGAAAAATAGGTATAAAGCTGTATAAAATCTGACTTTGAATTATCTTATTCTCCTGCTTGTGTTCAAGTGACTTATTTTATGATTGTTTAAACAGAGATTCATATAAAAAAAGAAAGGGTATTTTTCTATGAAGAATCTTATAGGCTCAAAGGCCATTTAACTTAGCTCAGTCATCTAGTTTATTTTGCATTATAGGAACTTCTCATTTAATTTTCAAGTCCATAATAGGTAACTTTTCAATATGGAGCTAAAGGTCACTATTATATGTAAGAAAAATTAAGCCGATGTTCTTGGTTGCCTTATAGTTCTCCTAGTTCAACTACTCCAATAAATGAACATGTACAACAAGCCGAAAGGCTTTTTATTACAAATTTAATTCATTTCTCTAGACAACTGTGAAATTTGCCATTGACATTAGTCATTACCCCAAGGCGAACTAAAAGATGATCTCAGTTAATAAATGATCCTTAACATGAAATGCTCCTATCTCCTGTAATATTGGTACAGGCACATTTTATTAATGCAAGACTTGCTTCCTTCCTGCCAGAGCACCAGCGTTCACAACTACTTGGTGTGCTTGTTTCCTCTTCCTGCTCCTGATATTAATAATTATGCAATGGGATAATTAACAACACAAAGAGACAGTACTATGAGCTTGAAGCTAGACTTTCAGCACGTTAACCTTCTGGGAAATAAAGAACAGAAGCAAAGAGTCTAGCCAAATAACCAATGCAGGTTGATTTCACAGTATGTAATAGGCTAATTATCTGTGAAAAGTCTAACCTCTACTAGCAAGATTACAGAAATATGCAAGCATTTTATTTTAAATAAAATTCAGAGCCACTCTTTCATATTATAAATAAATAAATTTAAAAACCTGATTAACAAACATGAAAGGAAATAAATTTAAAACTTAGATGAAAATAAACTCTGAGGGAAATGATGGTATCTCAGAATAAATGTCAATGATAGGCCTCAACACTTGAGAAGGTTGGATAAAAAATAAAATCCTACTTCCTTTTCCTATTCTCAACATACAGTTATTACAATGACTACACACACACTCACACAAATGCACAGAGTCACTATATGACAGAAGTAGGTTAAGTGTATTTTGTTTACCGGAGTCAGGGTACAATAAAAAGCAGAAAATATTATACTCTTTACAAATACCATATGTAATTCATTCTGATATAGGAATATTTATCCACTAGCAGTAATAACAAACTACAATTTTTGTCATGAAAAAAATAAATTGTATTTGCAAAAAGCAAACACATTACAGAGTGTGTAAAATGCAATATTCCCATTTTCTAGTCAGAGTTCCAATTTATTGAAGTAACAGAGCAGAAAATGCACTGACAGCTGTTACATTTTATTGCGAATTAGTATATACGTTTTATATGCAGTGAGCAAATGCTTGATACATTGTATTCCAGTAATTGCCACTGGCTTTCCAAATGGAAGTGGAATGATCGTCGTGCAATTACACTCAGGAGAGTACATAGAACAGTCTCCAGTTCGACATTACAGCACTTTAGCACTACTAATATTAAATACATTTTATTTTTTAAAAATAAAAGATTAAAAGGGTTAAAGTAGATGTTTTTTAAATAAAAAATTAGAGCTCAAATGATACATATATTTCTTCATTAATCCTGGGTGACTAGTTTTTAAGTTACGCGTGTCAGAATATTGCAGCTAAGGATGTTCAGAAATGTTAAATGAAGCTTTTCCTCCTTTCTTTGTTGACCATACCAATATTTTACTTTCCTTAATGTCACTTTCTCTATCCTCCCTCTTAGCAATAGGACGTCAGAATTTAAAGTGATGGGAACATGGGGACAGGTATTGGAATACTTCAGTAAATGAGGTATAGGCTGAGTTTTCCATTTGTAGAGCAACCCAGTCATCTTTGATTCCCTTTATCATACCTTTTCTGTTACTCTTGCTAGCATGTGTGTGCATTAGTTACTGTCCTGAAGAGAGAGCCATTTGTTTTCATAAGGGTTAACTCTGATTTCACAGATCATCTTTGCTAATGCTTAGGACCATGGGTTAACAAGCAAGCACGCTCCAACATTCTGTCTTTGCAGTCAGTTCTAATTTATTAGAAGCAAATTTCTAGCATACCGTAAGAAGTCTATTTTGTCTATTTTTGCAAACCTTGATAATACACTACACCCTTTATCTTAACAGGCCAACCACTGACAACTTCTCCACCAGAGGCTCTATGGGGAAGCCTGCAATAAAGACTGCTGTCTCCTCCCCTCTAGTGGTCACCAGCTCACCTTGCAGGGGATCTCATGGGGACCCACAGAGGGGACATTTGTGCAATTCTTTTGGCTTAGAGAGAAAAGGGGGAAATATAAACCAAGTAGTCTATCATTGCAGAAAATATAATTTATCACACATTTAAAACAATATGTTGTTGGTGGTTACAGCTTAATCAACACCAACCTGCTGACATAAATTTGCAGTTTTAGCTAGTTATTAGTGATTGAATTAACAGCATGTTACAACTTGTATCTAGTTTAATATAAGAAACAAACTAATGCAATAGAATCCTAAACAGCATGCAATAAGATTCCTTTTTCCAGGTTGGAAACGAACTTTCATGTAGCTAGAACAAGGAAGATCAAGAGCTCTCCCAAAGCAGCTTGGACTTCCTTTTCCTGTGACTCTAGGCTCCATCAATGCTGTGGCCACTCTACAGAAAAGTCATAAAAACCACCACAATTAACAGCAGCAGCATCAACAAAACTAATGAGGTCTCCCCTCTAGATGTCAGAAATGGTTGTGCAACAAAGGAACCAGTGGTGATAATGCCCTTTGCCATGATCTTGCTACCTTAACACACATGAAGCTTCAGCTGAACCCGTCCCTGCAGAACTGTTTCTAAACCTAATGTTGTTCAGATATATGTGAGAGAAAATGAATCAAGCCTAATATTGTAATTCAAAGAATAAACTCTCCTTGCTTAATAAAAATATATTAATATGAATTTATGTTTTTGGGTTTTTTTGTTTGTTGTTTGTTTGTGTTTTAAGTGAGAGGAGGGAAGGTACAGAGACAGACCCCACATGCACCCCAACCGCAATCTACTGGGCAACCTGCTTCTAGGGCCGTTTGGACCAGCTGAGCTATCCTCAGGGCCTGAGCCCAACATGTGAACCAATTGAGCCACTGGCTGCAAGAGAGGAAGGGAGAGAGAAAAGGTAGAGGGAGGAGAAGAAAAGCAGATTGCTTCTCATGTGTGCCCTGACCAGGGATCAAACCTGGGACGTCTGCCTGCTGGCCAATGGTCTATCCACAGAGCAAACCAGTCAAGGCAGATGGATAGATTAATTCTCTTTAAAAATATTTTAAATTTAAAATACGAAATGATATGGGCATTGACTACTATTAAACTGATAATAGGAAGTGCTTTTAAAATCGTGGAGCAAACAATATGCAAGTATAATATACAAATAAGGCAGATATTTTTCTCTGTAGGTTAATCAGAATCCTAGTCTGAAATCTTTCCAAATGTCTCTAGGCAGCTAACTGGGGACAATCAAGTACTATTATCTTCTGCTTTACTGAAAAGGAGTCCTGTAGGGGCTGATCTAATCTCATCAGAAAATGAACTAAGACAGTCCCTTGGGGACTGCATTAGCTATGAGGGTATGTAGTTGAAGCTCGCAGCAAATAAATCAGATATAGAAATATGTACATGATCTGTCACAATAGAATTAAAAAAAAAAGACAATGAAAAATTCAAGTTATGTTAACTTTCTCTTTAATACATTAGATAAAATGAGTATACTTAGAATAACCGTTTTGTCTCATCTTATTTTGGTTTAGGTGAGTTTTTATTACCAAAACCCAATGGCTTATATAATCTTAAAATATAGATAAGTGGGTAAACACTGGTCAAGAAGAAGAGGCCCTGGCCAATTGGCTCAGTGGCAGGGTATTGCCTGGCATGTGGAAGTCCTGGTTTGTATTTCTGGTCAGGGCACACAGAAGAAGCAACCATCTGCTCTCCACCCCTCCCCCCGGCTCTATGGTCTCTGGCTCAGGGCTAAAAAAAATGGCTCTGTTGCTGAGCAATGGAGCAACATCCCCAGATGGGCAGAGCATGCCCCCTAGGGGGCCTGGTCGGGGCCATGTGGGAGTCTGCCAATCTGCCTCCCCTCCTCTCACTAAAAACTTAAAAAGAAAAAAAAAAAGAGAATTACATGATCGGCCTGAAACTGAAACACAGGATCAAGTAATGACAGAGCATCAATCCTGTCCCAAGTTTCTATCATTCTTTCCTGATACAAGAAAAGTTCGTACTGTCTATGAGGCTGTATATGATGGTTCTCTAAATGGACTTTGTTTAAAAATTTTTAACTTTTAATTTTCAATTAGAGTTTACATTCAATATTGTTTTAGGTGTACAGCATAGTGGTTAGTTAGACAATCACATACTATACAGTGTCCCACCTAGATATTTCTAGCACCTAAATATACAGTTATTATAATACTGTTGACTATTTTCTCTGCGCTGTGCTTTACATTCCTGTGACTATTTTCTGAATACAGTACATATTTGTACGTTTTAATCCCTTCACCAATCCCCTATCTGTGTCAATGTGTCTATTTCAATAATGCTCATTTATTTTGTTCTATAGAGTCCACATATAAGTAAAGTCATATGGTATTTGTCTTTATTTGACTTATTTCACTTAGCACCTTTGATTTTTTTTTTGCTTTTAGTTTTTTTTAATTGATTTTAATTTATTGTGTTTACATAGATTCTAGTGTTGTTCCAAATGCACCCTCCCTCCCTGTATTCCCCTCAACATCACCCTTGTCCCCATCACAATAAGACCCTCCCCCCTTCCCTTCAGATTTAATCCCATCCTATCATCCCCTTTCCATCTGTTCTCCTCTGTCCCTTTGATCCCTCCTCTGTCTCAATTTAGTTCCTCAGTTCACATTGTTCATTGAATTCCTCAAATGAGTGAGGTCATATGATATTTTTCTTTCTCTGCCTGGCTTATTTCACTTAACATAATAGTTTCCAGGTCTATCCATGTTGTCCTAAAGGTAAGATTTCCTTCTTTTTCATGGCACCATAGTATTACATTGTATATATGTACCAAAGCTTTTTTTTTTTTTTTTTTTTTTTTTTTTTTTTACAGAGACAGAGAGAGAGTCAGAGAGAGGGATAGATAGGGACAGACAGATAGGAATGGCGAGAGATGAGAAGCATCAATCATTACTTTTTCGTTGTGACACTTTAGTTGTTCATTGATTGTTTTCTCATATGTGCCTTGACCGTGGGCCTTCAGCAGACCGAGTGACCCCTTGCTCGAGCCAGCAACCTTGGGTCCAAACTGGTGAGCTTTGCTCAAACCATATGAGCCCGCGCTCAAGCTGGTGACCTCGGGGTCTCGAACCTGGGTCCTCCGCATCCCAGTCCGACACTCTATCCACTGTGCAACCACCTGGTCGGGCTATACCAAAGCTTTTTAATCACTTGTTCATTGACGGACACTTGGACTATTTCCAGATCTTCGCTATTGTGAACAATGCTGTCATAAACATGAGGGTGCATTTCTCCCTTTGAAACAGTGCTATGGTGTTCTTAGAATATATTCCTAGGCCCTGGCAGGTTGGCTCAGCGGTTGAGCATCGGCCTAGCGTGCGGAGGACCTGGGTTCGATTCCTGGCCAGGGCACACAGGAGAAGCGCACATTTGCTTCTCCACCCCTCTGCCGCGCCTTCCTCTCTGTCTCTCTCTTCCCCTCCCGCAGCCAAGGCTCCATTGGAGCAAAGATGGCCCGGGCGCTGGGGATGGCTCTGTGGCCTCTGCCCCAGGCGCTAGAGTGGCTCTGGTCGCAACATGGCGACGCCCAGGATGGGCAGAGCATCGCCCCCTGGTGGGCAGAGCGTCGCCCCTGGTGGGCGTGCCGGGTGAATCCCAGTCGGGCGCATGCGGGAGTCTGTCTGACTGTCTCTCCCTGTTTCCAGCTTCAGAAAAAAAAAAAAAATGAAAAAAAAAATGAAAAAAAAAAAAAAAAGAATATATTCCTAAAAGTGGGATGGCTGGGTCAAAAAGCAGTTCAATTTTTAATATTTTGAGGAATCTCCATGCTGTTTCTTACAGTGGCTGCACCAGTGTGCATTCCCACCAGCAGTGTAAGAGGGTTCCCTTTTTTCCACATCCTCGCCAGCACTTATTCTGTGTTGTTTTGTTTACGAGAACCATTCTGACTGGTGTGAGGTGATATCTCATTATGGTTTTAGTTTCCATTTTTCTAATGATTAGTGATGTTGAGCATTTTTTTCATATGCCTATTGGCCATCTGTATGTCCTCTTTGAAGAAGTGTCTATTCATTTCTTTTGCCCATATTTTGATTGGACTGTTTATCTTCCTGGTGTTGAGTTTTACAAGTTCTTTATAAATTTTGGTTTTTAACCCCTTATCAAATGTATTGTCAAATATGTTCTCCCATTGTGTAGTTTGTGTTTTTATTCTTTTCTTATTGACTTTAGCTGTGCAAAAACTTTTTAGTTTGATATAGTCCCATGTGTTCATCCTGTCTTTTATTTCACTTGCCCGTGGAGATAAATCAGCAAATATATTGCTGCGAGAGATGTCGAAGAGCTTATTGCCTATGTTTTCTTCTAAGATGCTAATGGTTTCACAGCTTACATTTAAGTCTTCTATCCATTTTGAGTTTATTTTTGTGAATTGTGTAAGTTGGTGGTCTAGTTTCATTTCTTTCAGGCAGCTGTCCAATTTTCCCAACACCATTTGTTGAAGAGGCTGTCTTTACTCCACTGTATGCTCTTACATCCTTTGTCAAATATCAGTTGTCCATAAAGGTGCGGGTTTATTTCTGGGTTTTCTGTTCTGTTCCATTGATCTATATGCCTGTTCTTATGCCAGGACCATACTGTTTTGAGTACAGTAGACTTGTGTAACTTGATATCAGGAAGTGTGATACCTCCCACTTTATTCTTTCTTTTCAAGATTGCTGAGGCTATTCATGTTCTTTTTTTGGTTCCATGTAAGTTTTTGAAATATGTGTTCTATACCTTTGAAGTATATCATTGGTATTTTAATGGGTATTGCATTGAATTTATAAATTGCTTTGGGTAATATAGACATTTTAATGATGTTTATTCTTCATAACCATGAGCACGGTATATGCTTTCACTTGTTTGTATCTTCCTTGATTTCTTTTATCAATGTTTTCTAATTTTCTGAATACAAGTCTTTAATCTCCTTGGTTAAATTTATTCCTAGGTACTTAATTTTTTGGTTGCATTAGTGAAGGGGATTATTTCCTTAATTTCTCTTTCTGACAGTTCATTGTTGGTGTATAAAAATGTCTCTGATTTCTGAGTATTAATTTTATATCCTGCCACCTTGCTGAATTCATTTAACAGGTCCAGTAGTTTTTTGATTGAGACTTTAGGGTTTCCTATATACAATATATATCATCTGCTAATAATGATAGTTTTACTTCTTTTCCAATTTGGATGCCTTTTATTTCTTCTTCTTCTGTGATTGCTGTGGTCAGGATTTTCAGGACTATGTTGAATAAGAGTGGTGAAAGGGGGCACCCCTGCCTTGTTCCTGATCTTAAGGGGATTGCTTTTCATTTTTGCCCATTGAGTATGATGTTGGCTGTGGGTTTGTAATAGATGGCCTTTATCATGTTCAGGTATGTTCCCTGTATCCCCACTTTTCTGAGAGTTTTGACCATGAATGGGTGCTGGATTTTATCAAATGCTTTTTCTGCATCTATTGACATTATCATGTGGTTTTTCTCCTTTCTTTTGTTTATGTGATGAATCACATTGATTGATTTGTGAATATTTTACCAGCCTTGCCTCCCCAGAATAAATTCCACCTGATCATGATGCATGACTTATGTATGACTTTTCTCATATATTGCTGGATCAGTTTTCTAATATTTTGTTGAGGATTTTAGCATCTAGATTCATCAGGGATATTGGGCCTATAATTTACTTTTTTTGTGTTTTCTTTGCCTGGTTTTGGAATCAGAATTATGATCGCCTCATAAAAAGAGCTTGGAAGTCTTTCTTCCTCTTGAATTTTTTGAAATAGCTTGAGAAGGATAGGAGTTAGTTCTTCTTTGAACATTTGGTAGAATTCACTTGTGAAGCCATCAGGCCCCAGGCTTTTGTTTGTTGGGAGGTTTTTTTTTTAATTAATTTTTATTTTATTTTATTTATTCATTTTTAGAGAGAGAGACAGAGAGGGAGAAGGGGGGAGGAGCTGGAAGCATTAACTCCCATATGTGCCTTGACCAGGCAAGCTCAGGGTTTCGAACCGGCGAGCTCAGCATTTCCAGGTCGACGCTTTATCCACTGCACCACCACAGGTCAGGTGGGAGTTTTTTGATAACTGTTTCTATCTCATAGTTTGTAATCAGTCTGTTTAGGTTTTCTGATTCTTCCCCAGATTGATTTTTTAAATATTATATGTTTCAAGGAATTTGTCCATTTCATCTAGGTTGTCTGATTTTTTGGCATAGAGTTCTTCATAGTATTTTTCTTACAATCCTTTGTATTTCTGTTGTGTCAGTTGTTATTTCTCCACTCTCATTTCTAATTTTATTTATTTGAGTCCTCTCTTTTTCTTGCTGAGTCTGGTTAAAGGTTCATCAATCTTGTTTACCATTTCAAAGAACCAGCTCCTTGTTTTATTACTCAGGACTGTTCATTACTGCTTTTGCTGTGTCCCATAAATTTTGAGTTGTTGTATGCTCATTATCATTCATTTCTAGGAATTTTTTTATTTCTTTTTTGATCTCATTGTTAACCCATTTGCTATTTAATAACATGCTATTTATTTTCCAAGTTTTTGAGCATTTTTCAGTTTTTCCAGTTTTTCTGTTGTAGTTGATTTCTAGTTTCATGCCATTGTGATCAGAGAAACTGCTTGATATGATTTCAAACTTCTTAAATTTTTTGAGACTGTTTTTGTGCCTTAACATGTGGTTTATCCTAAAGGATGTACCATGAGCATTTGAAAAGAATGTATATTCTGCTGCTTTAGGATGAAAGGTTCTGAAGATATCTATTAAATTGAGTTGATCTAGTGTGTCCTTTAAGTCTGCTGTTTCTTTGTTAATTTTCTTTCTTGAGGATCTATCTAGTGATATTAGTGGGCATTGAAATCCTCTACTATTATAGTATTGCTTTTGATCTCGCTCTTTATATCTATCAAAGTCTGCTATATATATTTAGGTGCTCCTATATTAGTTGTGTAGATATTTATAACTTCTTCCTGTTGTATCTTTCTGTTGAACTGCTCCCTTTATCATTATGTAGTGACCTTCTTTATCTCTTACTATAGTCTTTGTTTTAAAGTCCATTTTGTCTGATATAAGTATTGCTACCCCAGCTTTGTTTTAATTTCCATTTGCATGAAATATTTTCTTCCATCCTTTTACCTTCAGTCTATGTGCATCTTTTGTTTTAAGGTGGGTCTCTTGTAGACAGCATAAGTATGGGTCCTGTTTTCTTATCCAAGCAGGTACCCTATGTCTTTTGATTGAATGATTTAATTCATTTACATTTAACGTTATATTTGATATGTAGTTGTTTATTGCCATTTTATTATTTAAAGCTGTATTCCTCTTTTGCTATATTCTTTTCCCCTTTTGATTTGTTTACAACAGGCCCCTTAACATTTCCTGCAGCTTTGGTTTGGTTATAATAAATTCCTTGAGTTTTTTGTTTTTTGTTTTTGTCTGGAAAGCTTTTTATTTCTCTTTCAATTTTAAACAATAGCTTCCTGGATAAAGTAGTATTGGTTGTAGGCTCTTGTTTTGCATTACTTTGAATATCTCTTGCCATTCCCTTCTGGCCTTAGGTGTTTCTGTTGAGAAGTCAAATATCATCCTTATGGGGGCTCTTTTGTAAGTGATAGCCTTTTTTTCTCTAGCAGCTTTTAATATTTTCTCTTTATCACTTAGCTTTGGTATTTTAATTATGATGTGTCTTGGTGTAGATTTCTTTGAGTTTCTCTTTAATGGAGTTCTCTGTGCTTCTTGAACTTGTGAGACTTTTTTCCTGCATCAGTTTAGGGAAGTTTTAGCTATGATTTGTTTGAACAAAGTCTCTATCCCTTGTTCTTTCTTTTCTTCTTTAGGAACACCTATGATGCAGATGTTATTTCTCGACATGTTGTCACAGAGCTCTCTTAGAGTTACCTCGGACTTTTTGAGTCTTTTTTCTTTTTGCTGTTCCGCTCCATGCCTTCATTTATCTTGTCCTCTAACTTGCTGATTTGATCCTCAGCTTCATCCATCCTGCTTTTAATTCATTTTTATCTTCATTTTTGATATTGTATTTGTCATTTCTGACTGATTCTTTTTTATTATTTCAATGTCCTTTTTTGTACTTGCTATCTATTGTTGTTCTAAGATATTTAAGCATCCAAACAATCATTATTTTAAACTCTGCATCCAGTAATTTGGTTATATCTGATTCATTCAAGTCCTTTTCTGGGATTTCTCTTTATTCAATTGGGTTGCATTTCTCTGCCTTTCTATTTTGTGTGTGTATAAGATGGGTGTGACCTCTGTATTCCCTAAGTGTGGTCTGTCTTCAGGCCTGCCACCTCCTCTCTTGCTGCCTCGGACATTCAGGTATGGTTGTTCCCAGTGTCGGCCTGCTGCAGCTGTTGATGTGGTTTCTGCCTTTCCTTCATGAGAGGGGCTGTGTTCACATGCCTGAGTCTCCAAGCCTTGGCCTCTGTTCCGCTTCCACAGGTGGAACTGCGTGACTTTCCTGGGGCCACAAGCCTTGGCACCATGGTCAGGGGTGGGCACCTTTGCTCAACCATGGGTTTCTGCTTATTCCCAGGCTCCTACCCCATCCCTGTGGGCAGAGTTGTGCTTGCATGTCAGGCTGCAAGCCCTGGCTCTGAGGGCCAGGCTGGGCTGCGTGCCCATGCTCAGCTGTGGGTCTCTGCAGTTCCCAGGCTTTCACTTTTCCCTGAAGGCAGGATTGCAGGCGGGCCCACAGCAAGCCAGACCGCTTTTGTGTGCCCCTTCCACTACTGCCAGGTGAGACTGAGCACACGCTGGGCCTCAGTCGCGGCCGGCCTGACTTCCACTCTTGCCAACAGGACCACACTCCTACATCCCACTGCCACCTGCCCTCCAGTGAGCCCTCAGCTGTGTGGTTGGGGGCGCTGCAGCTCAGACCCTAGCACTCAATACTGTATTCCTTAAGGCTCCCTCCTTCTAAGCAACTCTGCTTTGAGTGCCATGGAAGAGCTTGTTTGGCTGGTGTCCTGCTTCCCTTTGCTGGTATTACTGGTTCAGGGGAAATATTCACTTCAGATTTGGGGAGTGACTCAGTCCAGGGGTTAGGTTGGCTGTCCCTCAAAGTGTTTCTGTCTGTGCCTCCTAGATTACACTCTCTTCTTGCTACTCCAGTCCTCTCCTCTCTCCCCATCTCCTGGAGCCCCGGGTGAGTGGTTGTAAAAGAGGTTTTTTTGCGGTCCCTTTAAGAAGAATCCTGGGTCTGAGAAATCTCTTTCTCACAAACAGTATCCTGACTTGTTCACAGTTTAATACTGTCCATTTACTTCTTCTAGGCTTTGGGGATGCAGGCTGTAGCTTTGTTCTTGGGACTTAGGACCCTCCCCTCTCTGCTAAACTCACTTCCTGCCATGTGAGTCTCTCCTGGCTGCCGTTCACTCCTGGGAACTAGGCAGCCCTCTCCACATTTCCGCTTTTCCTACCAGTCTCAGTGTGCCTTCTTTATTGTTCCTTGGTTAAATAGTCCTCTTAGTTTAGTCCAAAGTGGGTTTTTCCAGATGATGGTTCTTAAAATTAAGTTGTAATCCACTTTGGTTCCAGGAGGTGGAGGTTAAGATGTCCACCTACTCCATCGCCATCTTGCTGCCCAAGTTGAATTTTTAATTTTAATATTTTTCCAGTATCCATCTCATGTTAGTCAATTTATGAACAAAAAACTTAAACTGATTTTAATATTTTCTTTAGCAAAACAAAATAGGAATAGATTTAGAATTTTTTGAAACTAGCTATTCTAAATGTGAAAGAAGAAAATAGCTTTAGTTAATTTATGTTAACAATAGATTTGTGTAAAGTACTTCTTCTATTATCATTTAGCAGCAGGAGCTGATTATAAATGTCACTTCTCTGGGTTAATTTTTAAGGGTAAATTATTTTTTTTAATTTATACTAATATTTATTGTGAAATGATTACTGCAATTGGTCTCATTAATATCCATCACCACATATACATAGTTAAAATGTTTATTCTTGTGATGAGAACATTCAAAATCGTCTCTTAACAACTTTCAAATATACAATGCAGTATTGCAATTTGTTTTCTTGTTTTACTTTAAATAAAACTTTATTATTCAATTATAGTTGACATACAATATTATATTGACTATGGTCACCATGCTATACCTTTCATCCCCAGGACTTATTTATCTTAAAACTGGAAATTGTACCTTATGACTCCCTTTACCCTTTTGTCCACCCTCAGGCCCCATCTCTAGGGGCCTAATCTGTTCACTATATTTACAAGCTTGGTTTTTTGCATATTTTTTAGACTATAGATATAAGTGAGATCATAAATTAAATGTTGCCCCTACATAACAACTATTCCATATTCGATGATCAAAAGGTTTACTATGCCCACTTAAAATATTGTCATATATTGACAACCCCAATTCTTCACTTTTTAAATGATCAATTTGTTTTCTTGTTTTACTTTAAATAAAATTTTATTATTCAATTATAGTTGACATACAATATTATATTGATTACAGATGTATAATGCAGTGATTAGACATTATATAATTCTTAAGTGATCACCCTGATACACCTAGTACCCATCTGACACCACACATAGTTATTACAATTTTATTGACTATATTCCCTATGCTGTAGTTTATATCCCCATGACTATTCTGTAGCTACCAATTTGTACTTTTTAATCCCTTCATCATTTCCATCCATCTCCTCGGCACCCCTTTAGTCTGGCAACCAACAAAATGTTCTTTCTTTTTTATGAGTCTGTTCTGTTCTGTTTATTTATTTTGTGTTTTAGATTCCACATATAAATAAAATAATATGGCATTTGTCTTTCTCTGTCTGACTTATTTCACTCAACACAATAACCTCTAGGTCCATCCATGTTGTGGTAGATAGCAAGATTTCATTTTTTTTTATGACTGAGTCATATTCAGTGTATGTATACAACATTTCTTTATCTATTCATCTACTGATGGACACATTGTTGCTTCCAAATCTTGGCTACTGTAAATAATGCTGCAATAAACATATGGATTTTAGTGCTTTGGGTTTCTTTGGATAAATAACCAGAAGTAAAATTGCTGGGTCTTTATTTTTCTCTTGTTATAATCTTTGTCTAAAAGTCTCTTTTGTCTGGTATTTTTTATAAAAAAACTTTTTGTCCACTCCTGTACTTTCAGTCTATGTGTGTCGTTGGATTTGAAGTGAGTGAATTTCTTGTAGATAGCATATATAAGGGTCTTGCTTTGATATCCATTCAGCCACAGTATGTCTCTTGATTAGAGAATTTAATCTATTTTCATTTAAGTAATTGTTGATAGCTATGTATTTATTGCCATTTTATTATTCATTTTTAAAATCTTTTTCTTCTTCTTCTTAAAGAATACTCTTTAGCATGTCTTAAAATACTGGTTTGGTGGTAATGAACTCCTTCAGCTTTTTTTTTTTTTTTTTTTTTTTTTTAGGAAACACTTTATCTGTTCCTCAATTTTAAATTATAGCTTTGCTGGGTAGAGTAATCTTGGTTGTAGACCTTTGATTTTCATCACTTTAAATATTTCAAACCACCTTTCCTGGCCTGCAAAATTTCTGTTGAGGAATCAGCTGACAGTCTAATGGGAGCTCCCTTGTTGACAACTAACTGCTTTTCTCTTGATGCTTTTAAGATTTGCTCTTTGTTCTTAATGTTTGCTATTTTAATTATGAGATGTCGGGGTGTGGGCCCCTTTTGGTTCAACTTGTTTGGGACTTTCTTCACTTCCAGGACTGTGTGTCCATTTCCTTCACCAGGTTAGGGAAGCTTTTTTTCATTATCTTTTATATAAGTTTTTCATTTCTTGCTCTCTCTCTTCTCCTTCTTGCAACTTCATTATGAAATGGAAGTATGCTTAAAATTGATCCATAGGGTGCTTATACTATCTTATTTTTTTTGGCTTTTTTTTATTATTATCGTTCTTTTTGGGTGTTTTCTACTTCCTTTTCTTCCAAATGTCTGGTTTGATTTTCTACTTAATTTACTACATTACTGATTCCTTATAACATATTTTTTATTTTTGTCAATATATTTTTATTTGATATTTTCTTTTAAATATTTTCTATGTTTTATGTTTTCTATCTTTTTGTTATAATGCTCTCTAAGTTTAATCACTTTTTACTTAAGTTCATTGAGTATCCTTGTAATCAGTGTTTTAAACTCTACATCTAATAGATTGTTTATCTCTGTTTTGTTTTGTTCTTTTGGGGGGAGTTTTGTTTTGTTCTTTCATTTAGAACATGTTTCTTTGTCTCCTCATTTTGTTAGCCTCCTTGTTTTCTTTTCCTATGCATTAGGTAAAGATATTATGATCTTCAAGAATTGGCAGAGTTGCCTAATGTAGTAGGTTTTTTGTAGGGACCAGTAACACAGCCTCCCTGATCACCCAGGCCAGGTACTCCAAGTGTGCCCTGCCCTGTTGTGGGTTGTGTATATCCTCCTATTTTAGTTGAGACTTGATTGCTGTTGGCACTTCAATGGGAGGAATTTACACCAATCTGATTGGTTTTAAGAACTGGCTGTGACCATCAGTGAATCAACTATCAGGGGTAAATTCCAAAGAGCAGAATGTACTTTAATAGGACTTTGATGCCAATGAGTCCATCCCTTGTGTGTGCTATTTGTGGAGGTGGTTTAGTGGTGCTTTTAGTTGGTCTAAAGCTATTCAGTGGTTGTGCTGGCTCTTGGGGCCTCCCAAAATTTACCGAATCATCTGCCACCTGTATTCTGCTCAGGGCCACTGATATGAGCTACAAATTGATCTGCAGATGGCTGCTACTTGTGCTGGGCTGGAGAAACCCAGGAGAAGCCAAACTGTGAAACCAAGGCTGGGACCATGTAGCAAAAGGAATGGGGTATGCAGAGACCAGATGCTCCTTGTTTGAGAGCATTTGGAAAAGTCCAAAGCATGAGCCAAGACAGACCATGGGTATGAAAAATCCAGTCGAAACCACTAGGGTTGGGGCCACTAGTTGGGTGTGGGGGGGTCTCAAGTAATTACCAAGGTGAGGTTAACAATGTGAGCCAGGTTGATGGAGAGTCAGATATGACTCCATCTGCCAGCTCTGCTAGCGATTCTCTCTGGGAGAAAGCTGTCCCTTCAGCTCCAGATCTGAAGCCAGACAACAATTCAGTTCCTCCACAGATGTCCTTTGTGCCTTTCAAGCTGCTTCCCAGCACTGGAGGTCAGAGAGAGTAAGGCCTACTAAATGCAGGTGGGCCTTTAAGAGGAACTACCTGGCATTTCAGCAGTCCTTCATGATATTGTGCCACAATGTCCTCTGGTTTTCAGAGCCAGAAGTTATGGGAACTTCTATTCCTGGACTGAAACCTTGAGATGGAATGCTTGATGTGGAGCTCAGACTCCTTGATCCTCAAGGCAAACCTCCACAGCCAGTAAGTCCCTCCCAATTTTATCTGCCACATGTGAGTATGGGACCAACCCCTTCATTCAGTGTCTCTACCCCTTTTACCAGTCTCATGTGACTTTTTCTTTACACCCTTATGTGTCAGTCTTCTGCTCAACTAGATTTCAAGTGGTTCTGTGGTGGTTGTTTTGTAGTTTAGTTGTAACTTTGATGTGGTTGTGGGAGGATTTGAGTATACATTTACTTACACCACCATCTTTATAAAAACCTTGAAGGATAAACTTTTAAATTAACTAATTTTTTTCTTATTTTCTCCATTTGTGCAATAAAATTATATAGTTGTAAAATTTTTCTCCCACTCTTTTTGTGTTATAAGAAAGGAAATGTTCCAGGCATCTGAAATACACATATGTAGAAAAACTAATGAATTATCTTAATTATCTCTTGGCACATCTTAATTCAAAGCCTGACCAGGTGATGGCGCAGTGGATAGAGTTGTCGAACTGGGATGTGGAGGACCCAGGTTCGAGACTCTGAGGTTGTCAGCTTGAGCACGGCTCATTTGGTTTGAGCAAGGCTCACCAGCTTGAGCCCAAGGTTGCTGGCTCAAGCAAGGGGTCACTCAGTCTGCTGAAGGCTCGTGGTCAAGGCACATATGAGAAATCATTCAATGAAAAACTAAGGAGCTGCAACAAAAAATTGATGTTTCTCATCTCTCTCCCTTCCTGTCTCTCTGTCCCTAACTGTACTTCTCTCTGATTCTCTCTGTCTCTGCCACAAAAAAAATAAATAAATAAAATAAAAATAAAAACAAAAAACAAAGTCGTCTAATCCAACACAATTTGGGAAGAGGCCATTCTCTACTCTTTTTGTTGGCAGGTGGAGCCTCTCTCAGAAATAAAGAGTAGAGCTTCAGCCTTAGATAAAGAGTTTATCAAAAAACATGACTACACAAGTCT
Source organism: Saccopteryx bilineata (assembly GCF_036850765.1). NCBI lineage: Eukaryota > Metazoa > Chordata > Mammalia > Chiroptera > Emballonuridae > Saccopteryx > Saccopteryx bilineata. Next base: position 157,079,002 of record NC_089492.1, read on the forward strand.
GCACTTTGTTGACCCAGTTTTGAGTTTCATTTTAAATTTATTTGTTCAACTAATTTTTATTTATCATTCAGTGATGGTACTTATAACTGGAGATATATTTACAAGCAAAAATAAAGTCATTGTTCACATTGAATGTTACAATTTAGAAGGGAAAGCAGCTATAAATCAAAGATCAAGTAATCATTTAAGTTCAAATAGGCATGCTTTTAAAAGAGTCACATGGAGAGACATACTTCTATGAGGATTTATAAAGTTGAAGGAGTGTTAATTTGATTTAAAAGGTTAGTAAAGAATAATTTCATAAATTAATCAGATCCTTAAGATAGGTAGAAGTTAAATTAGGGGAGGTGTGTGTATATGCGCTTATGTAGCAAGGCAGGAGCTGACAGAGCAGTTCAGAAATGGGGGCTCTGCAGTGGGACATCATCTGAGGACCTGAAAGAGGCAGGTGAGACCAGAGTACACAAAAGAGAGGACAAAGGGAAATGTTACTCCAGTGGTACCCTTGCCCAGGCTAGGTATGCCCTTGGAGGCCTTTCATTTTCAATATACTCATCTTAATTCAAAGAGAGATAAGAAACTCTTTAAGTGCAGTGATCATGCCACTCTACTATAGTGGAAAGAATATGTACCTTTTTCCTCACAGTGTTATAAAGTTCAGTGGATGTTAAGTGTTACTATAAATAGAGGTGGGAAGTAGAGCTCGGATGATCATGATAAATCCCATTGGTCTGTTTTGAGTCTTAGTTTCTTTCTTAACCTTTAAGAACACTTCATATTGTAGCCTCTCTTTTCTCATTGATTTACATTATTATCATTAAATTCTCAGCAAGTAATGTTTTTAAATGCTAATAAAGTAACTATATTTAAATATGTACAATTCAATATTGATATTCTTTCACAAACTTCAGCGATGCCACATGATTTTACTTTTACCAAAGCAATAAAGAGCAAAATTAGTTAAAACTTTTTCACTATATTTTAAGTTCCATTCTGCCATTAATTTATCATTCATTTCATTCAAGACTTGACTCATCCACTTTTTTAGTTAGTCAGTGACTATCAATACATGTTCAAAATGTAGCAAGCACTTCAGTATCACTGGGGGCTGCAAGGATGAATGAGGGTTCATGTTTAGACCCCAGGAACTAACATTCAAGGGCATAAGACAAATAAGTAAACAGATAAAGTGAGGCATGAGGTAATAATAGAGCTATGCATAAAGCAGTTTGGAAGAATTAGGAAGAAACTTTCTAGCTGTGCCCTAGAAAGATAGATAATCCTGAAAAGTGGGCAGACAGTCTTTATTAAGAGAGTAAAAGGATATGTGGGTTATGAGAAAAATATAAAGTGGAACTGAACTGTGATGACTCAGCAGATAAAACTTTGACCTGGAATGATGAGGTTGCTAGTTCAAGGTCCCAGTCTTGCCTGGTCAAGACACAGACAAATTATAAGTTGATGCTTCCTGCTCCCACCCCCCGCCAAACCCATTTCTCTCTCTCTTTTCCTCTCTTCTCTCTAAAAAACAAAACAAAGCAAAACAAAACCATAAGACCATGAACAAGAATGTGTCTTATTTTTGGAAAGGGATAGTGAGTCTAGTGGTTTTTAGAAACCGTAGCTAGATGCAAAATTTTTCTGTCACAGGGCAAGATTTCTTTTGTATAATTTTTTCTTTTTCTTTTTTTGCATTCACTCATTCATTCATTCATTCATTCATTATTTTTTTCTTTTTTATCTAAACCTTCTTCTAAGCTAAGCTTATCAAGATTTCACCAAATTATTTTTTCTCTTAGGCCCTGGAAAAGTTAAGACTTATACCAGGTGTTCATCTTAGAAGTTCACAAACACCAACAATAATTAAGAAAAATAAAATATTTCAGAAAGAAAATAGTAGGCAAGAACTGAATGAGAATAAGAGATTAATGCAGTAGAATTATGTCCATGGGTGTTAAGAGTTTATCAAAAAAATTTAAAAATACTTACTTTGAAACAATCTCAAACATACAGTAAAATTGAAAGTATAGTACAAAAAACATTTTTCCCCTGAATTTTTAGTGTAAGTTTCTGATATAATGCCTCATTTCCACCAGTTTAGTGAGTATTCACCACAGATAAGGACATTCTCCTTATAACTACAACATTATTATCAAAATTAAGAAATTAACCTTGATAGGTTATTACCATTTAATAGGCAAACTTCATTCAAGTTTTGCCAATGGTCCTCAAACTGTTACTTTTAACAAAAGGATTGAATTTAGCAGCATGTTGTATCTAGTTTCTACACTTTTAACTTCCTTTAATCTGGAATATTTCTTCACAATTTCTTGATTTTTATGAATTTGACACTGTCAGATATTTTAGACATGTTATTTTGCAAAATGTCCTCAATTTAGGTTTGTCTAATGTTTCTTCATGTTTAGATTCAAGTTGTGCAACTTTGACAGAAGCCTTGTTACTGTTCTATCAAGTGCTACACAATGCCAAATTCTTCTTTTATTAGTGATGTTATCTTTGATCTCTGATAAGGTGGTATTTCTTAGACTTCTTCATTGTAAAGTAACTTTTTTCTTTGTGTAATTTAATAAACAGTTGTAAGAAAATATTTTGAAACAATATAAATATCACAGTACTTTTTTAAAAAGATTTTATTCATTCATTTTTAGAGAAAAAAGAGAGAGGAAAAAAAGAATGGACAGGGGGGAAGAGCAGGAAGCATCAACTCCCACATGTGTCTTGACCAGGCAAGTCCAGAGTTTTGAGCCGGTGACCTCAGCACCCCAGGTCGACACTTTATCCACTGCACCACCGCAAGTCAAGCACACATTCTTTATCAAATGTTAACTTAGGTATTTATTTGTCTGTTTATATTCCGATGACATATTGATCTCTAATTGAATCAAAGGGTAAAAATCTCTTTACGATTATTTCTGTTGGTGATCAAATTGTACTATATGAAGCCAGTGAGATAATTTTCTGAAATTTTGACCAGTCACAATTTAACTTAGAGCACTTCTTGCATAGGGACATTACAATAATCAAGTTAGTATTGTACTTTATCTGCCTTTTTTAATTTAATTAATTATGTTTACATATATTCTAGGGTTACTTCTAATGCATCCCCCCTCCCCCCTATTCCCCTCAATATCTTCCTTGTCCCCTTTTTCCACCTTATCACTGGATTTAGTCATTTCTCCAAGAAGCTATGACAGTAGCATGATGTTTAAAAATTAAAATCCAGGTTCTATGAATGCATGTTGATCTTGGAATGATACTTCTTGCAGGCTCTGTAAACACACACACACATACACACACATACATTTATACTCACCATGTATATCTAAGTCTGTATATCTGTATGCAGCTATCTATATTGAAAATAATGAGTCAACACTGATATTTTCTTTCCAATCTGACTTTCCAGAATCTATTCTAGGATTTACCCTTTACATATAGCTCTGTTTTCAAAGTGAGGAAATGGTTTCTATTGTCTTTAGTGTGCTCATGTGATGTATGTTCCTGTATCTAATTGATCTGTTACCGTCATTCCAGCCCTCACCTTTTCCTCCTCAGACATTCCTGCTTCATTTACTACCACTACTTCTTCCTTATCATCTGGTTGTTTTTCTTGTGCTACTCAAGCTTTACCACTCTTTCTCATCATTACTGTATGTTGGAAAGATTAAAGTTGTGTTCTGGAATGCTTAATAGGGCAGCAGGATTGCTAAATTGAAGGGAGCAGATATTGACACCTGTAGTCTGAGTAAGATATTAAAAGCAAATATTCAGGCCAAAAGTGATGAAATAGGGAGAAAGGACAGCATCAAGAAACATATATCTATTAAAATACCCAAAAAGAAGTAAAGATGATGAAGGGTTTGATGAAAATACTAAGGTTCAAATTTTGAGACACTTAATGAATTTCTCAAAACTATGAATACAGAAGAGATAAAAATCATTGTTGTGTAGGGTTTTGTTCTGCAGATGGGAAAAAGATAACTTTAGATTTAGACATGTTAAGTATGAAATGTTGGCCAGAAATTTTTTTCTATTGAAATGTTCTGGTTAGAAACCTGGATAAATTGAGTTAATAAATGAATGAGGTGTAGATTTCTCATGGTAGAAAAATGAAACAAATAGTATTTTCATTTTGTTCTTTCAATATTTTGGTGGTGGTGGTTTATTTGTTAATTTTAATACTTTAATTTCTTCTCTTAAGACAACTGTAAAATATCTTCTGTACATATGACAAACTGTTTTTCTTTTGTTCTCTCTCAATCTCTTCAACCTTCTCTTTTTCTCTCTGTCAAGTGGATGACTAAGAGATTAGGATCCAGGCTTGAACAGAAACGAACAGAAAAAGGGGAAATAATAAGTCTAGTTACGTTGTTTTTTTTTATTCCCAGTTATGCTATTTCCAATTGTACTAGTTTCCAGTCACTGCTATAACAAATTACACCAAATTTAGAGGCTTAGAACATAATACACATATTATTTTTTCAGTTCCGGAGACCATAAATCTTAAATGCATTTTATGGGTTAAAATCAAGGTGTAAGCAGATCTTCATTCTTCTGCACTCTTCCTTGCTTTTAATGGTTTCTACTATAAGTTCACATTCTTTGGTTAGTGACCCCTTTCTCCATTTTCAAAGTATATCTTCTGCTCCGTTGTCACATCTCACCCTTTTATGGCTTTGGCCTTCATGATCTCTTTTTATAAGATCATAGTTATTACATTGGGTCCACTTAGATAATCCAGGATGGCTCCTCCTTTTTAAGATATTCAACTAGATCACACATGAAAAGTCCCTTTACCATGTAAGTTCACATATTCAAGGGTTTGGGATACTAGGACTTGAACATCTTTGGGAAATGCTATATTACCTATTGACTATGCTCAACAAAGTGCTCAACACTTACTACTGTTCAAAAGTATTTTGCACAATGCTAAATAAAATGTTTCCTTAGGGCTTTTTTTGTCTCATGAATCTGTATTTTCCTGAGTAGTTACAATTATAATTCAACATTTCTAAAATTAAATTCAACAAATATTTCTCTCATAAGAACACAACAATTCACCAATGAGAGATGCAAAATAAAATCAAAACATAACCAAAAACTATGTATGATTTCCAGTGTCCTCTTCCCTTTTTTGACCCCAAACAGCTGATTTTCTGAAGGGAACACAATGTTATCTCCTGCATATAGATAAGTTTAAGAAGAAACTAAATTGCAACCATACCCAATACTAAAACTACCATCACTACCACTAACTTCTGTGCCAAAAGTGTCATTCATCTAATCCTTAACATATGGCAGATAGCTTACTAAAGCCAATGCAAATTTCTTTCACCCAAATTCTATAAGTTCTTTGGTGATTTCAACATGGTAAAACACCATGCTATAATATCTTCTTGTGGTTTTCTGACTTTAATTGGATCACTTTTGATAACAGTAGCTACATAGGCAAATGCCAAATTAATGGGAACCTTAAGATTAATCTTACCAAAGACTTTAGCAAACCTTTGTGCTATTCTCAAGCTTAACCTAAATGTTTTTGATAATGTAGATTAATGTAATGGACCACAAGTATTGTCTTATAACACATTATCAATATTTGGACTGTTAACCCTTGCCTATTAACACTTCTTAGCTTTATATTCTTTTATAATACTGATTTTATGAAAATGTTAGGTAGATTAAATTATTTTAAAAATACTTTTGTTACTTCAGTATAGTCATCTCTGAGAAAGCTCTGTACCAATACTTTTGGGAAAAACAGTTTAGAAGAAGCAGATTTGAATCCACTATTTAACTTCCATTACCAGCTGTGTATTCTTAAGGAAGTATGTAACCTCTTTTTGCTCTATTATTGTGTGTATGTGTGTGCATGTATATGCATAAAAGAGGTAAAAATTACCTTATACATAATTTTATGATGGTTTAAAGCTACAGACCGATAGTAACTGTGAACATACTGGTTTTCTTTTATTTTCTTTCCATCTGGCCTCTTTTACAGAGACAATGAAAATGGGAAGTTTGCCATGGTGGGAATGTGGAGACAGAGGAGGGAGTACAGTTTCAGTTTGTCCACTGAATAGCATCATGAAAAACGCAGTAAGATAGCTGTTGGAATTTCTCTCTGGAGCTACATGGGCAAGACTCTTCACTTTTGTGAGCCTGAGTTTTATGATCTGTACAAAGGTGTATAGTTCTGGCTTCTTCTTCAAGTGCTGCTAAGTGCATAAAATGCAGATACATATGAGAAACAGCTTCAAAACTGAAGCTTTGTGAAAAGATAAGGAACAATTTTCAATCTATCCAGCAACTCTTATATTCTTCCTACTGCTTGGTGATTAAAAAATAATCTGCAAATATAACTTCCACTGTGCATATTCATTTGAACTGAAATATTTCAGATTGTTTCCACAATGTTTTATGCTCTGGTTTACTTTTTAACCTTTTAGGATTTCTCCCATCGACATACAACCTCTATTGTGGTCAACTATAGTTCATTCTCATACCTAGTAAATGTGGAGATGGTGGCTGCTCTTATCCCAGCCACTGGCCCCACCAAGGGTATTCTCTTCTTCTGAGCAGGAGGCACTTTCTAATCTGGTTTTTCTCACCACACATAACCTAATTAAACTTGCTTCCACCTAGACTGTTTTAGCTATTTGAATCTATATTACATAATTAAGCACTTAATTATATTTAAAAACTGAAATGAATGAAAACATCCAGACAAAATCATTTATTTTAGTGATACACCAAACTAGAAAATGAGAGAGAGAGAATAAAACAAAACAAAACAAAATGATTTCTATTAAGTATGGTCCACCTACCAAGAAACAAGCAGATCAACCATACAATTTTTTGTTTCTTTTTCATTTCCTGAAGGCAAATATATATTCTACCCCCTTGATGATGGCAAGTAGCTGATAGCCATAAGTCACCTGTGATATGCTGAAACCAAGCTTTTTAGGGGATGGAAGAATAACTGGAGGATTATTTTTGGTAGTATTCTCAAAGAAGGTAACTATTTTAAAAATACCTAAGATAAAAAGTGATTATCTTTGTAATTATTTCAATGGATGTTGCTTAAAAATGAGTAGAAAAAATACCAATACATTTTTAGCATTTGAGATCATGTAATTGGGTTAAATAACAGCTGACACATATTCTTCTATATATATACTAAGACTAAAAATTTTAAAACTCTTTTTTAAAAAGTAAGTATAACTAATTAAAACAGCCTAGATATCTCCCTGCCTCCAACTATTTGAAAGGCACTATAATATTTTTAAAAACTGCAGATTTTTAAATACTAACTTTTGCATTTATTAGTTGTCTAACTTTGAATAAAAACTCAATTTTACTTTATCTAAATTTCCTTACTATAAAAGGAGAATAATAATTTCCATCAAATTATTACTTGGGACTGAAATGGAAAACAAATGGAAAATAGAGCCTAAGTATAGATAGTATCTGACCCTTCAGTAAGTATCAGACACATGTTAGTTACTCTTCCTGACATATTTACTTTGGTGATGCAGCTCATAAAAAATTATGAGCTGAAGGAGTATTATGAGTTTTCTAACAACTTAGAAAACCTTATTATTAGAATTCATTATTTGGGATTGCCATTAGAATCAAAAACACGAGACATCACAAAAGAATAGTAAAAGAAATACTCTCTAAAAGTACATAAATGCTAAAATGCAAAGATATTTTAGTCTCTTCTATGACATTATGACCCAGGAAACAGCTATGTAACATCCTGAAATCCATTAGATTCAACTTTCTACACATACAATATACTCATCTCTGCTACCTATGATATGTGCAAGCAGAAAACCAATAAGGTGTAAATTTAAGTAACTTTTCAAAAAATGGTTATCAGTGAACACTGAGTTATCATTGTTTCCATTAGAAAGTGTTTAATAATAAAGCAGATCAACAATTATTGAACTGCAACTCTGTATCAAGAGTATGTTACAAGGGTAACATCACATAGTTGTTTTTAAGAGTGTATTTAAATATTTAATTTAAAATTTTAAATATTTAATTTTTTTAGCAAAAATAAGGGAGGGGGAGAGAGATGAGAAGCACCAACTCATAGTTGTGACACTTTTAGTTGTTTATTGATTGCTTTTCACATGTGCCTTGACCAGGGAACTTTTTATTGAGAAATTATACATTCACATGCAGGTATAAGAAATAAAACAGAGATAATCTACCTAATCTCTACCCAGTTTTTCCCAGTGCTGACATCTTGCAAAACAATTATAAAATGTCAAAACTAAGACATTGACACTGATACAGTCAAGATTCAGAGCATTTCTGTCACCATAAGAATCTCATATGGTCTTGTGTAACCACACCCACTTCCATTCACCCCTACACCATTCTTAACTCCTGCTAGCCACTAATTTATGTTCCATTTCTGTAACTTTGTTATATTGAGAATGTTGTCTAAATGGTTATTTTACAGCATGTTACATTTTTTTTTCCTCAGCATAATTATTTGAGAATGTATACAGATATTTGTCTGTATCAATTATAGTATTTTTTTTCTTTTATTGCTAAGTAGTAGTCATGATATTATGTATCACCATTTGGTTAAACATTCACTCAGGAGTGAATGGGATTACTATAAATGGAGCTGCTGTAAACATTCTTGCATTAATTTTTGTATGAACATAAAACTTCAATTCTTTGGATAAATGCCCAGTAATGCAATTACTGCATCATATGCAATATTTAGTTTTTAAGAAATCTTCAGAGTGACGTCACGGAAATGGCGCCATGAGCAGCACATCTGACAGATCTCCCCAAAATCTCAACAAATTTATCAACTAGAAACAGAAAAAATTATCCTAGGAGCATTCTGGAGTTCCACACACACTGAAAGCGAAAGGACTGTTATCACTTGAATCTGAGAGACGGGTCAGAGCTGACAGTGTGGAGGAAGTTAACTACCGCACGGACGTTCATTCAAGCCGAAGAGGGAGTACGCCTGTGGTGAGTCAACCCACCCGTGCAACTGTCCGCCCACACTCGGGGAGCGGCAGCCTGGGCACTGCAAGCGGCCTCTGGCATGCCCTGAGAAACCGCACGTGCACCCCGTGCCATGGTTCGGTCGCAGAGTGAGCTGCCTTGCACCGCCAGCATCCCCAGTGGCCCGTGCACTGCAAGTGAGTGTCCCCAGCCACCAGCGTACACTGAGAAACCACACGCGCGCCCCGTGCCGCGGTCCGGGAGGGGTGCCAAGGCTGTCTTCCTTCTTCAGGAGATTCTCTCCATGGGCGGGGCACCTCACCCAGCCATTCAAGATAACAATCAAGCATTGGGGGAGGGGCACGCAGGTAGCCTGAAATACTTTCTGGAGCACAGCTGTGAATCCAATCACTGAAATTAGCTTAACCCACGAAATCTGCGCACCCACGGGGCTCTAATTGATAGGATCTCTCTCAGTTCAGCGATCCAAGACAAGAGGCGTGATATTTTTCAGTGCCTCTCGCTAAAGGGGCGGGGGCAACTTCTGACTGACAGAGCCTCCATATTCAGGGATGAACGCTAACAAGAGGGACTTGGCAGATTTTAAGATCTATACAGCAAGCAGTGACTAGTGCCCCTTCTTCCCAGCCAAAACAGGCTACAAAGTGTGGAAAGCCTGGGTTGAGTGGTCCAACTGAATGCTAGGCGCTGAACAGTCACCTTGACAACAATTGACTCCCAGCCCCACCTGATTACACTGGAGGCTCTGACTGCCAGAGCCTTACCCAGAGCCTTGCACTGAGTAGGGATAGAGTAGACTTTTCCCAGCTCTTTGAGCCTCTTACTCCCCAGACAGAAGCAGTGGCAGCCTCATAACTGAATCACGAGGCTGCTAATTCAGGAAGGGGAGACTAGGAGAGAGACTCCAGGAAAGCAAGCTCTCTCATTTTTGGACCCTGCAAACGCCAACAAGCCTTGACTACCAGCGAGACTAAAACCAATTATATGACATTGCCAAAGAATCCCATCAACTACAAATCCCTACCTAAGCGTGACACAGGGGCAGAGCCTGGGGTACAGAGTCACCGACCAGGAAGAGGGAAAGAAAAGAAAAAGGAAGAAGTTAACCTCTCAAAATCAAGGAAAATCCACAGACTTTATAACTTGTTCCACTAATTCTTTGCTGTTGTTGTTTCTTTCTTCTACCTTATTGCATTTATTATTATTTCTATTTCCTCACCTCGGTCCTTTTATTCTCTGCCCATCTTATGCTTCCCTTTTCTTAAACTACACTACCCATGAGTGTTACATTTTATTTCTTTTCTTCATCCTTACTCTCCTTTAGGGTTACACTCCAAAACCCTTAACTCTCACTCTCTCCCCTTTTTTTTTTTTTTTTTCTTTTCCTTTTTTTCTTCCTTTGTTTCTCTTTTTGTTATTTTTTCCTTTCTATTCGTTTCTTCTTTTCTCCTTTTACTTTTCCTCTCATTCAATCCTCAATCATGAACAAATTATTTAATTTGGGACTCAAGTTCTTTCTTGGTTTTTTTTTTTGCTTTTGTTTTTGGTTTTCCTTTGTTTGTTTTTGTGGCATTTTGGGTACTTTTTACATTGTTTTTTTAACTCACTAGCATTCCTCCCAACCCAATGTCTCCATTGTATTTAGTCTTTGCTCCACATAATACACAGATTTTTACTTACTATTTTTATTTTTATTTTTTTCTTCTTTAATTATTATTATTTTTTCTCTACTTTTTTCTGTTTCCCTCTTATCCCTCTCATTATATCTCTTAGTTGACCATAATTTACAAGCAAATCATTTTATGCTTGTCTAAGATTTTCTCCTTTTTTTTTTTTTTGCATTTAGTAGGTCCCTACTCCCTTTTTTGCCCCTTGAACTCTTCACCCCAAATCAAGCCCTCCATTATAGGCAGTTTTTGTTCCATTTAGCATAATATAATTCACAGGTCATCACGATATTTCCCTAAGGAGGTGAGAGGAGGGGAAGAGAAGAAAGAAAAAAGGGGGAAATAATAAATTATTACTGTTTTTTTTGTGGGGTGTTTTCCTTTTTTTTTTCCTTTTTATTCTTTATTAATTCTAATTAATACTATCAACAAGACCACCCTCAGATGCCAATAAGTAAAATAAAATCAAATATTATGGATACAAAAGATAGAGAGGTAACACAAATAGATGTGGAAAAATCTATGGAGAAAAGATTTAACATATTGGAAGCCTTGGAACCAAATGACAGAGAATTTAAAACAGAAATCTTAAAAATACTCAGAGATATACAAGAAAACACAGAAAGGCAATTTAGGGGGATCAGAAAACAACTCAACGATCACAAAAAAATATATTACCAAGGAAATTGAAACTACAAATCAAATCAAACAGAAATGAAAAACTCAATTCACGAGCTGAAAAACGAGGTAACAAGCTTAGCTAATAGAACAGCCCAGATAGAAGAGAGGATTAGTGAAATAGAAGACAAGCAACTTGATGCACAACAGAGAGAAGAAAAAGACTCAAAAATAATAAAAAAACGAGAAAGCCCTATAGGAATTGTCTGACTCCATCAGAAAGAATAACATAAGAATAATAGGTATATCAGAGGGAGAAGAGAAAGAAAATGGAATGGAGAATATACTCAAACAAATAATAGATGAGAACTTCCCAAGCCTGTGGAAAGAATTAAAGCCTCAAATTCAAGAAGCAAACAGAACACCGAGTTTTCTTAACCCCAACAAACCCACTCCAAGGCACATCATAATAAAGATGACACAAACCAATGACAAAGAAAAAATTCTCAAGGCAGCCAGGGAAAAGAAGAGTACAACATATAAAGGAAGGCCTATTAGATTATCATCAGACTTCTCAGCAGAAACTCTACAAGCTAGAAGAGAGTGGACCCCAATATTTAAAGCCCTGAAAGAGAGGAACTTTCAGCCAAGAATACTATACCCATCAAAGCTATCCTTCAAGTACGAAGGAGATATAAAAACATTCACAAATACAGAAAAGATGAGAGAATTTATCAGCAGAAAGCCCCCACTCCAGGAAATACTAAAGGGGGTTTTCCAACCAGATTCAAAGAACAAAAGAAAACAAAACCGCAAGTAACAGCTCCACCAAGAAAACAATAAAACCAAACTTAAACTGTGATAACAAAAAAAAGGGGGGGGGGAAAGGATGAAGATTAACAGTAGCAAAGGACGATGAAGTGCAGAAATACTCATAAGATAGGGTACTACAATGAATATAGTAGGTACCCTTTTCATTACTTAATGGTAACCACCCTTGAAAAAACCACCACAAAAACACTTGACTTAAAAAAGGTAGCAACAGAGGAAAGTAGTATGGAATACAAACAAAAAAAAAAACAAATGATAGAAAAACAAAAGAGAAGAATCAAACAAGATACAAAACAAACAGAAAGCAATTTATAAAATGGCAATACTGAACCCACAAGTGTCAATAATTACACTAAATGTAAATGGATTAAACTTACCAATAAAAAGACACAGAGTAGCAGAATGGATTAAAAAAGAAAATCCAACTGTATGCTGCCTACAAGAAACACATCTAAGCAACAAGGATAAAAACAAATTCAAAGTGAAAGGCTGGAAAACAATACTCCAAGCAAACAACACCCCAAAAAAAGCAGGTGTAGCAATACTTATATCTAATAATGCTGACTACAAGACAGAAAAAGTACTCAGAGACAAAAATGGTCATTTCATAATGATTAAGGGGACACTGAATCAAGAAGACATAACAATCCTTAATATATATGCACCAAACCAAGGAGCACCAAAATATATAAGACAGCTACTTATTGACCTAAAAACAAAAACTGACAAAAATACAATCATACTTGGAGACCTCAATACACCACTGACGGCTCTAGATCGGTCATCCAAACAGAGAATCAATAAAGATATAGTGGCCATAAACGAAATACTAGAACACCTGGATATGATAGACATCTACACGACAAGTAAAACAAGAAAAGAAAAAACGAATAGAAAGGAAAAAATAAGAAAAAGAGAAAAACGAAGGAAGAAATAAAAAAGGAAGAGAAAAAAACAAAATAAAGCAAAACAAAACAAAAAAAAAAGAGGAGAGAGTGAGAGTTAAGTGTTTTGGAGTATTACCTTAAAGGAAGGTGAGGATGAAGAAGAGAAATAAAATGTAACACTCATGGGTAGTGTAGTTCAAGAAAAAGGAAGCATAAGATGGGCAGAGAATAGAAGGACCGAGGTGGAGGAAATAAAGGCAATAAGATAGAAGAAACGAACAACAACAAAAAAAAATTAGTGGAACAAGTTGTAAAGTCTGTGGATTTTTCTTGATTTTGAGAGGTTAACTTCTTCCTTTTTCTTTTCTCTCCCTCTTCCTGCTCGGTGACTTTGTACCCCAGGCTCTGCCCCTGTGTCACACTTAGGTAGGGATTTGCAGTTGATGGGATTCTATGGCAATGTCATATAATTGGCTTTAGTCTTGCTGGTAGTCAAGGCTTGTTGGCGTTTGCAGGGTCCAACGATGAGAGAGTTTGCTTTCCTGGAGTCTCTCTCCTAGTCCCCCCTTCCTGAATTAGCAGCCTGGTGGTCCAGCTATAAGGCTGCTACTGCTTCTGCCTGGGGAGTAAGAGGCTCAAAGAGCTAGGAAATCCCCACTCTATCCCCACTCAGTGCAAGGCTTTGGGAAAGGCTCTGGCAGTCAGGGCCTCCAGTGTAATCAGGCGGGGGTGGGAGTCAATTGTTGTCAAGGTGACTGTTCAGCGCCTAGCATTCAGTTGGACCTCTCAACCCAGGCTTTCCCCACTTTGTAGCCTGTTTTGGCTGGGAAGAAGAGGCACTAGTCTCTGCTTGCGACTAGTGTAGTATAGATCTTATTATCTGCCAAGTCCTTCTTGTTAGCGTTTATCCCTGAATATGGAAGCTCTATCAATCAGAAGTTGCCCCCGCCCCTTTAGCGAGAGGCACTAAAAAATATCATGACTCTTGTCTTGGGTCGCTGAACTGAGAGAGATCTTATCAATTAGAACCGAAGGTGCGCAGATTTTATGGGTTAAGCTAATTTCAGTGATTGGGTCGCAGCTGTGCTCCCGAAGGTATTTTAGGCTGCCTGCACGCGCCCCTCCCCCAACGCTTGATTGTTAGCTTGAATGGCTGGGTGAGGTGCCCCGCCCACGGAGAGAATCTCCCAAGTAGGGAAGACCACCCTGGTGCCTCTCCCGCTCGCCCTGCCGCTGGCGGCTGGATTGCACCAGGCGCAGGATAATGGGGCACCCTGGGTGTGCGGGCCAGTAGGGCGCTCTGGGCGCGTGGAATGCCCAGGGCACGCGCGCGAATGGGGTGCTCCGGGCACCGGTGGCTGGCGACTCTCACTCGCAGTGCGCGGGCCGCTTGGAACGTTAGCGGTGCTCGCTCTGCAACCGGACCGGGCTCACGCCCGCGGCTGCTCGCGGCTCCCGAGTGTGGGTGGTGCTCGCTCTGCAACCGGACCGGGCGCGCGCTGGCGGCTGCTCGCAGCTCCCAAGTGTGGGCTGACTCACCACAGGCGCACTCCCTGGCAGCTTGAATGAACGTCCCTGTGGTAGCTTCCTCCACACCCTCGTCTCTCAGATTCAAGTGATAACAGTCCTTTCGCTTTCAGTTTGTGTGGAACTCCGGAATGCTCCGAGGATAAATTTTTCTTTTTCTAGTTGATAAATTTGTTGTGATTTAGGGGAGATCTGTCGGACACGCTGCTCACAGCGCCATTTCCGTGACATCTATCCCAAATTATTTTCTTAAGTGATTGTACCAATTTATAGTCTTTCCAATAATATTTGGGAGGTTTAATTGCTCCCCAATTTTGCCAACACATGGTATTGCCAGACCTTTTCATTTAATCCTTTCTCTAATTATCTTCTAATTCATTTGTTATTCCTCTGCTGATAAAATAAATTCATCACCTTTTAATATGATGTAGGAGAACAAAAACAAATCAAAGATATAAAAGGGCTATATTAAGATACTGAGTGACTCTTATTAAGTAGAGATGTTAAATAAACATGCCATTTACTAAGTTCTGAGTTATTATTAGTATCCTTTTAAGACCTTGGAGATTTGTACTCTTATTTTAATATATGAAAGGAGGATGAGGTCTGTCCTCAGAGAATTTCTGATGTAAATTATTCAAGAAAGAGATTGAAACTGGAATTAGAACGGAAGATATAGGGAGGTAGTGAAGCTGGCTCTCCCACTCTCTGTCCTTGATCTGGACTTAACAGAACACATCTGTGTTTGAGAGTGTAATGAGTACTTCCTTCTGGCAGACAGAAATAAGCCAAGACATAGGCTAGGAACCACAATAAAAAGTAGGCTATTGTGTATTTACTTATTTAACATATATTTATCGTGGTCTTACTAGGTATAGGTACTGGTCCAGATACCGGGACCACAATGAGAAGATGGATATCTACCATCATGAGAATTTATAACATATTTAGTATTATCCTATTATGTGAAGTAGTTTTTAACTATGCAAATGTTATCTTTCTTTTATGTTACTTTGGCTTGTTCTCTGTTCTTAATGTATTTATATACTTAAATCTTCTTGCCTGGTCTTGTCTAATCTACAAGAAATTAAAAAAAAATAATTTACACTCATAGGCCAGAGCACTTTTCCTTTGAAGTCATCAAAGCCCCAAGACATAGTAATTGATTTTCACTCAGTCCCAACAAGTGAATAAAACATCTCTATGTTCCAGCTAAGAAATTTAGCTGGGTTTCACAAAATGATCTTATGTCCATTGAAACCAGTGAGTTATCTGTGTTGGATTTTTTGTTTTCAGGGAAATGACTGACTAAATTTTACTCAGGATAAATAATAGATAGCATAATTGTTTGAATTAGTATGAGGAGCATAAAATTCAGACAACAAAGAGAGTTTTGTTGAAATATTAAAATCAAAGGTGATATTTAAGTTTGTATATTTTTGCTTCTGCTGCTAAAATAAAATAAAAGATTTATAGAAGAGAGACTGAATGAATATGCACAAATAAATTTTGTGCTGTTCAAAACATGCAGTTTTTATGTGTATGTATAGTGCATGCTCATGCATTTATGATTGTATGTGCATATTTTTTTAGGCCAAAGGACTGACACTATATTCTTTTTTTCTTTTCTTTTTTTTTTAAGACTTTCTGAAGCTGGAAATGGGGAGAGACAGTCAGACAGACTCCTGCATGCGCCCGACCAGGATCCATCCGGCACGCCCACCAGGGGCAAAGCTCTGCCCACCAGGGGGCGATGCTCTGCCCCTCCGGGGTGTCGCTCTGCCGCAACCAGAGCCACTCTAGTGCCTGGGGCAGAGGCCAAGGAGCCATCCCCAGCGCCCGGGCCATCTTTGCTCCAATGGAGCCTTGGCTGCAGGAGGGGAAGAGAGAGACAGAGAGGAAGGAGGGGATGGGGGTGGAGAAGCAAATGGGCGCTTCTCCTATGTGCCCTGGCCGGGAATCGAACCTGGTCCCCCGCACTCCAGGCCGACGCTCTACCGCTGAGCCAACTGGCCAGGGCCAGTTCTTAAAGAGATCTGTGGTACAGAAATAAGGCAAACCACTGCACAGAGGGCAAATATTGAGAATAATGGTGGGCTGCTAGTAATCAAAGCTTTAGATTAATGAGTAATGCTTTGGAGGCCATAGTCATAGACATACAGTCTCCTGAAATCTTTTTATTTGTACTATCTTCAAATGTATGCATTTATTTTCCTCTGGACGTCATAGTTATTTAGAGGAACAGTGTTTAACTTATTTTACATGTACTTTGAATTTACTAATTTATTCGATTACTAACAAGTAATAAATTGATCAGAGGTTGTAGCTTGTAAAAGTTTTAATCCGGAATCCATTTGAGTTATGTATTTTCCCTCTATTACATGATTAATTTTTCAGAAAGGTGCAAGAAGTTGTTTTCTCTGCTGAATACATAGTTATTAGACATATCTTATTTATTATCTGCTTCAAATCTCCTATGTCATTAAATTTTGTTGTCAGTCTTTCAAATGCTGAGAGGAGTATACAGTATTGAAGTTTTATGTTATCATCAGATTTATGTCATTTTAACTGTTTTTTGTGTTCAGGTGCTGTAAATTGCTTCGACTGCCCCATGTGACTTTGTTCTGGGAGATTCTCTTTTCCATTCTTTGGATTGTTAATCTAAGCTCCTAGCTCACATAACACTTATACAAGCCAGCAATAAAAGTACCTCATTCCAAGAGATATTATTTAAAATGTGAATCACCATGGCAGAACATGAGCTGACCTTTCGGAATAAGTCACCAAACTTGTGAGCAGATGCTACCCATAAACAACCAATAAGATCTGACTAATTCTCTCTGTTTTTCTTTTCTTTTAGTATTTTATATTGGATTTACTGAATTATCTTTAATTCTCTTTTTTGGTATTATTCACCTAATTCTGAAATTATATTATAGTTTCATCTTTCTTTGAATACACTTCTTTTTTTAATTTTGAAATTAAATTTAATAGGCTGACATTGATCAATAAAAGTACATAGGTTTCAGGTGAACAACTCTGTAACATTTAAACTTTGATTGAGTTGTGAGCCCATCACCCAAAGTCAAATCATATTCTGTCATCATATATTTGTTCCTGTTTACTCCCCTCCTGCCCACATCCCATCCCTCAGGTAACCATTTCACTTTTATCTATGTCCATGAATCTCAGTTGTATATCCCACCTATGTGGTATGTATTTGCCCCTATTTACTCTTCTTGCCTCCTGCCCCCATCTCTGGTAACCACTTTTTATCTATGTCCATGAGTCTCAATTTTATATTCAACTTATGTGTGAAATCAGATAGTTCTTAGCTTTTTTGATTTACTTATTTCACTTAGTATAATATTCTCGAGGTCCATCATGTCATAAATGGCAGTATGTCATCATTTCTTATGGCTGAGTAATATTCCATTGTGTATATGTATTACATCTTTTCTATCCAATCCTCTGTTGAGGAACACTTTGGTTATTTCCATTTCTTGGCCACTGTGAAAAATAATGCTGTGATGAACCTAGGGGTGCATGTGTCTTTATGTACCAAGGTTTTTGAGATTTTTAGGTAGATACTCAGTAAAGGGATTACTGGGTCATATGGTCATACCATTCTTAATTTTTTGAGATATCTCCATAATTTCTTCCATAATGGCTATACCGGTTTACATTCCTTCCAGCAGTGAATGAGGGTTCTTTTTTCTCCACAACTTCTCCAACAATTGTTATTATCTGTCTTGTTGGTAATAATCAATCTAACAGGTGTGAGGTGATTATTGTAGTTTTTTATTTATTTATTCATTTTAGAGAGGAGGGGGGGGAGAGAGAGAGAGAGAGAGAGAGAGAGAGAGAGAGAGAGAGAGAAAGAAAGGGGAGGAGCAGGAAGCATCAATTCCCATATGTGCCTTGACCAGGCAAGCCAGGGTTTTGAACCGGCAACCTCAGTGTTTCCAGGTTGACGCTTTATCCACTGCGCCACCACAGGTCAGGCCAATTATTGTAGTTTTGACTTGCATTTCTCTAATAGGTATTCAAGATGAGCACCTTTTTATTTATCTGTTTGTCATTTGTCTTAGGAGAAGTTTCTGTTCAGTAGTTTATCACAGGAAAAAAATGAATGAAATGTGTCATAGAAGTCTACAAATATAGAAATTAATTTATCTCCTCTTGACTTGTGTGTGTGTGTGTGTGTGTGTGTGCACGCACGCGCGCTATGGAATTCAAGTCTTAGAAAAGGGTAGACAACAGTGACTACATTTTTAAAATGTAGCTCTTTGTGTCCTCAAAATGTTTCTGAAACCATTCAAAGTTCCATTTCCATATGTTCCTCTATTAATCCTAAATAATTTAGTTAATATATACCATAAACAATATGGTTACCTTTTGGAAATCATAAAATAAATATGAACATATTGACAATGAACTCTATCAGAACTGGAGACATTTTAAATGCATTTAGTAGTCAGAGTGTTCTTCCAGAAGTTGGAAAGAAACACAGTATCAGAGGCATGAGCCATGTGTGGTTGGCTGGGCACTTAACTCAAGGGACCAAAGATCATCAATCCACTTATAGCACTGTAATATGTAATCTCCCCCCTGCTAATAATATATCTTCTTCAATTAATCTACAGCTCAGAATAGACTTCAAAGAGAGCTCCCAGACAAGAGAGACAAGACAACAAAGGAGAAGATTTGGGAGTTGTGAAGGAGAATAACACCTAAATAATTTTGCACTACTGTGAGGTGTGGTCAACTCCTGTCCTTTAGAAGAGAAGCTAAATACAGTTAACATGTCTGCCCCAGCTGTCAATTCTGTACATTGCCAATTGTTAGACAAAAAATCAAGAAGCCTAGAGGTGAAAGAAATAAATCACAATACAGACAATAAGAGAAGAAAGAAGGAACAAGAAAGATCACCATAGGGCTCGGTACAAGTTTATATTCCTAAAATTAAAAATACTTAGGAAATAAATCATTCTCATTACAAAAGATTAAAAACCGGCCCTGGCCGGTTGCTCAGTAGTAGAGCGTCGGCCTGGCGTGTGGAAGTCCCGGGTTCGATTCCCGGCCAGGGCACACAGGAGAAGCGCCGGCAGCTGAGGCTCCATTGGAGCAGAGATGGCCCAGGTGCTGGGGATGGCTCCTTGGCCTCTGCCCCAGGTGCTAGAGTGGCTCTGGTCGCAGCAGAGCGACGCCCCCTGGTGGGCAGAGCGTGCCCCCTGGTGGGCGTGCCGGGTAGATCCCGGTGGGGTGCATGCGGAAGTCTGTATGACTGTCCCGGTTTCTAGTTTCAGAAAAATACAAAAAAACAAAAAACAAAACGAAACAAAACAAAAGATTAAAAACCAAAATTAACACAAAAGGAAATTGACAAATGAGATATACCAAAGCCAGAAAGTGAGTTATAAAAACTGATAAGAGATATATTATCAAATAAGCACTTATTATCATCAGATAAGATTTATAAGTACAGGAGAAAGCTCCACAATGGATACTAAAATGATAGAAAAAAGTTTGAGTCTAACACCATAAAAGTAGAAACGGGAACTATTCATCAATCTTACTTTAGAATATAGATATATTGTAAAAATATTAAAATAATAATTATCAAATAAAATGAATCAAGTCACCAAATGAATAATCATAAACAGATGTGATTTATCCTAATATTATATAATTACTTCAACATTAAACATTTTTCTAATATTTTTATTACCAAAAAACTTATGTAAAAAATATATACACTAAATAAAAATAACAAAATTTTAAAAAAATTGACAGATGCTTTTTATTTTAAAAATTATATCATAGCCTGACCAGGCAGTGGCACAGTGGATAGAGCATTGGACTGGGATGCAGGTTCACACCCCGAGGTCCTCAACTTGAGCATGGGCTTATCTGTCTTGAGTTGAAGGTTAGCTGTCTTGAGTGTGGGATTATAGAGTTAACCCTATGGTCACTGGCTTGAACCCAAGGTCGCTGGCTTGAGCCCCCAGCAAAACACATATGAGAAAGCAATCAATGAACAACTAAGGTGCCTCAACTTTGAGTTGATGCTTCTCATCTCTCTCCCTTTCTGTCTGTCTGTTCTTGTCTGTCCCTCTCTCTCTCTCTCTCACTTGCTTTCTATCACAAAAAAAAGAGAGAGAGAGAGAGAGAGAAAAGCATATATCTGAGATATTTGAAAACACTGGTAATATATTCTTACAAGTAATATTTGTTGATACAAATATTATGCTCAGTTGTCTTTAAGTTACTGATCATCTACTTGGAGAAAACAAATCACTAATTTTATAACATTTTAATAAATGCTTATATATATATATGTGTGTGTGTGTGTGTGTGTGTGTGTGTGTGTGTGTGTGTGTGTGTAAAAACCTGTATGTTATGTCCAGGCTGGTCTTTCTTTAGTTATTCAACAAGGTGAGCACTATGTAGCCTCAGAATCTTTTCAGATGGCATCTCTGCTTCAATTATTCTCCTTTTCACAAAGAGCACACTACCTTCTCTTCCCTTTGGTCTCACTTAGTGGTTCTTCCTCAGAGACTTTTTTTTTTTTACCAACTTAAATCAGGACAGCTTCCTTTTTTTCTGATCTTTTACCCCTCCTTTTTATTTTCTCCCAACTAATTTCCAAACTTGCAATTATTATTTATTGTTCTGTTCATTTTTATTTATCAGTCTACTCAAGGAGAATTCAAAATCCTAAAAAGAGTCTCTTTTAGTTACTGTTGTGTTCTCTGCCAATGACTAATAAGTAATTGGCTAGATTATAAAAAATGAAAAATTTTTTACTGATTTTAATTTATTGTGTTAACATGGATTCAAGTGTCCCACTCAATATAACATCCTCACCCCCCCACCCATGTATCTCCCATTACACCCCCTTGGCCCCTTCCCCCTCCCTTCTGGGATTTGCTGTCCTGTTATCTGTATCTATGTGTTATGTATATATAATATCACTAATCCTTTCACCTTCTCTGATCCCATCCCCTCATCCCCCTTCCTTCTGACAGCTGTCCCTCTGCTTCCTGTGACCCCACATCTGCCTCTATTCCATTTCTTAGTTCACTTTGTTCATTAGATTCCACATATACGTGAGATCATATGATATTTGTCTTTCTCTGCCTGACTTATTTCACTTAGCATAATAATCTCCAGGTCCCTCTGTGCCTTTGCAAAAGGTAAAATTTCCTTCCTTTGTGTGGCCATGTAGTATTCCATTGTGTATATATAATACAGTTTTTTAATCCACTCGTCCTCCAATGGACACTTGTGCTGCTTCCAGATCTTGTCTATTGTAAACAATGCTGCAACAAACAAGGGGATGCATATCGTTTTTTGAATCAGTTATTTGGTATAGAATAATTAATTTTTTATGATCCACCTTTTAAAAGATTTAAAATTATATAAATGTCAGTTTAAAACTGTATATATTAAAAACATCTGTTTTAATTTAATATGGTGAGTAATTTAAGGTAAGTTCCATCCTTTGTTTGCTCTAGTATAATGTGACCATAAACACATATTTCTGCTTGTTTTCAGACCTGTTATCTGCCTACTAGCCCTGCACATGTATAGAATTTGAACTCAATTCTTAAATCTAGTATAAAAAATTTTCATATTAGAAATAAAGAATATATGCCACAGAGTACAACATTTGGGGAATAAAACCTTAAAAAAAATTGGGGGCTTTTTCATGTTCCCAGTGAAGATGTAGATATGGAAAACTTGTGACTAGCTTTAATAAAATAATCTGCTGAGCTGCCTCAATGCTTTGGTAATGAGGTTATATATAATTACATAGTTGAGTAAGTAGACAGAAACAATATCATTGCCTAATATTACCCTGTAAATCTTTCAAGTGTTTTACCGAGTTAATTTCAAATTGACTGCAATTGTGATGCAGTAAGGCACAGTGTTTAGAATAAAGTAGGTCCTCAATTAATATTGGCTAAAGAATGATGAATATATGTAAGCATAAAAAAATAACAGTAATATGTAAATATATGGTAGGAATAATGTATATTTGGATCATACTAATCAGGATGACAATTATGTGGCTTTATCAACTATAAAGAAAACAATAATATTGACATCTTGTTAATGTATAAGATAATCAAAATTGGTGTAAATAAAATACTCATACATAAGAGTGTTCCACTATTTTATTTTACCTTAATATTGGTCCTGATTACAATAATGAGTAGCATGGTATTGGCAGAAAAATAGACACTCAGACCAATGGAACAGAAT
Organism: Saccopteryx bilineata; assembly: GCF_036850765.1. NCBI lineage: Eukaryota > Metazoa > Chordata > Mammalia > Chiroptera > Emballonuridae > Saccopteryx > Saccopteryx bilineata. Next base: position 157,101,827 of record NC_089492.1, read on the forward strand.
AGAAAGCCCAGAAATAAAACCACATATATATGGTCAAATAATCTTTGATAAAGGGGTCAACAACACACAATGGAGAAAAGAAAGCCTCTTCAACAAATGGTGTTGGGAAAACTGGAAAGCCACATGCAAAAGAATGAAACTCGACTACAGCTTGTCCCCGTGTACTAAAATTAACTCAAAATGGATCAAAGACCTAAATATAAGACCTGAAACAATAAAGTACATAGAAGAAGACATAGGTACTAAAATCATGGACCTGGGTTTTAAAGAACATTTTATGAACTTGACGCCAATGGCAAGAGAAGTGAAGGCAAAGATAAATGAATGAGACTACATCAGAATAAAAAGTTTTTGCTCAGCAAGAGAAACTGATAACAAAATAAACAGACAGCCAACTAAATGGGAAATGATATTTTCAAACAACAGCTCAGATAAGGGCCTAATATCCAAAATTTACAAAGAACTCATAAAACTCAACAACAAACAAACAAACAATTCAATAAAAAAATGAGAAGAGGACATGAACAGACACTTCTCCCAGGAGGAAGTACAAATGGCCAACAGATATATGAAAAGATGCTCATCTTCTTTAGTTATTAGAGAAATGCAAATCAAAACTGCAATGAGATACCACCTCACACCTGTTAGATTAGCTATTATCAACAAGACAGGTAATAGCAAATGTTGGAGAGGCTGTGGAGAAAAAGGAGCCCTCATACACTGTTGGTGGGAATGTAAAGTAGTACAACCATTATGGAAGAAAGTATGGCGGTTCCTCAAAAAACTGAAAATAGAACTACCTTATAACCCAGCAATCCCTCTACTGGATATATACCCCAAAAACTCAGAAACATTGATACGTAAAGACACATGCAGCCCCATGTTTATTGCAGCATTGTTCACAGTGGCCAGGACATGGAAACAACCAAAAAGCCCATCAATAGATGACTGGATAAAGAAGATGTGGCACATATACACTATAGAATATTACTCAGCCATAAGAAATGATGACATCGGATCATTTACAACAAAATGGTGGGATCTTGATAACATTATACGAAGTGAAATAAGTAAATCAGAAAAAAACAGGAACTGCATTATTCCATACGTAGGTGAGGCATAAAAGTGAAACTAAGAGACATTGATAAGAGTGTGGTGGTTACGGGGGGGAGGGGGTAAAGGGAGAGGGAAAGGGGGAGGGGGAGGGGCACAAAGAAAACTAGATAGAAGGTGACAGAGGACAATCTGACTTTGGGTGATGAGTATGCAACATAATTGAAAGACAAGATAACCTGGACTTGTTGATCTTTGAAAAAAAAATAATGAGTAGGTTAATAGAAATACTAGTTCCCAAAAGAAAAAGAAAAATCAACACAAACACTAAAACAACATTTAATTCTTTTGTAACAGCATTGGATCTTAGCTAGAAAAAGCATTCTTACATGTGGAACAGAAAACAGTTTCATTTATAAATAATATTTTTGTTTAAATAATCTTGAATTACAAGGAAACCTTCATCCGTGAAACAGCAGGGCTTTACATGAGTCTTTGAACATGCAGACAGAGAAAAACACTTTAAACACTTTACAAATGAGAGCAACAGAAGCTGCAGTGTTTGAATCCATTAAAGAGGAGAACACCTGCAAAGATTTTACTTCTCTCTCTCTCTCTTAGGTTTTGTTTTTGGTTGTTTGGTTTTTTTTAGTGGGCTGAAGTGTGATAATACTCTTGTTACCATATGGGAACCAGAGATTAGTCCCAACTAAAACATCCAGTACACTCAGCTACCTGCAAGCAATTGAGTCACTAAAGCTTAACTAATATATAGAGCTGAAGTGAGAGGCACTTGAACAACTGTCCACATTAGGCACAAAGAGAAAGGCACCCACTAGTCCTAATACACCATGTGCTTATTTGCCCCCTACAGGGGTGGAGGAAAAGTCACTACTCAGGGTGGCCTTATGCAATTTAACACAGCTGGTGGAACTGGCTGAGTCTCCACAGCAAACCCCACAGAGCTGTAGGCCCAGTGCCCTTCCCTAAACCTGAGAGTAGCAATCTGAACAAGATTCTCACCAACCACATCCAAGAACAGCATGAGGGAGGTTTTTAAGGCTTTGTAGCCTTAAGGCACAGTGACATATGGGAATGCACACTTCTGTTTTTCTCCTTGTGAAGTGGGGTTTATATTTTGCTCTTTGGCCCTCAGAAATTTAAAAGTTATTCTTATCACAGTCCAGAAAAAACAAACAAACAAAGAGACTGTTTGAATTTTTGCCTCAACATATTGACTGACCACTTAATTTGTAAATTAATTGCACAAAACAATATACAGTATAAAATCAAATCTGATTACTCAATACTTCTGAGCTACTGGTGCACTCACAGGTACTCAGGAGGGATGCCATCATGCCTTACATGCTAGGAGTACAGGGTGGGTGACAGGGACTCAGATTTCAGGCTGCTGGAGCAATAAAACTGTCTGAAGTAAAGATATTTGCAGTTCAAAACTCTAAGATTTTATTTTAGATGTATCCTTTGAGCCAAATTCTTTTAATCACGAGGTGATTAGAATGCATACTGAGAGCAGATTGTGTAAAGCACAGAGAAGCTCTTTGCACACACGCTTCAGGCACATCACACAGGCTTTTGGTCTAGACCTCTGCAACAGGAAAAGTTGCCAGTACATACCCACCTGGGACAGCTTTTCATTTAGCTTAACAATTTATTTTCCATGAGGTCACAGGGTGATTTTTTCAGACTCTTACCTAATGAGACCCTCCCTCCCCTTTTCTGCTTAAAATTTTACAGTGGTTTTCCATTTATATCATCATAACAGAAATTCAAAAAATAATTTTCACTTGGCCACTGCTTACTTCTATAACCCCATTTCTTGTTTTTCATCTCATTCTCCTCAAGAAATCTTTGCAGCAGTCTACTTAAGTTTATTTATGCTCTTTCCTTTATTATATCTATGTTGATGCATATACTGAGTCCTTTAACAAATTAGTTATTTGATCCTGGCTACAGAATGGAATAAAAAATCAAGGACCTACACCAGAATCAATGATTTATTTGTTCAGAAATGAAGCATTGGCATTGATAATTTTTTAAACTCCTGGACTATTGGGCCCATTTACACTGAGGCTTGTTGGCTTAGTAATTCATATCAAAAGTTCAGCAGTATACCTTTAGTCACTCTGAATATCTCAATGTTAAAATTAAATACAAAAGGGAGAAGGGAGACCAGACTTGAAAATTTCCTAAACAGACAAAACCATGTAAATCATGCAAACAAAACTTAATCTAGCTTATTTTATAAACATAAATGAAACTTAGCTTATTTATTATAAATGTCTCTAATAATCATAAAAGAAACTCATCTTTCTAAAAATAGTATAAGATAGTCACTTTTAACCAAGCCCGTGTTATCTGGAAACCCCCATTGTATAACCAATTATTGTTAAGGTTAAGAATGTCTTCACTTTTATTTTATAATCCATCTATCTTGTTACTTGAATATGTAAGCTTCTAGTCTACAAATTGCTTTTATAAAAACAATAAACTCTAACAGAATACTATTTTTTAATTTGGTGTTTTTAATTTTGCTATATCTGATTTTTTTTTAATTTTAATAATTTTATTTTTTTAATGGGGTGACATCAATAAATCAGGATACATATATTCAAAGATAACAAGTCCAGGGTATCTTGTCGTTCAATTATGTTGCATACCCATCACCCAAAGTCAGATTGTCCTCTGTCACCTTCTATCTTGTTTTCTTTGTGCCCCTCCCCCTCCCCCTTTCCCTCTCCCATTCCCCCCTCCCCCCCGTAACCACCACACTCCCATCAATGTCTCTTAGTTTCACTTTTATGTCCCACCTACGTATGGAATAATGCAGTTCCTGGTTTTTCTGATTTACTTATTTTGCTTCATATCATGTTATCAAGATCCCACCATTTTGCTGTAAATGTTCCGATGTCATCATTTCTTATGGCTGAGTAGTATTCCATAGTGTATATGTGCCACATCTTCTTTATCCAGTCATCTATTGACGGGCTTTTTGGTTGTTTCCATGTCCTGGCCACTGTGAACAATGCTGCAATAAACATGGGGCTGCATGTGTCTTTATGTATCAATGTTTCTGAGTTTTTGGGGTATATACCCAGTAGAGGGATTGCTGGGTCATAAGGTAGTTCTATTTTCAGTTTTTTGAGGAACCACCATACTTTCTTCCATAATGGTTGTACTACTTTACATTCCCACCAACAGCTATATCTGATTTTTTTACATCAACCTTAGTCCACACTAGAACTATCTTTATTGTATTCTTGTATTATTCTGGGTTTACATCCTTCACAGCACTTCTCAGTCTTATAGCAATTATGCTTTTTGTTTCTCATCTCTATGAAAATATAAGTTATTTGAATCCATAGTGCCAACACTAATTTTTGAAAATTCTACAAAGGGGGATATTGAAAGTGAGTTTAACAAATCTTTGTTAAGTGCCACTTCTGTATTAGCTACTTCTAGACATTAGTAGACACCCACTCCCTGGTACACTGAGGCTAACCATAATAAGGAAGTGTGTGATTTAACTAAACTACTAAAAAACCAAATAGTTAATAAAAATCTAAGGTACAAAAGAAAAAATAATTAAGTAGGCCAATGAGGGTGCCCTTAAATAATTTTATTCATATTTAGAACTAAAATATGAGGAAGATTTTCTTAGATTCAGTAGAAGTAAGTGTGTTTTCAGCAGCAAGAATAGGTAGTATTAATTTGAATTTACAGGGAATATAATGGAGAGTAGTGGGAGGCAAGGACTGTCGGCAAGGAACAAGTCACAGAGGGAATTCATGACATGTCCATGTAATGTAGCCTGGAATTAAAACTGGAGATGCTGCCCTCAATTTTTCACAACCTCCTTACTGTGCAACCAATCAGGAGGAAGGAAGCCTAGGAAGTACTTGTCTATGATAAAGGGCATCACAGAAAATGTAGGCAATGGATCTAACAGCAAACAGATACACCATCAAACTGCAATAGACAGGACAATTTTGTGAAGATTTGATTAGACATAATTTTAAATTAACTCTGGTGTCCTTATGACCTTGATAGTTGAAGGAGAAACTAGAACAGAGTTATAAAGGTTCTATTGTTGTGATCCTGAGACAGGTAAAAAGGGAAGGTAGATTGAACTAAGAAGTTGGCATTAGTGGTTAAGAGAAATATTTGTGTTTGAAATATATTTAAGAGGCCTGTAGCAACAGCAGGGGTCATTTCTTGAAGGGAGAGAAATTTGAACTTAGTTCCTTGTGTCATGGGGAGTCCCTGCAGGTTTTTGATTGAAGGAGACAGAAGTAGTGCCATCCATTTGAGATAGATTAAATAGATGGGACACGCAAGACAGAGAAATCTGTGAAAAGGTTATTTCAATAGATCAAGCAGTAAGACTACCAATGTATCAAGCTGAATAACAAAAACAGGGAAATGAAAGAATAACAACAAAGCCTGAAGTTAATTTTATTTAGTTAACAAATGAGTATGGAAATAAAACTAATTTTTAAAAACCCTTCCCAATGCATTTTATTAATTGAATAATATCTGAACTCAGTAAAGGTAATTTTATTAGGTTTATTGTTTGTAGGATCAGAAACAACTGACATTTTGCACAGAGTCTAGTTCATTTGATTGATTTTAGTCTCAGTCCCAACATAGATGAGCAGACATCAAGCCCTAATGACTGCATTTGATTACTTCCCAATTTATTCACTTTGATAGTATTTGTTGAATGTCAGAAGTATATTTTTATCTTTAGGTATTAAGAAAAAGAATATCCAAGATCTTATATACAGAATTTTCTCTTCAACCTAGGTATGAAGTGTTATGTATCTGGTCAAGAAGATATAGTTTTGCAGAAATTCATAAAAATTCTATAATTTTTAGGGCAAAATCTGCAGTCTCCAAAGTTTTAAAGCATGAGGTTCCTTTAGTAATGACACTATTTTTTTGTTTATTTTCCTCATTTAATACTTAATATCTGAATTTTATTTTGGCAGTTTCCTTATTATTCATTCAACAGTATTTATTATGTGTCAGTATCTTTGGTAGGCTTTGGGAAATAGAAATGAACAAAATAAATATAAATACTTTCTCAGCTAGAGTTTACTTTCCAGTTCTCAATTAATGTCTGGAGGGTGTGTAAAATAATAAAATTCCTTCCCAAAACTCTTCTTGATTGCAAGTACCAATGTTTGACATACAAAATTTTAATCTGAAAAATATTTTAGAATCATTTCAACTAAAGTTCTGTTTTAAAAAAGATATATAGCTTAAGAAGAAGCAAGTAATAGAAGCTGGACATATTTTCTTCGTTCTCCATGTTATACTAATGCATTGATAACATCATTGAGGTTAAGAGGCAATAGAGCCTGGTGGGATAGCTTAGTTGGTTAGAGCATCGTCCTGATATGTAAAGGTTGTGACTTCCATCTCCAGTTAAGGCACAAACAGAAACAAATCATTGTTTTTCTTTGTCTGTCTGTCCCTTTTCCTCTATCTCTCTAAAAGCAATAGATAAAAAATAAAAATATGTAAAAAAAAAAAAAGAGACAATAAAATTTTTAGCATTTATTCTAAATCTTTTCTGTATAATTCTAAAGTATCCATACACAAAATTAGACCTCCTAGCCATTAAACCAACTCTTTATTATAAGATTAATTTCTGCCTGACTTGTGGTGGTGGAGTGGATAAAGTATCAACCTGGTATGCTAAGGTTGCTGGTTCGAAATTCTGGGCTTGCCTGGTCAAGGCACACATCGGAGTTGATGCTTCTTGCTTCTTCCCCCTTTTTTCTCTGTCTCTCTTCCCTGCCCCTTTTTAAAATGAATACATTTTAAAAAATATTAAATTCTATACTTTACGTACTTGTGCACTGCACATTTATTTATTTATTTACTTGTTAATAAAAATATTAAGAATTTATGTGAAAATCTAGAAGGAGAAACCCATTGTGATAAGAAACTGTTCAGTGGTAACATAAGGCAGGGACTGCAGCACAGTTAGGAAGGATACAAGGAAAATCTCAGGCATGATACGAATGTTTTCTATCTTGATTTTTGTGTGATGGTTAGTACATTAGTATATTAATTTGCCAAATCTCATTGAGCTTTGTAATTAAAATGAATGCATTTTATTTTTTTAAAATTACATCTTAATAAAGTTGATTTAAAAAATTAACTAAATAATCTGTATTTCTTCATATGCCCATTGTTTGAGACATCAGATAGCTATCAAAACAAAGAGGACTAAAGACACTTGCATCAGAGAGAAATGAGCTGACAGCTGAGTCTAATATTTAGTAACACTTTATGCCTTGATGCATTTAATAATTCTAAAACTATACATGAGAAATAAAAAAGTTGAGCAAAAGCATAAAAACAACTGGGAAAGCAGAGCAAGGCTTCAAGCAGTCTCTAAGAAAGGGGGACAGCTTTAAATCTCAGATTTCACCAAGTGGAAGTGACTGGTAAATATCACATAATATAACTTGTGATCCTAAATAGCAGTTAGAGAAATCAAAAATAAGCCATTCTTTTTAAAGATTGAAACCATTTGGCACATCAGTACAATTTCAGATGATCTCTTGCTACCTGGTATGTCTGCTAAAATAGTGTTGTTTTTTTTAATTCTCTGTGGTGGAAGATGAAGTCATTCAGTGCCTCTAACTTAATCTACAATTTTCATATACAATGACAAGCATTCAATCAAAAATAAGCAGGTATTAAATGAAAAGGTATACAAATGAAACAATAGGAAAAAATGTATGATAGTCTATATTTTGGAGTAAGCAGTTTTATTCTTTAAATGACTATAATGAATAAATATGTTTAAGAAATATGACAGAAAATTGAAGCATTTCAGCAAAGTTGAAAAAATGAAATTGACATTCTATAACTGAACTGTACTGTTGTAGGCAGAATTCTAGATAGCCCTTTGAAATTAGCCTTCTTGCATTATTCTTGTGGTTATATAGGTTACCTGGCAAAAGGAATTTTTCACATAAAATTAAAGATTCTAAATTAGTTTATCTTAAGTAATAAAAAAAATTATCCAGGTGGGACTAGGCTAAGCACATGAACAATTTAAAAGTAGAGAGCATTCTCTTGTCAGTAGTAAGAGGAAGTCAGAGATTTAAAGAACTATGAGAAGACTTTGACTTGCTATTCCTGGCTCTGGAGTTTGAAAATCCACATGTCAAAAAATGTAGGTGGTGGCCCTGGCCGGTTGGCTCAGTGGTAGAGCGTCGGCCTGGCATGCGGAAGTACCGGATTCGATTCCGGGCCAGGGCATACAGGAGAGGCACCCATCTGCTTCTCCACCCCTCCCCCTCTCCTTCCTCTCTGTCTCTCTCTTCCCCTCCCACAGCCGAGGCTCCATTGGAGCAAAAGATGGCCCGAGTGCTGGGGATGGCTCCTTGGCCTCTGCCCCAGGTGTTAGAGTGGCTCTGGTCACGACAGAGCGATGCCCCAGATGGACATCACCCCCTGGTTGAGCACATGCGGGAGTCAGTCTGACTGCCTCCCCGTTTCCAGCTTCAGAAAAAATACAAAAAAAAATGTAGGTGGTAAAGAAGCTAAAAATCCCACATGAAAACAAAAACAAAAAATAAATGGGGTTCTGTATCTTATACCTACCATAAACTGCATTTGACCCAAAACCTGAGTGAATTTACAATTAGATTAATTATCCTCCAGTTTCCAGATGAGAACCCAGCATGGCCAACACCTTGATTTTAACACTATGAGACCCAAAGCAGAGAATTCAGTCAAACCACCTGAAATTTTAGCCAGAGAACTGTGAGGTTAAAACTGCATGTTCTTTTAAGGTGCTACTTTTGTACAATAATAGAAAATAAATACATATGCAATAGATGAATTTAGTGACTGCTTAAATGCAGTTTAATAAAGATCCAAATAAAAAAATTGTATACAATAAACTGTAAGATAGATAAGATGAAAATTCAGACAAGTTCAAACACAAAAAACAAACAAACATGAGCTTAACATGTGAGAAAATAATTGCAGTACCAAAAGAATAGGAGGTTGCAAGGTAACAGAACCAACTTAAGAAGATATAATGGTTATGAATTTTCTTAAGCTGAAAAAAGATGAACTATATACCTAAAAACAATATCCTTCAGAAGTGAAGGTAAATAAACTCTGTTCAAATAAAGAAAAATAATGATTCATTGACAGAGAGAGCTTATGTAGATAGTCTAATTTTAAGCAAAGATAATTTGAATATAATTATAAAAATACTTGTGAAGTATAAAGAGAGATGCTTAACAATATTTATGATTTCAATATTCAAAATGATAATATTGTAAAATTATATATGAACACATATCAAAGTATATAAAGCGATAATTATGGAAATAAAAGAAGATATAGACAAAGATCACAAATGAATTATTTAACAAATTTTTCCTAGTAATAGAATAAAGTAGCATATGCAAAATTATTAAGTACACATTTAGACAGTATTACTTACAAAAGTGACCTAACTGATGACATGTAAAACACCACAGTGAAAGAAATACCCAGTATCTGCTAGTGTGCATAGAGTAATTACCAAAACTGAACATGTGCTAGGCCTATAAACCAGCAAGTGCCAGAGGATAGAAACTATAGAGTGTAGGGCAAAAGTGGTATACTGTAAAAAATAATACAATAATTAATAAATGACAATACAAGAATAAACTATTTCATAACTGTAAACCTACTTTTGCCTCACTTTGTATATGCTATGTTCTCTGAGCTCTGTATTATTATATTAGATATCAATAAGAAACACTATTAAGAAAACTCTCAAAGTATTGGAAATTAGCTAATATTCATTGATCAAATAAGTAATTAAGAGAAAATAGGAGTTACTGTCTGAAATAGAATGAGAACATTTTGTATCAACCTTGTATTATGCCATAATAATGCAGTCATTTCAAAATAATATTTTAGAAAAAAAGAAAGATGAAATATTATTATTTAATAAATCAGAAATGAAAATAACTTAAAGAAAGTATAAAGAAATAAATAATAAAATTAGTGTCTACATTATTAAATAGAAACCATCTTTCAAACATTGAATTAAAAATGACTTAGAAAACATTAATGAAATCATTAAACAGCTGGCAACTTAAACTAGAGAGTAGGGACCAATAACAAACAGGCCCTAGTCTATTTTGGGTTCCTGCTTGGTAGGCTCAGAACTGGCACATCCAGGGACCAGCTGTGGAAAGCATTGGTTCAAGACCTAACAACTCTTGCTAGAGTGGTATCCTAAGGAAAAGCTCCCCACATCTGGCCCAGCTGAGGTGAGTTCCACTCTCTGTGATTAGCACCGGCACAGTAGCTCATGTCATTGGATAGGGTGGAGCTTAATAATTAGCCAGCCTGGGCACTGGATACCCTGCTCTGCAGGGTTGGATTCTACAGGAGGAAGGGAGAGAAGCTTGGAGCATGGACATTTAATGTGTGGGACCTGGGAGTTTATTGTTGGATCTGGTTGAGTGACTTTTCCACCATCGGGAGGGGCATAGTCAGCCCCAGGAGAGGACTCTCTCAGTCTTTCTTCTTAAGATCGAGGTCTCACTAGCTGAAAGAACTTCTGCAGAAGGGACTGTCAACCACATTTGGTCTGCCGGCTGCTCACCTTGTTGGGGAGAAATAAAATTTGAGTATCCAGCAGTGAGGGATTATGCTCTGGAATAGGTACCACATCCCCCATGCTGAGCTCCTGACCAAGAAACTACTAAAGTTTGGGGTCCCACAAACGTATTCACAACCTCAGCTGCCCTAACCCACCAACCATGCAACCTCTAGAGGGGTTGGTTGGGTGAGGCCAATATGAGCCCACACTTCAGTCTTACTACAGAAGACTCTGTGGGAAGACCAGGCAGCTGCAAAAGGAGCAAGAGGAGCTGAAAAGTGGAGACAAACCTTTCAGAGGTTAGGGCTTTTACAGAGCTTCTGTCATCTCTAAGCAGGAGGAAGTTTATCCTTATACAAAGACTGGTCCCTACCATAGTACCTAGGCACAGAAAACAGACACAAATGGCGAAAAGTACAGTAGTTGCAGACTGGTAGCCCACAGCAGGTTACAAACAACAGCTAATGTCAACTCAAAAAGAACTGGAATCAACACTACTGACAGTTTTTGGCAGACAGCACAAAGCCAAGACTCAACAACTTATAGAAGCAGCACACCAAAGGTGAAGTCTAGCAGGCACCAGACACTGTGAAGAACAAATATGCCCAACAGGACAGACATTGCACAGTGTGTAATACACATAATAAAAGTTGAACCTTAGAGCCAGCCAACCGAAAGGGATTAATGTACCCATGATAAGACCAACTGCATCTAATACTTACATACAACAAGAGGGAAAATAGTACCCTTGGGAAGCATTCCTAGAACAAGGAAAACATGTAGCCTGGAGAGCAATACCACCAAGCCCATCTTCTTCATAAAGACCACACAAAAATTTTAAAGTCAGACAGTGCTACCAATATACAGACAAAATGGGCAAACAGAGAAATGTGACCCAAATGAATCAACAAGAGAAATCACCAGAAAAAGAACTGAATGAGAAGGAAATAACCAAACTACCACATGTAGAGTTTAGAAGAATGACTTTTAGGATACTCAAGGATCTTAGAGCAGCAATAGATGGTCATAATTAACATCTAAATAAAAGGATAACAAGCATCAAAGAGGACATTGAAATCATAAAAAAGGCAGTCTAAAATGACAAATACAATATCAGAAATGAAGACTGCACTAGGAGGATTTAACAGCAGTCTCGATTAAGTAAAGGATTGAATCAGCGATTTAGAAGACAAGATAAACAAAAGCACAAAAGCAGAGCAGCAAAAAATAAGGAGTCTCAAAAAGTTTGAGGAAACTCTGAGAGCTATGGGACAACATGAAGAGAAACAACATCTGCATCATTGGGGTTCCTGAAGGAGATGAGAATAAACAAAGAATAGAGAACCTATTTGAAGAAATCATAGCTGAAAATTTCCCTAAATTGATGAAGGAAAAAGTCCCACAAGTTCAAGAAGCATAGAGAACCCCTTTAAAAATAAACTTAAGGAGGCCTACAACAAGACATATCATAATTAAAGTGCCAAAGTTAAAAGAGAAAGAAAGAATACTAAAAGCTGCAAAAGAAAAGCAGTTAATTACCCACAGAAGAACCCCCATAAGAAAGACATCTGACTTCTCAACAGAAACATTTGAGGCCAGAAGGGATTGGCAAGAAATATTCAAAGTGATGCAAAACAAGAACCTACAACCAAGACTTCTTAATCCAACAAGGATATTATTTAAAATTGGAGGAGAAATATAAAGCTTCCCAGACCCCAAAAAAAAAAAAAGTCAAGGAATTCATGACAACAAAACCAGTATTGTAAGAAATGTTAAGAGGTCTGTTGTAAGAAGAGCAAAAAAAAAAAAAAAAAAAATCAAGAAAAAGAGGATTGTGTATTTAAAAAACAAATGGCAATAAACAACTATATATCCATAATAACCTTAAATTTAAATGGTTTAAATGCTCCAAGCAAAAGATATAGGGGAGCTGCATGGATAAGAAAACAGGACCCATACATATGCTGTCTACAGGAGACCCATATCAGAACAAAAGATACAGATAGAATGAAAGTAAATGGATGGAAAAAAGTATTTTATTCAAATGGAAATAAAGAAAATTCTGAGGTAGCAATACTTATATCTGATGAAATGGACTTTAAAACAAAGGCTATAGTAAGAGATAAAGAAGGTTACTACATAATGATAAAGGGAGCAAAAGGAGGATATAACCATTGTAAATATCTATGCACCAAATATATAAAGCAGATTTTGGTGGACATAAAGGGTGAGATCAAGAGCAATACCATAATAGTAGGGGATTTTAATACCCCACTAACATCAATGGATATAGCCTCCAGACAGAGAATTAACAAAGAAACAGTAGCCTTAAAGACACAATAGATCAACTGAATTTAATATATATTTTTAGGAACTTTCACCCCAAAACAGCAGAATATACATTCTTTTCAAGTGCTCATCATGGTACATTCTCTAGGATAGACCACATGTTAGGACACAAAACGAGTCTCAATAAATTAGAGAAGATTGAAATCATATCAAGCATCTTCTCTGATCACAATGGCATGAAACTAGAAATCAACTACAATAAAAAAACTAAAAAACATTCAAACACTTGGAGGCTAAATAACATGTAATTAAATAACAAATGGGTTAAAAATGAGATCAAGGAAGAAATAAAAAAATTCTTGAAACAAATGAAAATGAATATACAACTCAAAATTTATGGGACACAGAAAAAGCAGTCCTAATAGGGAAGTTCATAGCATTACAGGCATACCTCAAGAAGCTAGAAAAAGCTCAAATAAACAACTTAACCCTGCATCTAAAAGAACTAAATAAAGAACAACAAATAAAGCCCAGAGGAAGTAGAAGGCAGGGAATAATAAAGATCAGAGTAGAAATAAATGACATAAAGACTAAAAACAAACAATATAGAAGATCAATGTCACCAAGAGCTGATTCTTTGAAAAGGTAAATAAGATTGATAAACCTTTAATTAGGCTCATCAAGAAAAGGAGAGAGGACTCAAAGAAATAAAATTAGAAATGAAAGTGGAGAAGTAACAACTGACAACACAGAAATACAAAGGATTATAAGAAAATAATATGAAGATCTATATGCCAAAAAATTGAACAAACTAGGCGAAATGGATAAATTCCTGGAAGCACATAATTTTAAAAAACTCATTCTGGAAGAATCAGAAAACCTAAACAGACCAATTACAACAAATGAAATTAAAACAGTTATCAAAAAACTCCAAGCAGGAGATGACGTCAGAGTAATGGTGGAGTAGGAAGCGATACCGATAAATCTCCCCCAAAACTCAACAAGATCTTCAATCAGAAACAGAAAAACCTATACTTGGAGCCTCCAGATGCTTCGCAATACACCCGAAGGTATGGTCGAGTGAAAAATTGGCTAAATATATAACCAAACCCTGAAGGAAATAGGGAGTAAGAAATGCTCCGCCTTCCTCACTAACCTAAACAGGGCGGCTTTCTCTGGTAACTGTGAATATAGAAACTGAGGCGGGCAAAGGGGGTGAATAGATCCAGGCCACAGCACAAACGGCCGAACCAGGCTGTGGCACGGAGATCCTAGCCAAGGAAAAACTGATCCTGTGGCAAGCCGGGCAATACAAGCTAACACTCGCGCCAAACCCAAACAAAGAAAGACAAGTGGGGCAGCCATTTTACCCATTCTCCTGGTCACTGCGCAGTTAGTGGGCGAGAGATTTCTTCCTAAGCCCCAGAAATGGGTGTCTGTGTTACCCCACAGAGAGGCAGGGTCAGAGGCCTTTCTGTGGGCCGAAAGCAGAATCTCTGGGCAGCCCCAGCACCTTGGGAAAGCCGCGCACGGGAGGGAGCGAGAACTAATTCCAACGGTGGAAATTTTCCGTGCTGGAGAGGGTTTCACTCAGAGGGAAACACGGCCGGCCTCATATCCTGGTGTGCGCGTGCAGATAGGAAGTGAGCGATTCCTCCGAGTGCCTCGGCAGTGCACGCCCGTGTTATCGCACAGAGGGGCAGAGTCAGGGGCCTTTGTGTGAGCAAAAGTGGAATCTCGGGCCGCCCCAGGGCCTTGCAAAAGCCGCGCATGGGGACGGAGTGAGAGCGAATTCCAACACTACAACTTTTCCATGCGGTTGGGGGTTTCACTCAGAGTGTGAGACAGCTGGCCTGATATCCTGGTGTGTGCACGCAGATAGTGAATGAGAGTTTCCTCCAAGCACCCCGGAAGTGGGTGCCCACCTGTGTTACTGGACAGAGTGGCAGAGCCAGAGGTCTTTGAGTGGGCTGAAAGCCCGCCTGATTATGCTAGCAGCTCTGACTGACTGAGCCTTACCCAGAGCCCTGTGCTGAGTGGGAATAGAGTGGGGAGTTGCCAGCTCTTTGAGCCTCTTACTATCCAGGAAGAGGCAGCAGCAACCCCATAGCTGGATTATCAGGCTACTAATTGAGGAAGGAAAGACTAGGAGAAAGGCTCCAGGAACACGGACTACTCACTGTCAGAGCCTATAAATGCTAATGAGCCTCAACTGCCAATGAGACTAAAGCACAATACATGACATCGCCACAGAGACTTATCAACTGCAAACCTCTACCTGAGCGTGCCAAAGGGGCAGAACCTGGGGTACAGAGTCACCGACCAGGAAGAAGGAGAGAAAAGAAAAAGCAAGAAGATAACCTCTCAAAATCAAGAATAATCTGCAGACTTTATAACCTATCCCATTTTATTATATTTGTTCGTTTGTTTCTCTTATCTTCATTCTTGATACTTTTTTTCCTCCTCCAATTTGGTCGATTAACTCTCTGCCGGTCTTACTCTCTCCTCTCCTTGAACTACACTACCCATAAGTGTTACATCTCCCATTATCTTTTTTCTCCTCTTCCTTTCTCTCTATGAGGGTTGCACTCCAAAACCCTTAACTCTCTCTCTCTCTCTCTCTCCTTTCTTTTTTCTTCTTTTAGTGGTTCCCTCTTTTTTTCTCTCTCTCTCTTTCTTTTCTCCCTCTATATTAGTTTCTTCCTTTCTCCTTTACATCTTCTCTCATTCAAACCTCAATAACAAACAAATTCTCTTATCTGGGACTCAAACTTATGTTTGTGGCATTTTGGGGGATTTTTATGTCACCTTTTTAACTCACTAGCAGTGCTCCCATCCCTGGCTCTCCATTTTATCTAGTTCTTGTTCCACTAAATACAATAGTATTTTTTTAATTTGTCCCCCCATTTTTCTGTTTTCCTCTTATTCCTCTCATCATAACTCTTAGACAACCAACACCTAAAAGCAAATAATTTTATTCTTGACCCAAATTTTTTCCTTATTTGCTTTTTGTGGGTCCATACCCCCCCTTTTTTTCTTTTTTTTTTTTGCCCCTTTATTACTTTTCCCCAATTCAGGCCCTCCACAGGCATGGTTTGTTATAATTCACAGTACACCACAAGATTTTCTCAAGAAAAATGGGAGAGGAGAGGAAAAAAGGAGGGAGGGAATAATTTCCTTTTTTAAAAAATTTTTATTTTATTTTATTTTTCTTTATTTCATTATTAATTTTTTTAAAAAAACAACTCTTTTCGATTTTTTATTTATTTAACTTTTTATTCTTTATTAAATCTCATTAATACTATCAACAAAACCACCCTCAGATGCCATTAAGGAAGAGAAAATCGAATATCATGGATACAAAAGAAAGAGAGGTAACACAGCTAGATGAGGAAAAATCTATGGAGAAAAAATTTAATATATTGGAAATCTTGGAGCTAAATGACAGAGAATTCAAGATAGAAATCCTAAAAATCCTCCGAGATATACAAGAAAACACAGAAAGGCAATTTAGGGAGCTCAGAAAACAACTTAATGAACACAAAGAATACATGTCCAAAGAACTTGAAACTATAAAAACAAATCAAACAGAGATGAAAAACTCAATTCACGAGCTGAAAAACGAAGTAACAAGCTTAGCTAATAGAACAGGTCAGATAGAAGAGAGGATTAGTGAAATAGAAGACAAGCAACTTGAGGCACAACAGAGAGAAGAAGAAAGAGACTCAAAACTTAAAAAAAAAAGAGATACCCTACAAGAATTATCTGACTCCATCAAAAAGAATAACATAAGAATAATAGGTATATCAGAGGTAGAAGAGAGAGAAAATGGAATGGAGAACAAAATCAAACAAATAATAGATGAGAACTTCCCAAGCCTGTGGAAAGAACTAAAGCCTCAAATTCAAGAAGCAAACAGAACACCAAGTTTTCTTAACCCCAACAAACCTACTCCAAGGCATATCATAATGAAATTGACACAAACCAACAGCAAAGAAAAAATTCTCAAGGCAGCCAGGGAAAAGAAGAATACAACATATAAAGGAAGGCCCATTAGATTATCATCAGATTTCTCAGCAGAAACTCTACAAGCTAGAAGAGAGTGGACCCCAATATTTAAAGTCCTGAAAGAGAGGAACTTTCAGCCATGAATACTATACCCATCAAAGCTATCCTTCAAATATGAAGGAGAAATAAAAACATTCACAGATACAGAAAATATGAGGGAATTTATCACCAGAAAACCCCCACTCCAGGAATTACTAAAGGGGGTTCTCCAATCAGATACAAAGAACAAAAAAAAACAGAGTCACAAGTAAAAGCTCCAAGAAGAACACAATAAAACCAAATTTAAACTGTGACAACAACAAAAAGAAAGAGGGGGAGAAGATGGAGATTAACAGTAGCAAAGGACAATGGAGTGCAAAAGTACTCACAAAATAGTTCGCTACAATGAACAGGGTAGGGTCCATTTTCATTACTCAAAGGTAACCACCATGGAAAAAACCACCACAGAAGCACATGAGATAAAAAAGATAGCAATAGAGGAAAGATGTATGGAATACAACCAAATAAAAATAAAAGATAGAAAAACGAAAGAGAAGGATCAAACAAGACACAAAAATAACAGAAAGCAAGATATAAAATGGAGATAGGGAACTCACAAGTATCAATAATTACACTAAATGTAAATGGATTAAACTCACCAATAAAAAGGCACAGAGAACCAGAATGGATTAAAAAAGAAAATCCAACTGTATGCTGCCTACAGGAAACTCATCGAAGTAACAAGGATAAAAACAAATTCAAAGTGAAAGGCTAGAAAAAAATGCTCCAAGCAAATAACATCCAAAAAAAAAAACAGGTGTAGCAATACTCATATCGGATAATGCTGACTACAAGACAGGAAAAGTACTCAGAGATAAAAATGGCCATTTCATAATGGCTAAGGGGACACTGAATCAGGAAGACATAATAATTCTTAATATATATGCACCAAACCAAGGAGCACCAAAATATATAAGACAGCTACTTATTGATCTTAAAACAAAAACTGACAAAAATACAATCATACTTGGAGACGTCAATACACTGCTGACGGCTCTAGATCGGCCATCCAAACAGAGAATCAACAAAGACATAGTGGCCTTAAACAAAACACTAGAGTACCTGGATATGATAGACATCTACAGGACATTTCATCCCAAAGTGACTGAGTATACATTTTTCTCCAGTGTACATGGATCATTCTCAAGAATTGACCATATGTTGGGCCACAAAAACAACATCAGCAAAAATTGAAGTTGTACCAAGCATATTTTCTGATCATAAAGCCTTGAAACTAGAATTCAACTGCAAAAAAGAGGAAAAAAATCCCACAAAAATGTGGAAACTAAACAACATACTTTTAAAAAATGAATGGGTCAAAGAAGAAATAAGTGCAGAGATCAAAAGATATATACAGACTAATGAAAATGACAATACGACATATCAGAATCTATGGGATGCAGCAAAAGCAGTGATAAGAGGGTAGTTCATATCACTTCAGGAATATATGAACAAACAAGAGAGAGCCCAAGTGAACCACTTAACTTCCCACCTTAAGGAACTAGAAAAAGAAGAACAAAGACAACCCAAAACCAGCCGAAGAAAGGAGATAATAAAAATCAGAGCAGAAATAAATGAAAGAGAGAACAGAAAAACTATAGAAAAACTCGATAAAACAAGGAGCTGGTTCTTTGAAAAGATCAACAAAATTGACAAACACTTGGCAAGACTCACCAAGGAAAAAAGGCACAGGACTCAAATAAATAAAATCCAAAATGAAAGAGGAGAAATCACCACGGACATTGTAGATATACAAAGAATTATTGTAGAATACTATGAAAAACTTTATGCCACTAAATTCAACAACCTAGAAGAAATGGATAAATGGATAAATTCCTAGAACAATACAACCTTCCTAGACTGAGTCAAGAAGAAGCAGAAAGCCTAAACAGACCTATTAGTAGAGAAGAAATAGAAAAAACCATTAAAAACCTCCCCCAAAATAAAAGTCCAGGCCCAGATGGCTATACCAGCAAATTTTATCAAACATTCAAAGAAGACTTGGTTTCTATTCTACTCAAAGTCTTCCAAAAAATTGAAGAAGAAGCAATACTTCCAAACACATTTTATGAGGTCAACATAACCCTCATACCAAAACCAGGCAAGGATGGCACAAAAAAAGAAAACTACAGACCAATATCTCTAATGAATTCAGATGCTAAAATACTAAACAAAATACTAGCAAATCGAATACAACAACATATTAATAAAATAATACATCATGATCAAGTGGGATTCATCCCAGAATCTCAAGGATGGTTCAACATACGTAAAATGGTTAACGTAATACACCATATCAACAAAACAAAGAACAAAAACCACATGATCTTATCAATAGACGCAGAAAAGGCTTTTGATAAAATACAACACAATTTTATGTTTAAGATTCTCAACAAAATGGGTATAGAAGGAAAATATCTCAACATGATAAAGGCCATATATGATAAACCATCAGCTAACATCATATTAAATGGCACTAAACTGAAGGCTTTCCCCCTTAAATCAGGAACAAGATTGGGTTGTCCACTCTCTCCACTCTTATTTAATGTGGTACTAGAGGTTCTCGCCACAGCAATCAGACAAGACAAAGAAATAAAATGCATCCATATCGGAAAAGAAGAAGTAAAGGTATCACTTTTTGCAGATGATATGATCCTATACATCGAAAACCCCAAAGAATCCACAAAAAGACTACTAGAAACAATAAGCCAATACAGTAAGGTCGCAGGATACAAAATTAACATACAGAAGTCAATAGCCTTTCTATATGCCAACAATGAAACATTTGAGAACGAACTCAAAAGAATAATCCCCTTCACGATTGCAACAAAAAAAAATACTTAGGAATAAACATAACAAAAAATGTAAAGGACTTATATAATGAAAACTATAAACCATTTTTAAGGGAAATTGAAAAAGATATAATGAGATGGAAGAATATACCTTGTTCTTGGCTAGGAAGAATAAATATAATCAAGATGGCTATATTACCCAAAGCAATATACAAATTTAATGCAATTCCCATCAAACTTCCAATGACGTTTTTTAAAGAAATAGAGCAAAAAATCATCAGATTTATATGGAACTATAAAAACCCCCGAATAGCCAAAGCAATCCTAAAGAAAAAGAATGAAGCTGGGGGCATTACAATTTCTGACTTCAAACTATATTATAGGGCCACAACAATCAAAACAGCATGGTTTTGGAATAAAAATAGACACTCAGACCAATGGAACAGAATAGAAAGTCCAGAAATATTACCACATATATATAGTCAAATAATTTTTGATAAAGGGGCCAACAACACACAATGGAGAAAAGAAAGCCTCTTCAATAAATGGTGCTGGGAAAACTGGAAAGCCACATGCAAAAGAATGAAACTGGACTACAGTCTCTCCCCCTGTACAAAAATTAACTCAAAATGGATCAAAGATCTAAACATAAGACCTGAAACAATTAAGTACATAGAAGAAGACATAGGTACTCAACTCATGGATCTGGGTTTTAAAGAGCATTTTATGCATTTGACTCCACAGGCAAGAGAAGTGAAGGCAAAAATTAATGAATGGGACTACATCAGACTAAGAAGTTTTTGCTCAGCAAGAGAAACTGATAACAAAATAAACAGAAAGCCAACTAAATGGGAAATGATATTTTCAAACAACAGCTCAGATAAGGGCCTAATATCCAAAATATACAAAGAACTCATAAAACTCAACAGCAAACAAACAAACAATCCCATAAAAAATGGGAAGAGGATATGAACAGACACTTCTCCTAGGAAGAAATACAAATGGCCAACAGATATATGAAAAGATGCTCATCTTCTTTAGCTATTAGAGAAATGCAAATCAAAACGGCAATGAGATACCACCTCACACCTGTTCGATTAGCTATTATTAGCAAGACAGGTAATAGCAAATTTTAGAGAGGCTGTGGAGAAAAAGGAACCCTCATTTACTGTTGGTGGGACTGTAAAGTAGTACAACCATTATGGAAGAAAGTATGGTGGTTCCTCAAAAAACTGAAAATAGAACTACCTTATGACCCAGCAATCCCTCTACTGGGTATATACCCCCAAAACTCAGAAACATTGATACGTAAAGACACATGCAGCCCCATGTTTATTGCAGCATTGTTCACAGTGGCCAGGACATGGAAACAACCAAAAAGCCCGTCAATAGATGACTGGATAAAGAAGATGTGGCACATATACACTATGGAATACTACTCAGCCATAAGAAATGATGACATCGGAACATTTACAGCAAAATGGTGGGATCTTGATAACATGATACGAAGCAAAATAAGTAAATCAGAAAAAACCAGGAACTGTATTATTCCATT
Organism: Saccopteryx bilineata; assembly: GCF_036850765.1. Taxonomy (NCBI): domain Eukaryota; kingdom Metazoa; phylum Chordata; class Mammalia; order Chiroptera; family Emballonuridae; genus Saccopteryx; species Saccopteryx bilineata. Next base: position 157,123,284 of record NC_089492.1, read on the forward strand.
CGTAGGTGGGACATAAAATTGAAACTAAGAGACATTGATAAGAGTGTGGTGGTTATGGGGGCGAGGGGGGAATGGGAGAGGGAAAGGGGGAAGGGGAGGGGCACAAAGAAAACAAGATAAAAGGTAACAGAGGACAATCTGACTTTGGGTGATGGGTATGCATCATAATTGAATGACAAGATACCCTGGACTTGTTATCTTTGAATATATGTATCCTGATTTATTGATGTCACCCCATTAAAAAAATAAAATTATTTTATTAAAAAAAAACAAAAAAAAAAACAAAACCTCCAAGCAAACTAAAGTCCTGAACCAGATGGCTTCACAGGCGAATTTTACCAAATATTCAAAGAAGAACTAACACCTGTCCCTCTCATTTTATTTGAAGATTTTAAGTAGAGGAAAGACTTCCAAGCTCCTTTTATGAGTCAAGCATAATCCTCATTCCAAACCCAGATAAAGACACTACAAAAAATGAAAATTATATACCAATATCCCAAATGGACATAGATGGTAAAATTCTGAACAAAATATTAGCAAACTGGATTCAGCAATTCATTAAAAAAGTACACAGAAAACATACCTCAACATGGTAAATCCACATCTATGTTAAATCCACAGCTAACACCATACTCAATGGGCAAAAATTAAAAGCAACCCCTTAAGATTAGGAACAAGGGAAAAAAATTAGAAACTACGTAGGGGTACCCCTTTTCATCATTTTTATTCAACATAATTTTGGAAGTCCTAGCCAGAGCAATCAGACAAGAAGAAGAAATAAAAGGCATCTAAATTGGAAAACAAGAAATAAAACTATCATTATTTACTGATGACATGATACTGTACATAGAAAACCCTAAAGTCTCAGTCAAAAAACTACTAGACCTGATAAATGAATATGGCAAGGTTTCAGGATATAAAATTAATATTCAGAAGTTAGTGCCATTTTTATACACCGACAATGCACTCTCAGAAAGAGAAATAAAGGAAAGAATCCCCTTTACTATTGCAAAGAAAAAAATAAAGTACCTAAGAGTTCATTTAACCAAGCTGGTAAAAGACTTGTACTCAGAAAATTATAAAATGTTGATAAAAGAAATTACAGAAGATACAAACAAGTGGAAACATATACCATGTTCATGGATAATAAGAATAAACATCATTAAAATGTATATATTATCCAAAGAAATGTATTAATTCAGTGCAAGTCCTTTTAAAATACCAATGGCATACTTCAAAGATATAGAATAAATATTCTAAATATTTATATAAAATGCAAAAAGAACACCAGTAGCCTCAGCAATCTTGAAAATGAAGAATAAAGTGGGAGCTGTCACACTTCCTGATATCTCCTAAAACTACAAGGCCATAGTAATCAAAAGACCTTGGTACTGGCATGAGAACAGGCATCCAGATCAATGAAAATGAACAGAGAACTCAGAAATAAACCCATACCTTTATGGTCAATTGATATTTGACAAAGGAGTAAAGAGCATACAATGGAGTAAAGACAGCCTCTTTAGCAAAAGATGTAGAGAAAATTGGACAGGTACATGCAAAAACTGAAACTAGACCACCAACTTACATCATTCACAAAAATAAACTCAAAATGGATAAAAGACTTAAATGTAAGTCCTGAAACCATAAACATTTTGAAAAAAAAAAAAGCAGTAAACTCTCTGATATCTCTTGTAGCAATATATTTGCTGATTTACCTCCATGGGCAAGTGAAATAAAGGACAGGATGAGCAAATGGGGCTATATCAAACTAAAAAGCTTTGCACAGAAAAAGACACAATGAACAAAATAAAAAGACAGCCCACACAATGGAAGAACATATTCTCCAATTTGTCTGATAAAGGGTTAATAACAAAAAATTTTTAAAGAACTTGTAAAACTCAACACCAGGAAGTAATCCAATTGAAAAATGGATGAAAGAACTGAATAGACACTTCTCCAAAGACAACATAGAGATGGTCAATAAGCATATGAAAAAATGTTCAACATCACTAATCATCAGAGAAATGCAAATTAAAACCACAGTGAGATCCACCTCACACCTGTCAGAATGGCACTCATTAATAAAACAGCACACACAATAACTGTTGGTGAGGATGTGGAGAAAAGGGAACTCTCCTGCACTGCTGGTGGGAATGCAGACTTGTGCAACCACTATGGAGAACTGTATGAAGTTTTCTTAAAAAATTAAAAATGGAACTGCCTTTTGACCCAGCTATCCCACTTTTAGGAATATATCCTCAGAATACCAAATCACTGATTCAAAAGAAGATATGCATCCCCATGTTTATTGCAGCATTGTTTACAATAGACAACATCTGGAAACAGCCCAAGTATCTTTTAGTGGATTAAAAAACAGTGGTACATATACACAATGGAATAGTATGCGGTCATGAAAAAAAAATTTTACCTTTTGCGACAGCATGAATGGACCTGGAGATTATTATGCTAAATTAAATAAGCCAGGCAGAGAAAGACAAATATCATATAATCTCACCTTTTTTTTTTTTTTTTGTATTTTTCTGAAGTTGGAAATGGGGAGGCAGTCAGACAGACTCCTGCAATGCGCCTGACCGGGATCCACCCAGCATGCCCAACAGGGGGCGATGCTCTACCCATCTGGGGCATTGCTCTGTTGCATCCAGAGCCATTCTAGCGCCTGAGGCAGAGGCCATAGAGCCATCCTCAGCACCTGGGCCAACCTTGCTCGAATGGATCCTTGGCTATGGGAGGGGAAGAGAGAGATAGAGAGGAAGGAGAGGGGGAAGGTTGGAAAAGCAGATGGGTGCTTCTCCTGTGTGCCCTGACCAGAAATCGAACCCAGGACTCCTGCATGCCAGGCCAACGCTCTACCACTAAGCCAACCGTCCAGGGCCCATATGATCTCGCTTTTATGCGGAATCTAATGAGCAAAGTGAACTGAGGAACGAAATAGAGGCAGAAGCGAGATCATAGGGACCAGAGGAACAGCTGTCAGAGGGAAGGGGGGTGAGGGGATCGGATCAGAGAATGTGATGGGATTAGTGTAATTATATATACATAACATATAGATACAGGTAACAGGACAGCAAATCCTAGACGGAAAGGGAGAGGGAGTTAACAGGAGGGCAAAGGAGGTATAAAAAGGGACACAGGGGTGCAGGGCAAGGGAGTTATATTCAGTGGGATGCTTGAATCCATGTAAACAGAATAAATTGAAATTCATAAAAATTTTTAAAAAGAGGGAAGAAAAAATATTTAACTCCATCATGCTTTATAAAAAATTAAAAAATAAAACTACCCTAGAAGTGGATAAGTGATCATATGGGTATCCCCTTTATGCTATATTTTGAAAACATCTTTGTATTATTTACAGTTATATCATGTTAAGAGAAGATATAAACTTATTTTGTAAGATTTAAATATGGCTGGAGTGTAGGACTGCAAATAGTAACAAAACTATAGGAAAAGATGATGAGGGGTGATAAAAATTAATGTGTATGTATTTATTGTTTGCTTTCAGATCTATACTCCTCCTCTCCAGTCCAACGGGATGGTTTTCCTGCCAACTCTGGTTATGTTCGGTCAGTTTGGTACTGACAAGAAGTTGGTTGGAAGTGGAAACCAGGGTCTACTTTGAGAGATAATCCTTGATGAAAGAGAGATAAGCTAACATTCCAATAGCCTATTCAATATTGATTGCCATAAAAATACTAAAAAAATAATGTTTCAAATTTAAGATAAACTATCAGTAAAAAGTAGTGCACATTTTTCAAACTTGATGGCATATTTGTTGAGCAGTTAACACATGTCAGGCATTGTGCTATTAAATGCATATATATTATTTCATTTAGTTTATTAAAAAACTTCTATGAAATATTTACCATTATAAAGCATTTTTGAAAAAATTAATGGGGGACACAGGGATGAGAGTGAGGGTGTTATATTGAGTGGGACACTTGAATCCATGTTAACACAATAAATTAAAATTAGTAAAATTTTTTTAAAAATTCAAGCTTCATAAATGTTAAACACTTATGGAAGAACTCAATGTCTACTAAACTGACTGGTCTTATGCCCCAAAATATATTTATACACAAAAGACTGGCAGAAATATTTTTAAAATAAAAAGAATATAGAAATACAGAAAGTTCTCCTTAAAGTTTTACTGATTTAAATATATATTAAAACTACATTTCAAGAAAAAGTTTTAGGCACTGTGTCATACTCAAATATTATTCATTTTAATCTTCATGTTCTTTTTTATCATAAATTAAAGTTTATTCAGAAAATACAGAATGAGTTAGACAAATTTACTTTCATTTGAATATCCTGCAATAGCTCATCTGCCCTACATTCTTTTATATGATGAAATTCTATACTTGTATCAACATCATGGTAATCATTCTTTGATGCTGTGTAATTCTACACTGATACATTTTCTCATGTGATAACAAAAACTGTTAAAATAATGTGTATATGCACATATACATATATATGGATGTGAATTGATATATATATTCAAGTAGAATGTATATATCACTAAACAAGTATTAATTTATTAACAAATTAAAAATTGTATTTCAGTTAAGAACGTGATTATTTTACTTAATATTTTTCTAAATGAATATTTACTGAATTTTCTAACTCATATTTTTCTCTTCAATTTGACATTTCATACTCTGTTAGAAGTTTGCCCTATATGAAGACCAATAGGAAGCACTTAGCTCTCAGTGTTCTCTTGATCTAAGATAACATAGGATGCATTTAAATTGTAACTGCTTTATTCTACTAGCCAGGATCATTTAGGACTAATTTTAGTTTTTGTTTTATTTTAGTATTTTCTTCTTTATTAGCAGATTAAGGAGTGGGGGCTGGGAGACAGAATTGATTGAAAAAGACATTTTTGGTAACTCTTACTTAACGTGCTTTGTTAAAAAAAAAGAAAGTTGAAGCACCTTTTATGTTGCAAATCTGAACCAGAACTCTCCATCAGATTGGAACTTCCTGACACGGTATGCATTGGTAGTTTTCTGCCATATTTTCAGCACATCAGTACTCCATATGCTGTAAGAATGTCACTGAAGTCTGGCAGCAATTTTGAAAGACTCTTGACATGTTGTTTGGTGTCATTCTCTAGTAGGAAGTGCCTGGGGTTGTGGCTGAAAGAAAGGGGAAATTGTGGCAACTAAAAAACACAAAAGCCTAACACACACACAAAAAATAGAGTATGTAAAAGATTTCTAGAAAATAACAGATGCATATGTTTTATTGTGGGGAAGGAGGGGGATAAAGAGAGAGAGAGAGAGAACATGAAGAACTCAAGGTAGCTCAAAGAATATAAAGATCCCTCAAATCACTGTTGATTGGATGCTCTTTAAATAAAACTAAAAACAAAATGTCACATTTCAGAATGACATATTAAAATGTGAAGTCCTATGTCTTAGAAACATTTTGAAAATTCAATCAGAAAACAGTGAATAGTGTTATAGAAAATGTTCTCGTCACTACTGATCAGAGGTGAATGACTTTAAATAACAACCTTCTCTGTGTGTCCCCCGCATCTGAAAGGTCTATTTGTAAAACCTCACCTCCCCATCTCATTCAGCCATATCCAGCAGGACATGAGCTGCATTCTCATTATTTTTGAGTATGTTTGTTGAGTCACTAGCCAAATCATTTGCCATCTTTTCATCATCAGACACATAGGAAAAATTCTTGTATTTCAAAGCTGGACATTGGCAGAGGGTTATTGGTCAAGCAATGGGATGTTTGCTTATGGATTATAGTTACTGGCACTGTAGGTGAAAAAGGAAATAAAGATAATTTACTATTCAAAACCTAACAACATCAACATTGGTGCATTCCTGAAATGTTTTGTAAAGATCATCAGAATTCATGTAATATTAATATTAACTACTTTAACAATACTTTTGAGTTAGGTCAAGATTTCTCACAGCACATTTCTTTATAGGATATTCTACAAATGTCAAAATTCCTACACTAATATTCATAAATACTAATATGACATATAAGGTTAATTACTTATTGATGTTTATGCTTATTTATATGATTTTATTTTAATCAGAAGATTCTTAAATTGGACTCTTTGGTAAGTATCATACAGTATTATCTTAGCATGTCATACCAATATTAGACCATATAGTCACTATTACTATAATTTTCTTATATAGATTTGATAATGCTTTGGAAAATCCCCACTTCTTTTTCTTGCAGCTTTTTATGAATGAATTCAAATTTATAATGATAATCACAGGTATAAAAGTTTTGATCTCACCAATCTTTGTTAGCACAACCAGTTTGAAACCATACATAGAGAGAACATGTTGTACAACTAAAAAAAGTGCTGAGATTTGAAAAGAGTTTGGTATTCAGATAGGAAGGTCACCCTGGATGGGATGCCTCCACCTTTCCCATCAGATCTACAGGCCTTAAGTATGTTGTATGAGTTAAGTCTTTAAGGCAAATCTATCTCTCAGAAGAAAAAACATACAAACAAATAAACAATACAAACAACAAAAATTTCCAACAAACTAATAATTTATTTAGAAAACAAAATGTTGGGACTAAGGAAATTAAAATAATTGAATGGAGAAAATCCAGCAGTGTTAGCTTGTTTCAAATAATAATTTTAAAAAACCACTTGAATTTGATTTAAATCTAAAATAAAATAAAAATTTGATTTTAAACATAGCATATGGATAAGAGATAATGGGCAGAAATGTTTAAAAATGGCAATTATTTATAGAAAATCCTACAATTAACTGTGAAATAAGTTCATAATTTTTATAAAATATTCCAGGAAACAAATATGTCATTGCAAAGATTATATCTTAATTGTCTTGGTGATAAACTTGACTTGACATGGTGATATGAATTAGCATAAAACATCAGATTCAAAAAGTATTATGTTGTGGCTAAAAATAGAGTTCCAGTAGAAAGCCAAAGCAATTACTACTTAAGTATATTACATGTTTTATAAAAAACCATAATAGGCCTGAACTGTGGTGGCGCAGTGGATAAAGCATCAACCTGGAAATGCTGAGGTCGCTGGTTCGAAACCCTGGGCTTGCCTGGTCAAGGCACATATGAGAGTTGATACTTCCTGCTCCTCCCCCTCTTCCTCTCTTCTCTCTCTCTCTCCCCCCCCTCTCCTTTCTAAAATGAATAAAAAAAAACATAATAAATGCACGTTATTGTGTACTGGAATTTGAAATTTGAGTGGTGTTACTAATACTGGCACAGAAAAAGAATGAAAATTTAATGGAACTAAATAAATGTAAAGACACATCTAAAAAATCAAATCATTTTTTAATTCAGAAAATACAAATATAGAAAAAGATAAAACATGATAAGCTGGAAAATTGAAGAAACTTTAAAAAGTTCAGTCAATTAGCAATTATGATTTTTATTATACAATAAATTGTTTCAATAAGCAAGATTTTTATTCTAGGTTAGTTTTCAAGGTAAAATTATTTTTAATATATTTAATTTGGCTTGTCTTTTTCTGTATAGAATGGAGTACAATAGTTTAATAGATTACCCAATAATGGTCCAAGAACACCAAGAATAAAACTTTAATTAGCTCAAAAAAGTACACCAAAAATAGCTATATTAGACATAAGAAAAGACTGTTTTGAGGTAGAGAAACTAGTTAAAATTCACCAGTGAATAATAAACAAAAGTAAAATAACTATTTAATATAATTGTAGAAGTAATGATGAAAATTTTTTCTTCAAAAATTAAGTTATTTAGAAAAAACTTTTATTTAAATTTTTAGAAAATGTGAGAAATAATTGATTAATAGAGGATCTAGTTGAGTAATTAATCAAGGCTAACCTCTAGGAAACACTGAGGTGTGACAGTGATTTGGGATGATCTAGTTATTTCAATTTCCTTGTTTTTTAGAATGCCCTACAGGTTTTATTTTAAAATAATATGTTAATTGTTTCAGGAGATAAAATCTCAAACCTAGCATTACCATGAAAGATATTTTTCAGATGTTTTGGATTAAATGTTATATATATTTATATTTGAAGCATCCTATACAATGGTGAGCACATAGTAGATCTTCATTACAGTTTTTGGAATGAACAAATACATTTATAAAAGTAAACATAAATTACTACTTTGGAGCTATTTTGGATAAATAGGTATTTTAAACCCATTCTTTATAAAACCTGGTGACTTGTGATATAGAGGATGAAAAGACACGTCTTCTGGAACCAAAGAGCTTAAACTCTAGTTAAGTGGGTGATAAGGGTAAAAGTATGCAAAAAATAAACTAATGTTTGATTAATATAGTAAGTAGACATATAGCAGGTGTGTTGGGAGTATACCTAGTGGATACCATAGAGCAGATGGGATTAGAAATAATCCAGATGTTTTGATAGTAGGTTTATTTTAATTATCTAAATATCTAGAGATGAATCACATATAATAAAAAGTGGAACTCACAGCATAATAAAGGAGAAAGTATTAATTTGATTTTCAATTTAGAAATTCTCAATTGAAAGGATGTATCTAGGTGAAGCAGGTGAAACTGGTGTATTAACTTGTGCAAGGCTAATCAACTATTTATTATCAGCATGTAGAAAGTTGGGGTAAAAGTCCTTCAGGCCAATATACAGTTAAATGATCCACAGGGATGAAGTGGCATTCAGAGAAGCCTAGAGGGAACTTTAACATCCAAGTGTCCATATTCATTATCATTGACCGTCCTTCCATGTTTCTACAAAGGCAGTTCCCAAACCCCAATCCCAGTCCATTTTATTTGTTTTAATATATTTTGCATTTCCCTTAGAAATTAAACTGAATATTTCCAAAATATGTGTACTACTAATAACACACTATGGCTAATAAGTATGAGTAACATTTTACTAAAGGTATAGATTATGGGCACTTTATATTATTACTTTTAAAAATATCTGTATGTCTCTCCATCTGAGACCTTTATGTTGAAAAGAAAGCATTTTACTGTTAAGACATCATAAAACATGGCTTCTCAAAAAATTAGAATAACGTGTATGTGATTATGTTTGTATCATGCACATCATGGGTGTTTGTAAAATATTATCTTATTTTACTTGCTTTCTAAATATATGATAGCCACTTTATAAAGTTATTTGCTATAGAATAGAAAATATTGTGCTCTTGATATTTGACTTTTCTATGAAGTTGGATGACATGTTATGGCAAGATGGAATTATACTTATTTTTATCCAGTTAATATAATAGCTACTTTTGAAATGAAAAGGTTGAAAATAATGCCGTATGTGATCAGTAGACCTATGAGACTTCCCAAGTGCATTATATGTGTTAATATTGTGTTAATACTTGAATGATGTTACAATACATTGTAATAATTTTAAATAACACTTTGCATTCATGTGCCATTATTTCAAACAGGCACATATAAACCTGTATTTTCTTGTTTTATAGTAATAGTAATAGACAAATATTGCTCACTTGTAGATGAACAAAATAGAAGGTGTCTCTTTTTTATGCATCCATATTTATGGATGACTTTGTAAAAGAAATGTCTAACATAATGTTTTGTTCAGAAACTAAGTTTTTGTGATTACCAACCACTTAAATATAATAAATAGAAAAGCAAGTGTGTGCATGTCAACAAGTTGCCTAACAATCAAGATCAATAAACAAAACCATAAGGCTGTAGAACACTCTCCCTTTCTCCAGTTCATAGATGAATGGAATCAATGCTAAGAGGATCTCCCTGGAGGGTACAGGGTGGAATTTGGAAACTGTAAAAGGAGCAATGAAAATGAGAAGAGCAGATGGAAGCTATTAAATCAGAATAACATTGCCTCTCAGAAAGACTCAAATCAAATGTCATGAACTTCTATTATTGACAACACAGGCAAGCAGCAGTTATCTTTGGACTTTAAAATATAATATATGCGATATTATACTCTAAATAATTATAAATTTTGCTTCAGCAAAGTGTCAAGCACCTGGTAGATACACAATAATTTTTTTTGATGATGTTATCTTAATTTTAAAAGAGTCACATGTCTAAAATGTTGAAATAAGAATTCAGATTACCAAAGGACTTAGTATACATTTTATATTATAAAATGTAGAAGTCCTAAAACAGGAAACATATTTTAAATATAAAATTATTTTGATTTATTACAATAAACTATAGTTTTAGAGAAAATGTATTTGATGCTTTGATACACTTTTAATGATTTTTTAATACAGTCATCAGTGATTCTTATTTCTTTATCAGAAATGATCAAACACTCTTGGCACATGCTTTCCACCTGTATTCCCTCCTTGACCTTTGTATCCTGGATGGACCATTTTAACACCTTAGGAAGGCATGAAACCATTGAGATATTTGCAAATGAGTTTCTTCAAATGGGGCACCCAGGTCTGCAGGTCAGGTTGATGTAGTTTTAGGACTCTTTCTGCAGCCATGTGGTCTCTTGATCTCCCAATAGGCCAGCTGTTGGTGCATATGTGAGCACAGATGAAGGTCTAGTAACTCCTTGCCTGCCTCCCCCACCTGCTCCACTTCTTCCAGTGTACATTTTTAAGTGAATAGCTATGCTCTCCTGATTTTACAACTTATTTGAAACTATACTTTGCCTTAGTAATTTCCTAAGAAATCCCATATATTCATCAATATCTTTTCTTTCTTCTCTCCATCTTCCTTTCCTTCCATTGTTTCCTGTCCCATCACATCAGAAAATGTAAACATGACCTAAGAGGACTAATCAATCAGATCTCTTGACAAAGAAGTAGTAAAAAGGGAGCAGGAGATGAGAAGAGGAAGAGAAAAAAGTTATTGCCTTATTGACATCAGTTGACAAGTAAAAGAGTAAAAGATTGATTTGCACTCTTTTTGCTTTTTAATATTTTGGGGATTTTACAAAAAGCTTGTGACAACCTACACAGTTACCTGAAGGAAATATTTATAGGGTACTACTTAATCTTAGAATCACCAAATATATCACTGTAGAAGAATTGCCTGATTTCGATAATTTCACGGTAAATTTTGACATCCCTAGAAAATGAGACTGAGTTAGGTCTGAAGCTATGTTACTGACACTGATGGTTTCTCTTTATTCATGATCGTTACTACCTATAAATTTTATGAGTGTTGAGTGCTTCTTAAGTTCTCTCAGCCCAGGGTCTGGTGGCACTTTGTATGCACCTGCATCAGCTTAAGGTGAGAAGAACTTGAGCAAGCTAATACAATTTTTTATTCCCTAGTGTTGTATCTTAAATGTTGAAAGCGATTAATTAATTCTCTGAGAGACTTCAACTGGCTATAATTAATGAGTTAAGTTGTTCAGAACTAGATTTACTTATCTACAAATATAAACACTCATCAAATTTATTCAAGAGAACATTTAATCACTCATTTTTTATTATTTTAAACTTATTTTATTTGTAATTATAAAAACTCATAATATAATACAAATGCAGTGAATCATAAAGCTTCAAATATTACTAGTTCATATGGGTTCTAATTATTTATTCTCATTGTTTCAGTAAGAATAGTGATATAATTGATTAGTCAGAGAAAATACAAAAAATGGGATTTGTGAAGAGAAACTTTAAAATTTGGATTTGGGTCACTATTTATTTATTCATGTATACATTTATTAATGAGTATTGAGTATGATTGTATACCAGGAAATGACAATGTTGTAATGATGCTAAAAATGAAATACCAGAATACCGGGGCAATCGTTACTCCCAGCTCCATGGTGAGTACTAAGTACTATGCATTAAAATCCTAGCAGCAGGAGCACACAGTTGTCAGCTCTGCTCTGGGCTTAGGGCTGGGTGGTGCTTGATTATGAGATCAGAAAACTCTCCAGTTAATGTGGGTCTGGGAGAACAGGGAGGAATCAGGCAAGCACACTGTAAGAGATAAAGGGTCATCAATTCCAAGCAGAAAAATCCTAACCCTGCCATTAAACTTGCTATTACAGCTTGAACAGGTTACTTCTCTGAACCTGTTTTATAAATGTAAAATTAATATAATGATTATTCTCAACTCCTAAGATTCCTGAAGAATTAAATGAGCTTTTTACTTTTTTTATATTTTTAAAAAACATAAAGTGCTTGAAAGAGCACCTGGGATATTGTAAGCCTTGTATAAGTGTTCAATAATGTTATCACTGTTACTAGAGTCTAGATGTCAGGAAAAATAGTGAGGGATGGAAAGGAATGAGGCAGAGTGAGTCAGTAATGGATCTTAGGAAAAAATAAAGTAATTATCATATTACAGAGTTCAGAATTCCTTTAGACTAGGGTCATGTGGTGTTTGAAAGGTTTTAGAGAATATCCAATGTTCAGGTTTGCACCTTACAGAGGTGAGCATGGCTCTAGTGATACAGGTATTGTTAGAACAGAAGCCAAGAAGTAGAGGTGCAGGAAGCTGTAGCAAAGTCCTCAACAAAACAATGACACCTGAAATCGAGATAATGGTGGAAAGATGGAGACTGCGAAATCAATTATGAAGATTTTGCTCTTGGTTTAAAATATACCAATATATGTGATTCCTTATCTCAGACTGAATTGTGCTAATACTTGTATATTTACTTTCTTTATTAAATATTATAACCAAACATCTTTTGTTCATTAAGTTTTTCTACATTGTAAATTATTCTTTCTTACATGTTTTACTGGTAAGTATTTGATACGTGTAAAATAATATAGGTGCCATTTGGAAACCTAATACTAAAACAGACACTCTGAAACTCACAATAAACTTTAGAAACTGAATCTTAACCATAACCATCAAGATCCCTTTTGCCTTCTTTCACCAGATTTCAAATTTTTGTCTCTCTTCTGAAGGTAAATATTATCCTGAATTAAAATAATAATGACAATAAGGTGCATTCATATATAAATTTATCACACTTGTTTTCTTTTTGAACATCATTCAAAATGATACATATAAATTTATTATCTTTTGTGGTAAGATGACTTCTAACCTGATAAATCTATCAGATTTGTGTTTCTAAGATTCATCCTTGCTGTATATGGCTCTCTTTTACTCATTTTCTCGGCTATATTGTATTTCATTATATGACTATAGAAAAGTTTACACCTGTATTTATTCAGTGAGTCAGTTATTTTTGGTCTCAAAAGCAATGTTGCTCTAAACATTTTTTTGCATGTTAATTGGTGCATGCTTGGGAGTTAACATGATTATGACATTATTTTTCTACACAAGTTATGACAATTTTTACTCCTGCTGGCATTTAGAATTCCTGCTTTTTCTATACCTTTGCCAACATTGTCAGTCTTAATATTTTTTTCTTGACAACCTGGTGGTTTAAATGTATGTTATAGTGACTTACTTAATTAAGAAGATCAAATGTCACTACATAGGTTTTGATTCTGTTAGGTTCTTCTTCTGTGAAAGGCCTATTTTTTTTGGCCCACTTACTGTGGATTTTTTAATGGGAATTCATGAGCTCTGCAGATATTGTAGATATTAGTTGGTTATATGTGGCTAAAATTTACTCTCAACTTGTACTTTTTCCTTTTATTTTCTTTATGGTAATCTTTTGATGAATCAAGATTTTTGATTTTCATGTAATTATTAGTTCTTTCTTTTAAGGTAGTACTTCTTGTGCTTTATATGTGAACTCTCTCACCATATGTACCTAAATTAATTTAATACTCTTTTTTAGATGTTGTAATGTTTTCCTCTTTGTATTTAGTTTTTAAGTCATATTTAATTGATATTTATGAGGTAGGAATCTTTATTATTTTTTCCACCTAACATATGCTCTGCATTATATTTTGTACTAGAAATACCAAAATAAGTGTAAACATAAAAATAAATAATACAAAGGAAAATATGTGTCACTTCGAGAGAGAAGAACAGTGAAACAAAAAAGTATCAATACTAATCATATCTTGAGTTTGTATGGCACTTTATATTTAAACAACACTTCCCTAAACCAGAGATCTACCATGTGAGCTTTCTAAATGCAGGTCGCATCACTTCACTTGCTTATTTAAAACCCTCAATGTTTTCTTATACTGTACAAAACAGAATTAAACTCCCTGCTTATCCAACACAATACTTGGTAATTTAGCCTTCTTTTACTGTCCATCAGATATTGCTGTGCCCACTAGCCCTTTTGGCTTCCTCTTCTAGATATACTGAATTATGTGAAGTTACAATGCACCATCCTATACCTTAATCTCATTTCTTCCTTCTGCTCTGAGAATGACAATTTAGTTAGAAGACTGGTGTAATTGTGGACAAGAAATTATGCCTTCCTAATCAATGAGTATGGAAGTATAAAAATATCATTTGGGGCTCTGGCCAGTTTGCTCAGTGGTAGAGCATCAGCCATGGTTTGATTCTCAGTCAGGGTACACAGGAGTAGTGTCCATCTGCTTCTCCACCCCTCTGCTCTCTCTCGCGCGCTCTCTCTCTCTCTCTTCTCCTCCCACAGCCATGGTTCGATTTGCTCGAGTGAGTTGACCTGGGGTGCTCAGGATGGCTCCATAGACTCCAGCTCAGGTACTAAAAATGGCTCCAGTTTATTATTTTTTGGAGCAACAGCCCCAGATGGGTAGAGCACTGCCCCCTAGAGGACTTGCCAGGTGGATCTTCTTTGGGGCACATGCAGGAGTTTTTCTCTCTGCCTCCCCTCCTCTCACTAAAATAAAAATATATGTCATTTGAGAATATGAAAAAAATATTCTACAGGACTTGCAGGCTAAATAAATACACAAGAATGACAGACAGAGTGTAGATGAGAGTTGATCTTACCATTTTTATTTAGCAAACTTCCTGACATGCAAAGAAATGCTTGTTAAGTGAATAAATGAATGAATGAAAAAGTAAGCAGTAATAATAATAGTTGTTTGATTTTATAATTCAGTTCCTTGGCTATAGATTACTAGTCAAATCTGGTTATTTATATAGGTATTTTTTTCAGTGTATTCCTTATATAGTAAAAGTTTTATGTAGCCATCTTCAACATGCAATGTGTATAAAAAGATAATACTTTTATTAGAGCAGAAGTTTTAGTAAGTTCAGTCTATACTTTTATGACTAAAGCTAATCATTTTTCCAAAAAATTGTGAGAGTAGGTTTTAAGTATTCAAAGTGCATATTGGATTATAATATGTAATTAAAATACATATAAAACTATCTTATACTTAGTCACAGGCAACTAATGATTTTAAGGAAAGAAGAATATCAAAGTACAAATACAATTTTATTTCACAATTTCACTTATGACTCTAGTTATTTCAGACATTAGCCAATACTAATGCTTTTCTAATTTTTTAGTTGAGTCAGGTACTTGGAATTTAAAATTAATAAAATATATTCTTATTCTATATATTTTTAAATTATATGTATATAAAATATTCTAGGTTTCTTTCATATAATGTGCTTGTGCATGAGAAATGTACAACCCCCTTTAAAATTGTTATTTTTGCAGAAATTCAAATCTCACCAAATTTGCAATGATGTGTGCAAGTGCAGCGGGATTTTCATAATCAATGGCAGGCTCTGTCTTTGCAGGCTACGGCTGCACTTAGTAGCCCACTGAGCTCAAACAGCAGCCTATGTTTGAGGCTGAAGACCTTTTTCTGATCAATACCAGTCTCATGATCTGTGAGGTTGAGTTTGTGTCCTTTTTTGCTAGAGTTACTTCTAGGCAAAGTCACTTTTCTTTATGCTCCTGGCCTCTCACTTCTTTTATCTTGAGATCACTGGATCTCTGCCTTCAAGTTCCCTGCACTTAGTCCCTGCTGATCCCTGGCATTCCCTGTGTCACGTCCCTTTCCAGCAAAGGCCCTACTAGGATTTACCTCTGCACCCAGTTCTGCTGTCCCTCCCCAACGCCTCTACAGAAATTCATTTATTGTTTTTCCAGCTCCCAATATTTTATATACAGAAATCAGTTATTCCCCTAGTTTTCTAATAGGTCTCCTAAGTGGAAATGTAATATGTTACAAAATGCATGGTCTTTGGGAATGGATAAAGTTCTTGTCTATCTGTGGCCTTATCAGCCTCAATTTTCTGAGGACTTAGTAAGGTTTAATGTTTTATCAATTGTAAACATGACATTTTAATGTATAGTAAGTGGTAAATAAATGCTAGATGATGCTCTTGGACAGGGAATCACTATCTGTAAATGACCACACATTTGCATAATGCATTTTGGCTTTTCCCAGTTTCTTAATTGATTGATTAATTAGTTTATTAATTTTTAGTCTTCTTTTGTTTCCACCTCCTCTGGGATGCACTTGGTGGTAAGCACATATTTTGGGGACATAATAGTGGCATCTCATTAAATTATTTAATACAACTCTTTATTAATTCTAACTAAATGTATCTAAATGTATGAAGCTTTCTAGACTTTCCACAAGCCCTGCCACCTCATGCATTATATGTTCTTGAAAATTTTGAAAAATGTAGCATAAGTTAGCTTTAATTCTGTGGAAACTCTCCTCAGCTTCTCAGAAAGTGCTCTGTTTGATTTTCCATTACTAGATGGGTACTGCTCAATTAAGTGTCTTCTTGGAGGTGAGGAGGTATATTCACCTTCAGCTATCACCCCTGC
Organism: Saccopteryx bilineata; assembly: GCF_036850765.1. NCBI lineage: Eukaryota > Metazoa > Chordata > Mammalia > Chiroptera > Emballonuridae > Saccopteryx > Saccopteryx bilineata. The sequence goes on from NC_089492.1 coordinate 157,139,888, forward strand.
AGTAGTGGTGAAAAGATTCTTTTTAAGTTTGCCATATCCAAATTCTGTTATTATTACCCTACATGAGAGTAGGTGGGGCACTAAAAGGGAGCAAAGGCATTTTAGTGGATGATGGTTTTGGACTTCTTTTCCTAGGTTCTTGTTGTAACAATAATAAGATATCTTATGGCCTGACACAGCCTTATCTATTTATCTATCCACTTATCCATTCTTTGAACAATTATTTATGAAGTAGCTACTGTTGCCAGTCACTGGGTTTGGCACATACATTTTTAATAACTATTTATAAAAGAAAGAAAGAATAGAAACAAAGGAAGCAAAAAGATAGATAAAATGAAGAGTTAAAGAAGCTATGTCCAAGCATAGCATTTTCCCTTTAGTAACCATGCCTGTCCTTCTTACAGCTTTGTCCCAGACTTACAGGCTCTTCTTATGTACCAGAGCCATTATCCTGTCTACTTGCTGAGGCACCAGTGATTTCTCCTAACTTTCTTTTTGCAAAGTTATCTCCTTTTGGCACAAAGAAAAATGCATATAAAAAGAGTGAAGCACTTAGGTTGGTAAATAAATCTGCAAATGAATTAGTGGAAGAATTCTCTTTATTACTAGTGGCTCTATGGGCAGCTTCCTGCTTAGAAGATGTAGATTGTTGCATTACTGACTCTGGGGATATGTGAATAGAGATTTCAGGCAGACCCTTATTCATTCCAAAAGGTAGTCATTGTGTTTCACCTTCGTGCCAGGTATAGATCTGGGATTTCTTCTCCAACTAGAAGACTGGAATAACTCATTCATAACTCGTTAATGGCAGGTTCATGAGTTGCTGAAGACTTTCTGTGTATCGCAAGCTTCTGAGGGTTTAGATGTCCTTGAGGGCCCTTGTAAGGAAGCAAACTACACAAATCCTACTAATATTTTGTATTGAATTTATTGGGGTAACATTGGTTAACAAAATTATATAGATTTCAGATGTGCAATTCTATACTACATCATCTGTATATTGTATTGTGTGTTCACTACCCCAAATCAAGTCTCCTTCCATCATCATTTATTTCTTTTCATCCTCTGCTCCCTTCCACCCCCGTTTCCCTCTGGTAATCACCATGCTGTATAAAGTTGTGTATGTGCATAATCACTATATAAAGTTGTTTTTCTTTTCCTAATTTTTAAAAATATTTACTCACTTTCTCATTTTCTGGTATCTCTCATCAGCAACTTTATAGAACTGAGTATTTTCAGAACACATAGTATTAGTATATAAGTATTTCAATTTCTGCTGGATGTTGTTTGACTAATATTAATATTAGGAAAAATGGAGGTAGTTTTAGAAAGTGAGGCTGGGGAGATTATTTTTCTCAAATCCATTTGTATTTGCTCATGAAAGGTGGACTAAGTGCCCACATGTGCCAGGCACTGGTCTAATACCCTCACTATTGAATCCTATCAACTGCATTGTGAGAAGCATAGACTAATTATATCCATTTTTCAAGTGGAGCAATACAAACTTAAAAAAATGTTGTGACTTTCCTGAGTTCATGTCACTTCTGAGTGGTGGAGCTGGAATTTCAATACAACAGAACATTTCCAAATTGAGATCACTGTCAATAGCTATGCTGCCTCCACGTTAAAGATGGAATCTTTGTCCGTAGGGAGTTTATAGTCTCTGGCTAGAAAGACAGATAGATATGTGAATAAGGATTGACATGAGAAGCGTAAGATAGTGGAAAGATTTGAGAGCCTATAGTCAGGCTGAGCAAGCTGGATACTTAGGTTGAAACCTGGCAGATGCTGGAAGTTAGGTTAGCCAGGAAAATACATCTAAGGGGAGCATTGACATTAGGGAACAAAGGGAATGAATGTGGGACATTCCTAAGCCATTTTCCCCAACTTAGCTAACTGTACTTTTTTGTTTTCTTCCATAGATTAAAAGTGCCAAGAAAAAAATTTTTATATCGAGTAAAAAAAAATTCTTTTGAAACAAATATAAGACCTTTTTTTTTCTTTCCTCCCAAAAATAGTTCTGCTCAGTTTTCTTTCTTTTCTTTTTCCTTTTTCTTTTTTAATCTTAGGCTCTGACACTTTCAAAACTATTATTGTTGGCTCTAGAAATGCAATGCATTCCATCTTTCCCTCACTCCAGGCTGGAAGCAAAGGGTAATTTTTATAGAAAGTTATAAAATCCTAGAAATGAGTATTCAACATCAAATTACCCTCCTGCCCTTAAAGATCATGCTGCTTCTGTTATTCCAAAGCAGGTGAATGTTGGGTACAGATGTAAGCTCGAAGCCATTATTCTAACTCATACTGTTAGTGCAGAGATTTCTTTTGCAAAAAGTTGCCATGTGCCATCATGCTCAGAAACCTAGAACATGCGCTGCATTCATTGGAGGCAGTTGCGTTTACATTTCACAGCATGCAGTGCACTGAGGAGATGGGTCCTGGGCACATCCTTACACGTATGAATAAATAATGGTGAAGCTAATAAGATCTCTGAGAGAAAATGATGATTGTCTTTAATCACTCACCTTAAGCAGCAGCGAACCATATTATCAAACACCTTCATTTCTTATAAAACTATCTATCACACACAATATAGACCTGATGAAAAAGTAGGTGGAAGTAATCAGGACTGAATGCCAATTACCTCATTACTTGTCATAGCACATTGTAACTGGAAATTGCTTCTTTCAGGTTCTGTTTGCTCAGGCAATTACAATAAACTCTCTGCTTGACATGTTGTTTGCACAGATGTAGTGCATTAATAAACATGAGGGCTAATCTGAATTATTGAACCAGCCACAATAATTCCAACAAAGGATTTATAATAAGTCCAAGAAAGCTGAGGTATCACTGGAATTCCCTGTAAGCAACACTGACATACTTTATCTCATGTAAAATCCTCAAATTTAATGTACAATACTGGAATATGTCTCATGGGTATTTTATATTTTCTGTGGCTTTAAGTCCTAAGCAACTGCCATTATGAAGGAGGATGAAGAGTGCTAAGGTAAGCGGCTCTATCACAGACTTAGAGAGAATTACTTTACTTGTTTTGTAACATGCACATGTTGAGCCCTTACCCAATTTTTATAAAATCTAATTTTATTTTTAAAAAATGTGCTGTGGTAGTAGTAAAACATTAAATGTTTTAAAGTATCATGAAAAATATACAATTGTTCAAGGACTGCAGGAAGGCAAGGTGGGCCTTCTGTCTTGCTCACATTACTAACTGGCTATTGTGCAAACATAGGAAGCCTCATAGGAACCATTGAAATGCTGAATAATCTCTTAGAGTAAAGCTTAGGTCAAGTCTGCTTCATCTAAATTGAGTTCACCAGAGTTCTTTTTTTTCATAAAAGTTTCTTATTCAAAGTAATCATTTTGATGTCAAACGTGAAAAAAATTGTGTGCCTCATCAATTTCTACTATACAAAGGCTGGATTTGAAAATAACTTCACTTCTTGCCATGTGAGCAATAAACAGAATTAGATTTTTGAAATGTTTTCAGAAGAAATGAGGTACATTTGTGCATGATGATTTCATAGGCGGTTATTAATTGTATTTATTCCAATTGAGAGTACTTCCTACCCTTCATAGTTTGGGTCAAAATAACTTGTCAAATTCTCTCAATCCAGTGATTTGATGGTGTTGTAAAAGGAACATGATCCTGTCAGCAAATAATCATAGCTATTTAAGATCTTAAGCAAAGTAGTACTCACAAAACAGAGTCCCATTATGTTTCTTTATTTCCCCCTAAATTAGTCAAGACTTAACAACTTGCTTGTTTCTCAGAGCCCTTCTATGTTCAGTCTCCCTTGGATGCCATGCGATTAATTGCTTTTTTAATATTGGCAGAGTGGGTTAATTATAAATCTGAATTATACTACTAGCAAACAGTCAATTGTAAAATTGTAATATATCTATATTTATATCTATATCTAACTATCTATCATCTATCTATCTATCTATCTATTTATCTATCATCTATCCATCTATCTTTCTAACCATCTATATATACAGATGCCACTGTGGACAGAACACATGTTGCTCTAACTCTAAAAATTGGTCAAATGTTTGATACATTAAATAATCCTGAGGTTATCAATTCATTTCAGGAAATTAGTAAGAAAATTAATGTCAGAAAATTATAGTTTGTGTACCTTTTTATTGGAATTTTATTTTGTAAAAATTAAAAGGTAAAACAAGGTTGTTGCTCTTTTTATAAAAATAACTTGTTAGGTTCTGGTTAATAGCTAAATGGAATACTAAATTTTGCATATACAGATTCTCTTAATTCAAACCCACAAATTTATATAAAAAGTAAGAAGAGATCAGTTTTTCCCCCTCAATTCCACACCAACTTCTAATCTCTCCTCACATCCTATCTCTCACCATCTTGAGTTACTGTACCCTACCCCCAACTTCAGGAAATGCTGCATTGCTTGGGCAGAAACTGCCCTTATATGGCCTAAAAGGAAAACATGAATCAAGATATTTCAAATACTAATGAGATATATTAAAGCAATTCAATTATTTTAATCTCTTGCATATATCATGAAGTTATGTAGAACAATTTCATTTAAGCATTACTATAACTTTTGAGATAGCAATTGTGAATTGTTACACCAGCAAATACTGAAGAACATGAGTGCTTGTGAAGTTCTATTTCAGTGCATGCAAGTGAGGACCCGAATGACACCAGGAGGAAAATTTCCATCATAATCAACTTATTCATTCTGTAATAACCTCCTTAAGAATCATGCTTCAAGATTATAATATGTTATGATTAGTTTCAGTCCAAAGTTAATGTTGTTCTTTGAGTTAATGTTTGCTTTACTCAAGTTATAACATTCTCAAAGAGAGTGAGAATACTTTTAATTATAAAATAATTATAAAATAAATTGAATAAAATAACTGAATAATAGGTTATAGGAAGATGAATTACAACATTTAAATACTACATAGAGTAAGCCTTCTTTGAAAGACAAAATACATTTGAAATATAAAAGTAAGGAAAGCCAGATTCCATGAAATAAAAATTCCTTTTTAGTTAATTTTAATCATATAATTTCTTATTCCATAAAGTTTGTTTTTCTGTAATACTTTTAACTTATTGAAAGGTTTAGTTCTATAAACCTACATGTGTGTTGGGAAGAGCTGGGTCTCATGATTAGTTTTCAATGTTTATATTTACTCAAGTGAATATTCAGAAGCCAAAATAAACACTATATGATTTTTAAAATTTTAATATCAATAATACAAATTAACTTACAGAAAATCAAATCTCAAAAAATCTTAATCTTTACTCCACTAATAAAATTTAAGTATATGTACAATTAGAGTGTGTTAATGAGATTCACGCAAAATTTCCATATACTATGTACCGTTTTATAAATGAAAATATTAATCTCTGTATCATTTCACAGATTGATATTTATTTATATATAAATTAAAATCACATTAATATTATGTTCTATATATTGTCCTTATATATGACAAGGCTAGTAAATGAAACCAGAAGGAAATTACATACAAGCTACAAAATAAAAAACAAAACACACATTCCCATTTATTCTAGTGTCATTCTAATCTCAGTGATAATAATTAAATACAAGAAGATCTATTCTTTTCCCATAACAGAAATGAAATTGTAATTTTGTTTGATATTTAAGCAGTATTAAAACCTTAGGAAACATGTGTATAAACTTTAAGAGATAATAATATGAGCATACTTATAAAATGACACATATAACATAATAGTTGTATATAATATTTTATATACAATATTATGTTTACTCACATAGTAATTCATGTTCCACTTGTAACATGTTAGTTAACTAAGTCATAGTCATTCCTTCCTTTTAAGTTCCAGCTTGATTAAAATGATTTTAAGAATTGACTTTATACTAGGTGCTATTTTTAGTTAAAAATATTTTGGACATTAATTTTAGTATCTTAGGTCAGTTATCTATTAAAACACTGAAAACTTGAAAAGTTAGATAAGAAAAGTAAACTGATAAATAGTTGTCAAATATTATAAAAGCAGAGTTGGGCTCAGCAACAAATCACACATTTGAGATCTTAAGAGCAATAGGTGGAGCTGGAGCAAACCCAGTATAGTATTACAGTTTTTACATTATTTTTATTTCTACTAGTTTTTAATACTTTTTTCATTATAGACTAATGATATATCCAGGTGGAATGCAAAATTGACATTTTTGTTAGTTTCTTTCCTCCTCCATTCCCTCTTGCACTCTGGATTCAACTAACCCCAACGTATAAAATTACAACACTTAAAAAATTACAGTGGAACACTGTGTATAGAGGCATGAAAATGAAAATATAAATCATGTTTCTAAAATTTAAAGAACTTATTAATTAAGTTTCAAAGTAATTAAAATTTGTGAAAATTATGTATTTTAGAGTTTCAAATATTTCCTAATTCCTTTTTGATTGTACAATTTTGAAATTTTACTTGACATCATTATCAGATATCATTGGAACTATGAAAGATATAAAAACTATATATAACATTTTTAGCTAAAATACTATGTTATTTAAAGTATTCTTTTCTCATCAGAAAACAGAATTTCAGATTTTAAAGTAAACAATTCCTAGAAATCTGCTAAGCAGTTTTCAGGGTAGTCCTTAAATTTCTGGTTCCACTTTAAGAAATTAGGAAACTTTTTCTGTAAATTTTTTCTTCTAGTTGCTTATTCTCATTTAAGGACCAGAGAGCAAGAAAACTCTCTAATACTTACTTATAAAACGGTATGTATCCACAGTTATGTCGTTAAAGTACATATTTGTTGCACAGTTGTGAATATCTGTAGTCCTAGCAAATCATCCCAAACATTATTATATTAAAAAGGTATTTATTTTTATAGTTTATACTTAGAAAAGGGTGCTCAAGTACCATTCTATGGCAACATCTATTGAGTTCAAAACATGACATCAGCAAGTCACCAGCCTTTTATACCTCAGCATAAATCCACCTCTCTCTGAGGAGAGATCAGCAACTGGAACTTGACAATAATGTGTTGCCTTCTTTCTGAGAATGCCAACTTCGCAAGGCTGAAGGTTGTTTTTGTATACTTCATCCCCAAAAGTGGATGAAGTTGATCACCTAGGTACCACACCTGTTTGGGATGCTGTCAGTACTCATCAAGATTTTCCAGTTCTATATTGATTTTCACAATGCATATACTCTCAGGAAAACAAAGCAGCTAGCTACAAAATTTAAATCTAACAGCTTTTATTTATCTTAAAGGATTTTTTAAAAAACCTTCTTTTCTTTATACAGAAACAAACCAAGAGTTAAAATACTTATCACATTTTGTTCAACTAAAGGAATGGGAAGGTAGAACTATAAAAGTAAAAGGTTTTGAGCGTGAGAGAGTTTCTTCATCTAAGAACTCAATTTACTCCTAGCTGAGAAGGTTGGAAACACAAAGAGAGCAGAAGAAATCAATGAGGTTTTGCAGTTCCTGGAGATGGTAAAAGATTACTAAATCAGGATATGTTGATAGACACCTGCTGAGAGCATCCAGGCCTGAACAGGAAGATACTGTGTGAGGAGCTGTCAAGACCATGTAAGGAGTAGCACAGAAGTATTGACTGGGAGCTTTTAGAAAATGTTTTAGAGAAAGTTGCTTGCCTTTACTCTAACTAAAGAAAACTCAATACTAGAGGATTTGGAAAACTGAACCCAGAAAACTTGCTGTGGCAAGAAAAGTAAAAAGATTCATCACTCCATTAGATCCTCCCTCAAGGACACAACTCATAGAGGCAATTACCAGGTGCTATAAATGTCAGCCATCTACCCTGAGACAAGTTAGCAACTTTCACTGAAAAGATTGCAACATTTCTGAAATTAAGCTTCATTGGGAGGGCATTCTTAAATAAACAGTTTTAAAAGGCTCGTTGATAAGAATTATTTTAATCACAACCAGAAAGTGCAGCAGAAAAGATTTGAGAAATAGTCACTTAATTGTCAGCTCTTTTGAATTTAAACCAAGTTTATTAGACAAGGCTTATATTTTTCCAGGATCAAATCACATAACAGAGTTTCATCTTTTAAAAACGAGTTCCTTAGAAATGATCAAAAAACTTTAATTCTGAATTTAAAAATTTAGTACATTATACTTTTTAGAGGAGACAACATTCACCTCTGACAATTTTATGTATAGTCTATATTTAAGTACAAACCTACGGCTTTTCACTTTGTTTTATAAGTGGAGTGGCATCAGGTTCTCTTATTCCTCCCACACTTTCAGCCACTAAAAAACGGCAACAAGAGGAGTTTATTTGATGGATATTAAACAACTTCTCTCAATGAAAAAAAAAGTAAATCCTTTGCTAGCAAAGAAACAGACACTCAAAATACTGCATGAAAGCAAGCTTACCTTTTGCCTGTTCTGTTCATCTTAATATTTCAAGTGCTAACGTGGCAATGTTCTGTAAAGCTTCCCTCTTGGCAGAACTGCAAGAACTGATACAGATTCAAAGAAAGCAAATAGGAGCTTGACCAACGAAAAATGTGGAAAATCCAAGAATTAAGGTGCCGTTATTTCAATTTAAGGAGAGTACAGTGTATTTCTTAGAATATGTGACTCAGTGCATATTTCTTTGTCATTGTTTTGAGGTTCATTTAACCATAAAGAGGAAACAGGACAACGAAAGTGGAAGGGAGCTAGTGAAGCATGGCTGGCGTGACAATAGGCTTTCTGCAGGTTAGCCAACTTTAACTGGCAAAAGCTGGCCCAGCCCCTTTTGTCCACGACATTTGCACCATAATGTCACTCTCTCCTCACATATTTCACAGATTAAGTTTGACCATTTATCCCAAAAGTTGGAAAAAGTCAGTTTTGGATCTGTCCATAAAAGTTACTTTATACAGTATTGTACAATCCTGCTACAAAAGATACAAAAGGAGAAAGTGCACTTCACATGGCCACAATTAGGGCTTCTGTTTCCGCTCTCCTGCCCTTGTCAAAGCTTTGATTTAGTTTCCTTCGTTTTTTGTCCAAGGGTCATTACAGATGTCTGCAGACGATTAGCATCCCCCCCACACACACAACCTCTATCCAATTGGATGATTAGCAAATTAAAACTTTGCATTCTTCTCTGTCTACTGAAACATATTGGAAAAGATTCGTACATGTGGCTAATTGTGGTGACCTGAGGGGGGCATCGAGGTGTTTTCTCACAATTTTGGTAGCTAAATACTAAGTTAGCAACTGGGCATGCCATTATGTCACATGCTCCAGTACATAATGAAGCATTCATCTCTGAAACATAAAAATAATTGTATCCTTGAGGGAGAGCCTCAAGAACATTTTTACTATGCCACATCAAAATTGTGCCAACTTAACCCATTTTTAGTATATATCATGTACAGTGTCAAGCATATTTTCAGCCCTCCTTTCAGAACCTGAAACCCCCCCTCCGTGTATTTTACCTCCCCCACCCCTTAGTGTATTTTTAAAGCATTCAAGACCTATGCATCAGGGTAGATGCCAATTATAAATGAAGTATTCAAATGATCCAGGGGTGATCGTGTCTTTGGTTTGAAGTGGCAACAGAAATGTTGCCTTGCTCCATCTTTATTGTAACAGAGCAACTATTTAATTAGGTTATCAGACAGAGGAAGAAAAACCAGTGAATAGAATGATCTCAACTGTATATAGACTATAGAATCTATAGATGGGTAGGATGAACAAGGCCCACACGTCAGACTTCCAGTCAAAAATACATCTTACAAAAAGAAAATATTTCTAAACTATATTTCATAAGACAATGAAACAAAAAATTCAAGTGTTCTCTTTCTTTATATTTTTATAATTCTTTGGTTGTCAATCACACAGCTGGGTGCAAATATCCCTAAAAGAATAAAACTCCATGGAAAATGAAAGGTAGATGGTCAAATTAACCAAAACATTGAATCAAAAATAAAACTGAACCCAAATGCAGTCTATCCTAATTTTAGCCTTACTCCTCAAAACATGTACTCAAGCTCAAAACTTCGGTAGCCAAACACCTCACTGATCAAAACCTCCTTCTTCATGACATGGCCTTCTAGTGTTGCTGGCAGCACGTACTAGGTAGGAATAAAATGGGTTACTATTATCAGGTGACTCATTTCATCTCTTCACGGGAAAAATATCCCCCTACTGATAAAAGAAAGGGGCCTAGTGATCACTTCCGAAAATACAAGTTGGATGTCTGAGGCTATCTGCAATTTTCAGTTTTTCATTATAAAAAATGTTTATAATGGTTTCTCTTAAGTCCATCATTGATGAGTAAGGAAAAAGCATACAAAGATATGAACAAGAATGAACAGTCTCTAGGCAATCTCTCTACATCTTATAAACAAAACAAGAAATTCCGAATCAATACATTGATTTAGAGATTAGTAATACAGCTTGCCAATGGGATCTAAACCCAATTTTTTAGTTCTAGGATGTTTTGAGACCACAAACTATTGTATTACATACAGTTTGTTAAAACATCTAGCAAATGTGAATTACAGACCAGGACAGTGTCTTGATAAATAGGATTTTGTTTTTATTAAATTATTTATTTTAGCAACAATTTCAAATTTTTAGTATTTTATAGAGGAATTTTAGTCTGAAATTTAGCAATAAGAGAACATCGCTAGTGGTGGAATGTGAGAATGTAAACTATAATTGTTAGTTGAATGAAGGTAAACATCAGCAGACTTCATCAATGCTGACATTTGAAATAGAGGTAACAGACTTCTTTCACAAAAATAAAAGCGGTTTCTTATAAAAGTTTTTTTTTTTAATCAGTATTAGTATGCTTACCCATTTTCAACTTTAAATTCCTTGTATCTTATTAGAAAAGTGAATATTATCATGACATGAGAAGAGAATACTTGTAGAGATTAAATTAGAGATGTGATTTAGAGCATCTCTTCCTGGCAAATAAATTATTTAATTAACTAATGGATAACTTTGCAAAATTCCCCCTCAAGGTAAATAAATAAATTGTGGACACTATGATTTTTCTTAACTTTTCTATTTCTTGCCAGCTGTAACTATAAATGAGTATTTTCATTCTTCACCAATTTACAAAGTTATCTTTCTTCTCAGAATCTTCATCATCTACTACCTAAATCTCATTAGTTCTTCTCTCTACAATATGTTGCATTATTTCATTGGAGTTACATATTTTTTATAGTATTTCATATTATATTTAGGATTTTCCTATATTTACTAACCTTATAATAGGCATATAGGACAACCAAAAATATACATGCTCACTTAGTTTTATTTTTCTTTTTTGGAGGGGGTATTTGATCTGGAACTTTCTATATATCATAATGAATAAAAGGATAAGATATAGGAGGAGAAGAAAGATATGATAGCTATGGCTAGATTATAGCCTTTCTATTCTAAATATTTTATTTTGGGAACTAAAAGTAGATACTCTTTAATATGCTAGAAAACAAATATATACTGTCATTGGCAACATGGATGTATAGCTGCCTTTCATCAAGCTAATATCAACTGAGTTCTTATTGTAAGCTGTTTTAAATCTGTCAATTTCTTTTTTCTTTATTACAGTCCTATAAGGCAAATGCTATTAGTATATTCACTTAAGAGATGAACAAACTGAGGTACAGAGAGGTTAAATAACTTCACTATAGTCACTTAGTTCAAAACTAGTAGAGGCCAGGATTCAAATATAGTTAATTATAAAAGGCAAAAGTTAAAAAAATTAAAAAAATCTTTTGGCTTCTATATTTCCCAGATAATACATATAATTTTCTAAAGATAAAAACTAAAGAATGTGCAATGTCCACAATATTATTGAAGAAAATATAACTATGTTGTCATTTATATATACATATACATTCCATGCAATAATTGAAAACTAATTATATTAACCCATTTTTCTAGGTCTTCGTTAGCAAAATTTGGTGTATTATCAATAGAATACTAGAAAACATGGTTAATGTACAGAGATTGTAGTGTAGTTTTGTTTTAATGATTTTACTCATTGCTTCCATGCTTTCATAAACTTCATAGTTATCCCAGAATTCACACATACACACACACACGTGCACAAATCATGAATCATTTGTCAGTCCAAAGTTATGTCTTAAAGAAGAAAAAAAACAGATTTGAAAGACTGTTATGGATTGACTATTTGTATATCTATGCCAATTATTGTGTTGAAGTCTTAACCCCCAATGTGATAGTATTTGGAGGTAGTAGAGTCTTTGAGAGGTAAATTAGACGTTGTCATGAGAAAGGGCCAGAAATACTCAGTATTCAAGGACTTTAATTATGGACTTCCCAACTTCCAGAACTGTAACTAAGTATGTCTTTTATTTATGTCTGAGGTATTTTTATCAGTCTGAGGCATTTTTAAATGGCAGCCGGAGCATACTAATACAGACACCCAGAAACCTTCAGAATAAATATAATTTCCTCAGTGCCCTTGGCCCATGAGACCAGGCTTGATGAGACATATTTTTCTTTCTTTAGGATGAATAAAATCTTATTTTCCAATTTCCTCTCGTAAATTGATTTTTCTGTGTGTGTGTGTGTGTGGGGGGGTTGATGGAAGCTTCTTTTTCAATTAATTTAAATTTTATTTCCTGTTTATTGAGAAATAATTGGCATGTAACTGCATAACTTTAAGGTGTATAAAGTAATGATTTCATGTATATATATGCTGCAAAATGATTACAACAATTTTAGTTGGCATATTTATTACCTAACAGAATTTCAATATTTTGTATGTGATAAGAACTTTTAGGTTCTAATCTCTTAGCAATGTGAAAATATATAATACTGTATGCTAACTGTACTTTCCATAATGTACATTATATCACCGGAATTTTTTATCTTATAAGAAGTTTGTGCTTTTTGATGACCATCACACATTCTCTCATGATTAATAATTTTTGAGTACTTTTTTTTATATTTTTAAGGGATATTTATATACTTTTTTGGAAAAATGTTTTTTTGTCCTTTAACCATTTTTAAATTAGATTATTTTTCTATTAAGTTGGATGAGTTTCTTACATATTTTGGATACTAATATCTTATCAGATAATGTGGTTTGCAAATATTTTTTCCCATTTTATTTGCTTTTGTATTGTATTGCTATCAATCTTCTTTATGGCCATCAAAATCTGCTTTATATATTTAGGTGTTCCTGATTAGGTGCATAAATATTTACAATGGTTATATCCTCCTATTGGATTGTTCCCTTTATCATTTTGTAGTGACCTTCATTGTCCCTTTCTATGACCTGGGTTTTAAAGGCTATTTTGTCAGATACAAGTATTGCTACCACAGCATTTTTTATTTTCATATGCGTGAAATATTTTTTTCCATCACTTCACTTTCAGTCTATGTGTATCTTTTGTTCTAAGGTGGGTCTCTTGTAGACAGCATATGTATCGGTCCTGTTTTCTTATTTACACAGCTATCTTACGTTTTTTGATTGGAGCATTTAATTCATTTACAGTTAAAATTATTGATATTAACTTATTTATTGCCATTTTATTCTTTAAATCTACAATCCCTTTTTTCTCAATTTCTTTTTCCTTTGCTTTTGTTTAGCAGAACTCTTTAACATTTCTTGCAGTATTCAGTATTGGTTGGGCTGTAATGAATTCCTTGAGTTTTTTTTTTTTTTTTTTGAGGGGGGGAAGTTTTTTATTTCTCCTTCAACTTTAAACAATAGCTTTGCTGAATAAAGTAGTCTTGGTTGTAGGTTCTTGTTTGCATCACTTTGAATATATTTTGCCCAACCCTTCTGGATTCAAGTGTTTCTGTTGAGAAGTTGGATGTCATTTTATGTGGGCTCCTGGGTAAAAATTAACCACTTTTTTTCTTGTGACTTTTAGAATTCTTTTTTTGTTTCTAAATTTTGTCATTTGAATTTTTGTTGTAGGCCTCCTTGGGCCCTTCCTTGTTTAGTCTAAAGTTAGTTTTTCAAGATGATTGTTTTTAAATTAAGTTGTAATCTATTTGGTCTTGGGAGGTGGCATTTGAAATATTGCCTACTTCATCACTATCTTGGAATCCTATTAGTTACTTTTTTTAAAAAATGACTTAAGATAGGGGTCCAGTTTTATTCTTTTGCATTTGAATATTTATTTTTACACCATCACTTATTGAAGACACTATCTTTTCTGCATAAAGTATTCTTGCCTCCCTTGTCAAATATTAGTTGACTTCATATGCATGGATATATACCTTGACTCTAAATTCTGTTTTATTGGTTTATGTCTCCACTTCTGTGACAGTATTATACTATTTTAATTATTATATATTTTTAATATAATTTGAAATCAGGAAGTTTGATGCTTCCAGCTTTGTTCTTCTTCTCTAGATGGTTTTGGCTATTTCAGGTTTTTCTGGTTCAATACAAATTTTATTGAACCAGAAAATAAGAAATTTTATTGAAAATTTCTTATTTCTAGTTCTGTAAAAATGCCATTGAAATCTTGATATGGATTGCATTGAATTTATTTATTTATTTATTTTTATTTTTTTGGTATTTCTCTGAAGCTGGAAACGGGGAGAGATAGTCAGACTCCCGCATGTGCCCGACCGGGATCCACCCAGCACGCCCACCAGGGGGCGACGCTCTGCCCACCAGGGGGCAATGCTCTGCCCCTCCGGGGCATCGCTCTGTCACGACCAGAGCCACTGAAGCACCTGGGGCAGAGGCCAAGGAGCCATCCGCAGCGCCCAGGCCATCTTTGCTCCAATGGTGCCCTGCTGCGGGAGGGGAAGAGAGATACACAGAGGAAGGAGAGGGGGAGGGCTGGAGAAGCAGATGGGCACTTCTCCTGTGTGCCCTGGCCGGGAATCGAACCCGGGACCTCTGCACGCCAGGCCGAGGCTCTACCACTGAGCCAACCAGCCAGGGCCTGGATTGCATTGAATTTAAAGGTGTCTATAGGTCATGTAAACATTTTTACAATATTAATTGGCTTTGGCAGGTTGCTCAGTGGATAGAGCATCAGCCTGGTGTATGGATGTCTGAACTTTGATTCCCAGTCAGAGTAAACAAAAATGTGACCATCAGCTAATTTTTCCCTCCCTCCCTCCTTTCTCTCCTACTTTCCCTCGCACTGGCGTGATTGGTTCAAGCATTGGCCTGGGTGCTGAAGATAGATAGGTTGCTCCAAGAATGTCAGCCTCAGCACTAAAAGATGCTTGGTTAATTTGAGCATCAGCCCCAGACAAAGATTGATGGTTGGATCTCGGTCAGGGTGCATGCAGGAGTCTCACTATCTCTCTTCTTCTCACTTAAAATTAACAAAACAAGGAGATGATGTCAGAGTAATGGCGGGGTAGGAAGCGATACCGATAAATCTCTCTCAAAACTCAACAAGATCTTCAATCAGAAACAGAAAAACCTATCCTTGGAGCCTCCAGATGTTTTGCAATACACCTGAAGGTATGGTCGAGCGAAAAATTGGCTAAATATATAACCAAACCCCGAAGGAAATAGGGAGTAAGAAATGCTCCGCCTTCCTCACTAACCTAAACAGGGAAGCTTTCACTGGGAACTGAGAATATAGAAACTAAGGCAGGCAAAGGGGGTGAATAGATCCAGGCCGCGGCACAAAAGGCCGAACCAGGCTGTGGCACGTAGATCCAAGCCGAGGAAAAACTGTTCTTGTGGCAACCTTGGGCAATACAAGCGAACACTCGCACCAAACCCAGACAAAGAAAGACAAGTGGGCAGCCATTTCCCCCAATCCCCGGGTTGGCGCGTGCAGATAGTGGGCAAGAGATTCCTTCCAAAGCCTCAGGAGTGGGCGCCCCTGTTATCCCACAGAGAGGCAGAGTCAGAGGCCTTTGTGTGGGCCAAAAGCAGAATCTCCAGACCGCCCCAGTGCCCTGGGAAAGCCGTGCATGGGGAGGGAGCGAGAACTAATTCTAACGCTGGAACTTTTTGTGCGGGTGGGGGTTTCACTCAGAGGGTGAGGCGGCCGACCTGATATCCTGGTCTGCACATGCAGATAGTTAGTGAAAGATTCCTCTGAGTGCCTTGGCAGTGTGTGCCCATGTTATCCCACAGAAGAGCAGAGTCAGGGGCCTTTGTGTGGGCCAAAAGCAGAATCTCGGGCTGCCCTAGTGCCTTGAAAAAGCCGCACACAGAATGGAGCGAGAGCCAATTCCAACACTGGAACTTTTCCGTGTGGGTGCGGGTTTCACTCAGAGTGTGAGACTGCTGGTCTGATATCCTGGTCTGAGCACGCAGATAGTGAATGAGAGTTTCCTCCAAGCACCCCAGGAGTGGGCGCCCGCCTGTGTTACCAGAGTGGCAGAGCCAGAGGTCTTTGAGTGGGCAGAAGCCCTGCCTGATTATGCTAGCAGATCTGACTGACTGAGCCTTACCCAGAGCCCTGTGCTCAGTGGGAATAGAGTGGGGAGTGGCCAGCTCTTTGAGCCTCTTACTATCCAGGAAGAGGCAGCAGCAACCCCATAGCTAGATAATCAGGCTACTTATTGAGGAAGGAAAGACTAAGAGAAAGGCTCCAGTAACACAGACTCTCTCACTGTCAGAGCCTATAAATGCTAATGAGCCTCGACTGCCAACGAGACTAAAGCAAAATACATGACATCGCCATAGAGACTTATCAACTGCAAACCTCTACCTGAGCATGCCAAAGGGGCAGAACCCGGGGTACAGAGTCACCGACCAGGAAGAGGGAGAGAAAAGAAAAAGCAAGAAGATAACCTCTCAAAATCAAGAATAATCTGCAGACTATATAACCTATCCCATTTTATTATATTTATTTGTTTGTTTCTCTTATCTTCATTCTTGATATTTTTTTTCCCCTCCAATTTGGTGGTTTAACTCTCTGCTGGTCTTACTCTCTCCTCTCCTTGAACTACACTACCCATAAGTGTTACATCTCTCATTATCTTTTCTTTCCTCTTCCTTTCACTCTATGAGGGTTCCACTCCAAAATC
Source organism: Saccopteryx bilineata (assembly GCF_036850765.1). Lineage (NCBI taxonomy): Eukaryota > Metazoa > Chordata > Mammalia > Chiroptera > Emballonuridae > Saccopteryx > Saccopteryx bilineata. Next base: position 157,156,867 of record NC_089492.1, read on the forward strand.
CTTAACTCTCTCTCTCTCTCTCTCCTCTTTTTTCTTTTTTCTTCTTTTAGTGGTTCCCTCTTTTTTTCTCTCTCTCTTTCTTTTCTCCCTCTATATTAGTTTCTTCCTTTCACCTTTACATCGCCTCTCATTCAAACCTCAATAACGAACAAATTATCTTATCTGGGACTCAAACTTATGTTTGTGGCACTTTGGGGAGGGTTTCCCATCACCTTTTTAACTCACTAGCAGTGCTCCCATTCCTGGCTCTCCATTTTATCTAGTTCTTGTTCCACTAAATACAATAGTAATTTGTGAATTTGTCCCCCCATTTTCCTGTTTCCCTCTATTCCTCTCATTATAACTCTTAGTCAACCCAAACTAAAAGCAAATCATTTTATTCTTGACCCAAATTTTTTCCTTATTTGCTTTTTGTGGGTCCATACCCCCCTTTTTTTTCTTTTTTTTTTTTTTTTTGGCCCCTTTATTACTTTTCCCCAAATCAGGCCCTCCATTACAGGCATTGTTTGTTCTATTTAATACAATATAATTCACAGTTCACCACAAAATTTTCTCAAGAAAGAGGGGAAAGGAGAGGAGAGGAAAAAAAGAGGGGGGGAATAATTTCCTTTTTTTTAATTTTTATTTTATTTTATTTTTCTTTATTTCATTATTAATTTTAAAAAAACTTTTTTTGATTTTTTATTTTTTAACTTTTTATTCTTTATTAAATCTCATTAATACTATCAACAAAACCATCTTCAGATGCTATAAAGGAAGAGAACATCGAATATCATGGATACAAAAGAAAGAGAGGTAACACAGCTAGATGAGGAAAAATCTATAAAGAAAAAAATTAATATATTGGAAACCTTGGAGCTAAATGACAGAAAATTCAAGATAGAAATCCTAAAAATCCTCCGAGATATACAAGAAAACACAGAAAGCAATTTAGGGAGCTCAGAAAACAACACAATGAACACAAAAAATATATGTCCAAGGAAATTGAAACTATAAAAACAAATCAAACTGAGATGAAAAAGTCAATGCATGAGCTGAAAAACGAGGTAACAAGCTTAGCTAATAGAACAGGCCAGATAGAAGAGAGGATTAGTGAAATAGAAGACAAGCAACTTGAGGCACAACAGAGAGAAGAAGAAAGAGACTCAAAAATTAAAAAAAATGAGATAGCCCTACAAGAATTATCTGACTCCATCAAAAAGAATAACATAAGAATAATAGGTATATCAGAGGGAGAAGAGAGAGAAAATGGAATGGAGAACAAAATCAAACAAATAATAGATGAGAACTTCCCAAGCCTGTGGAAAGAACTAAAGCCTCAAATTCAAGAAGCAAACAAGAAGTGACGTCACGGAAATGGCGCCGTGAGAAGCGTGTCCGACAGCTCTCCCCTAAATCACAACAAATTTATCAACTAGAAACAGAAAAATTTATCCTCGGAGCATTCCGGAGTTCCACACAAACTGATAGCGAAAGGACTGTTATCACTTGAATCGGAGAGACGAGGGTGTGGAGGAAGCTACCGCAGCAACGCTCATTCAAGCCGCGAGGGAGTGCGCCTGCGGTGAGTCAGCCCATATACTTGGGAACCACGAGCGGCAGACGCGAGCCGCCACCGCGAGCCGCAGCGAGCCGCCGCGCGCGAGTCCGGTCCGGTTGAGCACCGCTGACGTTCTTAGCGGCCCGCACACTGCGAGTGGGGGTCGCCGGCTACCGGTGCCCGGAGCGCCCCATTCGCACGCGTGCCTTGGGCATTCCACACGCCCAGGGCGCCCTGCTGGCCCGCACACCCAGGGGGCTCCATTATCCTGCGCCTGGTTTGGTACAGCCACCAGCGGCAGGGCGAGCGGGAGAGGCTTGGGAGATTCTCTCCGTGGGCGGGGCACCTCACCCAGCCATTCAAGCTAACAATCAAGCGTTGGGGTAGGGGCGCGCGCAGGCAGCCTAAAATGCCTTCGGAAGCACAGCTGCGACCCAATCACTGAAATTAGCTTAACCCATAAAATCTGCGCACCCTCGGTTCTAATTGATAAGATCTCTATCAGTTCAGCGATCCAAGACAAGAGGCGTGATATTTTTTAGTGCCTCTCGCTAAAGGGGCGGGGGCAACTTCTGATTGATAGGACCTCCATATTCAGGGATAAACGCTAACAAGAAGGACTTGGCAGATAATAAGGTCTACACTACACTAGTCGTAAGCAGAGTCTAGTGCCTCTTCTTCCCTGCAAAAACAGGCTACAAAGTGTGGAAAGCCTGGGTTGAGAGGTCCAACTAAATGATAGGCGCTGAACAGTCACCTTGACAACAATTGACTCCCACCCCCGCCTGATTACACTGGAGGCCCTGACTCTCAGAGCCTTTCCCAAAGCCTTGCACTGAGTGGGGATAGAGTGGGGATTTCCCAGCTCTTTGAGCCTCTTACTCCCCAGGCAGAAGCAGTTGCAGCCTTATAGCTGGATCACCAGGCTGCTAATTCAGAAAGGGGGGACTAGGAGAGAGAATCCAGGAAAGCAAACTCTCTCATCATTGGACCCTGCAAACGCCAACAAGCCTTTACTTCCAGCAAGACTAAAGCCAATTATATGACATTGCCATAGAATCCCATCAACTGCAAATCCCTACCTAAGAGTGACACAGGGGCAGAGCCTGGGGTACAGAGTCACCGACTAGGAAGAGGGAGAGAAAAGAAAAAGGAAGAAGTTAACCTCTCAAAATCAAGAAAAACCCACAGACTTTACAACTTGATCCACTAATTTTTTGTTGTTGTTGTTGTTGTTTGTTTCTTCTATCTTTTTGCCTTTATTTCCTCCACCTCGGTCCTTCTATTCTCTGCCCATCTTATGCTTCCCCTTTCTTGAACTACACTACCCATGAGTGTTGCATTTTATTTTTCTTCTTCATCCTCACCCTCCTTTAAGGTTATACTCCAAAACACTTAACTCTCACTCTCTCCTCTTTTGTTTTTTTTTGTTTTTTTTTGTCTTGCTTTATTTTGTTTTTTTCTCCTCCTATTTTATTTCTTCCTTCGTTTTTCTCTTTTTCTTATTTTTTCCTTTCTATTCATTTTTTCTTTTCTCATTTTACTTTCCTCCCATATAATCCTCAATCACGAACAAATTAGTTAATTTGGGACTCAAGGCTTTTATTTGGCTTTATTTCTCTTTTTTGCTTTTGTCTTTATTTTTTTTCTCTTGTTTGTTTATTTTTGTGGCATTTTGGGTCCTCCCAACCCAAGGTCTCCATTGTATTTAGTCTTCGCTCCACTTAATACAACACATTTTTACTTATTATTTTTATTTTTTCTTCTTTATTATTCTTTTTTGGTCCTTTTTTCTGAATCCCTCTTACCCCTCTCATTATATCTCTTAGTTGACTATCACTTACAAGCAAATCATCTTATGCTTGTCTAAGATTTTCTTCCTTTTTTTTTTTTCTTGCATTTAGTAGGTCCCTACTCCCTTTTTTTTTGCCCCTTGAACACTTCACCCCAAATCAGGCCCTCCATTATAGGCACGATATTTCCCTGAGGAGGGGAGAGGAGGGAAAGAGAAGAGAGAAAAAAAGGGGGAAATAATAAATTATTACTGTTTTTTTTTGTGGGGTGTTTTACCCTTTTTTTTTCTTTTTACTCTTTATTAATTCTAATTAGTGCTATCAATAAGACCACCCTCAGATGCCAATAAGAAAGAGGAAATCGAATATTATGGATACAAAAGAAAGAGAGGTAACACAAATAGATGTGGAAAAATCTATGGAGAAAAGACTTAACATATTGGAAGCCTTGGAGCTAAATGACAGAGAATTTAAAATAGAAATCTTAAAAATACTCAGAGATATACAAGAAAACACAGAAAGGCAATATAGGGAGATCAGAAAACAACTCAATGAACACAAAGAATATATTACCAAGGAAATTGAAACTATAAAAACAAATCAAACAGAAATGAAAAACTCAATTCACGAGCTGAAAAACGAGGTAACAAGCTTAGCTAACAGAACAGCCCAGATTGAAGATAGGATTAGTGAAATAGAAGACAAACAACTTGAGGCACAACAGAGAGAAGAAGAAAGAGACTCAAAAATAATAAAAAATGAGAAAGCCCTACAGGAATTGTCTGACTCCATCAGAAAGAATAACATAAGAATAATAGGTATATCAGAGGGAGAAGAGAAAGAAAATGGAATGGAGAATATACTCAAACAAATAATAGACAAGAACTTCCCAAGCCTGTGGAAGGAACTAAAGCCTCAAATTCAAGAAGCAAACAGAACACCAAGTTTTCTTAACCCCAACAAACCCACTCCAAGGCACATCATAATAAAGATGACACAAACCAATGACAAAGAAAAAATTCTCAAGGCAGCCAGGGAAAAGAAGAGTACAACATATAAAGGAAGGCCTATTAGATTATCATCAGATTTCTCAGCAGAAACTCTACAAGCTAGAAGAGAGTGGACCCCAATATTTAAAGCCCTGAAAGAGAGGAACTTTCAGCCAAGAATACTATACCCATCAAAGCTATCCTTCAAGTATGAAGGAGATATAAAAACATTCACAAATACAGAAAAGATGAGAGAATTTATCAACAGAAAGCCCCCACTCCAGGAAATACTAAGGGGGGTTTTCCAACCAGATTCAAAGAACAAAAGAAAACAACACCACAAGTAACAGCTCCACCAAGAACACAATAAAACCAAACTTAAACTGTGACAACAAAGGAAAAAAAGGGGGGAGAGGATGGAGATTAACAGTAGCAAAAAATGATGAAGTGCAGAAATACTTATAAGATAGGGTACTACAATGAAAATGGTAGGTACCCTTTTCATTACTTAATGGTAACCACCCTTAAAAAAACCACCACAAAAACACTTGACTTAAAAAAGGTAGCAACAGAGGAAAGAAGTATGGAACACAAACAAACAAAAACAAATGATAGAAAAACAAAAGAGAAGAATAAAACTAGATACAAAACTAACAGAAAGCAATTTATAAAATGGCAGTAGGGAACCCACAAGTGTCAATAATTATGCTAAATGTAAATGGATTAACCTTACCAATAAAAAGACACAGAGTAGCAGAATGGATTAAAAAAGAAAATCCAACTATATGCTGCCTACAAGAAACACATATAAGCAAAAAGGATAAAAACAAATTCAAAGTGAAAGGCTGGAAAACAATACTCCAAACAAACAACACCCAAAAAAAAGCAGGTGTAGCAATACTCATATCTAATAATGCTGACTACAAGACAGAAAAAGTACTCAGAGACAAAAATGGTCATTTCATAATGATTAAGGGGAAGTTGAATCAAGAAGACATAACAATCCTTAATATATATGCACCAAACCAAGGAGCACCAAAATATATAAGACAGCTACTTATTGACCTTAAAACAAAAACTAACAAAAATACAATCATTCTTGGAGACCTCAATACACCACTGACGGCTCTAGATCGGTCATCCAAACAGAGAATCAATAAAGATATAGTGGCCTTAAACAAAATACTAGAACACCTGGATATGATAGACATCTACAGGACACTTCATCCCAAAGCGACAGAGTATACATTTTTCTCTAGTGTACATGGAACATTCTCAAGAATTGACCATATGTTGGGCCACAAAGACAATATCAGCAAATTTAGAAAAATTGAAATTGTACCAAGCATATTTTCTGATCATGAAGCCTTGAAACTAGAATTCAACTGCAAAAAAGAGGGGGAAAAACGCCAAAAAATGTGGAAACTAAACAACATACTTCTAAAAAATGAATGGGTCAAAGAAGAAATAAGTGCAGAAATCAAAAGATATATACAGACAAATGAAAATGAAAATACGACATATCAGAATCTCTGGGATGCAGCAAAAGCAGTAATAAGAGGAAAGTTCATATCACTTCAGGCCTATATGAACAAACAAGAGAGAGCCGAAGTAAACCACTTAACTTCACACCTTAAGGAACTAGAAAAAGAAGAACAAAGATAACCCAAAACCAGCTGAAGAAAGGAGATAATAAAAATCAGAGCAGAAATAAATGAAATAGAGAACAGAAAAACTATAGAAAAAATCAATAAAACAAGGAGCTGGTTCTTTGAAAAGATCAACAAAATTGACAAACCCTTGGCAAGACTCACCAAGGAAAAAAGACACAGGACTCAAATAAATAAAATCCAAAATGAAAGAGGAGAGATCACCACAGACATCATAGAAATACAAAGAATTATTGTAGAATACTATGAAAAATTATATGCCACCAAATACAACAATCTAGAAGAAATGGATAAATTCCTAGAACAATACAACCTTCCTAGACTGAGTCATGAAGAAGCAGAAAGCCTAAACAGACCAATCAGCAGGGAGGAAATAGAAAAAACTATTAAAAATCTCCCCAAAAATAAAAGTCCAGGCCCAGACGGTTATACTAGTGAATTCTATCAAACATTCAAAGAAGACTTGGTTCCTATTCTACTCAAAGTCTTCCAAAAAATTGAAGAAGAAGCAATACTTCCAAACACATTTTATGAGGCCAACATAACCCTCATACCAAAACCTGGCAAGGATAGCACAAAGAAAGAAAACTACAGACCAATATCTCTAATGAATACAGATGCTAAAATACTAAACAAAATACTGGCAAACCGAATACAACAACATATTAAAAAAATAATACATCATGATCAAGTGGGATTCATCCCAGAATCTCAAGGATGGTTCAACATACGCAAAACGGTTAACATAATACACCATATCAACAAAACAAAGAACAAAAACCACATGATCTTATCAATAGATGCAGAAAAGGCTTTTGATAAAATACAACACAATTTTATGTTTAAGACTCTCAACAAAATGGGTGTAGAAGGAAAATATCTCAACATGATAAAGGCCATATATGATAAACCATCAGCCAACATCCTATTAAACGGCATAAAACTGAGGACTTTCTACCTTAAATCAGGAACAAGACAGGGTTGTCCACTCTCTCCACTCTTATTCAACGTGGTGCTAGAAGTTCTGGCCAGAGCAATCAGACAAGACAAAGAAATAAAAGGCATCCATATCAGAAAAGAAGAAGTAAAGCTATCACTTTTTGCTGATGATATGATCCTATACATCGAAAACCCGAAGGACTCCACAAAAAGATTATTAGAAACAATAAACCAATACAGTAAGGTCGCAGGATACAAAATTAACATACAAAAGTCCATAGCCTTTCTATATGCCAACAATGAAATATTAGAAAACGAACTCAAAAAAATAATCCCCTTCACGATTGCAACAAAAAAATAAAATACCTAGGAATAAACATAACAAAGAACGTAAAGGACCTATATAATGAAAATTACAAAGCATTGTTAAGGGAAATCGAAAAAGATACAATGAGATGGAAAAATATTCCTTGTTCTTGGATAGGAAGAATAAATATAATCAAAATGGCCATATTACCCAAAGCAATATACAAATTTAATGCAATTCCCATCAAAATCCCTATGAGATTTTTTAAAGAAATGGAACAAAAAATCATCAGATTTATATGGAACTATAAAAAACCCCGAATAGCCAAAACAATCCTAAGGAAAAAGAATGAAGCTGGGGGCATTACAATACCTGACTTTAAACTATATTATAGGGCCACGATAATCAAAACAGCATGGTATTGGCAAAAAAATAGACACTCAGACCAATGGAACAGAATAGAAAGCCCAGAAATAAAACCACATATATATGTTCAAATAATCTTTGATAAAGGGGCCAACAACACACAATGGAGAAAAGAAAGCCTCTTCAACAAATGGTGTTGGGAAAACTGGAAAGCCACATGCAAAAGAATAAAACTCGACTACAGCCTGTCCCCGTGTACTAAAATTAATTCAAAATGGATCAAAGACCTAAATATAAGACCTGAAACAATAAAGTACATAGAAGAAGACATAGGTACTAAAATCATGGACCTGGGTTTTAAAGAGCATTTTATGAACTTGATTCCAATGGCAAGAGAAGTGAAGGCAAAGATAAATGAATGGGACTACATCAGAATTAAAAGTTTTTGCTCAGCAAGAGAAACTGATATCAAAATAAACAGACAGCCAACTATATGGGAACTGATATTTTCAAACGACAGCTCAGATAAGGGCCTAATATCCAAAATTTACAAAGAACTCATAAAACTCAACAACAAACAAACAAACAATCCAATAAAAAAATGGGAAGAGGACATGAACAGACACTTCTCCCAGGAAGAGATACAAATGGCCAACAGATATATGAAAAGATGCTCAGCTTCATTAGTTATTAGAGAAATGCAAATCAAAACTACAATGAGATACCACCTCACTCCTGTTAGATTAGCTATTATCAATAAGACGGGTAATAGCAAATGTTGGAGAGGCTGTGGAGAAAAAGGAACCCTCATTCACTGTTGGTGGGACTGTAAAGTAGTACAACCATTATTGAGGAAAGTATGGTGGTTCCTCAAAAAACTGCAAATAGAACTACCTTATGACCCAGCAATCCCTCTACTGGGTATATACCCCAAAACCTCAGAAACATTGATACGTGAAGACACATGTAGCCCCATGTTCATTGCAGCACTGTTCACAGTGGCCAAGACATGGAAACAACCAAAAAGCCCTTCAATAGAAGACTGGATAAAGAAGATGTGGCACATATACACTATGGAATACTACTCAGCCATAAGAAATGATGACTTCAGATCATTTACAGCAAAATGGTGGGATCTTGATAACATTATAAGGAGTGAAATAAGTAAATCAGAAAAAAACAAGAACTACATGATTCCATACTTTGGTGGAACATAAAAATGAGACTAAGAGACATGGACAAGAGTGTGGTGGTTACCAAGGGTGGTGGGGGGAGGGAGGACATGGGAGGGAGGGAGGGAGAGAGTTAGGGGGAGGGGGAGGGGCACAGAGAACTAGATAGAGGGTGACGGAGGACAATCTGACTTTGGGCGAGGGGTTTGCAACATAATTTGATGACAAAATAACCTAGACATGTTTCTTTGAATATATGTACCCTGATTTATTAATGTCATCCCATTACCATTAATAAAAATTTATTTAAAAAAAAAAAAAAAGAAGCAAACAAAACTCCGAGTTTTCTTAACCCCAACAAACCTACTCCAAGGCATATCATAATGAAATTGGCACCAACCAATGTCAAAGAAAAAATTCTCAAGGCAGCCAGGGAAAAAAATTCAACATATAAAGGAAGGCCCATTAGATTATCATCAGATTTCTCAGCAGAAACTCTACAAACTAGAAGAGAGTGGACCCCAATATTTAAAGTCCTGAAAGAGAGGAACTTTTAGCCACAAATACTATACCCATCAAAGCTATCCTTCAAATATGAAGGAGAAACAAAAACATTTACAGATACAGAAAACATGAGAGAATGTATCATCAGAAAACCCCCACTCCAGGAATTACTAAAGGGGGTTCTCCAATTAGATACAAAGAACAAAAAACAAAAAACAAACAAAGCCTCAAGTAAAAGCTCCAAGAAGAACACAATAAAACCAAATTTAAACTGTGACAACAAAAAAAGGGGGGGGAAAGGATGCAGTTTCATAGTAGCAAAGGATGATGGAGTGCAAAAGTACTCACAAAATAGTGCACTGCAATGAACAGGGTAGGTACACTTTTCATTACTTAAAGGTAACCACCGTTGAAAAAACCACCACAGAAGCACACGAGATAAAAAACATAGCAACAGAGGAAAGATGTATGGAATACAACCAAATAAAAATAAAAGATAGAAAAACGAAAGAGAAGGATCAAACAAGACAGAAAACTAAAAGAAAGCAATATATAAAATGGCAATAGGGAACTCACAAGTGTCAATAATTACACTAAATGTAAACGGAATAAACTCACCAATAAAAAGGCACAGAGAACCAGAATGGATTAAAAAAGAAAATCCAACTGTATGCTGCCTCCAGGAAACTTATCTAAGTAACAAGGATAAAAACAAATTCAAAGTGAAAGGCTGGAAAACAATACTCCAAGCAAATAACATCCATAAAAAAGCAGGTGTCGCAATACTCATATCTGATAATGCCGACTACAAGACAGCAAAAGTACTCAGAGACAAAAATGGCCATTTCATAATGGCTAAGGGAACACTAAATCAAGAAGACATAATAATTCTTAAAATATATGCACCAAACCAAGGAGCACCAAAATATATAAGACAGCTACTTATTGACCTTAAAACAAAAACTGACAAAAATACAATCATACTTGGAGACCTCAATACACCGCAGACGGCTCTAGATCGGTCATCCAAACAGAGAATCAACAAAGATATAGTGGCCTTAAACAAAACACTAGAGTACCTGGATATGATAGACATCTACAGGACATTTCATCCCAAAGTGACTGAGTATACATTTTTCTCTAATGTACATGGATCATTCTCAAGAATTGACCATATGTTGGGCCACAAAAGCAACATCAGCAAATTCAGAAAAATCGCAGTTGTACCAAGCATATTTTCTGATCATAAAGCCTTGAAACTAGAATTCAACTGCAAAAAAAAGGGAAAAAAACCCACAAAAATGTGGAAACTAAACAACATACTTTTAAAAAATGAATGGGTAAAAGAAGAAATAAGTGTAGAGATCAAAAGAAATATATAGACAAATGAAAATGACAATACGACATAGCAGAATCTATGGGATGCAGCAAAAGCAGTGATGAGAGGGAAGTTCATATTACTTCAGGCATATATGAACAAATAAGAGAGAGCCCAAGTGAACCACTTAACTTCACACCTTAAGGCAGTAGAAAAAAAAGAACAAAGACAACCCAAAACCACCCGAAGAAAGGAGATAATAAAAATCAGAGCAGAAATAAAGGAAATAGAGAACAGAAAAACTATAGAAAAAATTAATAGAACAAGGAGCTGGTTCTTCAAAAAGATCAACAAAATTGACAAACCCTTGGCAAGACTCACCAAGGAAAAAAGGCACAGGACTCAAATAAATAAAATCCAAAATGAAAGAGGAGAAATCACCACAGACATCATAGATATACAAGGAATCATTGTAGAATACTATAAAAAACTATATGCCACTAAATTCAACAACCTAGAAGAAATGGATAAAATCTTAGAACAATAGAACCTTCCTAGACTGAGTCAAGAAGAAGCAGAAAGCCTAAACAGACCTATTAGTAGAGAAAAATAGAAAAAACCATTAAAAACCTCCCCCAAAATAAAAGTCCAGGCCCTGACGGTTATACCAGCGAATTTTATTAAACATTCAAAGAAGACTTGCTTTCTAGTCTACTCAAAGTCTTCCAAAAAATTGAAGAAGCAATAATTCCAAACACATTTTATGAGGCCAACAAAACCCTCATACCAAAACCAGGCAAGGATGTCACAAAAAAAGAAAACTACAGACCAATATCTCTAATGAATACAGATGCTAAAATACTAAACAAAATACTAGCAAATCGAATACAACATATTAAAAAAATAATACATCATGATCAAGTGGGATTCATCCCAGAATCTCAAGGATGGTTCAACATACATAAAACAGTTAACGTAATACACCATATCAACAAAACAAAGAACAAAAACCACATGATCTTATCAATAGATGCAGAAAAGGCTTTCGATAAAATACAACACAATTTTATGTTTAAGATTCTCAACAAAATGGGTATAGAAGGAAAATATCTTAACATGATAAAGGCCATATATGATAAACCATCACCTAACATCATATTAAATGGCAGTAAACTGAAGGCTTTCCCCTTTAAATCAGGAACAAGACAGGGTTGTCCACTCTCTCCACTCTTATTTAATGTGGTACTAGAGGTTCTAGCCAGAGCAATCAGACAAGACAAAGAAATAAAAGGCATCCATATTGGAAAAGAAGAAGTAAAGCTATCACTTTTTGCCAATGATATGATCCTATACATCAAAAACCCCAAAGAATCCACAAAAAGACTACTAGAAACAATAAGCCAATACAGTAAGGTCACAGGATACAAAATTAACATACAGAAGTCAACAGCCTTTCTATATGCCAACAATGAAACAATTCAGTTTGAACTCAAAAGAATAATCCCCTTCACGATTGCAACAACAACAACAAAAAAAAATACTTAGGAATAAACATAACAAAGAATGTAAAGGACTTATATAATGAAAACTATAAACCATTGTTAAGGGAAATGGGAAAAGATATAATGAGATGGAAGGATATACCTTGTTCTTGGTTAGGAAGAATACATATAATCAAGATGGCCATATTACCCAAAGCAATATACAAATTTAATATACAAATTTTAATTCCCATCAAAATTCCAATGACATTTTTTAAAGAAATAGAGCAAAAAATCATCAGATTTATATGGGACTATAAAAAAACCCCGAAAAGCCACAGCAATCCTAAAGAAAAAGAATGATGCTGGGGGCATTACAATACCTGACTTCAAACTATATTATAGGGCCACGACAATCAAAACAGCACGGTATTGGCAGAAAAATAGACACTCAGATCAATGGAACAGAATAGAAAGTCCAGAAAGAAAACCACATATATATAGTCAAATAATTTTTGATAAAGGGGCCAACAACACACAATGGAGAAAAGAAAAGCCTCTTCAATAAATGGTGCTGGGAAAACTGCAAAGCCACATGCAAAAGAATGAAACTGGACTACAGTTTGTCCCCCTGTACTAAAATTAACTCAAAATGGATCAAAGATCTAAACATAAGACCTGAAACAATAAAGTACATAGAAGAAGACATAGGTACTAAAATCATGGACCTGGGTTTTAAAGAGCATTTTATGAACTTGACTCCAAAGGCAAGAGAAGTGAAGGCAAAAATTAATGAATGGGACTACATCAGACTAAGAAGTTTTTGCTCAGCAAGAGAAACTGATAATGGGAAATGATATTTTCAAACAACAGCTCAGATAAGGGCCTAAGATCCAAAATATACAAGGAACTCATAAAACTCAACAACAAACAAAGAAACAATCCAATAAAAAAATGGGAAGAGGACATGGACAGACACTTCTCCCAGGAAGAAATACAAATGGCCAACAGATATATGAAAAGATGCTCATCTTCTTTAGTTATTAGAAAAATGCAAATCAAACTGGCAATGAGATACCACCTAACACCTGTTAGATTAGCTATTATTAACAAGACAGGTAATAGCAAATGTTGGAGAGGCTGTGGAGAAAAAGGAACCCACATCCACTGTTCGTGGGAATGTAAAATAGTACAACCATTATGGAAGAAAGTATGGTGGTTCCTCAAAAAACTGAAAATACCTTATGACCCAGCAATCCCTCTACTGGGTATATACCCCCAAAACTCAGAAACATTGATACGTAAGGACACATGCAGCCCCATGTTCATTGCAGCATTGTTCACAGTGGCCAAGACATGGAAACAACCAAAAAGCCTGTCAATAGATGACTGGATAAAGAAGATGTGGCACATATACACTATGGAATACTACTCAGCCATAAGAAATGATGACATCGGATCATTTCCAGCAAAATGGTGGGATCTTGATAACATTATACAAAGTGAAATAAGTAAATCAGAAAAAACCAGGAACTGCATTATTCCATATGTACGTGGGACATAAAAGTGAAACTAAGAGACATTGATAAGGGTGTGGTGGTTACGGGGAGAGGGGAGAAAGGGAGAGGGAAAGGGGGAGGGGGAGGGGCACAAAAAAAACTAGATAGAAGGTGACAGAGGACAATATGACTTTGGGTGATGGGTATGCAACATAATTGAACGACAAGATAACCTGGACTTGTTATCTTTGGATATATGTATCCTGATTTATTGTTGTCACCCCATTAAAAAAATAAAAATTATATATAAAAAATTAACAAAACAAAACAAAAAATCCCACAATATTAATTCTTCCAATACCTGAACACATGTTATTTTTATTTATTTATTTGTGTTTTCTTCAGTTTATTTCATCAATGTTTCATTGTTTTTAATACACCAATATTCTACCTCCTTGGTTATACTTATTCTTAAGTATTTTATTGTTTCTGATGCTATTTTAATGGGAGTCTTTTTTTTATATCCTTTTGGATAACTCGTTGTGAGTGTATAGAAACACTATTGGATCTGGCCAATTGACTCAGTGGATAGAACGTTGTCAGCCCAGTGTGCAGACATCCTGGGTTAGATCAGGGCACACATGAGAAGTGATCACATGCTTCTCTTTCTTCTTCTCTCCCTCTCCCCCTTTCCTCTCTCCTCCCCACTCATGGGCAGTGGCTTGATTGGTTAGATTGTCACCCCAGGCACTGAAGATAGCTTGGCTGATTTGAGATCAGCCCCAGATGAAGGTTGCTGAATGTATCCTGGTCAGGGATCATGTGGAATCTGTCTCTCTATTTCCCCTCCTCTCCCAAAACAAACAAACAAACAAACAACAAACAACAAACCAAAAGAGCACTATTAATTGTTGCATGTTGATTTTTCATCCTTCAACATCACTGAATTTGTTGATAAGTTCTAACAGTATTTTGGTAATATTTTTATGATTTTCTTCTTTCTGTTTCTTTTTAATTTTTTTAACCATAATTTGCTGCTAGTGGGAACATAAACTTGTACAGCCATTATCGAAGAAAATATAGTGGTTCCTCAAAACATTGAGAATAGAGCTACCATATGACTCAGCAATCTTTCTAATGTGTATCTACCCAGAAAGTTAAAAAACATTGTTTTGTAAAGATACATGCACCCCCAAGTCATCACAGCATTATTCACAGTGGTCAAGGCATGGAAACCATAAAATTGTCCTTCAATAAAAGATTGTATAAAAAAGATGTGGTACATATATACAATGGAATACTACTCAGCCATAAGAAATGATTACGTATTCTCATTTACAACAAGATGGATAAACCTTGAGAACATTATAGTGAGCAAAATAAGTAAATCAAAAAAAGCTAAGGATTCCATGATTTCACATATAGGTGGGATATAAAACTGAGAATCATGAACATAGATAAAAGTAAAGTGGTTACCAGGAGAGAAGGTTGTGGGAGAGGGGAGTGGGAAGAGTGGAGTAATGAGGAACAAATATATGGTGACAGAAAATTATTTGACTAGGGGTGATGAGTACAAAACATAATCAAAAGTTCAAATGTTTACCTGAAATGTATACACTCTTATTGATCAATGTCAATGTTAAATTTAATTTTCTAAATACAATATTTAAAAAAATAATTTTTATTTGTAAAATCATATCATCTTCAAATAGAATCAATTTTATTTCTTCTTTACAGGATTCAGATATCTTTTATTTTTTTATCTGGCCTAATTGCTCTATCTAGGACTTCCATTACTATGTTGAATAGGACTGATGAGGTTTGGCATTCTTGCATTGCTCTTGATTGAAAAGAAAATGTTTTTAATCTTCACCATTGAGTTTGATGCTGGCTGTGGTCCTGTAATATATTGCTTTCATTATGTTGAGGAATGTTCTCTCTATACTAATTTTTTTTATTTTTATTAGAAATGGATGTTGAATTTGTCAAGTGCATTTTCTGTATCTATAGAAAGTATCTCATGATTTTTATCTTTCATTTTATTAATGTGATGCATAAATTTTTGATATATTAAATTTATTGATTTATGTTGAACTGTCATTCCATCCCATGGATGAATCCCACTTGATTATGGTGTATTAATGTTTTAATATGCTGTAGAATTTGGTTTCATGCTATTTTGCTGAAATTTTTAAATTTATATTCATTAGGGATATTGACCAGCAATTATATTTTCTTATATTGTAGATTGCTTATCTTTCTTTAATATTAAGATAATGCAAGCCATGAAAAATAAGTGTGGGTTGGTTATCTATTTTTTTGTTTTAAGAAGAGCCTGAGAAAAGACTGGCATTGATTCTTCTTTAAATGTTTGATAAAATTCACCAGTGAAATAATTTATTCTGGGGCTCTTTACTTCTTTGGGGGAGATTTTAAACTATAGATTCAGTCTCCTTACCTATTATTTATCATTCATCTTTCCTATTTTTTTTAACATTTTTAAAAATTTTAATTTATTATGTTAACATGGATTCAAGAGTCCCACTCAATATAACTTCCTCACCCCCACATCCATTATATCCCTTTTGGCCCCCTCATCCAAACTTCCTCCCCCCTTCCCTCTGGGATTTGCTGTCTTGTTATCTGTATCTATGTGTCATGTATATCTAATTTCACTAATCCCTTCACCTTCTCTGATCTCATCCTCTCATCTCCTTCTCTCTGACTGCTGTCCTGCTCCCTGTGACCCTGCCTCTGCCTCTATTCCATTCCTCAGTTCACTTTGTTCATTAGATTCCACATATAAGTGAGATCATATGATATTTGTCTTCTCTTCCTGGCTTATTTCACTTAGAATCATAATCTTCAGGTTTATCCATGTGATCGCAAAAGGTAAGATTTCCTTCTTTTTCATGGTCCCATAGTATTCCATTGTGTGTATGTACCATAGCTTTTTAATCCACTTGTCTACTGATGAACACTTTGGCTGTTTCCAGATCTTGGCTATTATAAACAATGCTGCAATAAGTATGGGGGTGCATATCTTCTTTTGAATCAGGGATTTGGTATTTTTAGGATATATTACTAAAAGTGGGATAGCTGAGTCAAAAGGCAGTTACATTTTAATTTTTTGAGGAAATTCCATACTGTTTTCCACAATGGCTACACCAGTCTGCATTCCAACCAGCTCTGCAGGAGGGTTCCCTTTTCTCCACATCCTCGCCAGCACTTACTGTGTTGTTTTGTTGATGAGCGCCAGCCATTCTGACTGGTGTGAGGTGATATCTCATTGTGGTTTTAATTTGCATTTCTCTAATGATTAGTGATGTTGAGCATTTTTTCATATGCCTATTGGCCATCTGTACGTCCTCTTTGGAGAAGTGTCTATTCATTTCTTTTACCCATTTTTGGATCGGATTGTTTGTCTTCCTGATATTCAGTTTTACAAGTTCTTTATAAATTTTGGTTATTAACCCCTTAGCAGACATTGGCAAATATGTTCTCCCATTGTGTAGGTTGTCTTTTGCTGTGCAAAAGCATTTTAGTTTGATATAGTCCCATTTGTTTATTTTGCCCTTTATTTCACTTGCCAATGGAGATAAATCTGCAAAAATATTGTTACAAGAGATATCAGAGAATTTACTGCCTATGTTTTCTTCCAAGATGTTTATGGTTTTGAGATTTACATTTAGATCTTTGTCCATTTTGAGTTTATTTTTTATGAATGGTGTAAGTTGGTGGTCTAATTTTTATTTATTTATTTTTTGTATATACCTGTCCATTTTCCCAATAGCATTTATTAAGGAGACTGTCTTTACTCCACTGTATGCTCTTACCTCCTTTGTCAAAGATCAATTAACCATAAAGATGTGGGTTTATCCTGACCAGGCGGTGGCGCAGTGGATGGAATGTCAAACTGGGATGTGGAGGACCCAGGTTCGAGACCCTGAGATCACCAGCTTGAGCGCAGGTTCATCTAGTTTGAACAAAAGCTCACCAGCTTGGACTCAAGGTCATTGGCTCGAGCAAGGGGCTTCTCAATCTGCTGTAGACCTACGATCAAGGCACATATGAGAGGGCAGTCAATGAACAACTGGGCTGTCACAACAAAAAACTAATGATTGATGCTTCTCATCTCTCTCCATTCCTGACTCTCTGTCCCTATCTATCCCTCTCTCTGACTGTATCTCTGTCTCTGTAAAAAAAAAAAAAAAGATGTGGTTTATTTTTATTTCTGGGTTCTCTGTTCTGTTTCATTGATCTGTATGCCTGTTCTTATGATAGTACCAAACTGTTTTGATTACTGTGGCTTTGTAGTATGACTTGATATCAGGACATATGATAGCTCCCATTGTATTCTTCATTTTCAAGATTGCTGAGGCTATTTGTGTTCTTTTATGGTTCCATATAAATTTTTGGAATATTTGTTTTATATCTTTGAAGTATGCCATTGATATTTTAATAGGAATTGCATTAAATTTATAAATTGTTTTGGGTTATATAATCATTTTAATGATGTTTATTTTTTCTATCTATAAATATGATATATGATTCCACTTGTTTATGTCTTCTTTGATTTTTTTTTCAATGTCTTATAATTTTCTGAGGACAAGTATTTTACTTCCTTGGTACATTTTACTCCTAGGTACTTTATTTGTTTATTTTTGTTGCAGTAATGACAGGGATTGTTTCTCTAATTTCTCTTTCAGACTGTTTATTATTGGTATATAATAACGCCACTGATTTCTGAATATTAGTTTTATATCCTGCCACATAGTCAAATTAATTGATCAGGTCTAGTAATGTTTTTATTGAGTTTAAGGTTTTCTATGTATAGTATCATGTCATTAGCAAATAATGATAGTTTTTCTTCTTCTTTTCCAATTTGGATGCCTTTTATTTCATGTTTTCTATTTCTTCATGATTTAGTCTTAGTAGATTTTATGTTTCTAGAAATTTATCCATTTCTTCTAAATCTGATATTGGATTAATAAATATTTACAATTGTTATAGCTTCTTTATAGATTGACACCTTTATTATGATATATTGCTTTTCTTTGTCTTTTTTGACCATTTTTAGCCCACATATATTTTGTCTGATAAAAGTATAGCTCTTTCTGTTTTTTTTTTAATTTTTAGATTTTATTTATTAATTTTTAGAGAAAGAAAAAAGAGAAAGTGAGTGAGAGAGAGAGAGAGAGAGAGAGAGAGAGAGAGAGAAAGAGAAGGGGGAGAAGCAGGAAGCATCTACTCCTATATGTGCCTTGACCAGGCAAGCCCAGGTTTTGAACAGGTGACCTCAGCATTCCAGGTCAATGCTTTACCCCACTGCACCACAGGCTTTCTGTTTTATATTGGTTACCTTTTGCTTGAAATATTTTTGTTCACCTCTTCACTCTCAGTCTATGTACCTTCTCAAAGCTAAAGAGAGTCTTTTGTAGCAGCAAATTTTTCGATCTTATTTTGGTTTTGGTTTTGCATTTGAATCTCCTCAGCCTTTTTAAAGCTTTAATTGATTAATCCTTTTACATTTAAAGTAATCATTGATGGGTATAAAAGTATTATATGCTTTTGGTTCATTGTTTTCTTACTGTTCACTTGATTCTTTGTTATCTTATTGTCTTCTGCTCCAATTTGATGATATTGTGTAATGGTATGCTTTCACTCCTTTATCTTATTTTTGTGTAATTAATATAGGGTTTTCCTCTATGGTTATATGAAGGCATGTAACCATATATATATAATATATATATATTTATTATATATTTAAGCTGATAAAAATTTAATTTTCATAGCATATAGAAACTTTATACTTTTACTTTTTCTGTGTTCACATTTCAGGTTATTAATTATAATTTACAGTTTTTAATATTTTGTGTTCACTATCAAGTACTATAGTAATAGTTATTAATATTACCTTTTTAAGTGAGAACAGGGGGGATAGTGAGACAGATTTCTACATGTGCCCTACTGGATCCACCTGGCAACCTTGTCTGGGGCTGGTGCTTGAGTACTGAGCTATTTTTAGATCATCAGCTGACATGCTGGACCAAAGGAGGTATCCTCAGTGCCCCGGGCCATACTCAAACCAATCAAGCCACTGCCTACTGGAGGAGTGAGGGAGAAAGAGAGGGAGGGGAAGAGAAGCTGATGGTCACTTCTCCTGAGTGTCCTGACTGGGAATCAAACACAGGACAACCATACATGGGGCAAACACTATCCACTGAACCACCGGCCAGGGTCAGTTATAGTTATTTTTAATAAGTTTACTCTTAACTTTTATATTCTAATTGTAAATGAATTAAACAATATCATTACAATATTAGAAAGTCTGATTTTGGAAATACATTTACCACTGCCCATGAATTTTACACATTTATTCATATGTTTTTACAACCTTACCCAGCATCTTTTTACTCTTGCTTGATGAACACTTCTATAAAGTTAGCCTAATGGTGATGAACTAATTCTCTCAGCTGATGTTTGTTTTGAAAAATATTTATTGCTTCTTAATTTCTGAAGAATTGCTTTTCCAAGCATCATAGTTTGGATAGACAGTACTTCTTTTTCCTTTTAAATTTTAAAATTTTTCATTCCGTACTTCCTTCACTGGCAAAATTTCTGTTGAGCAGATGTGATATTCTTAAAGGGGTTGTTGTATGTGAATACTCACTTTTCTCTTGTTTCCTTCATAATTCTTAGTATTTGATGATTTATTTAACTTGTTTATCACTGTAGCCCTTTGTATGATCAAACTTTGGTCATGGGCTGCTTAACAATAAGGATGTTCTGAGAAATGCATCCTTAGGTGATTTTGTCATTGTGTGAACATCATATTGTACTTACACAAACCTAGATGGTAGTCTACTACTATAATAGTATATGCTATACTTCTATAGAACTGGCAGCAGAGTAGTCTACTACTATAATAGTATATGCTATACTTCTATAGAACTGGCAGCAGAGTAGATTAGTTTATACTAGCACACCACAACAGAGGTAATTGTGATGTAAGCACTTATAGTTGACTTTTCTTTTTGTAATACAAGTGCCTATTTTAAGTTTTTTTTTTTGTTTTTTTGGGTTTTTTTGTTTTTTTTTTACAGAGGCAGAGATAGACAGGGACAGACAGACAGGAACAGAGAGAGATGAGAAGCATCAATCATCAGTTTCTCGTTGCGCGTTGCGACTTCTTAGTTGTTCATTGATTGCTTTCTCACATGTGCCTTGACCGTGGGCCTTCAGCAGACTGAGTAACCCCTTGCTGGAGCCAGCGACCTTGGGTCCAAGCTGGCGAGCTCTTTGCTCAAGCCAGATGAGCCCGCGCGCGACCTCGGAGTCTCGAACCTGGGTACTTCCGCATCCCAGTCCGACGCTCTATCCACTGCGCCACCGCCTGGTCAGGCTATTTTAAGTTTTGATTGACAAGACAGTCACTTCAAAGAGACATCCATTTCAAAGATACATCCATTTTAATGAAAACTATTTTGAATAAACACACTGAGAACCACATCACCATATAAAGAGCCAGGCCACTTCCCTCCAATGAGGCTTCTTTGATTTAGATCTGTTTGATTTTGATAACTGACCAATTGGGCTTACTTGTTTTTTAATCTTTCTCAACTTAAAATTCCTGCATGAATGTTTTAAATTCACCAGCAATAATCCTGAAAATCCCTAGATACTCCCACCCTTCGTCTTAATAAAAGCAGAACACTCTTTACTCTTTCTTCACCAGTGACCTTGCTGTGTGCTCCCTGGCATGGCTTGTATGTTCCAGGGCCTGCAAGTAATAAACTTTTTTTTTCCTTTAGAGTTTCCTAATGATTATTGCTAAAGGGTGTCCTGGAATTATAATAAAAGCCACAGGGTTTGTCCAGTTATAACATTAGTTTGGAAAGGGGATCTGTCTTGGAAGTACACTGGGTGAGTGCCTTCAGCCATGTCTAGCTGAGAGCATTACTTTTAATAGAAGGACACAATAAAGTATGCATTGCACTATGACCTCAGAATAGTTACAGTATCACTAGGCAATAGGACTAGTTCAACTCCATTAATATCTTAGAAAACCACTGTTCAATATGCAATGTGTCATTGACCACACAACGTCATGTGGTGCATGACTATATATATAAGGTCCTTAGGGATTCGTAAATCTGCATGTCGGTTTCTTTGTTTATATTGAGAAGGTCTTCAGCCATTATATCTTTTAAATATACTTTCTATCCCTTGCTCTTTCTATTTTCCTTATAAGATTTCCAAAATATGTATACTCTTGCTTTTGATAGTGTTCCTCAAGTCTTATAGGCTTTCTTCATTTTCATTCTCCTTTATTTTTTTTCTCCTCTGACTTGATAATTTCAAATTATGTGATTTTAAGGCCCTGGCCAGTTGGCTCAGTGGTAGAGCGTCGGCCTGGCGTGCTGAAGTCCCAGGTTCAGGGCACACAGGAGAAGCACACATCTGCTTCTACACCCCTCCCCCTCTCCTTCCTCTCAGTCTCTCTCTTTCCCTCCCGCAGCCGAGGCTCCATTGGAGCAAAGATGGCCCGGGCGCTAGGGATGGCTCCTTGGCCTCTGCCCTACGCGCTAGAGTGGCTCTGGTTGCGGCAGAGCGGCGCCCCGGAGGGGCAGAGCATCGCCCCCTGGTGGGCAGAGCATCGCCCCCTGGTGGGCATGCCGGGTGGATCCCGGTCGGGCGCATGCGGGAGTCTGTCTGACTGTCTCCCCCCGTTTCCAGCTTCAGAGAAATACAAAAAAAAAAATTATGTGATTTTAGTTCATCAATTTTTCTGAATGTTTGAGTCTGTGTTAAAGGTTCCTATATAATTCTTTAGTTGAGTCACTGATTTCTTCAACTATAGGATTTCATTTTTTTTTCTTTTTGATGGTTTCTATTATTTTGTTAAACTTATTTATTTATGCATTATTTTTCTCATCTCATTTAGTTGTTTGGTTTTGTAGTTAGCTAAACTTCTTTAAGAGGATCTTTCTGAGTTCTTTGACAGTTTATAGATCTCAATTCCTTTAGGATCAGTTATTGGATATTTATTATTTATTGGTGGTTTATGTATAACTGATTCTTTGTGATTTTGGCTTTGTTATGTTGGTATCAGCACATTTGAGTAAGTAGTCCTTTCTAACTTAGAGTTTTGCTTCAGCAGAGACAGTTCTTCATCAGTCAGCTCAGTTTGGCATTCTAGATTGATTGGTAGCCTCCTTGGGCAGGTAAAGCTTGCCACTATGGTCTTTATTTGGGTGTGTCACTGCCCATGCTCTGAGCTGGAGGTGCCATTGGCTAGAAACAGTTATATAGGATAACTGATTTGGTTCTCTTCCAAAACAAGGTTGTAGAATGTGCTTCATGGTGCTTGTTTTTGTGGTAAGGCCTTATAGTTGGATGAGACTGAGTTCTATATTCATCATCTGGATATGATTGTGAATTTGCTTTCCAGCCTGCATAAATCTGTAAAACAGGTCTTATAGCTATTATGGCTTGATAGCTGGAACCTGAATCTGGTAAAACTCCCCCCAAACTCCCCTCAGATGAAGCCATTGGATCAGCTTTGCAGATGGGCAGAACCATTGGCTGGACCTTTGTTCAAGTATCATTGTACTTTGGGATGTAATTTAGTTTACAAAGCTTCCTGGGTGTTCTAGTTAGGTTTCCTGGTAAGTTATGACTAAGTGTTATATTCAACAGTAAGCAGGGCTTAAAATTTGCTTCCCTACTAACATGCTGTAGTAGATCAGCCTCCATGGCCAGTACAGATCTTCAGGTAAGGACCTGAATCAGAAAGAGCTGCCCATCAA
This sequence comes from Saccopteryx bilineata, assembly GCF_036850765.1. Lineage (NCBI taxonomy): Eukaryota > Metazoa > Chordata > Mammalia > Chiroptera > Emballonuridae > Saccopteryx > Saccopteryx bilineata. Next base: position 157,180,257 of record NC_089492.1, read on the forward strand.
GTTTCTTGGCCAAGTAAGGCCACCAACTCCATTTTGTAAGTTGTCAGAGCTGTTGGCTAGGGTTTCTGCTTGGATGCCATGGTAAGTAGAGCTGCAAGGTGAATCACACAGCTTCCCAGGAATTCTGGTTAAGCTTCTTGATCAGGTTCCACTATGGACTATATTCTGAAGTAGATGAGGCTTTTAAAGTTGATTCCATGTGCCGGCAAGGCCACAGAACAGGTTTCAAGGCCAATATGGTTTGTTGATTGGCCACTCAAATCAGGCTTTGGGCCCCTAGCTCCCTGACCAGATTGGACCATCAGCTCAGCTCTGCAGATGGGCAGAACCACTGATTGGAATCTCTACTCAAGTGCCACTGTGAGGAGAAATGCAGTCTGTCAAGATCTGATTGCTAGTTGAATACACAAGTTGGAAGTTCAAGGGAATAATTTGGGATGAAACAAAAAATTAGGAATCAACATGTAGATTCATTTAAAAATCACAGGATCAGATTTAATCACTTAAGATCCTGCTGCAAAATTGTATGCCGAAGTTTGTTTCAGAGGCTCTCCAGGATATTTACATTTTTGAGAGGAAAACATTCATTCTTGATATACACTGGACAGCACTTGAACTACTAACACATGGTAGTTTCAACTACTAACAGTTGAACTACTAACAATTTCAACATTAAATTGAACCTCATTTCTTTTCATGTCATCATATTTTTGTGAGCTATGATGAAAAAGTAAGTATGGCATGAAAACCCATGTGGAACACAAAGTGAGTGTCAGTGTCCAGTTGGATTTGGAGATGTAAGAAGTTGTACAGTATCTAAAAGATGCATGTATTGCAGTTGTAGCAAAATAAGCATATTCTTTTTATTTCAAATTTGGTGTATTTTTTTCCTCTTTCTTTTTTTTATAATTTTATTTTTTAATGGGGTGAAGGTGTATTTTTAATATGATTTTAAAACTGATAAGTCAATTTATTCATTTTTTATGGCTGCTGTAATAAATTACCACAAATTTAGATACTTAAACAACAAAAAGTTATTCTCTTGCAATTCTGAAGTCAGAAGTCCTAAACTGTTTTGATGTGCTGAAACTAAATGTCAGTGAGACCACATTCTTTGTAGACTCTTGCAAGCTTCTGCTTCTTCACTTTTTTCAGTTTCTGGAGCCACATTCCTGGCAAAAGTTGACTCAGGGCTCCTTCTTTGGTCTTCCAAACCAGCAGTGTAGCATCTTCAAATTTCTGTTTCTATGATCACATTACCTTCTGTCTCCTTTCTCCTTCTTTCCTCCCTCTTGTAGGAGCCCCTGTGACAGTCCATCCAGGCAATCCAAGATAATCTGCCTATTTTAATATCCTTAAATTAATCATACATACAAAGTCCCTTTTGTCATATGAGGTCAGGCATTCACAGATTCTGGGGATTTGGTTCTGAATATCTTTGGAGGCCATTATTCAGCCAACCATAGAAGAAGAATAGGTACTAAGTTGTTTGAAACTACTTTAAAAAGTGGAACTGTTATGTATTTAGTTTGGCCTAAGTATACAAAAAACTAAGAATACAAAAAAACTGAAAGTTTCAAATCCTTTGACCAAGGAAATCATGCATATATTTAGAGAACCAAATTTTTCCAAATACCAAGTTCTAAAGAATCTAAAACTTTATACTTTGAAAAGATAGAAATTATTCAACAAACAAGGCAAAGGAGAATGGCTAACGATGTAAGAATAAAACTGTAAGAGTGAGATGGCACTCCATCACCAGATGTGCAGGCTTTATTAGAGGAGGAAGACCTGCCGGGCACTCCTCCAGGAGAAGTGCACCAGGTTACAGACTAGGGGTGAGTTATATACTGTTTGAGAGAGGCTGAAGGAATACTGAAGCAAAAGTCCTGGTATGTCCGGAGTGCTCCTCCTTGGGGGGCTTCGAGCATGTGGGTGTTTAATCAAAAATCCTGGTATGTCCGGAGCCCCTCCTTGGGGTGGCTTGTCAGCTTTTTGGAATTCCTCTGTCTCAGGGGCCATAGTTCAGTAAGGGTGAGGTCTGACAGATAAGCGGAACATCAAGAGGGCAGTTTGGAATACACATATCTATCAAAAACTAAGGAACTGTGGGATCTCAGAAGGCAACTGAAAAGGTGCTTAAAGAAAGAACAACATGTACTGTACTGTAAGATGAAAGGTGAATTCTGATCTTTGTTTCTGGAATGGGACCCCTAATATAAATATGAATACATTTTAGTAACAAAGTGTCCTATCCTAGTATTGTGAAGAATCATATAAACTAGCCTTTAAAAACTATTCGTGATCTCAAATAGTATATATATAACAAAAGTTATCTATTGTTCTATCTATCCATCTATCTATTCACTCACCTATCTATTATTTTATATTTTCCCTATTTATCTGAATTCAAATCAAGTATTTTGTAGCCATTTGTTTATTCTAAAAATTCTATTCTGGAGGTTAGTAGACAGTTGACCCCCTAGATAAATCTATTTTCAGTGCTGTTGGGGACCAAAATATAAACCGGGTATTTTTACAATCTGGATATTTTGGGGACAGAGGTGCCGGGCCTAACCCCCCCCACCTTACCTGACTAGTTAACAAAGAGCTATACCTGATTTTCGCTTATCCCACCCATGTTCCCCATGTTCTCCAAAAGAGGCTGGAAGCTAGTTTCTTACTGGTGTAAAGTTAGATTTGAATGGTATGGTGGGGGTTGTCTTGGAAACAATTGAATTGCTAATGGACCACGGTTTTTTTCCATGAATAAGGATTGATGTGTCTTTGGGAACAACCCTGTTACAGCTCAGGAACAGTAGAGACTGTTTGCTGTGCCGTCCTCCCGAACCCATCTGTATGTATATATCTTTAAGTCTCTGTCTATCATTTATTCAATTTCATACCTTTTCTTGTTCAAAACCCTGGAATAGACTCGTCATGGCTGGACTGCGACAATTGGCACCCATATGTGTGGCCATCAAAAAAGGGAAAGAGGAGGGGTAATGGAACCCCCCTCGAGGGATGAATAAAAACCCAAATATTAAGGTAAGGCATAGTAAGTGGCCCAGAGTTTGAAGGGGAGAGTATAATAATAAAATAATTTGGGAGTAAATAACCATGATGTTGATAGTCTTATTTTCTGCTGCTTTGTTTAATATATAGTGTCTTCTTTATTCCTTCTGCCTTAATGCCCCATGCCTCTTTTAAGCTGGGACTTGCTCCTAATTTAGACGAATTTACCTCTGCCACCCAGCATAGTGTATCCCAAGGTTCTCTTCACCATGCCATGGCTGTAGAGCTCCAGGGAAAGGCTCCCTGTGTTCATCTCTCCAGTTTAAAGAAAACGGAAGCTCTGTCTCCATATGTACTGAAGATTCCTTTTCCAGTTTACCTGAATCATTGCCAGCTAGAAGCAGTGGTCATTGGGACTTGGATTCTAGCTGCAAATTGTGGAAATGTGACCACAACTCCAGTGCCTTGTGGACTTTTCCTGAATGTGTGTGACTCCTGCTCCTTGGGACAGCCCTCAGACTGAAGTGGGGTTGGGTTACATTTAGAAATAATGTGAAGTGGTGATGGTGTCAACATGGACTTGGTGAAATTAAATTAACATGTTAAGAACATTTAAGACTGTAAGAATTTTATTTTAGATCCTGCTATATTTATTAAGACTTTGCTTAGTAATATAGTAGGCTTTAATCACTTCATTGTATTAGGACACTTGTTATAGTATCTGTTAGTATTGGCTATTTTAATTTTATTATTTATTTTATATTTTTCCAGTCTGCCTCTAAATCAGAACATGAGAATTCAGATGAATATGAATCGCAACACACAAATTAAAGTTTTAAAATATACAAAAGGAGGATCTGTTGGGGGTCAAAATATAAATGGTATTTTTACAATCTGGATATCTTGGAGCACAGATGTGCTGAGCCTAACCCCCCACCTCACCTGACTAGTTAACAAAGAGCTATACCTGATTCTTGCTTGTCCCACCATGTTCTTCGGAAGAGGCTGGAAGCTAGTTTCTTACTGGTGTAAAGTTAGATTTGAATGGTATGGGGGGTGTTGTCTTTGAGTTGTCTTGGAAACAACTGAATTGCTAATGAACCATGTTTTGTTCTTTTTATCGGGTTGAAAAACCCCCTTTAGTAATTCCTGGAGGGAATTCTAATAATTTCCCTCATCTTTTCTGTATCTGTGAATGTTTTTATTTCTTCTTCATATTTGAAGTATAGCTTTGATGGGTGTAGTATTCTTGACTGAAAGTTTCTCTCTTTCAGGACTTTAAATTTGGGGTCCACTCTCATCTAGCTTGCAGTTTCTGTTGAGAAATCCAATTATAATCTAATGGGCCTTCCTTTATATGTTGTATTCTTCTTTTCTCTGGCTGCCTTGAGAATTTTTTCTTTGTTGTTGGTTTGTGCCTATTTCATTATGATATGCCTTGGATTAAGTTTGTTGGGGTTAAGAAAACTCAGAATTCTGTTTGCTTCTTGAATTTGAGGCTTTAGTTCTTTCCACAGGCTTGAGAAGTTCTCATCTATTATTTGTTTGAATATGTTCTCCATTCCATTTTCTCTCTCTTCTCCCTCTGATATACCTATAATTCTTATATTATTCTTTTTGATGGAGTCAGACAATTCTTGTAGGGATTTGTCATTTTTTTAAATTTTTGAGTCTCTTTCTTCTTCTCTTTGTTGTGCCTCAAGTTGCTTGTCTTCTATTTCCCTAATCCTACCTTCTATCTTGCCTGTTCCATTAGCTAAGCTTGTTACCTTGTTTTTTAGCTCATGAACTGAGTTTTTCATACCTTTTATTTCTTTTTATAGTTTCAATTTCCATAGTAATATATTCTTTGTGTTCGTTGAGTTGTTCTCTGAGCTCTCTAAATTGCCTTTTTGTGTTTTCTTGTATATGTCTGAGTATTTTTAGGATATCTATTTTGAATTCTCTGTCATTTAGCTCCAAGGTTTCCAATATATTAAATTTTTTCTCCATAGATTTTTCCTCATCTATCTGTGCTACCTCTTTGTCTTTTGTATTCATGATATTTGATTTTCTTTTCCTTAATGGCATCTGAGGGTGGTTTTGTTTATAGTAATAATAAGAATTAATAAAGAATAAAAAGATAAAAAAATAAAAAATAAATTATTATTTTCTTTTTTTTTTTCACTCCTCTCCTCTCCCCTCCTTCTTGAGATAATCTTGTGGTAAACTGTGAATTATATTGTGCTAAATAGAACAAAAACTACCTATAATGGAGGGCCTGATTTGGGGAGAAGTGATAAAGGGGCAAAAAAAGGGGGTATGGACACACAAAATGCAAAAAAGGAAAAAATTTGGGTCAAGAATAAAATGATTTGCTTTTAGGTGAAGGTTAACTAAGAGATACAATAAAAGGAATAAGAGGGAAACAGGAAAAATGGAAAAAAATTAAAAAGTACTATTGTATTTAGTGGAGCAAAAACTAGATAAAATGGAGAGCCAAGGTTGAGAGCACTGCTAGTGTGTTAATAAAGTGAAGTAAAAAACCCCCAAAGTGCCACAAAGAAAAATTTGAATCCCAAATAAAATAATTTGTTCGTGATTGAGGATTGAATGAGAAGTAAAGTAAAGGAGAAAAGAAGAAATGAATATAGAGGGAGAAAAAAAGAAAAAGAAAAACACAAAATGAAGAAAAAAGATAAAAGAACAAAAGGAGAGAGAGAGAGAGAGAAATAAGGGTTTTGGAGTGCAACCCTCATAGAGAGAAAGGAAGAGGAAAGGAAAGATAATGAGAGATGTAACACTTATGGGTAGTGTAGTTCAAGGAGAGGAGAGAGTAAGACCTGCAGAGAATTAAATGACCAAATTGGAAAGGGAAGAAAATAATCAAGACAAGAAGATAAGAGAAACAAACAAACAAATATAGTAAAATGGAATAGGTTATAAAGTCTGTGGATTATTCTTGATTTTGTGAGGTTATTTTCTTGCTCTTTCTTTTCTCTCCCTCTTCCTGGTCGGTGACTCTGTACCCTGGATTTTAACCTTGTGGCACATGTAGGTAGAGGTTTGCAGTTGATAAGTTTCTATGGTGATGTCATGCACAACTAATAAAATAAATGCATAAATGTATTTTGGGATAAAAAAGATGTCAACATAGTTTTTGTTTATTTGTATTTAATAAATTATAGATGTCAGAAATTTGTTACAAAGCAAAGAGTGAAGATCTGCACTGGAACAAGATCCTTTGAATCTTGGTTCTATGGGTAACAGACTTTGTATTTAGCTTTCCTGAATGTCACGTTGCTGATCTGAGAAAAGGCAATATATCTTACATTGATGGAAAAAATTTATAAAATAAACCAATTGAAAACTACTAATATATATCTTCTCAATAAATGCAAGTTTTCTTTCTGCATTTTCTCATTTATTCCTAATAGAAGTTTATGTTGTTCTGATACAAAATCTATTCTTACATTGATAATTATGACTTCAGAAAGTTTTATTTTAAATAATCAGTTATGATATTATTAAATGGCCAATTCAAAATAAATATTTTCCTTTAAAATTAATTTTTTAAGTAAATAGATTTTATATAAATAAATTCAAATAATTTAAAAAGCTTGCATTTCTAATATTGGTACAAAGGCAGTTGTAGTTGTTACTGTATCTTAAAAAGCTATAGACAAACAACAGCTGATGCCAACCCAAGAAGACCTAGAAACAACAGAACTGAAAATTGGAGGCAGATAACACCAAGCCTAGACTCAAACAGCTCTACAAACAATACACCCAAATAATGAGACAGACATAATGAAAAGACAGAGACATAATGACAAGACAGAGAAGTGCAATCCAAATGAAACCACAAGAGAAACCTCCAGAAAAGGAACTGAGAGATAGAGAAATAACAAAACTACTGGATGCAGAGTTTAAAATAATGATTGTTGCCCTGGCCGTTTGGCTCAGCGGTAGAGCATCGGCCTGGCGTGTGGGGGACCCGGGTTCAATTCCTGGCCAGGGCACATAGGAAAAGCACCCATTTGCTTCTCCACCCCCTACCCCTCCTTCCTCTCTGTCTCTCTCTTCCCCTCCCGCAGCCAAGGCTCCATTGGAGCAAAGATGGCCCAGGCACTGGGGATGGCTCCTTGGCCTCTGCCCCAGGCGCTAGAGTGGCTCTGGTCATGGCAGAGCGGTGCCCTGGAGGGGCAGAGCATCGCCCCCTGGTGGGCAGAGCTTTGCCCCTGGTGGGCGTGCCGGGTGGATCCTGGTCGGGCGCATGTGGGAGTCTGTCTGACTGTCTCTCCCCGTTTCCAGCTTCAGAAAAAATACAAAAAAAAATAATGATTGTTAGGATACTTAGTGATCTTAGAACAACAATGAATTGTCATTACAAACAAATAAATAAAGAGATAGCAAGTATAAAAAAGGACATTGATATATTAAACAAGAATCAGTCAAAGGTGACAAATGCAATATCAGAAATGAAGAATACAACAGAAGGAATTAAAAGCAGAATGGATAAAGCTGAGGATCAAATCAGTGAATTGGAGGACAAGATGAATGAAGGCATGGAAGCAGAACAGCAAAAAGAAAAATCTCTCAAAAAATCTGAGGAAACTCTCAGAGAGCTCTGTGACAACATGAAGAGAAACAACATCTACATCATAGGGGTCCTAAAGAAGAAAAGAAAGAACAAGGGATAGAAACTTTATTCTATCAAATCATAGCTAAAAAATTCCCTAAATTGATGCAAGGAAGGGTCTCACAAGTTCAAGAAGCACAAAAAAATCCAATAAGGAGAAACCCAAAGAAACCTTCACCAAGACACATCATAATTAAAATAACAAAGCTAAGTGATAAAGAGAAAATATTATAGGCTGCTTGAGAAAAAAAGATTATCCCCTACAAAGAAGCCCCCATAAGGATGACTTCTCAACAGAAACACTTGAGGCCAGAAGGGAATGGCAAGAACTATTTAAAGTAATTTAGAACAAGAGCCTACAACCAAGACTACTTTATCCAGCAAGTTTATCATTTAAAATTGAAGGAAAAATAAAAAGCTTCCCAGACAAAAAACAAACAAACAAAACTCAAGGAATTCATTACAACCAAACCAATGCTGCAGGAAATGTTAAGGGGTCTGCTGTAAACAGATCAAAATGGAAAAAGAATATAGCAAAAGAGGAATGTAGCTTTAAAGAATAAAATGGCAATAAACAACTACATATCAATAATATCCTTAAATGTAAATGGATTAAATGATCCAATCAAAAGACATAGGGTACCTGCTTGAATAAGAAAACAGGACCCGTACATATGCTATCTATTAGAGACACATCTTAAAACAAAAGATGCACATAGACTGAAGGTAAAAGGATGAAAAAAAAATTTCATGCAAATGGAAAGGAAAAAAGAGCTGGAGTAGCAATACTTATATCACACAAAATGGACTTTAAAACTGAGGCTAAAGTAAGAGATAAAGAAGACCACTACATAATGATAAAGGGAGCAATCCAACAGAAAGAACCATCATAAATATCTATGCACCTAATATAAGTGCACCTAAATATATAAAGCAGACTTTGATGGATATAAAAGGTGAGATCAACAGCAATACTATAATAGTAGAAGATTTCAATACCCCAATAACATCACTAGATAGATCCTCAAGAAAGAAAATTAACAAAGAAACAGCAGACTAAAGAGACACACTAGATCACTCAATTTAATAGATATCTTTAGAACCTTTCTCCCTAAGGCAGCAAAATATTCATTTTTTTCAAGTGCTCTTGGTATGTTCTCTAGGATAGACCATATGTTAGGACACAAAAGCAGTCTCAAAAAATTTAAGAAGATTAAAATTATATCAAGCATTTTCTCTGATCACAATGGCATGAAACTAGAAATCAACCATAATAGAAAAACTGAAAAATACTCAAACACATGGAAACTGAATAGCATGTTATTAAATAATGAATGGGTTAACAATAAAATGAAGAAGAAATAAAAAAATTCCTAGAAACAAATGATAATAGACATATAACAACTCAAAACTTATGAGACACAGCAAAAGCGTTCCTGAAAGGGAAGTTCATAGCACTACAGGCATATTTTAAGAAGCTTGAAAAAGCTCAAATAAACAACCTAACCCTTCATCTAAAAGAACTAGAAAAAGAACAGCAAGTAAGGCCCAGAAGTAGTAGAAGGAAGGAAATAATAAATATCACAGAGGAAATAAATGACATAGAGTTTAAAGAAACAATACAGAGGATCAACAAAACCAAAAGCCGGTTCTTTGAAAGAGGAATCAAGATCAATGAACCTTTAATGGGACTCACCAAGAAAAAAAGAGAGAGGACTCAAATATAAAATTAGAACTGAGAGTGGAGAAATAACAACCTACATAACAGAAATACAAAATATAGTAAGAAAATACTATGAAGAACTGTATGCCAAAAAATTAAACAACCTAGATAAAATGAACAAATTTCTTGAAACATATAATCTTCCAAAAATCAATATGGATGAATCAGAAAACCTAAACAGACTGATTACAACAAAAGAGATTTAAAAACTTATCAAAAAGCTCCCAAAAGCCTGACCAGGCGGTTGCGCAGTGGATAGAGCATTGGTCTGGGATATCGAGGACCCAGGTTCGAGACCCCGAGGTCGCCAGCTTGAGCTCGGGCTCGAGCAAGGGGTTACTAGGTCTGCTGAAGGCCCGTGGTCAAGGCACATATGAGAAAGCAATCAATGAACAACTAAGGTGTTGCAACGCGCAATGAAAAACTAATGATTGATGCTTCTCATCTCTCTCTGTCTGTCTGTCCCTGTCTATCTCTCTCTCTGACTCACTCTCTGTCTCTGTAAAAAAAAAAAAATTAAAAAAAAAAAGAAAGCTCCCAAAAAACAAAATCCCCGGAGCCAATGGCTTCACTGGTGAATTCTACCAAATATTCAAAGAAGAACTAACTTCTATCCTTCTCAAGCTATTTCAAAAAAATTAAGAGGAAAGAACACTTCCAAGTTCTTTTATGAGGCGAGCATAATTTTGTTTCCAAAACCAAGCAAAGACAACACAAAGAAAGAAAATTATAGGCCAGTATCCCAGATGAATTTAGATGCTAAAATCCTCAACAAAATATTAGCAAACTGAATCCAGCAATACATGAAAAAAATCATACATCATGATCAAGTGGGGTTTATTCTGGGGAGGCAAGGATGGTACAACATTCATAAATCAATTAATGTGATTCACCACATAAACAAAAGGAAGGAGAAAAAACATGATAATTTCAATAGATGCAGAAAAAGCATTTGATAAAATCCAGCACCCATTTATGATCAAAACTCTTAGCAAAGTGGGAATACAGGAAACATACCTCGACATGATAAACACCATCTATGACAAACCCACAGCCAAAATCATAATTAATGGACAAAAATTAAAAGCAATCCCCTTAAGATTAGGAACAAGGCATGGGTGCCCCCTTTCACCACTCTTATTCAACGTAGTACTGGAAGTCCTAGCTACAACAATCAGATAAGAAGAAGAAATAAAAGGCATCCAAATTAAAAAAAAAGAAGTAAAACATATCATTATTTGCAGATAATATGATACTGTATATAGAAAACCCTAAAGTCTCAATCAAAAATCTAGTGGACCTAATAAACAAATTTAGCAAGGTGGCAGGATATAAAATTAATACACAGAAATCAGAGGCATTTTTATACACAAACTGTCAGAAAGAGAAATTAAGGAAATAATCCCCTTCACTATTGCAACAAAAAAATAAAGTAGCTAGGAGTAAATTTAACCAAGAAGGTTAAAGACTTGTACTCAGAAAATTATAAAACATTGATAAAAGAAATCAAGAAAGACACAAACAAGTGGAAGCATATACCATGCTCATGATTAGGAAGAATAAACATCATTAAAATGTCTATATTACCCAAAGCATTTTATAAACTCAATGCAATACCAGTTAAAATACCAATGACATACTTAAAAGATATAGAACACATATTCCAAAAATTTATATGGGACCAAAAAAAAAAAAACCCAAAAAACATGAATAGCCTCAGCAATCCTGAAAAAGAAGAATAAAATGGAAGGTATCACACTTCCTGATATCACGTTATACTACAAGGCCATTGTATTCAATACAGCTTGGTACTGGCATAAGAACAGGCATACAGATCAATGGAACAGAACAGAGAACCCAGAAATGAACCCACATCTTTATGGATAATTGATATTTACAAAGGAGGTAAGAGCATACAGTGGAGTAAGGACAGTCTCTTTAACAAATGGTGTTGGGAAAACTGGATAGCTACCTGAAAAAAAATAAAACTAGACCACCAACTTACACCATGCTAAAAAATAAACTCAAAATAGATAAAGGACTTAAATGTAAATCGTGAAACCATAAGCATCCTAAAGAAAACATAGACAATATGCTCATCAACATCTATTACAACAATATATTTGCTGATTTATCTCCAAAGGCAAATGGAATAAAAGACAGGATAAACAAATGGGACTATATCAAACTAAAAAGCTTTTGCACAGCTAAAGATAATATGAACAAAATAAAAAGACACACCACACAATGGGAGAATATACTTGACCATACATCTGATAAGGGGTTAATAATGAAAATTTATAAAGAACTTGTAAAACTCAACACTAGGAAGATAAACAATTAAATCAAAAAATGGTCACAAGAAATGATTAGAAACTTCTCCAAAGAGGACATACAGATGGTCAATAGACAGGTGAAAAAATGTTCAACATCACTAATCATTAGAGAAATGCAAATTAAAATAAAACCAAGAGATATCATCTTACACCAGTCAGAATGGTGCTCATTAACAAAACAACACTGTATTGGTGCTAGCGTGAATGTGGAGAAAAGGGAACACTCCTGCACTGCTGGTGGGAATGCAGACTGGTGCAGCCAGTGTGGAAAACAGTTTGGAGATTCCTCAAAAAATTTGAAATGGAACTGCCCTTTGACCCACCCATCTCACTTATAGGAATATATCCCAAGGACACCATATCACCGACTGAAAAAAAGGAAATGCACCCCCATGTTTATGGCAGGATTGTTCACAATAGCGAAGACCTGGAAACAGCCCAAGTGTCCTTCAGTGGACGAGTGGATTAAAAAGCTGTGCTACATATACACAATGGAATACTATGGGGCTATGAAAAGGAAGTAAATATTACCTTTTGCAACAATATGGAGGGACCTGGAAACTATTATGTTAAGTGAAAAAAGCCAGGCAGAGAAAGAAAACTATCATATGACCTCAATCATTTGAGGAATCCAAGGAATAATGAGAACTAAGGAATGGAATTGAGACAGAGGAGGGATCAAAGGGTCCAGAGGAAAAGAGGACAGAAGGAAAAGGGATGATAGGATGGAATAAACCTGAAGGGAAGGGGGGAGGGCACTGTAAGGAGGGGAGCAAGGGAGATGTTGAGGGGAATATGGGGGAGGGGTGATGCATTAGGGGTGACCCTAGAGTCTATGTAAACACAATTAATTAAATTTTAAAAAGCTGCACATGTAGGTCAATTTTTATTTCAATGTGATGAACGAGTGTTAATATTACCATTAAAATAAATAGCAAAATATGTGACTTCATCTTAACTCAAAGGATAACATTGACCTGCTGAAAAAAGAATTTCCTTAATCATTTCCTCCATCCTCTGTCTTTGTCAAGGTTTCCAAGTTAATGTGAGTTTTATTGGCAAATCTATGTGCTTGAGAACTGAAAAGAAATATGCTCAAAATAGAGACTTACATACAGAGAAGACATTGATGTTGAAAATTTAGGAAATAAGTTTGTAGACTTCAGTCCCTAAATACGATGTAAATCCTAAAAGAATAAATAAAAAGTCCAATAGTCCCAGAGAACAATAGAGTATCTGTGCTCATAGACCCTTGCATTATTTAATACATTTATTCAACAAATGTTTTTTGAGGTACTCTTATTCCACACATCATATAATAGCTAAGGCAAAGGTATCTTAAATGTAGAGGTAGGAATTTTTAAGACTATCTCAGCATCCCAGGTACTAAAAATTAAGACATATATTAAATACTACTTATTGAACTTTTTTTTTAATAATAGCTAGAATATCTGTTGAAACTAATTCTCTGGTACATTTGAGATATTGTTCATTCCTCTCAGTCTTAAATAATAGCTACAAGATGCATTTGTTCTATGTAGTAGATTTTTGTATACCCTCTACAAAGAACATCAATTTTATAAGTTGCAATTTTCACTTTTCATACCAGTTTTTACCAATTTTACATCCAAAATTGTAGCCAAAATAATTTTCTTTTAGATGTCATATTCATATGCCTATCCATGGCTAATTTAAATCTTGTTCTATTTATTTGATCATTTACATTTATAATTCCATTCCTTGTTGATTAGAACATTTCTTTCTGACCAGATAGTGAAGTGATGAGTAAATATCCTGGATAATTTAAAATTAGAACAGCAGAAAAAAAAATATGGCTCTATACTTTATAGCTGAAATATTCATTCATCAACTTTTGTCTTAAGTATACTCTTGGCCTGAACAGTTTTCTTCTCACTTCACCACTCTCTTCAATGGCTTTATTTATTCCATTAACTTTTATTAATTTTCTTATTATCCTAAAAAAGGGAATAACCCTGACCAGTGGTGGCACAGTGGATAGAACAGTGACTCAAAATGCTGAGGTTGCTAGTTTGAAACCCCAAGACCTGAGCGTGGGTTCCTTGGCTTAAGCATAGGCTCACCAGCTTGAGCGTGGGATCATTGGCTTGAGCATAGGATTATCGACACAATCCAAAAGGTCATCATTTTGAACCCAAAGGTTGCTGGCTTAAGCCCAAATGTCACTGACATCAGCAAGAGGTTGTTGGCTCGACTTAAACCCACGGTCCGATTTTCAGTTAAGACATGTACCAGAAGCAATCAATGTACAACTAAAGAGAAGCAACTACAGGTAGATGCTTCTCATTATTTTTTCTTTTCTCTCTCCCTTACCATCTCTCAAAAAAGGAAGAGTTAGCCCCCTACAAGTTTTACATATGTCAGAATAAAGGAAAATATAGAATACCCATTGCTGCACTAATCAACTAAAATTTAAATGTCTATGATGTTCCCTATGCTTCACTGTTTCTAACTCTTACCTTTCTATTTTCTTTTGCTCTTTGATTTTTTAAAATTTTTATTAATTTTAATTTATTGTGTTTACATGGTGTTGGGCAAATGAGTTGTAAAATCTGTATTTTTTGGTTTTGCTTACTCTTATTGTTAAAGATGGTGCTGCCCATGTGAGAGACTGTTGCCTAGGTGATAATATTAATTACCTTCATGCTTGGGAAGGGGCTTGGTTATGCTAATGTGTGCTGGAGGAGGGGGTTGTCCTGCCAAAAAGTTTTAAAAGGAGTAGCTAGGAGGCCATTTTGAGAGAGAGATTACATTGTTGTAGAAAGGAGGAAACCATGTTGTAGCAGGGCAGAGAGGCCACATGGAAGAGCCAGCCAAAATGAAGTCATGCAGAGGGGACTGAGGAAGGCCTTTGATTCTAGCAAAATCTGAAGAAAGTCAGTGGCTTTGGGAGTCCTAAATGGAAAGGGAAGTTTTTTCCCCCCACTATATTTTCTCTCTGGCTGATTGCGAGCAGGAATAAAGGAAAATAGCCCACCAGTTCTTGGCTCTGATGTTTCTCTATGATCGATCCGAATTAAATATGAATCTAAACTTTGGCTACTGGCCTCACACATGGATTCAAGCGTCTCATTGAATATAACACTCTTACCCTCCACTGCAGTGCCCTATTTACACCTTCTTTACCTCTCTCCCCTTAATTCCCTCCCTTCTTCCCTCTGGAATTTACTGTCTTATTATCTGTATCTCTGTATTATATATATATAATTTCACTAATCCCTTCATCTTTCTATTATAAGATGATTGCTTACTGAATTTTGTATTTTCCTCTTTCTCTCATTTTCCACCATAATTTTATCATACATATATTTTAATTGTGTTTTTATGATCTGTATAAAATAGCTCTGACCTTTTCCCCTTAACCTAATATTTCTAAGATTCATGCATGTAAATGTAGTTCATTCTTTAGCATGGTCTAGAATTATGTTATGAGAACAAATCATACTTTAATTACCTAATTGATGGTTATATACATATATATTGTTTTCACTTATAAGCAGTTCTGGAAGGACTTCTGTGAGCATTCTTGACGTGTTGCCTGGACCAAGTGTAGAAGGGATTTGGTGGAGTATAATATTCCTGGGAATGAAATTTTTGGGTCCCAGAGGAGCTGAATGTTTAACTTTGCAGGTAGTGACAACCTCTTTTCCAAAGTACTTGTATAAAATGTAATTAGTGGTTGTGTACCAAGTAATGGATGTCTTACCCCTTTACCAGTACCTTTTCATTAGAAACAAAGCCAGAATCTGGGCCGGAAGACTTGCTTGAGTTCCCTGAGAAAGTTACTAGACTTATGTGATTTGGTTTCCTGATACATAAAATAGAACACAGTTTTTGGTATAGATTAAATGAGAAGGAGAGAAAATATGTGTGTGTGTTTGTGTATGTGTACAAAATTTTGCTCATCTAATAATATTTTATGATTATAAGGCAAGTGGGCTATTTTTCAACTAAAATTCTTTCAGTTTACATCGTGTTTAATACATTTTTCTATGCATCCTTTTTTCTTCCACTCTTTTATCCTTCAACTAGTGCTTTCCTTCTTTGTCTTTCTTTTATGTATCTCCCTATCTCCCAATGCTCTTTTTTTTTAAAGTCAAAACTTGATACAAAACAAAATGAATAATAATAGTTGCATGACTTGAATACATTTTCTTGTTTTCTGATCTTTATATTTTTTAATGATTTTAATAAGGAGGTTTGGCTACTGATTTGATAACTGGCACAGAAACTCACATCTGGGCCCTGGCTGGTTGGCTCAGCAGTGGAACGTTAGCCCAGCAGGGTTAGATACTGGCCAGGGCACACAGGAGAGGCAGCCATCTGCTTCTCCACCCCTTCCTTTCTCTCTCTCTTCCTCTTTTCCCCTCTAACATGGCTCGATTGGTTCAAGCAAAGTTGGCCCCAGGCACTGAAGATAGCTACTTGGCCTCTGCCTCAGGTGCTAGAATAGCTTGGTTGCTGAGCAATGGAGCTGTGACCCAGCTGCGCAGAGCATCATCTGGTAGGTGGATCCCAGTGGGGGTGCATGTAGGAGTCTATCTCTGTCTCCTCACCTCTTACTTAATACAAAAAAGAAAGAAAGAAAAAAATTTATATCTGGAAGTTACTGTCACTATATTAACAGGGAGTTGAAGAAAGATAAAGAACAGCTTGCCTTTGAGCAACTTATGAGTGTTATGTATGACTCCCCCACCCCACACCCTCAGCAATTTCAGTAGGCCACATGGCCTTGAGTGCTACACATATGGATAGTCTCCAACTAGCACATTCTGGACTGAAGTTTAATAGCTTAGATAAATAAGATCTTCCAAAATCAAAATACTTTTCCAAATTCAGAGTTTTATCAACACCATTCCCATGACCAAGGGGCAGTAGTATTGATGAGGCACCACAAACTTCAAACCTTTCCCCAGTTTTGCTCATGTGTCTCTATGAACTTCTGGCATCTTGTGATTTGCAGATTTGGCAACAATTAAAATATAATAGCAACAAAAAATCATGATCTCTTCTCATATTTGTAAATAGGTGATATGAATGCCCACATTGTGTAACTCCTTTGCATCAGCTTCTATAGTGGGTTGAATGTTGTCCCTCCCAAAATCCAGGTTAATCTGAAATCATAGAATATAACCTTTTTAGAAATAGGATTTTTGCAGACAAAGCTACACTGCAGTAGGGTGGGCCTTACATTCAATGACTGGTGACATTATAAGAGGAGAAGCAGATACACGGAGAAAGCCAGGTGAAGATAGAGGCAGAGTTTGTGGTTTTCCTGCTACATTGAAGGAAAGCCTGGAGGTGGCAGATACTAGAAAAACCAGGGTGAGAGTCTTCCTTAGAGATATCAGAGTTATCATGACCCTACTAACACATTGATTTTAAACATCCGAAGATATAAGAGAATAAATTTCTGTTGTTTTTAAGTCATTGATTATATGGGGATATTTTTTAATGGCAGTTCTAGGGGATTAACATAATAAGAGGAGAGGTAAAACATAATCTGAGACCAAATACTGTTTATATTTTATGAAAATTTAAACAAAATAATATGTGATGCTGGCAGGTAAAGACATTCATTATTGTAGTATGAAAGAGAGCTGTAAATCGTTGATCTGAAAAATGTGTTTATAGATTAGGGAAATGGAGAAGTGTTTTTGTCTTGGCTGGTTGGTTCGGTGGATAGAGCATTGGCCAGGCATAGGTATGTCCTGGGTTTGAGCCCTAGTCAGATCACACATGAAAAGCGACCATCAGCTTCTCTTCCCCTCCCTCTCCTCCTTCTCTCTCCCTTCCTCTCTTGCAGACAGGGGCTGGATTGATTTGAGCATCAGTCTCAGGTGCTGAGGATAGCTTTGTCGACCCGAACACCAGCTTCAGATGTGGGTTGCCGAGTGAATCTTGGTTGGGGCGCAAGTGGAAGTCTGTGTATTTCCCCTCCTCTCACTTAATTTAAAAGAAGAAAGAAAAAAGGAAAGAAAGAGAGCTGTAAATTTTTTATCTGGAAAATTTGTGTGTAGATTAGGGAAATAGAGCAATATATTTAACTCTGGATTTTGCCCTTAGCAAGAATCCAGAACATCTACTCTGATTCTAGTTGAGTATTACCCATTTTAAATTATTCCTTACAAGGTTTTGGACAGAATGATTTTTTTTTCTCTTGAGAGTTTGTGTGGTTCAAGGGCAAAATGTCCCCCTCTTGATGTAGTTTTAGTATGCAGAACACATAAATTTTTATACCTCCAGAAATGCATGTTATTAGCAGTTTTTTTTATTGTATTTATTTTTAATGGGGTGACATCAGTAAATCAAGATACATATATTCAAAGATAAAATGTCCAGGTTATCTTAAAGTTCAATTATGTTGCATACCCATCACCCAAAATCAGATTGTCCTGTCACCCTCTATCTAATTCTCTTTGTGCCCCTCCCCCTTCCCTCTCCCTCTCCCCCCTCCCCCCATAACCAACACACTCTTATCAATGTCTCTTGGTCTCACTTTTATGTCCCATCAAAGTATGGAAAAATGCAGTTCCTGGTTTTTTCTGATTTACTTATTTCACTCCGTATAATGTTGTCAAGATCCCACCATTTTGCTATAAATGATCCGATGTCATCATTTCTTATGTCTGAGTAGTATTCCATAGTGTATATGTGCCACATCTTCTTTATCCAGTCATTTATTGATGGGCTTTTTGGTTGTTTCCATGTCCTGGCCACTGTGAACAATGCTGCAATGAACATGGGGCTGCATGTGTCTTTACATATCAATGTTTCTGAGTTTTTGGAGTATATACTCAGTAGAGGGATTGCTGGGTCATAAGGTAGTTCTATTTGCAGTTTTTTGAGGAACCACCATACTTTCTTCCATAATGGTTGTACTACTTTACATTCCCACCAACAGTGGATGAGGGTTCCTTTTTCTCCACAAACTCTCCAACATTTGCTATTACCTGTCTTGTTAATAATAGCTAATCTAACAGGTGTGAGGTGGTATCTCATTGCAGTTTTGATTTGCATTTTTCTAATAACTAAAGAAGATGAGCATCTTTTCATATATCTGTTGGCCATTTGTATTTCTTCCTGGGAGAAGTGTCTGTTCATATCCTCTTCCCATTTTTTTATTGGATTGTTTGTTTGTTTGTCGTTGAGTTTTATGAGTTCTTTGTATATTTTGGATATTAGGCCCTTATCTGAGCAGGTGTTTAAAAATATCATTTCCCAATTAGTTGGCTGTCTGTTTATCTTGTTATCAATTTCTCTTGCTGAACAAAAACTTCTTAGTCTGATGTAGTCCCATTCATTAATTTTTGCTTTCACTTCTCTTGCCTGTGGAGTCAAATTCATAAAATGCTCTTTAAAGCCCAGGTCCATGAGTTTGGTACCTATGTCTTCTTCTATGTACTTTATTGTTTCAGGTCTTATGTTTAGATCTTTGATCCATTTTGAGTTAATTTTAGTACAGGGGGACAAACTGTAGTCCAGTTTCATTCTTTTGCATGTGGCTTTCCAGTTTTCCCAGCACCATTTGTTGAAGAGGCTTTCTTTTCTCCATTGTGTGTTGTTGGCCCCTTTATCAAAAATTATTTGACTATATATATGTGGTTTTATTTCTGGGCTTTCTATTCTGTTCCATTGGTCTGAGTGTTTATTTTCCTGCCAATACCATGTTGTTTTGATTGTCGTGGCCCTATAATATAGTTTGAAGTCAGGTATGTAATGCCCCCAGCTTCATTCTTTTTCTTTAGGATTGCTTTGGCTATTTGGGGTTTTTTATAGTTCCATATAAATCTGATGACTTTTTGCTCTTTAAAAAGACATTTCTTTAAAAAATGTCTTTGGAATTTTGATGGGAATTGCATTAAATTTGTATATTGCTTTGGGTAATATGGCCATCGTGATTATATTTATTCTTCCTAACCAAGAACAAGGAATATTCTTCCATCTCATTATATCTTTTTCGATTTCCCTTAACAATGGTTTATAGTTTTCATTGTATAAGTCCTTTACAATCTTTGTTATGTTTATTCCTAGGTATTTTATTTTTTTGTTGCAATCGTGAAGGGGATTATTCTTTTGAGTTCGTTCTCAAATGTTTCATTGTTGGCATATAGAAAGGCTATTGACTTCTGTATGTTAATTTTGTATCCTGCGACCTTACTGTATTGGCTTATTGTTTCTAGTAGTCTTTTTGTGGATTCTTTGGGATTTTCGATGTATAGGATTATATCATCTGCAAAAAGGGATACCTTTACTTCTTCTTTTCCGATATGGATGCCTTTTATTTCTTTGTCTTGTCTGATTGCTCTGGCTAGAACCTCTAGTACCACATTAAATAAGAGTGGAGAGAGTGGACAACCCAATCTTGTTCCTGATTTAAGGGGGAAAGCCTTCAGTTTAGTGCCATTTAATATGATGTTAGCTGATGGTTTATCATATATGGCCTTTATCATGTTGAGATATTTTCCTTCTATACCCATTTTGTTGAGAATCTTAAACGTAAAATTGTGTTGTATTTTATCAAATGCCTTTTCTGCATCTATTGATAAGATCATGTGGTTTTTGTTCTTTGTTTTGTTGATATGGTGTATTACGTTAACCGTTTTACGTATGTTGAACCATCCTTGAGATTCTGTGATGAATCCCACTTGATCATGATGTATTATTTTTTTAATATGTTGTTGTTGTATTCGATTTGCTAGTATTTTGTTTAGTATTTTAGCATCTGTATTCATTAGAGATATTGGTCTGTGGTTTTCTTTTTTTGTGCGGTCCTTGCCTGGTTTTGGTATGAGGGTTATGTTGGCCTCATAAAATGTGTTTGGAAGTATTGCTTCTTCTTCAATTTTTTGGAAGACTTTCAATAGAATAGGAACCAAGTCTTCTTTGAATGTTTGATAAAATTCGCTGGTATAGCCGTCAGGGCCTGGACTTTTATTTTGGGGGAGATTTTTAATGGTTTTTTCTATTTCTTCTCTACTAATCGGTCTGTTTAGACTTTCTGCTTCTTCTTGACTCAGTCTAGGAAGGTTGTATTGTTCTAGGAATTTATACATTTCTTCTAGGTTGTTGAATTTAGTGGCATAAAGTTTTTCATAGTATTCTAAAATAATTCTTTGTATATCTACGGTGTTCATGGTGATTTCTCCTCTTTCATTTTGGATTTTGTTTATATGAGTTCTTTCTCTTTTTTCCTTGGTAAGTCTTGCCAAGGGTTTGTCAATTTTGTTGATTTTTTCAAAGAACCAGCTCCTTGTTCTATTAATTTTTTCTATAGTTTTTCTGTTCTCTATTTCCTTTATTTCTGCTCTGATTTTTATTATCTCCTTTCTTCGGCTGGTTTTGGGTTGTCTTTGTTCTTCATTTTCTAGTTCCTTAAGGTGTGAAGTTAAGTGGTTCACTTGGGCTCTCTCTTGTTTGTTCATATAGGCCTGAAGTGATATGAACCTCCCTCTTATCACTGCTTTTGCTGCATCCCATAGATTCTATATGTAGTATTATCATTTTCATTTGTCTGTATATATCTTTTGATCTCTGCACTTATTTCTTCTTTGACCCATTCATTCTTTAAAAGTATGTTGTTTAGTTTCCACATTTTTGTGGGATTTTTTTCCTCTTTTTTGCTGTTGAATTCTAGTTTCAAGGCTTTATGATCAGAAAATATGCTTGGTACAACTTCAATTTTTCTGAATTTGCTGATGTTGTTTTTGTGGCCCCACATATGGTCAATTCTTGAGCATGATCCATGTACACTGGAGAAAAATGTATACTCAGTCACTTTGGGATGAAATGTCCTGTAGATGTCTACCATATCCAGGTGCTCTAGTGTTTTGTTTAAGGCCACTATGTCTTTGTTGATTCTCTGTTTGGATGACCGATCTAGAGCCATCAGCGGTGTATTGAGGTCTCCAAGTATGATTGTATTTTTGTCAGTTTTTGTTTTAAGGTCAATAAGTAGCTGTCTTATATATTTTGGTGCTCCTTGGTTTGGTGCATATATGTTAAGAATTGTTATGTCTTCTTGATTCAGTGTCCCCTTAGCCATTATGAAATGACCATTTTTGTCTCTGAGTACTTTTGCTGTCTTGTAGTCAGCATCATCAGATATGAGTATTGCTACGCCTGCTTTTTTTGTGGATGTTATTTGCTTGGAGCATTTTTTTCCAGCCTTTCACTTTGAATTTGTTTTTATCCGTGTTACTTAGATGAGTTTCTTGTAGGCAGCATACAGTTGGATTTTCTTTTTTGATCCATTCAGCTACTCTGTGCCTTTTTATTGGTGAGTTTATTCCGTTTACATTTAGTGTAATTATTGACACTTGTGAGTTCCTCATTGCCATTTTATAGATTGCTTTCTGTTAGTTTTGTTCCTTGTTTGATTCTTCTCTTTCGTTTTTCTATCTTTTGTTTTTATTTGGTTGTGTTCCATACATTTTTCCTCTGTTGCTATCTTTTTTAAATCATGTGCTTCTGTGGTGGTTTTTTCAATGATGGTTACCATTAAGTAATGAAAAAAGTTCCTACCCTGTTCATTGTAGTGCACTATTTTGTGAGTACTTTTGCCCTCCATTGCCCTTTGCTACTGTTAATCTTCATCCTCTCCCCCCATTTCTTATTGTTGTCACAGTTTAAAGTTGGTTTTGTTATGTTCTTCTTGGAGCTTTTACTTGTGGCTTTGTTGTTGTTGTTTTTTTTATTCTTTGTATCTGATTGGAGAACCCCCTTTAGTATTTCCTGGAGTGGGGGTTTTCTGGTGATAAATTCTCTCATCTTTTCTGTATCTGTGAATGTTTTTATTTCTCCTTCATATTTGAAGGATAGCTTTGATGGGTATAGTATTCGTGGCTGAAAGTTTCTCTCTTTCAAGACTTTAAATGTTGGGGTCCACTCTCTTCTAGCTTGTGGAGTTTCTGTTGAGAAATCTGATGATAATCTAATGGGCCTTCCTTTATATGTTGTATTCTTCTTTTCCCTGGCTGCCTTGATAATTTTTTCTTTGCCGTTGGTTTGTGCCAATTTTATTATGATGTGCCTTGAAGTAGGTTTGTTGGGGTTAAGAAAACTTGGAGTTCTGTTTGCTTCTAGAATTTGAGGTTTTAGTTCTTTCCACAGGCTTGGGAATTTCTCATCTATTATTTGTTTGAATATGTTCTCCATTCCATTTTCTCTCTCTTCTCCCTCTGATATATCTATTATTCTTATGTTATTCTTTTTGATGGAGTCAGATAATTCCTGTAGGGCTATCTCATTTTTTTTAATTTTTGAATCTCTTTTTTCTTTTCTTTGTTGAGCCTCAAGTTGCTTGTCTTCTATTTCGCTAATCCTCTCTTCTATCTGGCCTGTTCTATTAGCTAAGCTTGTTACCTCATTTTTCAGCTCATGAATTGAGTTTTTCATCTCTGATTGATTTGTTTTTATAGTTTCAATTTCCTTGGAGATATACTCTTTGTGTTCATCGAATTGTTTTCTGAGCTCCCTAAATTGCCTTTCTGTGTTTTCTGTTTATATCTCTGAGTATTTTTAGGATTTCTATTTTAAATTCTCTGTCGTTTAACTCCAAATTTTCCAATATCTTAAATTTTTTCTCCATAGATTTTTTCTCATCTCTCTGTGTTACCTCTCTTTTTTTTGTATCCATGATATTCAATTTTCTCTTCTTTATTGGCATCTGAGGGTGGTTTTATTGATAGTATTAATGAGATTTTATAAGGAATAAAAGGATAAAAAAATAAAAATTTGCGTTTTTTAAAAAAATTAATCATTAAATAAAGAAAAATAAAATAACATAAAAATTTGAGGGAAAAAAAGGAATAATTCCTTCCCCTCCTTTTTTCTTCTCCTCTCTTCTTCCCTCTTTTTTGAGAAAATCTTGTGATGAACTGTGAATTATATTGTACTAAATAGAACAAACCATACCTGTAGCGGAGGGCCTGAATTGGGGAGAAGTAATATAGGGGTAAAGGAAAAAGAAAAAAAAGAAAAAGAAATAAAAGAAAAAAATATTTATATATAAAAAAGGGGGGGAGCAGTATAGACCCACAAAGAGCAAATTAGGAAAAAAATTGGGTCAAGAATAAAATGATTTGCTTTTAGGTGTTGGCTGACTCAGAATTATGGTGAGAGGAATAAGAGGGAAACAGGAAAAAGGGGTGGAAAAATAAAAAATTAATATTGTATTTAGTGGAACAAGAACTAGATGAAATGGAGAGCCAGGGATGGGAGCACTGCTAATGTGTTAAAAAAGTGAAGTAAAAACCCTCCAAAATGCCACAAACTTAAGTTTGAGTCCCAGATAAGATGATTTGTTCGTTATTAAGGTTTGAATGAGAGAAGACGTAAAGGAGAGAGGAAGAGACTAATATAGAGGGAGAAAAGAGAGAGAGAGAGAGAGAAAAGATGGAACCACTTAAAGAAGAAAAAGAAAAAGGAGGAGAGAGAAAGAGAGAGTTAGGGGTTTTGGATTGCAACCCTCATAGAGATAAAGGAGGAGGAAAGAAAAGATAATGGGAGATGTAACATTTATGGGTAGTGTAGTTCAAAGAGAGGCGAGAGTAAGACTGAGAGAGAATTAAATGACCAAATTGGAGTAGAAAAAAAAAATCAAGAATGAAGAAAAGAGACACAGACGATCAAATATAATAAAATGGGATAGGTTATAAAGTCTGCAGATTATTCTTGATTTTGAGAGGATGTCGTCTTGATTTTTCTTTTCTGTCTTTCTGGTCGGTGACTTTGTACCCCGGGTTCTGCCCCTGTTGCATGCTCTGGAAGAGGTTTGCAGTTGATAATTCTCTATGGCGATGTCATGTATTGGGCTTCAGTCTCGTTGGCAGTCAAGGCTCATTAGTGTTTATAGGCTCCAACAGTGAGAGGATCTCTCACTGTGAGAGTGTTCCTGGAGCCTCTCTCCTAGTCTTTCCTTCCACAATTAGAAGCCTGATAATCCAGCTATGGGGTTGCTGCTGCCTCTGCCTGGATAGTAAGAGTCTCAAAGAGCTGGCAACTCCCCACTCTATTCCCACTCAGCACAGGCTCTGAGTAAGGCTCAGTCAGTCAGAGCTGCTAGCATAATCAGGCGTGGCTTCCTCCCACTCAAAGACCTCTGGCTCTGCCCCTCTGTGGGATAACTCGAGTGCTCACTCCTGAGGCATTCGGAGGAATCTCTTGCCCACTCTCCGTGCACACCCACCAGGATGTCAGACCAGACAGGTCACACTTCAAGTGAAATCCCTACCCACACGGAGAAGATCGAGCTTTGGAATTGGCTTTCGCTCTATCCCCGTGCGGCTTTCCCAAGGGGCTAGGGCTGCCTGAGATTCCATTCCTGGCCCGTTCACAGACCTCTGACTCTGCTCCTCTGTGGGAAAACACGGGCGCCCACCCCTGAGGAGTTCGGAGGAATCTCCTGCACACTCTCCGTGCGTGCACGCTGACAAGATTATGAGGCTCAGGTGGGACGCCTCTCGCTCCGAGAAAGCCCTCCTCCTGCACAGAAAAGTTCCACCGTTGGTGTTGGCTCCAGCTCCCTCCCCGTGCCTGGTCCCCTCAGGGCGCTGGGGCTCCTAGGAGATGCTGCTTTTTGCCCACACAGAGGCCTCTGACTCTGCTTCTCTGTGGGTTAGCACGGGCTGCACCCACCCCTGAAGTGTTCGTAGGAATCTCTTGCCCACTAACCACGCGCGCGCCAACCAGGAGATGCGGAAAATGGCTGCCCCCACTTGTCTTTCTTTGTGTGGGTTTGGCGCGCGTGTTAGCTTGAATTGCCCAGGTTTTTTCCACGGCTTGGATCTCCGTGCCACAGCCTGGTTTGGCTGTTTGTACCGCGGCCTGGATCTATTCACTCCCTATGCCCGCCTTAGTTTCTATATTCTCAGATCTCAGTGAAAGCCATCCTGTTTGGATTAGAGAGGAAGGCGGAGCATTTCTTACTCCTTATTTCCCCCGGGGTTTGACCATATATCTAGCCAATCTTTCACTCGATCCTACCTTCGGGTGTGTTGTGAAGCATCTGAAGACTCCAAGGATAGGTTTTTCTGTTTCTGGTTGAAGAACTTGTTGAGTTTATGGGGAAATTTTCGGTATCGCTTCCTACCGCGCTATCACTGTCTATTAGCAGTTTTAAAGAACTAACAGCTATAAGTAACAAGCATCTGTCACAAACTTAATCAAGTTCATGACACCAAGCTTTAATCTCTGGCACCTAGTGACAAGGGTGTGCCATATACACCTGTGGTTGAATCTGGGTGTGGATGGAGCTTTAGCCTTTTAAACCAGATAAAGCTTATTCTTGGGGACATTATGGTCAATATGATAAAATGTGATTCATATTCAAATGGCACCCTTGGGACCATTCACAGAATGTGGTTTTGATTTAATCAACAAATCTTGTCCCAGATGGAAAGTTTAACACAAACTCCCCTTGATTTAAGAGTATATTTTTGCTTTCAGGAAAGAGAAGAGACAAGGAGTTCAAGTACATGCCACTGACCAACACTCTGTAGCACACTGCCATCCATACTGGACTTATGAAGTGATGTTAGTTGCTGCCAGTTCATATGTGACACCTCTGGACTGAAAAGCCCCTGCTTTGGCCAATAATGACAAGGGTATTGCTTATACCTGTCATTTTAATAAAATATGAGTTAAGTTTCTGATTCAGTATAAAAGTCACCAAAAATTACAGCAATAATGACAAAGGCCAAACAATATTTCAATGTTCAGCTTCCTTCCTCTGCTGTCGGCACATCTCTCTTCTCCACTACCACAGGCAGAGATATGGAAGACTTGACACACTCTCACAGTGAAGAACACAAAGCACTATAATTTCTACGTCATCTCAAGAAATGGGATATTTAAATGTCAAACATTGCTAAACCAAATCTACCCTCATATGCTAAAACCAGGACCTCTGTGCTACACATGAGGGCAGCCAAGCTTCCCAGTGTGAGGTAAACAAAAGTGTAGAGTTTTTATTTCCTTCTAAACTAGTAGAGAAGGTTTGATTTTCTTTACAATTCATTAAAACATCCCAATGTAGGGGATACATGGTTTGAATTACTAGCATCTCAAGTTTCTTGTTAATGTTGTTTCCTTGCTATTGTGACACTCCTCACCTTGCATTCTCTATCTCTCTCTCTCTCTCTCTGAATGATTACTATGTCTAAAATGTACATTATGCCTGCAAATCAGCTAACTGGTTCCTGAAGCCTGGCAGGCTTTTCAGGCATTAAGCAAAATTCCTGATCTGCTCCATCCTGAGTTACAGATAGGCTTACCAGAGCAACTTGTGTGCAGAGCTCACATCCTCCCCTGGACCACCATAGGAGCCATACCTGGATAACTTCTATTTGTCAGGGGAGCTCTCCTGGTCTCCATTGTTAGCACCTCTGCAGAATCCACACCTCTTCTCAATCTAGACAGCATACACTTTAGGATAAACTTTGAAACACAAAGTGAATTTAAACTAAGAACCCACCCACTCCTAACTAAACTTTCCAAAATGATTCTGTTTTCCTCCCTTTCTTGTTTCTTTCAGATCTTAGTTTTCTCTCATCTTTATGACCTCTTGTATTCCATTATGCTGATAGGCTTTCTAATCTCTTCCTGACAGCTTCTACTCAGCAGGGGGGAGGGACCATGTCACAGCTCTAGCAACACAGTGGTGAGTCTCTGGATCATGCAGTGTTCTGTGTGCTCTGCTTCCTGCCGAGATTACTCTTCACTCCTCATGAGTCCCCGCAGCAGCAACATGGACACCATCACCAGCAGAAGCATCTGCAAGATCCAATTATGAGGTCAACACTCTACAAAGAAATTACATTCACCCAGCACCTTCCCAGAACCAAGTCTTATCTCAGCACTTTTCCCAGTAGCAGAGGGCAGTTTCCTCCATGGTGTGTAGCCAGTTGGGGTGATGTGCAATTCTCTCCCAAAACACCTCCTGAAACAGCTGGTGACTGGTAGCAATGGCACCGCCTCAGTGTGCATGCCTATAAAAATGCGAGATGGAGGTAAGTGTTTAGGGCAGGGTTCACCAAGCTTGTCTGTTCTTGCCTATGTTGAGTTTCTCAAGGGACTGCTTAATCTCTACCCCCTCCTTTAACAGTTCTTCCAACAGAGAAGCTAAACATACTTCACCCAGCTGCTCAGTCATTATCTTTTTTCTCTTGTTTTAGAATAACTATACTTGGCCATTACAATATGTTTACTGATCGTTCTGTATTCACACCAATTTCAGTACAATCTGGAGAAGTCAGTGAAAGTAGTAAGGTCTGAGGGTTAGGAGGGAAGTCCAAAGGCAGGTCATGAAGTCATGTTACTTGGATAGCTCTGAAAAGACCGAATGAGGTGTCGATGGGATAAATAGCCCTCCATGGCCAAAGATATCCCTGATTTGGGTAGAAATGTATCAAATAGTAGTAAAGTGAATAGCCTTTCTCCTATGGGGACAAGTGACTCTCTGAGATAATAAACTGCAGGATTCTTCCAAACTTTACATTTATGGGGGTTCAGTGACTGGACTGCCACTTTCTTTGCACTTCTGTACCAAGTAGATTATTACAGAACAATGAAAAAGAGTGAGGGCCCTGGCTGGTTGGCTCAGCGGTAGAGCGTCGGCCTAGCGTGCGGAGGACCCGGGTTCGATTCCCGGCCAGGGCACACAGGAGAAGCGCCCATTTGCTTCTCCACCCCTCCGCCGCGCTTTCCTCTCTGTCTCTCTCTTCCCCTCCCGCAGCCAAGGCTCCATTGGAGCAAAGATGGCCCGGGCGCTGGGGATGGCTCTGTGGCCTCTGCCCCAGGCGCTAGAGTGGCTCTGGTCGCAACATGGCGACGCCCAGGATGGGCAGAGCATCGCCCCCTGGTGGGCAGAGCGTCGCCCCTGGTGGGCGTGCCGGGTGGATCCCGGTCGGGCGCATGCGGGAGTCTGTCTGACTGTCTCTCCCTGTTTCCAGCTTCAGAAAAATGAAAAAAAAAAAAAAAGATTGAAAAAGAGTGAGGTGTTTCTATGTACACTACAGAGATGAATAGTGTCTTTATACTTTTTTATTTCCATAAAATTGATTATTTAGTGGCACAATTTGTGTGTATGTATGAGAGAGAGAGAGGGTCAGACAGACAGACATGAAGGGAGAGAGATGAGAAGCATCAGTTCATAGTTACATCACTTTAGTTGTGCATTGATTGCTTCCCATGTGTGCCTTGACCAGAGGGCTCCAACTGAGCCAATAACCTGTTGCTCAATCCCGTGATCTTGGACTCAAGCCAGCAACCTTGAGCTTCAAGCCAGTGACCTTGGGCTCAAGCCAGCAACCTTGGGCTCAAGCCAGCGACCATGGGATCATGTCTATGATCCCGTGCTCAAGCTGGTGAGCCTGAACTCAAGCCGGATGAGCCTGCACTCAAGCCGGTGACCTTGGGGTTTTGAACCTGAGACCTACAGTGTTCCAGGTCTATGCTTTATCCACTGTATTACCACCAGTCAGGCAATGACACGATTATGTTAAATCAACTGGTTTCACTAATAAAATTAAGCAAATAAGCTTTATTGCTCATATCCTGAAATCAATAAAGGAATACTCCAGATTATATGTCCATAATAGTTTAAAATATTGTTTTTGTTAATATAGTCAGAGAATCTCAGAATTGAAATGTCCAGAAATCTCTTCAGGAATTAGTCAATTCATTACACAGTCCACTAAGTACAGAATTCACATGATCAGGTAATCAATTTCTTAGTGATTACTTTCTGTGACATACCCATTACTTTCTTTTGGGAAGATATTCCTTTTCTGAGAAGCTGTGAGGTACTAATAGCCTTCCTTATTTGTGTTGTCTTATGTGTCACAGTACCTCACTGTTTATCTTAATTTGGGGCATTGGTACTATTAAAAATTAGAATTGCACACTTGAAACCTATATAATCTTATTAACCAATGTCACCTCAATAAATTTAACTAAACACAATGCCTGTTTTCTTCTCGTCTAGCAATTTTTAAGAGCAAGATTACTTCTTTCTTCTTTTTCTTTATTTTAAAATAAAAATAGCTCAGATTCCTTCAATAATGTCTCAAATAATATCTAATTATAATATATCACAATTTTTTTTTCTTTTTGATTTCTTAACCTAATTAAATTTTCCTTGGTCAATACTATTTTTTAAAACTAAACCCCAGAAATAACTTCTCTTACATTGGATTTTATGGTTCTATACATGTATCCTAATATTATGCTGACTTCAAAAATTTAGTTTCAGATTTATCAAGTAGCTCATGTTTATTTTAGAAAAACAAAAAATGTATAAAAGCATCAAAGTAAGCACATTTGTTCTAATATTGGACCAGTTTTTTTTAAAAGGGAACTCAAAGTGACAGTAGTTTAAACACATTGGAAGTTTATTTTTCATCTTACATAAAACTCTGGGTAGGCACTCAGGCTACTGTGGGAGTTCCCCTGTCACCACAGACATTCAGTCATGTTGTGTTGCTCTCGTCTTACGTTCTTTTCCAGTTAATTACCTTGAATACTTGAATATTGCTATAATCTTTTAAAATATTTTTAAAATTTTTCTCAATTACAGTTTACATTCAGTATTATTTTGAATTTGTTCCTGATGTACATACAGCATAGTGCTCAGAAATCATTTACAAAGTGGTCCCCTGATATTTCTAATTCCCACCTGGTACCACACATAGTTATTACAATACTATTGACTATATTCCCCATGCTGTACTTTACATCTCTGTGACTATTTTGTAACTTCTATAGCACAATACAAGAGCAAAACAGAGAGGGGACAATTGGATTCCATCTAGGGCAGAGTTCAAATATCACTTCTATTCATAAATCACTGGCCCCACGTCGGTCATAGAGCAAAACCTTCCTGCACAGTTTACTGGAAAGAAGTCTCTAGTTGAGTGGCAATAGTTCCAGCTCAACTTTTTTAATCTTTGGAGGGGATAAAATGATGTTTTAATATTTGATATTAAAGTTGTATTTTATTTTCCTTCGAAAGTCTTGGTTTTTATTTAGTGAATTAGAATTATTGGAATTCGCAGCTAGACTTTTTTTTCACTCAATATCATACAAGATGTTCTTTTAGTTGTTAAAATATCTTTCTCTGCAGCATGTCTAGAGAATGTTTATTGTTTAATTTAATGCTTAAGTAATAATTATTTAACTAATTATAGGGCATTTAATTTTTCAGATTGATTTTCCTTTAAATAATTAGTAATAAACATCTTGACCCATAAATTCCAGTGTATACTTTATCTGTAGAATGAATGCAGAGAAGATAGAATTCTAGAAAATTTTTATGATTTTTCTTAAAAATGGGAATTTTGCTTCATTTAAAAATTTTTTCTCTTTGGAAAAGATATTATATTGATCTGTATTCCTACTCTAACTGTATGTTATTTTTTACTCTATAATATTCAAAGGTAGAGTATCTTTGATAAAAATAACCTGGCCAATTTGTAGTTAAAAATATATGCCAGATCAAAGAAGATAAAATATATATATACATAATAAATAAATAAATATATATATATATATATATATATACACACACACAAACACACACACACACACACAAGCAACAGTGTAGCAATATCCAGATGGAAAGTTGGGGGTGGAGGTTGGGGAGGAGAAATAAGAAGGGAGAATGGGGTAGTTGGGTCCTGGGGGGGCATGATAATGTGTAAATGATGTTATATTGAGTTGTACACTTGAATCCTTGTCAATGCAATAAATTTAAAAATTAATTAAAATTATATTTTATTAATTTGGCTTGAAATTTTAAGATATCAGACATGTTATCAACTCTTTTTATTTGTCATTTATAATAAATTTGGTATTATCTCAGAGGATCATTTGAGATCATAGATCTTTTGTACACCATCCAAGGAATATATTGGGAAAATAAAAGTGTCAGCTTTGGCCTTTGATCTCCTTAAAATATTCATGGAAAATCAGATAAATTAATCAAATTATGATAGAATGGTAAGTAACTTTCAAGATGTGTGGCCAGGACTTTCCAAATCCCCCTTTCACATTTGAGAACCAAAGTCATTACAAAGTCTTGAAAGCTCAATTTCATACATAAGAGCTCCTTATAACTTGGACTTCATTTCCTACTATCATGTGCCCCTTTCTTAGTCCACTGAAGCACTTGGCCAAGCTTGTGCCTGTGTGTTTATCCTATGTCTAGGATGTCCTTCTGCATTAATCTTCAATGTGTATTCCTTCAATTCTTTCAGGATACCACTTACTCAAATGTTATTTTATTAGTAGAATGCAGGACAGTAACCCCCCTCCACTCCACTCCACCTATATTCACTGACCCCTTCCCCTGCTTTATTTTTCTCCATACTCTTGTCAACTGACATATTATTTAGTTAATTTGTTGTGTTTATTGTTACCTCCATGAGAAGTATGCCTCTGAAAATAGGACTATTATCTCTTTTCACTATTGCTGCCTGTCCAGTGCCTGGAACAGTACATGATGGATATTAAAAATAATTACTTTTTTCATGTAGAAAGAACATTAAAAGTCAGTGAAAGGTCACCAAAAACTAGAATTGGGCCTTGATTGAATCTAAAAATAAATCCTGATTAAATTATTGTAGTATATTCCAGTCTGCACAAAGTACTGAGCAGAACAATTCTCCAAACAGCTGATGAATAAGCATTAATGCAGGGAATAGGAAGAAATAGAACAGGTCAAGTTGCTCTTGGTAGGAAAATCAGGGATGCCAAGCTGAGGAGTTTCAAGACATCTTTCAAAATCATAAATTATGGATGATGATTCTGAATAAAAAATGAAACTGATTCCAAAATCCTCAAAAGGCAAGCTTGCTCAAATTTAAATTATTCTTATGAAGTCAAAAGATTTCTCTGCATAAATGTGTTCTTGGTGTTGAGTGCTTCTTCAGTACATGTACCAAATGATTCTTAGAACCATATACTCACATGTTTTCATTTTGTTAGTGAAGACACCTTTTTAAATTTCTGCCTTCTCTTTGGTATATTATGGGTGATGACATTGTCTCTGAGATCTTTAAGGTGCCAGCAGCATTCTTCTAATAAGTTTCTTTGTATAGTTGCCTGTTTTCCAGAAAGACATATTATAACTTGAAACTCAATTTCTTGATACTAGTGCTTGCTCTCTGCATTATGTTATCTGATTAAGCAAAAGTATGTTTTGATAGGAATTGCTAGCATTAGCAAGACAGGTGTGGTATTGCTATGTGATCCTAATTATGTGTATCCACCTTGTTTTAGGAATAGTTTGGGAAGTAAGTTTACTTATAATGTTTCAGTGTTTTGGGGATGCTTTTTTGACCAGTTATGTTGCATTTTAAAATTTTTATTGATTTTAGTTTATTATGTTAACATGGATTCAAGTGTCCCACTCAATATGACACCCTCACTCCCTACCCCTGTGTCCCTATTACACCCCTTTTTTCTCACTCCTCCTAACTCTCTCCCTCTTCCTTCTGGGATTTCCTGTCCTGTAAGCTGTATCTCTGTGTTATGTATATATAGTTTCACTAATCTCTTCACCTTCTCTGATCCCATTCCACAATCCCCTTCCCTGTTGCATTTTTTAAAGTCTCTTTCTTTTTGAAAACATGATACACAAGAAGTGCTACTTCTCTAGCCTGCTAAAATGTTGTAAGAAAGAAGTGTTCATAATAGTAAAGCTTTTATTGGAGATAACAGTCATTATAAAATTAGGCTTCTATATTTTTTTACTCTTAAGGAATTATTAAAGTGTAGCTTGCAGCTATTTAGTTTAATTTGTGAATGCATTGACCATACTGATTCAGCAGTCTACCTGAATACCTGGTTACTCATGCTGATCACAGATAAACCCTCACTTTACAGATGAGATCTTTCACAGTGAAACTGCAAGATGTAAAGACTAATTTTTCTTGTCATGTTCATAAGAATTATACATAAAAGTTTGCTTACATACATTTCACTGTTACATATATTTCACTTTTAATGACATTTATAAATAGACAAATCTCCCAAGTAATTGAGTATGTTTTCTTGATTATCTGTGGTCTGCAATCATGAAATAGTGTACTTTTTTCATATTTCTAAAGAAATAATTTGCAAAAGTAGTTTTTCTTCCTAAAAAGAACAACTAGCAATGCAATGTTCTACCTTTTTAAAATAGATTTTATGCTTGGTTCACATATCTTCTTTTGTTAATTATAATAGTTTGCATATTATTTGGGCTTTTCTTTCCAAATGATTATGACACCTAAATAAAGACTTGTTTTTCTCCCTTCTAATCTTGATATATTATTTCCTTTCATCTTCACTGTGCTGTCAAAGACCTAGATTTCACTGTCAAATAGAAGTGATTGTCTGTTTCTTAATTTTTAAAGAGAAGTTTAAAAAGAATAACTAAACAGTTTCAACACTAATGGTCATGTTTGCATGTGGTTTTATTTATTTACTTTTATAATATGCTTTTTCTTCTGTTTCTTATTTGTTAAGGGTTTATATGATGAATACATGTTGACTTTTATCAAGAGATTTGGTTATACTAAATATGAAGATTATGCTTTCCTTGTTTTAATCTATTAATGTCAAAATCTATAATATGACATTTATAATATTAATAGAACTAATATCTTAAGGTAATTTTATTTATTTATTTATTTATTTATTTATTTATTTATTTATTTATTTATTTTACTAAGAGAGAGAGACAGGAAGGGAGAGAGATGAGAAGCATCAACTCATAGGTGCATCACTCTAGTTATTCATCAATTGCTTTTTATATGTGCTTTAACTAGGGGTCATCAGCCAAGCCAGTGACCCCTTGCTCAAACCAGTGACCTTGGGCTCAAGCCAGTGATTTTTGGGCTCAATCCGGCAACCATGGCATCATGATGATGGTCCCATATTCAAGCCAGTGACCTTTCATTAAACTGATGAGCCCATGTTCAAGCTGGCGACCTTGTGGTTTCAAACCTGGGACCTCATCCCAGGTTGACACTCTAACCCAGTGGTTCTCAAACTTTTTGAAGTCAGGGCACATTTAAAATCCTACAAATAATTGTAGGCACACTATATACAAATTTCTGAGCAATATAATAATTGAGGAGCCACTGTGCCACCTTACCCACAGGTGTTGTAAAGTACCAAAAGCTACAGAATCAATATTAATATTTTAAGAACATTTTATTAATTTGAGTTAAGGTGTGCAGAGAAATTTTGAGAATAATCTCTGTACTGTGTGATTGGCATAAAACCAGGATGGCTCTTGGCATTGTATTGTGAATGCAAAAGGAAGGAAAACATGGATTCCCAGACATTCCACCACACCTGTGGGGAAAGAGATGAATGGCTAGCCAGTTGTAGGAAGAGAAAAACCAAAATAAACCTTTTTTAATAGTAATGAGCCATTTGTGGGCATTTGTCCCCACAAAGCTACCTCTCCTATGTAAATGCATATGGTTAATACATGTGACTCTGGACAAAGAGATGGCAGATAAACACTAGAAAATATAGGAATGCCTTTTAATATGTAAAGAGACATCTATCTACCATTGTGTTGACTTGTAAATTTTGTTTTCTCCAAAATGATGTATGGCTTGCAATTTGAACATGGTCCTATCATGTTAAAGGACATATGACTATAACCAATAATGGTAAAGGACACCTAATTGCAATTTTTACTTCTGTACTTCCCACTTACAAAACTATAAAAACTAGGTAGAACAAAGGGCTGGTGCGCTCTCCCTCAGATTTCTGTCGGTTGCCGCCGCTTGGCCAAGCTAGACAATAAAGCTTTAATGTGTAATCGACGGATTTTGTTCGTGTCTTTAACGTTTCGAGTCCCTCTGGATTAGGCTTAACATAACTAAGTCAAATATTAAAGAAAAAATATAAAGTCCAAGTGTGCTTTTATTGGTAATTAAACAAAATAAATATGACAAAATTAAATTTATTCTGACATTAAAAAAACATTTTACGTTAATTATTGAGTTATACTTTTTAGAATTTGTAAAAAAGAGGGGTTAAAAATTAAAAAAGACAAAAAAGGTTATCTTTTTATATATATAGATACATTCTTAGTATGATTTAATAAATTTAGCAGGTCCCGGTGAGAATGTGTTAAGTTTTTTCATTCTTGTGTTTATGAGAAACATAAATAATATAATGATATGGTAATAATAAATATAATAATGATGTGTTAACAAAAAGGGCAGTATTTCTGTAATGAAATGGTATACTAGAGTAACTATATTTGTTTTTATATGTGGGCACATGCCAGCGAACCAGCACAGCTAGTAATTTCAGGTCCCTGGTGGAAATACTGTGGAATTAAGAAAATACACGGAATCAAGAAAATACACTTAAAGAAATAAAAGATGGGGTTGGGAGGGCCCTGTAATTGCTGCTGGCAAGAACAAAACATGCCCAAAAACTGCATCTTGCTTTATTTAATAAGGGCAAAGTGAGGCCATTAGCAAATCAATGGTCTCTGATCACGTTTCCAAGGCAACCCAAGAATTTTACCAAGTGCAGAAAACCCCTACCATACATATCATCTTAACTTTACACCAAACTAAGAATAGAAGAAACTTGCCTCCAGTCTTTCCAAGGAACATGGCGGGTAGTATAAACAATCCAGCACCACAGTTTAACAGCCTTTTGTAACCTAATCAGACAAGTGAGGTGGGGGGTTGGGCAGACTGTCAGCTTACAGACAATTTGCCATACCTCTGTCCCCCAAAAATCTAAACTCCAAAAACCTTGTTGGTTTTTTGGTCCCCAACAGGCACATATTTCTCTGGAATACCATAATGCTCACCTGAAAATCTTCTAGGGCACACCAGTGTGCCCTGGCTCATACTTTGAGAAATACTGCTCTAACCACTGTATCACCACCAGTCAGGTCACTAAGTTAATTTTAAACTTATAACTCATAATTAAGATTTGTCTGAAGGTTTTTTTTTTCATATCAGGTTTATTGAAGCATAGTTTATAAACAGTAAAGTACACTTTTTATAGGTGTTTGGTTTGATGAGTTTTAATAAATGTATACATTTAACCACAATTAAAATATAGAATATTTACATAATTCCCCCAAGAATGTTTCCTCATATCTTTTGTAGTAAATACCTTCTTTTAAACCCCAGCCCTTA
The DNA here is from genome assembly GCF_036850765.1 of Saccopteryx bilineata. NCBI lineage: Eukaryota > Metazoa > Chordata > Mammalia > Chiroptera > Emballonuridae > Saccopteryx > Saccopteryx bilineata. The sequence goes on from NC_089492.1 coordinate 157,217,160, forward strand.
GCAATGGTGATCTGTTTTTTTGTTCTTATAATTGTTTCTTTTCTGGGTTTTCATTTGAAATTATTGTATGGATTCATCCAGTGTGTAGCTTTTTTGGAGAAATTTCTTTGGTTAGTATAATGCCTTTTATATTTATCCATGTTGTTGAATTATCAAATATTTCTTTTTATTGCTAAGTAGTATTCCATTGGATGGATATAATCTCATTTTTAATCCATGTACCAGTTGATTGATATTTTTATTGTTTCCAGTTTTGAGTATTTTTATATGAAGTTACTAGGCACATTTGTGCGAACATCAGTTTTTATTTTGTAGAGGTAAAGACTGAGGAGTGGCATGGTAAGATCAAAGAGCAAATGTACATTTAGCTACAGGACACTACCAAGCTGTGTTAAGAGTGGCTGTGCCATGTTGCCATCTAACCAGCAATGAATTCTCATATAATATACAAAAATTTCTTTTGAAATGTCATATTTTAAAAATAAAAGGTGGTAGTATATTTATATGACTTCACATTTCAAACATATCATGTACAACTATTTTATCTTCTGTATCTGAGGATTATAATATCTGAATTCCCCAGGAAGCTTTTCTTTATCATTTTAATTATTTTATCATTTTTTTAGTCCTTATTCCTGGTCATAAATTTTATGTAGGTTTGATATTGTTATTATAAATTTTACATTGTAGGCTCATTGTGTTTTGGCTTTACCTGAAAGGACATGCCCTGGGATTAGTCTACAAATCAGAGTGTTAATTTTCTTTAGCTCATTCCTTTTTTTGTATGTGGCAGAGACAGAGATAGTCAGAGAGAGGGACAGATAGGGGCACACAGACAGGAAGGTAGAGAGATGAGAAACATCAATTTTTCATTGCAGCTCCTTAGTTGTTCATTGATTGATTTCTCATATGTGCTTTGACCAGAGGGCTACAGGAGACCAAGTGACCCCTTGCTTGAGCCAGCGACTTTGGGCTCAAGCTGGTGAGCCTTGCTCAAACTAGATGATCCCGCACTCAAGCTGGCGACCTCAGGGTCTTGAACCTGGGTCCTCCACATCCCAGTTCAATTCTCTATCTATTGTGCCACCTGATCAGGCTCTTTAGCTCATTCTTTACTTGCCCCTGTTTGTTCCATTCCCTTTGTCTTTCTCCTCCTCTTCTTTTTCTTAGTTTTTACTTCTGCTCTAGCTCCTTTCTTCTTCTTTTTCTGGCCCTGGAGATTCTCTATGACTATGCAATAAACAATTCAGTGCCCACAGAAACGAGTTCTTCTGTCTCCCGATATACTTGTCTACAAATAGACTTGTACAACAATGTCAAGTAATTCTATCTGCAAAGGAAAAAAAAATCTTGGACAATCTAAATGCCCATCAACATAGTATGAGTGAATTAATGAAAATACATCATTTATAGAACAGAAATTATACTCACATATATTTATAGAATGGAATTCTACACAGCATTGAAAAATAATAAATACATGAATATCAGAAACATATGCTGAGTGAGAGATGACAAACATAAAAGAGTGTATTATTTCATTTATAAGGCATTCCATGTAACACAAATCTTATCCATGATGATAGTAGTGAGAATATTTGTTATCTTTAAGGTTATTGATTGGGTATAGGCAGTAAGGAACTTTAAGTGCTGCAAAAAATATTTTATATATCAATCTGGTACATGGTTATACAAATATAGAATTTTATTAAAACTTTTCAAGTTGTACACATAAAAGTTTTATATTTTATTCATGTAACTTGCATCTTAATAAAAACATATAACTAAAAAACAAATAAAATATCTTGTAACACAAGGGTATATTTATAAATGTCAAATATCTTCTAATAAGGTTAAAGATAAAAGTGAAACATAAATCTATGTACTTGCACATAAATGCTTAGTAGAAATACCAAATATAGAACTCTTTGAACTTCATTTATGTGCGTTATTTGAATGTGTTTTGTGTCGCTGTACCATTATATTGTTCATTCAAATCTGAGAATCTTTTAAAGTAGAGTCATTGTGCCCATTTCAGCCATACAGAAAGTGATCGAAGATAAAATCATTTCAGTGGATTCAGAAATTTGGAAGTCTTTGTTAAGGAAAATTTGAGACTTTTAGCCTTATGGAGACTAATAAGTTTTGATTCCACATATTTAGTTTTATTAAAATGTTTTAGAGACAGAGTGGGAAGAATTGTTAAAGCAAGGAAGGAGTAATCAGAATGCCATCTATTTGAGGCTGTAAAAGGGAGGCACACTCTTCATTTTACTTTTCTGAGGGAACTTTCCAGTTTCTAATTGTCCCTTTTTATGAAAACCACTTTTATGTTTCAGTATGCACTGATGATTAATAAAATCAGAGAATATTTTTGTAATGTCAATAAAATATACTTAAATACAATGAGCAGAGGTAAATATTTAAAAAAAATCCATAAGCAATTATTAAATAAAGCAGTCTGATCATTTTGTAAATTAGTAGGTGACTAGATCTGTAGATCATTAATACAGGTCAGCAATAAATAATGGCAATATAATTAATAACTAATTGAAACAAGACAATCTATTTCAACCAGAAAGATTGAGGACACATTGAACTTGATTTATACTAATTTGTTCATTGTTTTTCTTTCCAGGGTTTTCCTATCACTTTTGAAGCTATGCAGATGAGAAATCCTTTTTCCTATGTACTCCTGCATCTTATAGAATATCATTTCCTCTTCACCTTTCTTCCTGAGAATAAAATATTTTGTTTCTGAATCAAATAAATATTTTATATTAAAATAGGGTACATAATAAAACCACACTCTCTGTGTTACAAATTAGTTTTACTTGCTTAGTGTTAGAGTTCAAAATATGTATTCAACAATACTTGAAGTAATTATCATAATGAAACTAAACTTAGTTTTTTTGCAATCATGTGAAAACATTGTCAAAATTAAATAACAAAGATAAAAAAACCTTTAAGCAGTCTTTAAAACAAAACTACCTAATAATGTTTTAAATGTAAAAAGAAATAGACATTGTCAATCTGGCATACCCACTAAAATGAGAAGGCCCAGGCATAAATCATTGTCCAGTTAATTTATTCACTTTTTCTATCAACTTGTTACTACTTCTGTCTTTGTTAAAATTAATAAATTGTAAAAAAATTACTACTTTTGTTGACACTTGGTATTATTGCTTATACTTGATGATGTTAATTAGAAATCTAATTTTTATGTACTTATCACAAAGAAAATATCATTTCATTAAAATCCAGATAGATTTAGAAAATATCTGTAAAGACTATGGAATTATTGCTGTTTGAGCACTGGGAGCTTTGTTCTGTTTTTATTACTTGAGTAAAGCAACCACAACAAGCAATTAAAGGGAAAAAATATTAATCTCTGAAGTTACAGACACACTTGCATTTTGAGCTGTATTTTGTTAGGGAGAAAAACAAGATGAAATATTACATTTTAAATTTTATTTTATTTTATTTTATTTTATTTTTATTTTTATTTTTTTTTACAGAGACAGAGTGTGAGTCAGAGAGAGGGATAGACAGGAACGAAGAGAGATGAGAAGCATCAATCATTAGTTTTTCATTGCATGTTGCAACACCTTAGTTGTTCATTGATTGCTTTCTCATATGTGCCTTGACCATAGGCCTTCAGCAGACCGAGAAACCCCTTGCTGGAGCCAGCGACCTTGGGTTCAAGCTGGTGGGATTTGAACCTGGGTCCTCTGCATCCCAGTCTGACGCTCTATCCACTGCGCCACCGCCTGGTCAGGCAAAAAATATTACATTTTAATATACCACAATTTAGTTGACCTCAATTCTAATAACTCTTACTTGTCTCTAAATTTCCGTCAAAAAAAAAAAGAAAGAAAAATAGATGAGACCTGGATCAACAGTTATATTATGACCATTTCAAGATAAACAAACAAATTATAAGGCTACATGTTTATTTTTAAAAATGAGAACACACATTAAGACAAAAAAAGGCATTTCAGGCTATTTGTGGATTTTCACTTCACTCTGAGTGAGCTAATGAATGGACAGAGACATAGAGAATGAAGACACAAGGTCTTGGGTCTGACCTTTGAGGAATCTCTGCAAGCAGACCTATAGCAATCAGAATTTAGTGCACTACTTTTGGTGAGCACAATTGAAGGGCTGTTCTGAGTTTTGAGACAGGCTTAGTATCAATCTGGCCATATATTAGGAATTTAATAAGTACCCCACCAAGACATGTCATAAACAAGAAGTATCTTGTAAGTATTTTTATGAGCTAGTGTTACAGTTTGAAGTGCTGCCTCCGGTTTAGAAAGGTTGAAATTTCAGTACCACTTAAACACAGATTAGCTTCACTATGTTAGACTAGTGAACTAAAAGATTGTAACTTTACTTTCTTCATCTGTAAATGCTGATTATACTAGAAACTAGTTCAAAGAGAATCTGAGTTGAAATATGAAAAAGTACTTAACACATTTTCTGGTATATAACACTCAACATACAGGTACTTCTTCTAATTACTATTATTACTTTAGAACCTACAAAGAAAATGAGATTAGGCAGGACAAATTAATTAAAAATAACTTAAGAAAACTAAAAGTTTGCTTAATATTCTCTATTAAAATAATAATATTCAAAAATATACATTGTGTATACATTTGTTTCACTATGTTTAGAATGAAAGATGGTGTATTATATAAATAGTGGCTACTCAATAATATTTGGGAAATAGATGAATAAAGAAATATTCAAATAAATAAAAATCATGCAATATTTTCTTCAATTATGTCAGCAAAATAGGATGAAAATAATGTCAATTTTTCTTAAAAGGGCATTCTAAAAATGACTAAATCTCATTGCTATATGAAAAATGATATATTTTAACTTTATAAATAATTGTTTTTATGCATTTATTTTCTAAAACAAAGGTTATTTTTCCAGATTTTTATAAAATAAAGCCCACATATTTTTGTTAAATGAAAACCAATTTTTTTTTATAATTCCAATTTCCCAGCCTTCCCTGTTGACAACCATTAACTTCTTTTCTGGATCTGTGGGTATGACTTGGTATTGTTTTGTTTATTCATTTATTTTGTTTTATGAATTCTACAAATGAAATCATATGTATTTGTCTTTTTCTGTCTGACTTATTTCACTTAACATAATACCTCTTGATTCATTCATGTTGTCACAAATGACAAGCTATTAATATATAATGAAATATTGTATGTATCTTATTTATCTTTTCATCTATTGATTAACATTTAAGTTGTTTCCATATCTTGGCTATTACTAGGATGAAATCCCATATTATAAGAAGGTTTTTAGAGTCTAAATTATAAATGAGAATTTAAAATGTATTAAATATTATAATTTATTTGGACTCCTAGTAGTTACTGTGCCCGCCTTCTTGTCATGACAAGGAGAGCATCCTTGGATGTATTACCCTCATGTTCACAAAATAATTTCTTCCAGGTTTGTATGAACTGTTTAAGTTGTTTTCTGGTGAGAGTTTTTGTTTGTGTCTTAATTTTTAATATTTATAACTCTCTCCTTCCTGACAGTTACATAAAACACAATAATTGTTTATTTAAAGGACAAAATATTAATTTGGCAATACTGACCGCATTAACCAGTGCTACTCAAATACCTGAACCTCCCTTTGTTTTTACACTAACACAAAACTGAAGGGCAGAACTTACTACATTCAGTGGGACTGTAGGGGAGTTATGCTAGATGAACTGGTGTATCAATAAGATGGAGAGTGTGGTATTGGTGTGAAATATAAAAACTCTTTCTTCTTCTTCTTCTTCTCTCTTCTTCTTCTTCTTTCTTCTCCTTCTTCTTCGGTTACATAAAGTAACCCATTTATTTTAGACTAGCAGTGTTTCCAATTATGATGTTCCTATTGGTCTTTCGATTCCTTCAGTCTTCTGATGGCAAACTTAACTGTAACAGCCCAGACACCACCAGCTACTGTTTTCAAGCAAGAGCCACATGTTCCAGATCCCCACAGCCCACCTCTTCACCTTGGTTTTGCCGCACAAAGAGCAAGTGTACTTGGAGTGTTGGCTGATTTTAATTTTCTTTACCATCTTCTTGAGGGGGGCACCATAACAGATGCCATCTTTACCCACAATTCCACTTTTTTGGTGTGTTCAGCCATGTAGCCTCAAAATAGGTTGAAACTTTCTTTCTTATTCTTAAGCTGCTGGCATTCATCTTGACTATACCATGCCCCCAGATGAAAAAAACTGCCTCACACAAAAGTGTTCTTTCTCATCCAGACAGAACATAGCCCAACACATCTTGACAGATTTTTCCAACTGCTACAGTAATATTCATAGCAGATTAGCAATATAGAGTGATTTTCAATAAAATGTCAACACTTCTCATTACGGTGTGTTTAACAATAAAATCTCACTCAAGAAAAATATTGTGACTTAGATCTCTAAGGTAAATAAAATATTATGAAAAGAGAACTAATGTTGGTTGTTGTTAAAAGTACGTTAGCATCATATTTTATTCTGCTAAGAAGCTTGTTTACAATTACATTATCAATTTTTATTCTGAGGAAGTGATATAACTGGTAGTTTTCATCAGTGTTCTTAAATAATCTGGTAACAATGGCATAAATTTTGGTACATCTATGAAAACTGTGCAAAAACCATAATGATAATGAAAAAAGAAGATAATAAATTTCTAGAAATTTTACTGTTTAAGTTCCTCTTTGAGTAGAGAAAATAGAAGAAAAGAAATTATGGGGGTGAATAGGTACATGTAAATAATTTAAACAATTTTGACAAGTGCATAACATGGAACATAATTAAGCCAAAACAAATAAGATTAAAATTAGACAAGACATGGGACTTCTGCTTCTGCAATTTGAGGACAAGAAATCACTGCCAAATGCACTTTCTACTTCTTGAAAGCTCCAGAATTCTGTGTAGCCCAGAGTTTGGGATGCAAAAAGCCAGAGTTCCCTGTCTAATCTTGACAACTGGATGGAAATGTTTTGTACTTAAATGATCTTACTGTGTGAAGTGATCATATGGACTTCATTGATTCTAAGAAAGATGGAAGGACCTGAAAAGCCACCCTTGACATCTCTGACTTCTCCCTGTTTCCTCTGAGCATATTGAATGCCTATATCCCTGATATTATTTAGTAACGTTTGATACTAAGAGCTCTGGAAAAAAAAATCAGGTTTGTTTTTATGCTTACCACAGTCAGTCAAAGCAATTCTGAAAAAAAAAAGTAATTTAAATAATAAAATGGTATAAAATAAAAATGAATATTGTAAATTTCATTTTCTGAGAACTAAAAACTATATCTTAAAGCTCAAATGACAGCAAGGCTTTTAATATTGTTTTATAAAACCATGTTTACTGAAATAGTTTTTCTATATGTCTACCTAAGAATGGAGCTGCCAGGTTATAAGGTTTGTATTTTTTCCACTTTACTAACAAATATGTTTTTCAAAGTAGTTGCAGCAAAGAGGTTTCCCTCCAGTTGTGTGTAAAAGTTTTGTTTCTCCACATTTTTCCAAAAAAAAATTTGCAATTTTTGCCTGTTTCATTGTTGTAAAATGTTCTCTCAATCTCTATTTAATATGCATAACTTGCATACATATAGTCCTAAACTTGTTTTCATTTGTTTATTATCTATTGATATCTCTTATTCTCTGAAATTATGATTGACCTTTTGACAACTCATGGGTAGAAACAGCTACCAACCATGCAACTGAAAACCCGATATGCCTATTGCCAGAGGTGAAGGAGAGTGGAGAAAGACAAAAGAGGGCAAAGGGAGAATAAATGGTGATGGAAGGAGACTTGACTTAGGATGGTGAACACACAATATAATGTACAGATGATATATTACAAAATTGTACACCTGGAAACTATATAATTTTATTAACAAATGTCACCTCATTAATTTAATTTAAAAAGAAAGAAAAAGAAAGAAAGAAAATTTGTTATAACTTAACTTGGGCTTCCACAACTTCCATTTTACTTTTAAATAATCCTTGTAGTTGGTTTGAACTACAAGGGTCAATTAAAAAAATGCATATAAGTGAGCCCATGCTATTTGAACCCATGCTGTTCAAGGGTCAGTTGTACTATTCTTACACAGTCTATATGATGTAAGAAATTTTTCTTATTGATTTGTGAGAGTATTTTTTAAAACTATATCCTCATTACAAAACTTACATATTAAACCTTCATATATGACAAACTATCAGCTATTAATATGGTTAATGGTGAAGAACTGAAAGCTTTCCCTCTAAGATCAGGAAACAAGACAAGGATGCTGACTCTCTCCACTCTTATTTAGCATAGTACTTTAAGTCCTAGCTAGAGCAATTAAGCAAAAAAAGAAGTCAAAGACATCCATATTAAGAAGGAAGATGTAAAATTGTCACGTTTGTAGATGACATGGTTCTTTATATAGAAAAACCATAAACTCTCTACAAAAATACTACTAGAAACAATAAAAAAATATAGTAAAGTTTCAGGATACAAAATAAATGTACAAAAATTTAGTGCATTCCTATATAACAACAATAACATTTCAGAAAAATAAATTTAAAAATTATTTTTACAATGACAAAAAAGAGAATAAAATACCTAGAAATAAAGAATGTGAAGGACTTACTTACTGAAAACAAAACATTATTAGAAGAGATTGAAGAAGACTCAAAGAAATGGGAAAATATTTTGTGTCCACAAATTAGAAAAATCAACATAATTAAAAACAGCCACATTACCCAAAGCAATATACAGATTTAATGCAATCCCCATCAAAATCCAACGATATTTTTAAAAAGAAATTAAACAACAAAATTGTCAGATTTTTATGAAACTACAAAAGACATTGTAAACCCAAAACAATCTTGAGAAAAATTGAACAAAGCCAGAGGTATCACACTCCCTGACTTCAAATTATACTACAAAACAACAAGAATCAAAACAGCATAGTAGTGGAAGAAAAGCAGAGACACAGACCAATGGAATATAATTGAGGGCCCAGAAATAAACCCACATGTATATGTGCAAATAATCTTCAACAAAGAAGCCAAAAACATACAATGGAGAAAAAAAAAAGCCTCTTCAATAAATAGGGCTAGGAAAATTGGAAAGCCATATGCAAAATAATGACACGACTGCTTTTTGCCACATATACAAAAATTAACTGTAAATGTATGAAAGGTCTAAATATAATGCCTCAAACAATAAATCACATAGAAGAAAAGATATCTGCTGAACTTATGGACCTTGATCTTAGTGAGAATATTATGAATTAGACCTCAAAAGCAAGGGAAGTTAATAAATGAGACTATAAGAGATTCTACTCTACCACCATCTTATTCCTTCTGTGTTTCAGCATTCAATTTTTTTCTTACTCATTCTGCAGAATCAAGATTAACACATGAGGTATACATATACATATACATATACATATACATATTACTATACATACTTCTATTGAATTTATTAAAGTGACACAACTTAATATAATTATACAGGTTTCAGGAGCCTTAGTCTACAACACATCTCTGTATGCCTCTGTGTTCATACTCTACCGAGTGAAATCATCATCCATCACCATTTAATCCCCCATGCCCTCCTCTAACTCCCCACTCCCAACAATCACCACACAGTTGCCTGCACCCGTGAGTTTTTTATGTCTTTTTTGTTTTATCCTTTCATCTCTATCATCCAACCCCGCAACCCCTATAGCTGTCAGCCTGCTTTCTATGTATAAGTCTGTTTCTATTTGCTTGTAAGTCCATTTTGTTCACTAGATTCCAAGTATGAATGAAATCTTATGATATTTGTCTTTCTCTGACTGGCTTATTTATATATATTTTTAATCAAATTTGATTACAGTGACATTGGTTAACATAATTATACAGGTTTCCAGTATAAATATGGTGTACTAAGGTGTGTAGAATTGGGCACCATTTATATTTTTTAATTAGAACTGTCTTCTTCCTGTATGCTCTACAATTAGTACATTAATTTTAAATTTTATATAATTAAGTAAGACTTTTTTATAGGGTTGACATTTTAATTCAAAATTTATTAAGCCAATATTAAACACTCACTCTTAGCAAAAGTAGACTTTAGCATGCTTTCAGATCCACAAATCAAAGCCTAGTTTCTAGCCTCAGAGACACCACACTCCCTGATATTTTTTTTGGTGAAAGTAACCCTACAATATCATTTTTCCATTTAGTGATGTGAGAGGAATAATGGCTTCAAGAAAATATTTAAAAGAAAGTAACTCACAAAGACATTAGCAGAGGTAAGAAAATAATTCAAAAAGAAACTTCAAGGAACAACAGATGGAAGGGGCTCATGATGCCAATGAGAAAGGAAGCTCTGAAAAAAGCCTGGAGTAGCTTGGCCACAAAGAAAAGGAACGATCCTTGATTTAGCCAGTTGTCTAAACCCAAATATCACATCTGCTTGTCAAATAAAATCCTTTTTAAAAATATTTTACTTAGACAATAAAATTTAACAGGGTGAAATTGACCAATAATAGTGCATATGTTTTAGGTAAATAGTTCTATAGCATTTGAACTGTTGATTATGTTGTGTACCCATCACCCAAAGTCAAATCATTTTCCATCACACTTTATTTGTCTCTCTTTATTCCCTTTACCTGCATCCCCACCTCACTCCTTCTGGTAACAGCTTTACTTTTTTCTATGTCCATATGTCTCTGTTTTATATCCCACCTATGTTTAAAATCTTATAGTTCTTAGCTTTTTCTGATTTACTTATTTCACTCAGTATAATGTTATCAAGGTTCATCCATGTTGTCATAAATGATCCTATGTCATCATTTCTTATGGCTGAGTAGTATTCCATTGTATATATGTTCCACATCTTCTTTATCCAGTCTTCTATCAAAAAACACTTAGGTTGTTTCCATGACTTGACTTCTGTGAATAATGCTGAGATGAATATGGGGTGCATGTGTTTTTATGTACCAATGTTTTTGAGTTTTTTGGGTAGATACCCAGTAGGGGGATTGTTGGGTCATAGGGCAATTCTATTAATTTTTTGAAGAGCCACTGTACTTTCTTCCATAATGGTTGTACTAGTTTGCATTCCCACCAGCAGTGAATGAGGGTTTCTTTTTCTTCACAGCTTTTTTTTTTACCACTTACTACCTGTCTTGTTGATAATAGCCAGTCTAACAGGTGTGCTATCTCATTGTAGTTTTGATTTGCATTTCTTGAAAATCTGGTAAAGATGAGCATCTTTTCATATACCTGTTGGCCATTTGTGTGTCTTCTTAAGAGAGTGTCTGTTCAAATCCTCTCCCCATTTGTTATTTGGATTGTTTGCTTGTTTGTTGCTGAGATTTTTGAGTTCTTTATATTTTGGATATTAACCCTTTATTGAAGCTGTTGTTTGAAAATATCATTTCCCATTTAGTTGGCTGTTTATTTGTTTTGTTGTCAGTTTCTTTTGTAGTGTAGAAACTTTTTAGTTTGACATAGTTTCATTTAAATAAAATCTTTTATATATCAAATGTATCATTGGTGAATATCTTCTTCCATTTGGTAAGTTGTCCTTTCATTTTGTTGATGGTGTCTTCCACTGTGCAAAGTCTTTTTAGTATGATGTAATCTCATTTGTTTATTTATTTATTTTTGTTTCCCTTGCCCAAGGAGCTATGTCTAAAAAATTGCTTTAAAAAAGTCAGATTTTACTGCTTATGCTTTCTATAAAGAGTTTTATGCTTTTGAGTTTTAAATATTTAAGTCTAATCTATTTTGAGTTGTTCAGTATGTGGTGTAAAAAGGTGATTCAGTTTAAATATTTTTGCATGTATCTACCCAATTTTCCTAACTCCATTTACTGATTAGACTGTCTTTACCCCATTGTATGTTCTTGCTTCCTTTGTCAGAGATTAATTGGCCAAATTAATACAAAATAATGTTAAGTGCAAACTGTGATAGAAAAATAAAATGAAAACACCTATTACTTAAAATCATACTATACTGTAAATAATAAATAGCAAAACCAAGAAATTTAAACTTAACCTTTATTTGTCTTTCCAGTAAAAGATAAAAGAAAAGTTGATAGTAGAAGATAATGGAATATAGATTGTACTTTGCAACACTTGCAGAGTGCCAGAGAACACAGCTCAGAGGACCCAGTAGGCCTGGATTTAATGAGACTATTACTTATCAGTTGTTTTATTTGGAGGTAAGTCATTTCACCCGCCCTGTCTCAGTTTTGTCATCTGTTAACTGGGATAATCCTAGTCCCTTTCTTTTATGTTTGTTATAATTAAATAAACCATCAATGTAAGTCCCATTTAAACAATGCCTGGTGTTTTTATCATAAGGAAATATAGAAAACACAGCACATATTTTAAAAGCAACTACATCTAGTTTATGGAAGTTTCCAAGAGACTAACGCCGCTGGAGTCCCTTAGGATTGCTGAGAGAGGGCAATGGGTAGAATATAGTCTTAGAAGCCAAGGAAGCCTTTTGAAAATTAGGTAGATGTGGTAATGTTTCTTTGGAAAAGAAAAATATTCAATCATATTATATTATATATGTCCTCATTTTGCTTCCTTGATGTAACACTGGAACAACAACAAAATCTTATTATGCAGGATTTTAAGTTGCACCCGTTTAAAGGAAATATTAAATAGCTATATATGACTGAGACAGTAAGACTGTATCTTCATACAAAATACTTTTAAAGTCGAGAGCTTTTGTTTCACTTATTAGAGCAAAATCATTTTAACGTGTACTATTTTAAGATCATGCTTTACATAATAAATCTCAAACTGCTCTATTAAAGTTCCGTATGATAAGTAATTCTTCACTCTTAGGTATTCACACCAATCAGAGGTAGAAAGTTGATCCTTGATTCTATTTCCCCAACAGTGGAAGAGAAACAATTAAAGCTTTGAGGATGTTTTCTATCACTGACAAGATGAACTTAATTGTTTCTAGATTGTACATCACTTTCAATTTTATATGTAGCAAAAGTAAAAAAAAAGATTAAATCTTGAAAAGCCAATAAATTCATAACCTGAATTTAAAAAAAAAAGGAAGACAAAATTTATTCTAGCCATGCATGTCACATTTTGTTTAAAAGATGACGATTATCACAATATTGACTTTTACTCTTCCTATTTTTCACTGAAGGTATAAAGGCTGTATGAATTGATGAATAAATGAACCTACATATAATTATATAATTCTATGGAAATAAAATAAAAATATTAATTGGTTCTTCTGCCATCAGAAAAAATTAAAATTAAAATACAAGCTGCTGAGTACACTGCTTTTTTTGCTTATAATATTATCACCCCCTTCAGAATAACACAAACTTGGGTACAATTATACGATGACAGCACATCGTACAACCAGAAAAGAAAGTGGGATGTTGGAATGGTTGATAAAAATCTTGAAATTATAAAATGGGAAAAATGCAGGTTCCAGAATCCTCATAGTAACTATTCATGCACTGAAACATCACTGCTTGTTGTATTTAAAAATATTATGTGTACCAGAGTCTCTTTTGAAAATAAATGTAATTCCCAGGAATTGATTATAACTCCAACTTATAAAAACTAAATGTAATGTTAATTCAAAAACAGATGTTAGAATAATAGTTAATACAATGTATTTATATGTTATATTTATGGACAAAAGATGTTCATATATCTGTATTTGAAAAGGCATGTGATGAAATTGCCTCTCTTTCCCACATATTCTGGGTAAATATACTGAAATTCTTAGAGTTTAAAAATTAACAATAACATGGCACAGGACAGGTGTCTGGAATATGTCTAAAGATGAAAGCCTCTAAATTTAACTAGGTGATATCAAAATACTAATTTATCAGACTTTTTTTTAACATTCATAGACAAAGGAATGAAGAAATGTTGAGCTTAAGTAGAATGATCCTTAAACTAACCTCATTTCTAGCAGAAACAAACTGAGATCAAGAGAGGTTAAGTAATTTTGCAAGTTAAAATAGAATTATCAATACTCAGATGCCATAATATTGTGAGATCTTATATCTATCATAGTGCCTCCCAAAACAGAGATTGAAAAAGTATATAGTTTAAAAAAATGGGAGAATCACAAGCACATTAGGGTTGGTGAACTCTGTGAATTTTGAATTTTTAAAGAATTTTATTCTAATTTAAAAAAAGCTTTGTAATATATATAGAAATAAAATTGTATTTCCTAAATATGTTCACAAACATATCCTTTCTTAAAGTAAGCCCACATCATGGTGTACACATGCGATTCTACAACTCAATGAGTAACCACACAAGTTGCCTTCGTATACTCTCACAAAAATTATTTATAACTAAATAAAATTATTTAAGATTAAAAAAATACAAGATTAAATCAGTCAATGATGTAATCAATGTAGGCAAATAAGAAACATTAAGTGTCATGGTTAAAGTGAAGAATCTAAAATTAGGTGTACCTAGATTAAATTTCTGGCTTCAATTTGTATTTACTAGTATAATATTGGGTGAAATTTAACTGTAGCATGTAGTCTGTGAAATGGAGGAAAAAATACTATTTAACTCATGAAATGGATGGAAACAAACACAATACAGAATGTTCGCAACAGTATTACTGTTATTTCAATTTTATTTTAATTATTATTTTTAAAGATACAAGAGATATATTTATTATTGATATCCATCTACCTGAGTAAAAGAAAGAGAATTATATTATAATGCCTTTATTGTATTTTGCTTTATTTTATTTTTTCAGTTTCTAATTTATACATCCGTGATTTTTAAAAACCACTTTATAGGAATAAATTGACATATGAAAAGATATACATAATTAATATATACAACTTGACGAATTTGGAAATAAGTAACACCCATGAAATCGTAACCACAGATCATAAATATAACTACAATGTCCAAAAGTTTCCTCCTGCTTCCTTTATTTTAAAATATCGTGATAAGTCCACTTAACTTAAGATATGTTTTTATATATCAAAGTTTTAGTAGACAATACAGGATTGTTAATTACAATCACGTTACTCTACCATTGATTTCCAGAACTTAATTATCTTGCCTAATTAAAACTTGGTACTTACTCTTTGACCAATATCTTCCTATGTTCCCTTTCTCACAGCCCCTGTCTCCACCATTCTGCTCTCTGATTCTCTAAGTTTGACAATTTTAGATTTCTCCTAAAAGTGGGATCATGAAACCCTGGTCCATCCATGCTGTTACAAATGACAGTATTTCTGTCTGAAGGCAGAAAAATATTGTATGCACACTTCACCTTTTCTTTACCCATACATCTGTCCAAAGACATTTAAGTTGTTTCAATACCTTGACTCTTGTGAATAATGTTGCAATAAACATCGGATTTCAGGTATTTCTTCGAGATCTTGATATAAATTCCTTTTGATATAGACCAAGAAGTTGGTGAGATCAAGCATATTTTCAAATAGTACACATTATTTGGACATTGAGTTGGTGTTTCTCCATTTGATTCCTTTCTCAGGTTTTTCAAAATCTTTATCTTTGATCAGGTCTATGCCTGTAACTGAGTCAGTGGACTCTGTCACTTCAATTTCCCTAGTTTCTAGTTCTTGATTGAAATGGCCAACAGGAGACACTGGCATGAGATTGGAGAGTCAGAAGAAAGAGAGGTCAGAATATAGCCCTCCCACTCCTGCTGTGGTTTTGGCAGTCGCTGCAGATATGATTGTACTCCTAAAAAATAGCTTTTATCCAGGGCTATAGGTTGTTCTGGGCTTTTTCTTTCTGTCCCTTCAGGCCAAGTGGTGGTAATAGTGTCTTTATGTCATTACTCCCTGAGTCCTCAATTATCTTTTTTTTGTCTCCCTTAACTCTAGCCACACTTTAATAAATAATCATTATGATAGGGGTTCCCCAAAATTAGAAAATTTGGCTTCAGTAATAGTAGCTTTTTAGTAGTAATAATTAAAAGATTATGTGAGGGGTTAATTACAATAATTTCTTGTAAGGGCTCAGTCACAGAATTTCCTGTTAAGGGTTAAGGCACTGTAGATAACTAGAAGTTTAGTTCACCAACCTTAATTTTTACTTTGTTGCCTAAGAAATACAGAGAGTTCTCTTGCAGAAGGTTCCCAGAGGTGCCAGACCCCGGAAATTCCAGAGCAACATCAAGGACACCAGAGAGACCTGTGTTAGTGTCAGAAGGACATTAAGGGAAGGCATCCCTGCACATTGTTATATGACTAATAGTGCATACGTTTCTTTTTCTTTACATCATTACTAACAGCCCCTCAATCCGATAAAAACAACCAGCACCTGGAGAGGGTTAAGGCAGTTCTTTTGGACAGAAGTCCCCTGCCTTCTCAAGTTGCTGCAATTTTACTTAAAGATGCTCTTATACCTACTCAGCCCCTGTCTCTTCTAAAATTGGCAAAACTTTTACAAGAGTGTTTTTGTTTAATAGGAATAAAAGTACATTAACATAGGACTTATTGTATCACAATATAGAATAATGTTTTGCTGAGGAACATTCTACATTTGTGGAAATGCAGAATCTCTAGAAGGACCTGCTCTCTGAGGTTTACCACTCTACCATCATTGCCTTGGCATATGGTCTCTCACCTAATAAGCATGTAATAAATATTATTTTTACTAAATACTTAAAATTAAATAAGAAAAATGCCATATAATGCTCCTGAATAGCAAATGTTTTCTGTGTATATGTGTATCTTTGTGTATGCTAGAGTGTTTTTTCCATAGATGATGCCACAAAAATCTCCAGTTCTATGTATATTTTAAGAAGGACTGTTGCCTCCTCTTCAGAATGCAATACAGTCTACTTCTTTATCCTCTTGAATCTGGTAAAGGAATAGTTCTGTGGTTTTATTGACCAATATGGTAGAAGTCACATAGTGCCAGTTCTGGGTTTAACTCTTGACCATCCTCTTAGAAACCTGGAGACAACTCTGAACTGTTATGTGGTAAGACAACTAAGCCACACTGAGAACTTTGGAGAATGAAATGCTATGTTTTGTTGAGAGTTAATGAGGCTAAAAAACAAGAAAACATCAATGAATTGAAAGGAGAAGATATCTTGCAGTTGAGTGTTCCAACACTAGTCATGTAAGCTAATGCCATATGAAATATAGAAAAACCAACCATCTGAGCCCTTCCTGAATATCTGACCCACAAATAATGAGTAATGCTTTTACAAATTTTAGGGTAAACTAAATTGTGTGTGTGTATAAGAGAGAGATTAAAATAAAGTTGCACCCTCATAGGATGGAATATTAATTAAAGTTATTAAAACAAGAAGCAAAAATCTCAAACTAAAGATGGACATTTACTTCACATATTACAAAATAAATTTCTGACATACCTACAATGTAAATATTTTTAAATCTCATAGAATTATTAGATACAAAATAAAAAACAGTTGTCATTAAAAATTTTCTGTATATGACACAAATATTGGTAACTGAAAACATTAAAAATTTAATTTATGTCAAACACCACATAAAAAGTTAAAGACAGCCCTGGCCAGTTTGCTCAGTGGTAGAGCATCAACCTGACATGTGGATGTCTTGGGTTCAATTCCTGGTCAGGGCACACAGGAAAAGCATCCATCTGCTTCTCCACCCTTTCCCTTTTCCCTTCTCTCTCTCTCTCTCTCTCTCTCTCTCTCTCTCATCCTCTCCTGCAGCCATGGCTCAATTAGAACAAGTTGGCCCTAGGTGCTAGGGTTGGCTCCATGTCCTCTGCTTCAGGTGCTAAAAAATGGCTCTGGTTGCAACAGAGCAAGGGCTCCAGATGTGCAAAGCACCGCCCCCTTGTGGACTTACCATGGGTCCCAATCCGGGCGCATATGGCTTCTGTCTTCGCCGCCCCTTCTCTCACTAAAAAAATTTTTTTAAAAAGTTAAAGACAAAAATAACAAACTTGGAATATGTATTATAGAGAAAGAATTAATATCCTAAAAATTACAAAAATCTCATAAAGTTTTTAAAATTATTAATATTCAAAAAAGATATGAATACTCTTACTCCCCCCTCAAAAATATATCAAGTACATAAAGAAACAATTTTAAAGTAGAAAGATAAAGAAAAATAAGTAAATATGTTCACCTTCACTAATAATAAAAATATAATTTAAAATAAAACACTATACTATATTTTTCCTATGAGTTTCATCAACATGAAAAAGAAATGAAAGGTAGTTCTCCTGTATGATGAAAAGCAAAAAATCTCTCTCTCAAAAAAAAATAAAAGCAGTGCATAATGAAGAAAAAGTATAGGGTGTGTATTAGAATCCCTGGTTTCAGTCTTTTTTGAGTCCGGGATTTATTCCTGCTTTTGGTATCTATGAAATACTGTTAAATCCTTAAAATAATCCCACTTTTCAGTTAAATTGATTTGAGTTGGGTTTCTGTCTCTTGCAAATCAGAGTTACAGTAGTGAGTAGTAATAACAAAATGATCTATAGTATTGCAGTATAGACAAAGAATAAAGGATTATCCCAGACATCAAAAATCATTTAAATTTGTAAACTCACTTAATATCTATCAAAATAACACCATGGGCTTGAGCAGCCTGCTTTACTATGTAGAGGGACTTAGTTCAGGGAGTAAACAGGGAGAAATAGAGGGTCAGTGTGGGACAATATTGTTTTACTTTCCTAGCGTGGTGTAGTACTGGCCTCATTTTAGAATGTTATAAATAATCCTGTGAGTAAATGAACAGTGACTGAAATGCCAGATGGTGAAATACCAGCTGCAGAAATATTTCAAAAGCCTGTGTCAATGGGCAAAAAAGTTGGCATATGAACTTACTAAAAGGTAAATATAAGGAAATGCTATTGAAGGAAAGTTGTTCAGACGGTACATAAAGAGTGCAAATGATTTACAAATCATTTTTTTACAGATATCAGCCTAGCAAGATTCACAGTGAAGGGTTTTCAAATTGTCTCATGGTGTTACCTTGAACTAAACCCAAAATACACAAAGGCGATAGAGTATTACAAACTCCTGAGGAAGATTGCTGCAATCACACGTCGCTAGGCACATCCTAGCTGATAAATTTCTCCTGAAGTTTAACTATAGTTATACTATGGTGTTTCAAAGTTTAAATTAATCTCATATGGAGTGCTCATGATTCGAAAATGCTGCATGCATGTGTGTCTTTAAAAACTGATTTTCCATAGTATACATTTTTATTAATATTACTTATTTTAACATAAACTATAGATAAAAAAGCCTAAACCAAAATGTTTCTAAGAAAGGTTGAAAATGGATGCACATATAAATTGTATTTGTATGAATAAAGTAGAAATATGGCTATGTGATCTGGTCAAAATATTTTATTCTTTTGATGTGAGGAGAAAGTAAATCCTTTGGGTTGTTTTTAAAGAGACTGTTTTAAATAAAATAACATATGTATGTACTTTATTTTAAAAATAGTACTATAAACTAGCTAACAAAATATCAGTATTTTGCTTTCCTAGTCTCCATGACATCCTCTTTAGAGTAATCTCTTTTAGTCCTTGTAGCTGTTTTTATGGTATTTATATATATTTACCTGCTTATAATTTCTTTACCCACCTTTACTATTCAACATGGGAAATGATAATGAAAACTTTATATAGCACTACTCTACCTGTTTTATCTTCCAAAATAGCTAAATAAAATTTTTTATTTAAATTGATAATCAGTTTTGCTATGAATATGTATTTACATTGCTAAGCCAAGTAATATAGTCTTATTACATTTCTTTTCTTTTTGGAATTTTTGCTTTTCTTATAATTAACACAGCTTAGGTTTTTAATTTACTTATGTTTTTATTGCATTTGTCATGAATTTTCACAAATTCTGTGACTCTTCAAAATTCTTATTTGTATTTAACACATTATGTAATAATTCCCATCTTCTCATTCTCCTCTTTTATTTCTCTCTTCTCCATGTGCTTTCCTATTGTTGACATGTTTAAACCATTGTTGTCTTTGGTTTAATTAATTTATATATTTTATCTTTACTTCTTTTTTTATTATTTTAATTTATTGTGTTTACATAGATTCTAGTGTCACGCAGAATGCATCTCCCCTCCCCTGTATTCCCATCAACATCTCTCTCGTCCCCCTCCCCACAGCACCCTCCCCCTTGACTTCAGGTTTATCCTATCCTATCATCCCATTTCCCTCTGTCCTCTTTTTCTCTGGTCTCTTTGATCTCTCCTCTGTCTCAATTCCATTCCTCAGTTCACATTGTTTATTGGATTCTTCAAATGAGTGAGGTCATATGATATTTTTCTTTCTCTTCCTTGCTTATTTCACTTAACAGAATAGTTTCCAGGTCCAACCGTGTTGCCACATAAGGTAAGATTTTTTTCTTTTTCATGGCTCCATAGTATTCCATTGTTTATATGTAACACAGGGGACTATATCAAACTAAAAAAGCTCTTGCACAGCTAAAGACAATATGAACAGAATAAAAAGACAAGCTGCACAGTGGGAGAACATATTCGACAATACATCTGATAAGGGCTTAATAACCAAAATTTATAATGAACTTGTAAAACTCAACACCAGGAAGATAAACAATCCAGTCAAAAAATGGGCATAAGAAATGAATAGACACTTTTCCAAAGAGGACATATAGATGGCCAATAGACAGATGAAAAAATGTTCAACATCACTAATTATTAAAGAAATGCAAATTAAAACCACAATGAGATACCACCTCAACCAGTCAGAATGGCGCTCATTATCTTTACTTTCTTTTAATGTCATTACATTGAATTGGCGGAAGAGACATTGACAACTGAATGTATTAAATCTACCACTTCTAGTTGGTGGTGGGAATATTATGGTGGTTCCA
The DNA here is from genome assembly GCF_036850765.1 of Saccopteryx bilineata. Classification (NCBI taxonomy): domain Eukaryota; kingdom Metazoa; phylum Chordata; class Mammalia; order Chiroptera; family Emballonuridae; genus Saccopteryx; species Saccopteryx bilineata. The sequence goes on from NC_089492.1 coordinate 157,238,044, forward strand.
CATGGCTTCTTATGGACCTCCCATACTTGAGTTATTAAAATATCTCTAGTGTCTTTTGTGGTAGTGTCTGTTCCAATATAAATTCCTGGGTGGGACACCAGCACAAAAAAATATTTGCTGCGTGTGTGTGTGTGTGTGGTGTGTGGTGTGTGTGTGTACAGAAATTCTAAATTTCTGCTTTAAAGAAATAAGTAAGTCAGAAAAAACTAAGAACTATATGAATCCATACATAGCTGGGACATAAAAATGAGACTCAGAGACTTGAACAAGAATGTGATGGTAACAGGGGTGGGGGGGGAAGGGGAAGGGAGGATGGGGTAAGGAAGGAGAGAGGGCATGAGGGAGGGGAGGGACACAAAGAAAACCAGATAGAAGGTGATGGAAGACAATTTGACTTTGGGTGAGGGGTATACAGCATAATCAAATGTCAAAATAATCTGGAGATGTTTTCTCTCAACATATGTACCCTGATTTATCAATGTCACTGCATTAAAATTAATTAAAAAAAGTTTTAGAACTAGTTAGCTAAAATATAATCAACTGTTCGAATGCTATAGAAACATTTATGTGGTACTTATGTACTCTTATTGATCAATTACACCATGTTAAATTTAATTTTCTAAATAAAATTAAAAAAATAAATAAATAAAACTTTTTCTTAAATAATAATAAAAACATACATATATTCAATATTTAACATCATGGGTATAAAGATAAACAAAAGCATTGCATTTATGTTTCTCAGTTCAGACTCTTTTTACACACAAACACACAAAATCATTTTAATTTAAAAACTCTTGTTTAATATATTTTTCCACCAGCCTACATATTCTTGAATTATTTTACAAAAAGAACAGAGTCCGTCATTTCACAATACTTTATATACTGTAACCATCAGTGAGAAAAGTAGTAAATCTTTTGCATTCATAACTAAGTTTGCATTCATACTATATTGAACATCACACATTTTTATAAAAGCATGTTTTTACTAAAGATGAGGAAATACAGTTAAAAAATATGTTCACCAAAATAGAGAATGGGTCATCTTCTTCATCTCCAAGAGAATAGTTCAGAAAGAGAAAGGTGGAAGCAACAAAGACTGACTTTCACTACCTGGTGGTTTTTGTCATGATGTGTTGACAGAATTTCAAATACAGATGTGCATCTTTATCAGGACATGACCAGAGGCTGTTAGCCACTGTCATCTTGGCCAACACAACAAGTCCTGTTATCACTGGAGTCTTAGATACCCAGAAATTCTGTAAGTCAAAAATGCTTATACCTCTGGGACTCTCACACATATTTTAAAAACAAAAAATAGAAAAACATATAAACCAAATGCTAATTTTTATATTTTGGATGATGAATACAACCAGCTAGACTTATTTGTATTTTTCCTGTTAGAAATACTCTTAGACTTTTTGAGGTTGTTACCATGTAAGGCTACTTTTTCCAATTTCTTCTTTTCTATATTTTAGAGCTGATGAAATCACCATTATATTTTTATAAGATTTCAAGTTTAGAGATGTTGAATAATTTGAATATGACATTGTTAGTAAGGAGCTGATATAGTGTCCATCCTAGATAGAGTGATTTTCAAACATGATTTGTACACAGTGTGTCTCAGAAATCTTTTGGATTTTTTTTAAATGTTAGTCTCAATTCCTTCTTTTCTGCAAAAGTATTTTGTGTTCCAACTTTCACAGCTCCAGTTTCTTCCATAATTCTTTTTAAGACATATTTATATAGATTTTTACTCCTTTAGTATATTGGTCAAAATGATGGGATATGAGCATAATTTTAGTTCAAAGCCCAACCTCACCCTTACTAGATGTATTAACTTGGGGAAGTTATCTAACTTCTTTATGCTTTCATTTCTTAATTTTAAAATTATTAAACCCTACTTAAATGGTCTGTTGTGAGAATAAAATGAATTAATATTTGACCCATTAAAAAGGTTTAATAAATGATTCTTTTTAGTTAGTTACTAGTTAGGAACCCTTCTCAAAGTATTCTAGACTTGACAATATTCTCTAAATTCAAGTATTAGTGTAGGTGTGGGTTGACAAGTATATACAATGACAAATCTTTTTAAAGTTGATATCAATTCAATGATTAGTACTATAATTCTACCAAATTTAAGTTCAGCTGAGGCTGTCAGCCTTAAGTATATATTTTTCTTTCATGTTTATACATACTATAATAAAATTAGAACATATAATATTTATAAGGTTGTTATCAAATCAAAATTACTTTATGTATTACAATAATATTTTAATGAGTAGTATAATATGGAACTTCTATTTTTAATGGTAAAGTAACATTGGCTGCATTTCACTCTCCAGTATGGTGGTCTATGCTCATGTCCTCTAGATTCCTATAAATATGGAAGGTGTTTACATCAAGATAGGTTTCTTTACATTCCAGTACCTAAATAGCTTGATTCCTGTTCTGTATCAGGTCTATTTAAATACACATAACAGACCTGAGAGTATCACCAAAACCTCATACAGATAAAACTCCACCAGCCTTATAAGCTCTACTGGAGCTTGGGTGTGAGAGTGACATCTCAGGTATACAGTTATTTTTGAATAAAACAGCAACATGGCAGTGTTTTCTGGTCACTGCTCTGCACTGAGATTTCAGTGTTCATTCACCAAATTCCAGTCTCTCTTTTTCTCTCTTTTTCTTATTCTTTTCTCTGTCTTCTTTCTCTTAATATTTTCTCTTTTTTTCTAGAATAAAAATCATCATGCTTGCATTTTACATCATGCACATCAGACTGCCCCTTACCCTCCACACCCCAGTACCCACTATATCCATGTTGGCGGGGAGCTACTACATCTATGGATTCTTTTTTTTTTTTTTTTTTTTTTTGTATTTTTCCAAAGCCAGAAATGGGGAGGCAGTCAGACAGACTCCCGCATGCGCCCGACTGGGATCCACCCGGCATGCCCACCAGGGGGCGATGCTCTGCCCATCCAGGGCATCGTTCTGTTGCGACCAGATCCACTCTAGCACCTGAGGCAGAGGCCACAGAGCCATCCTCAATGCCCGGGCCAACTTTGCTCCAATGGAGCCTCAGCTGTGGGAGGGGAAGAGAGAGACAGAGAGGAAGGAGAGGGGGAGGGGTGGAGAAGCAGATGGGCACTTCTCCTGTGTGCCCTGGCCGAGAATCGAACCTGGGACTCTTGCACACCAGGCCGATGCTCTACCACTGAGCCAACCGGCCAGGGCCCATCTATGGATTCTTAAGGAAATGAGAGGTTTTATCTCTTTCCCAGAGGCATTCTGATTCCATCTATTATAAAAAGATTGCTGGTCAGGGCACACAGGAGAAGCATCCATCTACTTCTCTACTATTTCCCCTCTTGCTCTTTTCTCTCTCTCTTCTTCTTCTTCAGCCATGGCTCAACTGGAGCAAGTTGGCCCCAGATGCTAAGGATGGCTCCATGTCTTCTGCTTCAGGCATTAAGAAGAGCTCAGTTGCTAAGCAATGGAGCAATGCCCATATGCGCAGAGCATCATCCCTTAGTAGGTTTTCCAAGTGGATCCCAGTCAGGGCACACATCTGTTTCTGCCTCCCCTCCTCTCACTGAAAAAAAAAAGGTGGTTTAATTCTGAGTAAGGGGATATAGATAGGAGAAATTTTGCCCCCTAAAAGACATCCAAAATAATTTTTTTTAAAAAATCATGACTAATGATAAATATAAATAAACAGAGATTAATAATTGAAGAATTTATCTTATCTTCTAACATCTGGAATCTACCATCAATGATATATGTTGAGACATTCTAAAACAGTATATGCCTTGGGGCTCACTGATCTATTCTGACTCCTGACAATTTCACTTCTACAACATCAGAAAGATCCTAAGCTTGAGCTTTTCTCAAGTCTGCTACAAATAAAAGGAACTCAAAAAATGGAAAACTGTTTAGTTCTATTTTGATGTAGAATATGGAAATGACAATGTCTATCCTTGTCCTTGGGTTGGGTTGGGGCTGATCGGTTAGACGGAGTTGTTGTAACCTGGGTTTTGAGAATGGGAAGGTCTTATGTCCCACAAAGGATGATGAGAGCTTGCTTGGAGTTTAGAGTAAGCAGCATGAACGAATGGTGCCTAGTTTCTAGTTTTCCTTGGGATATTTATTTCTTTATCTTTATCTTTATCTTTATTTATTTTGAGAGAGGCAGGAAGTGAGAGACAGGAACATGGAGCTGCTCCTGTATGTGCCCTGGTGAGAGAATCAAACTGGCGACCTCTGTGCCAGGACAACACTTCGACCAGCTGAGCCATCCAGCCTGGGTTTTATTGATTGATTGCATTTTAGAGAGAGGATGGAAGAGAGAGGGGAGAGGTAAGTGGTGGAGGGGGAAAGGAAGCATTTATTTATTGTTCCACTCAGTCATGCATTCATTCACTGGTTGCTTCCATGTGTGCCCTGACCGGATTTCAAAACCTTGACCTTGTTGTTTCCAGATGCTCTTAACTGACTAAGCAACCAACCAGTGCCTTTCTTTGGATATCTTATATGTATTCCATAACAATGCATAAACAACATATTATCTACATTTTATAGATTCTACATTATAGCAAGATTATTTTAAAAGGGCTATACTTTGGTAATAGTAATTTTTAAGGATTTAGACATATTTACCTTTTTTTTTTTAACTCTACTCCCTACCTTTACATTAACATTGGAAAAGTATGCCATAATATTGTTCTTAAAAACTATTGTGTGGTTAGGTGAAGATAGACACATATTTTTAAAAAATGTATTATATTAAACATTATGGTTTAGAGTGACTATTATGGCTAAATAATAAATAAGTACAGTAGTCAATGTAAAAAATTATACTGTGTATTTTACTAAATAGGCCCATCAAAGTTGAAGGTATATTTGAGACTTTTCAGTGTTATACATAGCAATATTTCTACTGCTTACTACAAAGTTTAAAATTAAACAAATAAAAAGCATATTAGAAAACATTTGTTTACATGAAATAATTTGAAACATGTTGCTTACTACTATTTAAATAAAAATATGATATGCACTTGCATAGTTTTTGAGTACAGTTAATATTAGATTTATTTTGTTTAATTTTTAAACTTTTTGGGTTGTTAACATTTGTATGCTCATTTAAAGGATTTAATCATGATTATAGATTAATGGTCTGCAAAATTGTTACTTTATATTTATATGAATGCACAGTACAAAATAACCTCATCTAAATTTGGAAAATTTATTGGATTTCTTTGAAGGTATAGAAAGCAGGAAATAGTGGAAGAGGGATGTTTGAAGATGTAGATCAATGCTTTTTCTTCCTGAGAGCCCTACACTAAAGTTGAGCTACAGTAAATTCCTATGCCTGAATAGAAAGCCCTGAAAATAGGAACTTCCCATAAAAGTACCTACAGGTTTCTCATCATGACAGCACTGGGAAGAGCAATCTAGTGTTCCAGGCACCTATGGCCAGTCAAGTTTTCTCTACCTTACAGAAGTGGTAAATAATCACTGGAACAAAGTGAGTCAAGATACTTAAGATTCACTCTTGCAAAGAGAATTGGAACAACAAAATCACTCTCACTGATGAAATTGGAATTTTTTTAATTAGCATTTCTAATTAAAATTTAACATCTCACTAGCTTTGTATAGGATTTTTTGCTTCCTTAACCTCACGGAAACCTATCTGTTGGCTCTAAATACACACTTTACCATGCACCACTTGAGGATTTCAATTAATCCCAAATCCTCCAACTTTGGTTTGTGAAGTCCTCTTTTTCCGTGAGCCATTACTTCTGGTTTGAATACATTCACTGAGTCCTCTCAACAGGTTTCTGGTGTGTCCTGATCAACCCCCCTTTTCCCTGATTATTTCTCTACCATCTTAGAAAATAATTTTATAAATTTGACTGTGATTATAAAAGATGATAATTGGTGATCATAATTACAATGAGCTAGGCCCCTTTCATGTACCAGGAGATGTGATGGGTTTTATACATTCAGCAAGGGGAGGGCTGAGTTGCACTTGAATCAGGGTTCATCTGCTATACCCTAAACCTGGGTGACCATCACTACCCTACCCCCTGAGGATCAGAAGTGTGGGGAGTACAAGCATGTCATTCAAAACAAAAACTTTTCTGTGTGCTCCTCAAAACCTTATACTCAACCATAAAAATTAAAGCTATTAGTGATTTTTGGTTCTGAAGAGTAAATGTACTTTGATGTAATGTGGATAATCACCAGACACATTTGGACATTCTCTTGTATGTCAACAGAGAGAGGTCAGTCTACTCTGAAACGTTTGCCACCTCAGTCAGAACTGAAAACCTGGCTGAACTTACCCTTTGTCAGAATTCTGAAGAAGATTCTGAGATGACAAAAGTTCCTTAATACACCTACCAGAATCTGTAAACAGTCATACAGTCTGCTTGAGCTAGGACATAAAATTAGAGAAAAAACAAACAAACAAAAAGTTCATAATAATCATTTAAAACCACCTCTATGGAATATACTATTTACCTATAAACATCAGCAACTCTGGATGCCTGAAATCCCAGACAATTGACTTTGAATCCAAAGGTTTTCCTCAGTGAAACTTCATGTAATAATAATGATACAAAAATCTTATCACTACATATGCATTTATTTAACTTTTATGATTTTCTTTTTGAAGTTATTTAAGCACAGAGAAGTAGTTAACATTTAAATTTGGTTGAATAAACTTGCCCAAATCTTATAGAAGTTAGTTAAGAAAATACCATAATGGGGGAAAAATTAGTAAATGTGATTATTTAATAGAGAGCTTTCCAGAGTGGGGAAGGTGAGAAGAGAGCCCTTCCAGAAACCCTTTCCATGAAATTTTCTTTCTCAGTTTGCTCTTATTTGGCCAAGCCACTATTTTTGAATTACTTGTGAAGGTAGAAAGTGAAATAGCAATAGATGAAGTGTAATGGGGATGTCACAGACTTGCCACCACTGAGCAGCTCTGAGAGCATGGGAGATTTTAACATAATAATTATAGCATAATTATTTAAACATAATAATTATAGCATCTTTTGTGTAAGGTCTTTCTTCCATGGAGACATGCCAACGTTCATCATCATCAAAAGTATTTATTTAGCCTACACATGGTTATAGTTCTGCTGAGTGCTAGTTTTTCCTATGATAATTTTTATAACATCTTAAAAGGGTAAAGAAAAGCTGGAGGTGGAGGAGATGTAGGGAAGAGAAGATTAAAGAAAAGTCTTAGCTATTTTAAAACTACTCTCGGTAACTTTAGAGACCACAGGAATAAAAGAATCCCACAACCTGAAAAAGACATTTCTCATCAAAGGATGGAATAGTAAAGAATCATTCCCTAACAATCTTTCTATTTTTTAGAAAGATCATTAATTAATTAAATTTTGGAAAGCCCACGTGTACAGGGCATTTCCTATCAACTACCGTATAAAAGTTAAGGAATGTTTTAACTAAACATATCTATATTTCACTTAACCTTGTAAGCATTTTAAAGAATTCTAACAGAAGTAAAAGCTTTCTTAGTGGGTGTTATTAAATTTATTTTTGCTAATTTCCTTAGGTTGGCAAAGCTTTGTCAACTGCAGATATGCTTTTAGATCTAAACAAGTTTAGTGTGAAACATTTAAACATTTTTGATGAATACATGAAGAACACATTCAGCCAATTCAAGGCAAGTAAGTTGTGGAATTATGTAGATCTAGAATTATTTCCACAATTATTTTCACACTACAGCTTACACATATGTTGAAAAGTCTATTGTAGGATCTACAGTATTTTGAAAATTTCATAAGGACTGGAAAATAAAGTGCAGATATTTTATAAAATACTTAACCAAATGGTTCACACAAATATAGAAGCAGACTGTGCACTTGGAGATCCCCTTTTAGGCCCTCTTCACTTGAATTTAACATATGTGTCCTACTTTTTTAAAGTACCGAAAATATTTGCAAGTATGTTTATTGAAATGTTTCTAAGTTCTTTTCAGTAGTCATCCCATTTGCATCCATACATAATTCCCACTCCTTTTTGTGGGCATGGTGAATGTGGAGTGGAAAAACTTGGATAATTATGTCCTAAGAGTTTGTAACATTTTAAATTTCCAAAGGAAAATTAGACCTATAATTTTTTTTCCAGATATGCAGCTGAGAATTACATTTTTAAATCACTAATTTCACTGCAAAGTAACACATTCAGTTCTGTCAAAATCTGCCTCTTCCCATTCTTCCTCAACTGTGCCAACACCCATCTCCTTTTTTCCTGTTTCTTTGATCTCTTATAGATTGAGAACAAAATCTCTTTATTCTCTTGAAGAGAATATAAGTTTAATTTCTGTTTACAAAAATGACTTCTCTTAAATTGTAAAGAAATAGCAATTAATTGAAGAATTATTAAATCAGGGACAAAGATTACAATAATGTAATTCAAGAATTTATTTAATATATTAGCCCCCCATTTCAATAAAGTGAAATAGTAAAATCCAGGATATTGTACAGATATACTCAAAGTTGATTTATCCTTCTTTAAAAAAACATTTGTTTAAAATTAATTTTCAATCTCAAAAGTATGATGTGATGCCTTTTCAGGTATACATAGTTTATAAAACATGATAAAATGTAACAATTGCTTATAAAACAAGCTATATTAATAAAAATTTATATTTCTTCTAAAGGTTATTATTTTGTATTGACTTCCTCTGAAAATAAAATATGTAAGTGATAAACACATTGCATGGGGTATTAGAATCTACTATAAATTGTATGCTAATAAAGAACAAATCTAGAAATTCATTTTCTACATCAGCATTGGTTACATGAAATGATATATTATACTTTCAGTGTCAAATAAAATTATTTATGGAATATATGTATGTATGTGTTTGTACACATATTGGAACAGTCTTATCAGGGGTGAGATACAGGGTCAGAGTGGAAACAGACAGTTCATAGTGAAACTGTTGTCAAAGATGAACCCCTATGACCCAATGGGACCACTGAGAGGTAGTTTTCTGCTAGGGCTTTAACTATTCCTGGGTGATTTAAACCAATATCAAAATTTCCCTTAAATTGTAGATTTTATTAAGTAAGTTTTTTATTCTTGATTATAATGTATGAATTTAAATCATTTACAATAATTACATGATGGGAATGTTTATAACTAAATTCTACCTTTAATAATAACCCCAACAAAATTAATCATTCATATACCCAGAAAGAATATGACCTAAAGGAATATTTATTTGACTTGAGAAGTAAAATGCTTCTACACACCTACTTAATAATTCCCCCTTTCATATGAGATAAATTATAAACTCCCCACATATAACACTCTCCCATGTATAAGATGTACCTTAATTTTGAGGCCCAAAACTTGGAAAAAAATGTATTATATAAAGTTATTGAACTCAAGTTTTATTCATCATAAAATTCATACAATTCATCATCACTGTCAAAAAAGTGAGAAATGAAAGTAAAAAATCTACAATGACTAAATAAGGCACACCCAGTTTTTAGACCCCAAATTTTTGGAAAATATAATATATGCATCTTATACATGGGGAAACATGGTAACATCAAGCAGTATTGTATAGCAAGCCATACACAACAGTTAAATGGAGGCAGAATTTAAGAATAAAATTTAATTATTTTTTTTCTTTTACTTCTGACTCTATATTCAAAATCACAGACCTATACAGGAGATTAACCTGGCAACCCATGTGTTAAACTCAACCCCAAATTTTTGTACTTTATGTTTTGTTTTGTTTGTGTGGGCAAGAGGTTGCCACCATGTAAGATGACTTTCTTTCTTTTCTTAAAAAATTATATAGTTGCCAATATTTAAACAGAAGATTTCACCAAAAACTAATTCATCAGTGTCTTTTGAAAGTAAAAGGATCTGGAAATACCAGCCCTTCTTTTGCATATGCCCACGGTTCAAGGGCCTCTTTATAGGAGACCTGGCCACTCTAGGATGCTGCTGTCAGTCTGGCTTTTGCACCCTTGCCTCTCGTTTAAAGGATAGACTAGACTTTTTTCCATAATTCATCAAGTAGTTGGTCAGAAGTATTTTGTAGAATAATTTTATTTAGAAAATTAAATTTAGTGGGTTGACATTAATCAATAAGAATACATAAGTTTCAGGTATACATTTTATAGCATTTGAACTGTTGATTGTGTTGTGTGCCCATCACCCAAGTCAAATCATTTTCTGTCACCTTATATTTGTCCCTCTTTACTGCCTTCCTCCTGTCCTCTCCACCCTGGTAACCACTTCACTTTTATCTACATCCATAAGTCTCAGTTTTATATCCCACCTATGTGTGAAATCATAGAGTTCTTAACTTTTTCTGGTTTACTTAGTTCATTTAGTATATTGTTTTCAAGGTCCAGAAGTATTTTTTAACGAAGTTTGTCTAGAATATTTTTATAGTAGTGTTTGCCAAATTCTGTTCCATGAAATTTTGATTCCTCAGGAACTAGACATTACAAAAAAATTAAAAAGTCTGCTTATTGTCAAATGAATTTTGGAAAAGCTGGCTTAAGCGAAGTCAAACAAGTTTCTTTATGCAGAAATTCTCTGTGTCTCTGGTGTGTGTTGTACACTATGGATCCTTAAGTGATTTATAATGCAGAGGTTGCCAACTTTATTTGATCATAGAATATTGCTTTTACTAAATCACACCTGTTGAAATATAGTACTTGGCAGGTCATGTTATTTATAAAAACACATTGGTGCAGTTGTGGTCTTAACTTGAGCTTGAACTGAACATGAAGTGTGTGTGAGACCCAGGCTCTGGGACTCTGTCTTCACGCAGCTTTACTTGAGTTAACATAAGGCAGAGTTCTGAAAGCCATGAGTAGAGGAAAAGTTGGGATAAAGTAGATAGGGAGGACTACAAAATGGTCCCAAGTCTGTATAAGATTTGTGGTCTTCCCACTATTTCCATTCTTCTGGGTCTGAGTACTCAGGAAAAGGAGCAAATTCAGAACTTAAGAGAACTATTTTCAGGGGACTCTGTTAAGCATCTGTATTTCTCCATGTATAAGACATACCCCTTTTCAAAAACTGTAGGGTCTAAAAACTGGGTGTGTCTTATACAGTGGTAGTAGATTTTTTTACTTGCATTTCCCAGTTTTTCACACTTGTCTTTGTGCACACTTATTATCTCACACTTGTTATCGGTATATTATGGTAGGTTATGTTTTGCCATGTTCTACCCAGAAATGGCTCAGAAAAGATTTCCATATAGTGCTGAATTTAAGTTAAAAGCGATCCAGTTTGCAAAAGTGAATGGAAATTGTGCTGTAGAATGTAAGTTTGGTCTTCCTTCAACTGAGAAATCAATCTTAGACTAGCTATGGGATGGATGAAGTCTTCTAGGGACAATTTGACACCAGCAGGAAGAGTGAAGAAACCAACTATAGGGGAAGTATGTACCTGGGTGAAAAGATCCTGGGATAATATCAAGATGGAGATTGTCATGAAGTCATTTAAGAAGTGTGGCATTTCAAATGCCATCGATGGAACTGAGGACGAGGCAATATATGAAGACAGTGATTCGTTATCAGACACAGATGAGGACAAGCTAATGGATGGGAGTTTTGACAGTGATGAGGAGTTGTATGAATTTTATGATGAATAAAACTTGAGTTCAATAACTTTATGTAATACTTTTTCCCCCCAAATATTGGGCCCCAAATGAAGATGTGTCTTATACATGGGTAAATATGATAAATGTAGCAACTGACATCTTAGCTTTGGTGCCCAGGTTGAAGAAAATACTTCTTTCCAAGCTTTTCACCGCTCTTGTCAGCACAGTGAAGGGGGCAGGGTTCAGGCTGCTCTTGCCATCAGCTGAGACACTGCAGGGAGCCCCAGGTGAAGTGGCTTGCACAGAGACCTGAGTAGGGGCTCAGTTGGGGGCGGGCATCTGTGACACTGAGAAGCACTTTTGTGGAAAATTATGGTAGCAAAATCCATAGGGGGCTGGGCCTAGGAGCATGAACACAGCCAGGACCACATGTGTGAGGCCCTGTGGACCCCTTCAGTTCTCTGGAGGAATGAGGGTGGAGCTGCTAAATTCCCTAGGTAGCTATAAGGAGCAAGGGTTTCTAAAATGTGCATTTCTGCTCTCTGACATCTATTATTTTTCTAAAGGCTTCTATATTTAAAATTTTTACATTTTAAATCTTTTTTTTTTACAGGAACAGAGAGAGGGATAGATAGGGACAGACAGACAGGCACAGAGAGAGATGAGAAGCATCAATCATCAGTTTTTCGCTGCAACACCTTAGTTGTTCATTGATTGCTTTCTCATATATGCCTTGACCGTGGGCCTTCAGCAGATGAAGTAACCCCTTGCTTGAGCCAGCGACCTTGGGTCCAAGCTGGTGAGCTTTTTGCTCAAACCAGATGAGCCCATGCTCAAGCTAGCGACCTTAGGGTCTCAAACCTGGGTCCTCCACATCCCAGTCCGACACTCTATCCACTGTGCTATCACCTGGTCAGGCTACATTTTATATCTTATTGGCAGTAAACCTTTTACCATTCTTGATTATATAAAGATCCTGGGGAAACTTTTTAAGATTTCATTTTTTGTAATATATTAATATTTTCTTAAGAATTCCCATAAAAACAGAAAAGAAAAAGTCATGCATTTTAAACAAAGGCATTGTTTGTCTTGGGATCTTACATTGCTTATATATGTTTAATTTGCTTGTCTTGGGTTCTGAGACATTGTACCTTTCTTTTAAATGGAAGAGGGAAAGATGACTTGAAGTATGACAGCGGCTCAGTGAACTCCCTGATACCCAGTGACTAGGCTGTAAATTATAATGCCCCTTTCTGGCAGTCAGCACAACTCAACGCGGTTCTAGGACTAGTGGGTATTCAAGTACCTGAGTGTCTGAAATGTGTTGTTGATATTTAGTCTTATGCATTAAAGAAAAAAGTGATATAAAGGTCATCAGTTCAGCCTGGAGGAATATAAGCCGTGCAGAGCACAGAATGCCGGGCTGACAGGTGCCCTCCTGCTCTCCATCAATTGGCTCAGCACACACCAGCTAGAGGTGATGAATTGGCCTTGTAGGTGTCTTCAAATTGCAATACTTCTTTGTGAACCAACCAACTTTTGTGCAATTAGACAAAATCACTGCAGATTTGCAGCCCAGCCATGACCTGCCTCATTGAAAGCTTTACTCATTGTCTCACTGTGGAACTGAGGATAATGGATAGTTGGGGTGCCAAGTCTCACAGCATGTTTAAGGTGGCCATCGGATCTGGCATCCCCTTCTGCTGAAGCCTGGAAGCTGTTGAAACTTCTAGAGTTAGTGAATTGGGTCATGAGTCCCTTTGGACCCCTTCAGCATGGTACATGACACCCCTTTTGTTTACTCACAAAGCATTTACTTTGATTATTATATGTCTGTTTCTTCCAACTTGCTTGCTATAAATATAGGAGAGTAAACTTAAATTTTAGGAGTAGTGAAGTGAGGGGAGCCAGTGTTCTACAAACTATCAACCATCAACCACCAAGTACAGGGAACTTATTTGTTCCTAAACTCAGGATAAATATTCACATAATTGAAGACAGAAAAATCTCTAACACTTACGTAAACAACATGTATTGCCCTTTGAAAAGAGATAAAGAAAATAAATTTCCAGCACTTTTGTGATTTTATTTCTACTCAGAATAATTCTTTTCCTAGATTTTCTAAATTAAAAAAAAAGTAATAATATATCTTTCTTTTATTTTTTTGTCCTGGCTTGTTTTTTTTTGTTTTTGTTGTTTTTATCAATAGGTGAAATCTATTCTCCATCCCATGAATATGGCTCTTGTAACCTTGCCTAACTGCTAGGTGACCAAGTTTGGGCTAATTTTCTAGATATTGGGTGATAGCATAGAACAGAGAGGATCAATCTCACCTGAGATCATCCTAGAACATCCAGGCTCCAAGCCACCTAGCAAATGCATCACAGATGCATTAGTGAACTTAACAGGAAAATTTCCTTAACTGTCTATAATTTGAACTCATCCCCAATTGTCCACATGTTTGCTGTTTTAAGAAATTATGTCTTCTAGAAGGAAAATATCTCAACATGATAAAGGCCATATATGATAAACCATCAGCCAACATCATATTAAATGACATAAAACTGAGGACTTTCCACCTTAAATCAGGAACAAGACAGGGTTGTCCATTCTTTCCACTCTTATTTAATGTGGTGCTAGAAGTTCTGGCCAGAGCAATCAGACAAGACAAAGAAATAAAAGGCATCCATATCGGAAAAGAAGAAGTAAATTATCACTTTTTGCTGATGATATGATCCTATACATCGAAAACCTGAAGGACTCCACAAAAAGATTACTAGAAAAAATAAACCAATACAGTAAGGTCGCAGGATACAAAATTAACATACAAAAGTTCATAGCCTTTCTATATGCCAACAATGAAATATTAGAAAACAAACTCAAATAAATAATCCCCTTCACGATTGCAAAAAATAAAAAATAAAATACCTAGGAATAAACATAACAAAGAATGTAAAGGACCTATATAATGAAAACTATAAGGCATTATTAAGAGAAATAGAAAAAGACACAATGAGATGGAAAAAATATTCCTTGTTCTTGGATAGGAAGAATAAATATAATTAAAATGGCCGTATTACCCAAAGCAATATATAAATTTAATGCAATTCCCATCAAAATTCCTATGACATTTTTTAAAGAAATGGAACAAAAAATCATCAGATTTATATGGAACTATAAAAAACCCCGAATAGCCAAAGCAATCCTAAGGAAAAAGAATGAAGCTGGGGGCATTACAATACCTGACTTCAAACTATATTATAGGGCCACGATAATCAAAACAGCATGGTATTGGCAGAAAAATAGACACTCAGACCAATGGAACAGAATAGAAAGCCCAGAAATAAAACCACATATATATGGTGAAATAATCTTTGATAAAGGGGCCAACAACACACAATGGGGAAAAGAAAGCCTCTTCAACAAATGGTGTTGGGAAAACTGGAAAGCCACATGCAAAAGAATGAAACTCGACTACAGCCTGTCCCCGTGTACTAAAATTAATTCAAAATGGATCAAAGACCTAAATATAAGACCTGAAACAATAAAGTACATAGAAGAAGACATAGGTACTAAACTCATGGACCTGGGTTTTAAAGAACATTTTATGAACCTGACTCCAATGGCAAGAGAAGTGAAGGCAAAGATACATGAATGGGACTACATCAGAATAAAAAGTTTTTGCTCAGCAAGAGAAACTGATATCAAAGTAAGCAGACAGCCAACTAAATGGGAAATGATATTTTCAAACAAGAGCTCAGATAAGGGCCTAATATCCAAAATTTACAAAGAACTCATAAAACTCAACAACAAACAAACAAACAATCCAATAAAAAAATGGGAAGAGGACATGAACAGACACTTCTCCCAGGAAGAAATACAAATGGCCAACAGATATATGAAAAGATGCTCAGCTTCATTAGTTATTAGAGAAATGCAAATCAAAACTACAATGAGATACCACCTCACCCCTGTTAGATTAGCTATTATCAACAAGACGGGTAATAGCAAATGTTGGAGAGGCTGTGGAGAAAAGGGAACTCTCATCCACTGTTGGTGGGACTGTAAAGTAGTACAACCATTATGGAAGAAAGTATGGTGGTTCCTCAAAAAACTGCAAATAGAACTACCTTATGACCCAGCAATCCCTCTACTGGATATATACCCCAAAACCTCAGAAACATTGATACGTAAAGACACATGTAGCCCCATGTTCATTGCAGCACTGTTCACAGTGGCCAAGACATGGAAACAACCAAAAAGCCCTTCAATAGAAGACTGGATAAAGAAGATGTGGCACATATACACTATGGAATACTACTCAGCCATAAGAAATGATGACATCAGATCATTTACAGCAAAATGGTGGGATCTTGATAACATTATACAGAGTGAAATAAGTAAATCAGAAAAAAACAAGAACTACATGATTCCATACATTGGTGGAACATAAAAACGAGACTAAGAGACATGGACAAGAGTGTGGTGGTTTCCAGGGGTGGGGGGAGGGAGGACGCAGGAGGGAGGGAGGGAGAGAGTTAGGGGGAGGGGGAGGGGCACAGAGAACTAGATAGAGGGTGACGGAGGACAATCTGACTCTGGGCGAGGGGTATACAACATAATTTAATGACAAGATAACCTAGACATGTTTTCTTTGAATATATGTACCCTGATTTATTAATGTCATCCCATTAACATTAATAAAAATTTATTAAAAAAAAAAGAAATTATGTCTTCTGCTGGTGTGGTGCCTATCAGGATCACCTTTGAACTTGAACTACAATTCTTCTATAGGTTTCCAGCTTATCCACTCTGTAGATTCTGGTCTTGCCAACCCAACTTTCATTGCTCTTTCTTTCCAAGTGTCTCTTTCCCTCAGCCACCTGACCTATGACTTTAGTATTAATGGTAACATAAACACAGTTGCCATTGGTAAATTTTGATAACTTTCCCTCTTTTTGCAAAGCTGAAAATTCAAAGGAGTGACTGACAGCATCAAATTGTGAGTATACAACATAGAAATGTTTACCTGAAACTTATATACTCATATTGATCAATATCAACCTGTTAAATTTAATTTTCTAAATAAAATGTTTTTAAAAATTATGAGTATAAGGTTAATTTATCAGACTTTTGACTAACAATTTTGCCCATAAAAAAGAAATGCTCATTTGTTTCAGAAGGCTTGTAGACTAGATAAGAATAATTGCTTTTGCTTTTCTTTAATTTTGCATGAGCTTCAATTAAAAAATCTACATTCTATAACATTTCATGTTGAAATACTTTGCATAATCAACTATAAAAAAGAAATGAAGGGATATATTATATGCACTCTTTACTACTGTTCCTGTTCTTCTATACCCATACCTATGGGCTAAAAACTTACCCTAACCAGAAAGCAGGTTTATTTCTTGTATTAGTTCATCTTGTATCCATTGTGCTTGTGTGTGTGCATGTTATTATCTCCCCAGTTCTTGATGTGAACAGTCACTATAGGAGAATGCAGTAAACTACAGCATTAAATAAAAAGTTCAAGAACAGATCTCTCTCCAGCAGGAGAATGAAAGGAAAAAGTGGAATGTTGTAACATTTTCTAGTCCCTGCAGGAATTCTAAAGAATTAGAGAAGTAGGCGCTGTGTTTGATACCAGCTGGTGTCTGCAGAGCAGGCAAGGTAGTAGCATGGATGGGCATCCTTCTACTTGCCCCTGGCATCAGGTTGGATAGTCTAACTTTGAAGATACCTCACTGACTCTTATGTGAGCAGGTTAATAATAGGTGGCTAGCACTCTGAATAAGCTAAAGATAAAGGTAGTTACAAAAGGAAAATAAATAATATGAGATATGGTCATCAGCTCTTATGCACAGTTAAATTAAGTTCCACAAAGAGATAAAATTAAAAAGATAGAGAATGGAGAAGTATTTGAAAAAATAATAGCTGAGAAATTGTCATAAATGGTGAAATCCTATGTGACAGATTCATAAAGCATTGTAAAGCAAGACAAATGCAAAGAAAATCGCAGCTAAAAATATAAAATAAAGACTGATGGAAATCAAGGTAAAGAAAAAAATTAACAGCAGCCAGATAAAAATGAGATTACCTTCAATGGAGCAACCACAGGAATATCAGCTGTTGTGCTTAAAGAAAATAAGTTCCAACCTGTAATTTAATATCTGAACAGAAAGTATTATTTAAAAATGAAAATAAAATAAGAACATTTTTCAATAAACTAAAACAGAATGATTTGTTAAAAGTAAGAGCATTCTTATTAAAGTTTATCTTCAGAAAGAAGAAAATGATCGAAGATGAAAGCTAAGACAAGAAGAAAGAGAGAAAAGGTGTGGGTTAATTTTAATAAAATTATTGTAAACAATAATAATGTCAACAATAACATAATACACAATACAATGTGTATATTGGAATGAGGTTACTCAAAATTAAACTATATTAAGATTTTTGCTTTGTATCAAGTGTGGTAAAAATACCAATTTATGATAGACTTTACTAAAAAATAACGCATATTCTAATCAATCTCTAAGAGATTAACTATTAAAACAATAATGTATATAATTACTAATAATGCTAACACACTAGTAAAAGGGATATAAAATAATAAAAAATATTTCTTAAATGTAGTATTAATAATATGAAGTAAAACAATTAAAATTTCAATAGAAAAAAGCATAAGGATTGGCAAGTTATATTGTTCTTTAAAAGGAAGGTGATAAAGAGAATCAACTCACATGATCTTCACAAACATTATAAGTTAAGTATAAGGACTAAGAAATATTGAGTGGATTAGTAATAGTAATGCTACACTATACAGTCACTGAAAGAAAGCTGGTATAGCTACATTTATATAAGTGAAAGTATGCTATCATACAAAATGCATTATGAGAGATATAAAGGGATATTTGATCATAATAAAATTTCCATTTATCAGGAAAAATTTTTTCAAAATTTTAGGTGCATAAATAGCTTAGCCTAAAAATATATAAGCAAAAATTTTCAGAAGTAAAACAAACAAAACAAGAATTATAACAAAAAAATTTTACACATCTACAATGAACTGCAGACAAAAAGTCAGTAAAAATATAGATTTTAGTAAAATGATTACCAAATATGACCTACCTAACATATATAAAATTATGTTTATAAGTTGTGGAAAATATTTATAAAATTAATCATCTGCTGGGCCATGACACAATGACTAACA
Organism: Saccopteryx bilineata; assembly: GCF_036850765.1. Taxonomy (NCBI): domain Eukaryota; kingdom Metazoa; phylum Chordata; class Mammalia; order Chiroptera; family Emballonuridae; genus Saccopteryx; species Saccopteryx bilineata. The sequence goes on from NC_089492.1 coordinate 157,256,874, forward strand.
AATTTCTAAGATTAAAATCATACTGGTTATACTTTTTGTACACTAAAAATTAAGCAAGATGCCTGACCTGTGGTGGCACAGTGGATAAAGCATCAACCTGGAAACACTGAGGTTGCCGGTTCAAAACCCTGGGCTTGCCTGGTCAAGGCACATATGGGAGTTGATGCTTTCTGCTCCTCCCCCCTTCTCTCTCTCTCTCTCTCTCTCTCTCTCTCTCTTTCCCCTCTCTATAATGAATAAATAAAATCTTAAAAAAAAATTAAGCAAGATGCCAACTCAAAAAGAAAAACAGAGCCCTAGCTCATTAGATCAGTTTGTTAGAGTGTCATTCTGAAACACCAAAGTTGTGGGTTGGATCTGGTCAAGGTAGATTTGAATGCACTATAATATAGAAAAACAAATGAATATGTTTCTCTTTCTTTTCCTTCTTCTGACTCTCTAAAATCAATTAATAAAAATTAAAAATAAATTTTCAAATGTTTGAATATTAAGCAACAGTAAAAAAAAGAAATCACAATGGGAATTAAAACAGTAAAAACTAAATAATATCAAAATTATCAAACTTATAGATGTGGCTTAAGTTATCTTTTTATATGTATATATTTAAAGAGAGAAAGCTAAACACATTAATCTTGAGAATGTAAAATAAGAACAGTAAGTTAAATTAATAATAGTAAAATAAAAAATGAGCAAAATTTAATGTAATAGTAAACCATTATACCTTATATAGATTTAATAATTTCAAAAAATTGATAAACTTCTGAGAAAATAAAAAAGACACAAATAAATAACATCAGCCAAAAAAAAAGCCCCAATAATCTTACAGATAGTGAAAACATTTTTAGGTGATATATTGCATTCCAGAACAGTGAATTTTAAAATTTACCTAGAATAATTAGAGACAATGTCAACTTATCAAATCTGACATAAGAAAAAATTGGAGAAATGAAATAGTCTTATGTCCATGAAACAATTTGAATATAGGTTTTAATATCTGCTAATAAAGAAATAATCATGAGCAGATGGCTTTACTTTTTAATTATTTTAAATATCTAAGAATGGAATACCCAACCCTGACCTGTTGGCTCAGTGGTAGAGCATTGGCCCAGCATGTGGATGTCCCTGGTTTGGTTCCCGGTTAGGGCACCCAAGAGAAACACTCATCTGCTTCTCCATCCCTCCTCCTATCGCTTCTCTCTCTATATATATTTTTTCTCTCTCTCTCCCACTTCTGCAGCCATGGCTCCATTGGAGCAAGTCAGCCCCCAGTGCTGAAGATGACTCCATGGCCTCTGTCTCAGGCCCTAAAAAGAGCTCGGTTGCTGAATAACAAAGTAACAGAGGATTGCCCCAGTGGGCTTGCTTGGTGGATCCCTGTTCAGGCACATGCAGGAGTCTGTCTCTGCCTCCCCTCCTATCACTGAAAAAATAAAAGAAAAAAGAGAGGAAGAAAGAAAGAAAGAAAGAAAGAAAGGAAGGAAGGAAGGAAGGAAGGAAGGAAGGAAGGAAGGAAGGAAGGAAGGAAGAAAGGAAGGAAAGGGGAAAGAAAGGGTGAGGAAGGGAAGGAGGGAGGGAGGGAGGGAGGGAGGGAGGGAGGGAGGGAGGGAGGGAGGAAGGAAGGAAGGAAGGAAGGAAAAAAGGAAAGAAAGAAAGAAAGAAAGAAAGAGAAAGAAAGATGAAAGAAAGAAAGAAAGAAAGAAAGAAAGAAAGAAAGAAAGGAAGGAAGGAAGGAAGGAAGGAAGGAAGGAAGGAAGGAAGGAAGGAAGGAAGGAAGGAAGGAAGGAAGAAGGAAAGAAAGGGTGAGGAAGGGAGGGAAGGAGGGAGGAAGGAAGGAAGGAAGGAAGGAAGGAAGGAAGGAAGGAAGGAAGGAAGGAAGGAAGGAAGGAAGGAAGGAAAGAAGAAAGAAAGAAAGAAAGAAAGAAAGAAAGAAAGAAAGAAAGAAAGAAAGAAAGAAAGAAAGAAAGAAAGAAAGAAAGAAAAAGGAAGGAAGGAAGGAAGGAAGGAAGGAAGGAAGGAAGGAAGGAAGGAAGGAAGGAAAAAGAAAGAAAGAAAAGAAAGACCCTCAGAAGTATGAGACTAACTCCCACTCTCCAGTGTCTCTAGTTCATTAAACCAGCTATATTATTTTGCATGTTGGAAAACTTGAGGTTTATTGTCATGAAAACAGAATGGCTTATTTTGATCAATGAATATTTAGGATGCTTTGCTGAGTGCTAGTGTGTAACAAAAAAAAATGTCTTTGTTCCACTCTCGATATGTGATGTAAAGTTGTAATCATATTGGCATATTTTCTTACAAAAAGGTGTCCAGAATTTCAGTTTTGGGTATCAGACAGATAGAAAATCTTTACTACTCATTCGTAGTCACAATGATTGGAAATGAAGTTTTATATTTGTTTTAACAGTGAAGCGTGTATGTGTGAACAAGAAATTCCCACATCTCCATGATTTAATAAAAACGTGTGATTTTATTTATACAAAGAACTGGAAGAAATGTTTTTTCGGCAGGAGTTTCTTTCAAACAGTGACCTGGAAATCTTTTTAAGATTTCATTTGTGTCTACACAGTGAGAACATGAGACTTTCAGAAAGATCTCAGATCCCAGTAGAAGAAAAGAGAGTGTGAAGAAACAGACTTGGCATAGACTTGACCAGGAAGTGACACAGACTATCTTCTGGGTCTTTTCTAAGGCAATTCTTCATAAGTGTGAGGAAGCACATGTCTATTTCTTCTCATTTTTCATCATTCCTTTTGCATCTATATGCCCTTGCTAGCCTTACACTACTTTATAATTTTTTCTGTTTCGGCAAGCAGTCTTTTGGTTATACTGTAGAAAATAGAAACTTCCAGAGTACATTTAATGATGAAAGGGGGGAAAAAAGATAAGTAATCCCAGCATTGTTAAGCAGTGACAGCAGGAAGTGCTAAGTCAATGTCAGGATCATCTGAGACCAGAGCCTGCCTGTACTGTGAAGTGGGGCAGTAATCTCAATCGTAGACCATGTACTCTGCACAGATTTGTACATATTGTGTTATAGAAATTCTTATGTAGTGAACAAAATTCTAAGGAAATAAAAGTCTTTAAGGACTGAGAAATATAACACATATTAATGGTTAGATCATTCTTCATAGTTTAGTTGAAAAACTCTTTAAAACAGAACTATTATGGGGGGGGAGGAAAAGTTTGGCAATGACGTATCAATTTAGTGTATATTTTGTGATCTGTAATTAGATTTATAATGTTAGCGAAACCAAACATGTATTTATTCCAAAACTCTGGAAAGTCCTATTTCATGGTATTGCAGATTCTTAGAGATTTAGAGACAAATGAGTTGGTCACTTTTGTTCCCCTAAAGGTGTAATTCCCAGAAAAAATTATGAAATATAGTTATAGTGAGGACCTCTTAAGAACAAAGGGTTTTACATGGCAGTGACCTTGATGTGGCCTACGATGAATGCCTGAAATCAGATATGGATCATATGGACTGTTGAGAAAACTAATTAAGAAACCAAGTATTGTAAATCTATATGAAACAGTTGAAAATAAGATCTTCTACATACTCAAGTTTGAAAGACATAATTGTATTTCTTTGAAACTTCCATTTTGAAAGAAAGGAAGATGTAAAAAAACACATTTAATTTTGATAAAAGTTTTCTTAAATGTGTAAGAAAATAAAAACAATACTATCAATAGTTTCATACATTTATTAAGTAATCCTATTTAATTTGCTAAGTATACATAAAGGAGCTACTAAGCTTTAGTCTTATATGTCATGTTTTTGAAGACATGATAAAAATATATTAATTGATTAAAAGTCACCTAAACTCTTGGGCTTAATCTTTGATAGCTTTATTGATATTGATGCCTAAGATAAATGCAGCAAGAGAAGGCTCATCATATAATCACAGAACACTATTCGCGTAAGTTGTCTGATCACCTGGAAAGCAGAAAAAATTCAAAATGATTTTGATAAATGGAAAATGCTGTTACAAAAATAAATTCAGTAAAGGCTATAAAAGGTAGTACACCTGGGGAAAACACTATTAAAAACATGAGGAAGTATTGTAGAGTTTAAAATGCATAGAATATAGGTGAGTCTGTGGAGATCCTGTTGTGAGGGGTGGTGAAAACAATCATGGTTAATTGTATTAATGGTGGCCTGCTGTAAATATTTTAAACCCCAATGCAAAAGTTTCTGAATTGTTTTCACTTTATCCACCCAAAAAGAAATACAACTTTTCTGTAATAACTTCCCACTCAGCTTAAATGATAAAAATGGCTTAACAATTACAATAATTGGTATATGAAACTTGTTATGTGTGAGACTATGTTATATGTTTTACTTCTATGAGACTGGTACTGTGGTCCCATTTTACAGCAAAGGAGCTGGTTTCATTGAGGGTATATAGTTTGCCCTGGGTTCTGATAGCTCATGGCTGATTGGACAACTGGCTTGCACTTCTAGGACGGTTTTATGCAATGGATGTGTATTGCCTAAGTCTCTTGGTCTATTTCCCACTAAGGCCCACATGTTTTCTTGTTTTAAGTTCTTGGGAACTTTTCTCTATTTACCCAAGGTTTTTTAAACTCCCATTTTCTACTAATTTCTAATAGCCAACCTGTAACAGTGGTATTCTAACAGTTAAGATATACCTCTTCCACAACCTGAACCTATTAATATCTGTTACAGCAAGGTTTTGCTATAAAATCATTGGTGTAACTTTAGGGAAATATAAAGGAATAGCCGTGAATAAATTAAAAGTGACAGCACTTTGAGCCTTTTAGTGCTTATTGAACAATTGAAAAAAACAAACAAACAAAAGCATTTTGATGGTCATATTGACTTAAACAAAACAAAAGAAAAAAACATATTGTATTAATTATGCTTTTTTTTTTTTTTTTTGATTTCTGATGCTTTGACATCTGGAACTTTTCTAATGCTGGAGAAACTGCTTTCCCGAGGGCTAACCAAGTCTGAAAGTAATAAATGACTTGTTTGTGAGTGTGATTTAAAAAGCAAACCAACCAATTCAGCTCCCACAACCTGTTACACTCGGCCATGCTTACCTGCCCTAATCACCCCGGGGCCACGTAAGACAACTAGGAACAATCTTTACTCAACCTAAAGTTATTGAAAATAGTCATTTTTAGTGAAATAAGTATATCAGAAAAAGCCAAGAACTCTATGATTTCACACACAGGTAGGATATAAAACTGAGACTCATGAACATAGACAAAAGTAAAGTGGTTACAATGGGGAGGGGAATGTGTGGGAGGGGTTGGGAGGAGAGAGTAGAGAGGGTCAAATATAAGGTGAAAGAGAATGATTGGATTTTGGGTGATGGGCACACAACATAATCAACAGTTAAAATGCTATAGAAATGTTTACCTGAAACCTGTATACTCTTATTGATTAATGTCACCCTGTTAAATTTTCTAAATAAAATTTAAAAAAAATCTGCTCACTCTTTCTCTCATATTCTCTCCCACAGATATGACACTAGGGCTCTTGCCCTGCTCACTCCCATCACCTGTGCACATGCTGCTCCCCCTGCATGACCTTTCATGGTGGAACATACCACACTCCTGCACTGAGTACGAATGACCATCTCAATGGCAGTCATCTCCCGATCTGGTGGCCTCATCACACCCACTAAGAAAATGTATATTCTAAAATATACACCTGAACTTCTTAGATATCTTTGTCCTTAAAAATCTAACTCCTCCCTTCAACTAACACAAATAGAAAACATTTTATGAATTAAATGATTATGTTTCTGAAAGGAATAGAATGGAATAAAGACTTTAAATACAGAGAATGCTATGACTCAATTTTATTAAGATTTGTACATAAATAGGCAAAGTATAAATTGTACATCATAAATACATGGATTTTAGATTTTTATCTAATCAGATATATTTAAGCCTTGTAAAATTAAATATTTTGAGAGAACACAAAAGTACTCTAAAAAAGCTTTCATTGTATTGGGCACCTTGGATTACTTATTTGTTGTATATATTTCAATAAATGCTATTTTTTATCATTTTGTTTTCAATGTAAATTTAGTCATGCAATATGTCTGTACAAAGAGCAGAAAGTGGTCTTCCTCCGTATACAGAATTTTATTTTGTTTACTAAAGAAAATGGTGCTTAGGTGTTTTACACAAAATATTTGTCTTCTGGAGAAATTTATTAAAAAGCTAGAATTAAACACAAAGAAATTGTATGTGTTCTATGTTGTGCTATTTACTGGTCTGAAGAAGAGAGGATCTGAGGCAGTTTCTAATACTGCTTTTATAGAAATTTCAAACTACTGTGTAAATAGTAATGCTATAATATAATTTACATATTGATATAATTTTATTAATTTCTATCAGTTCACAAAAGCTAACCAAGTCCTCCAATTTCTGCATTTATGCATTAACTATATTTTTGTTACTATCTTCTTAAGCTTTATAAAAAAATAAATAAAACATCCATGGGACATCAGAACAAATTAGAAGTTTTAGAAAAGTCAACAATATTCAGGACATTCTAAAGCTTTTAATCTAAATATTTAGGTCAATTGGAACTTATTAAGAGAAATATAAAAAAATAAATCTGAAGAATTTAAAAACAGTGAGACAGCAAATTTATTCTTGTTTGTTGGCTGAGATATTCTTTTTCTCTCTCTCTAGACACATTGGATTTGAGAATTCAAAAAGTTCCTTTTAATGATTCTGTATTGATTGACATCCTAAGAAAACTTGCTTCACTTTAAACATCCATGCCACGACTGTGTGCCTTTAAGAAGACCTGCAGAGTAAGTACCCTTTGCTGTGGCACTCAGCAAGTCTGCATACTGTGCTGCCCAGAATGAGACTTGTAATTCATAACTCTTTTGGCTGGAACTTTGAAATGGATATCCAAAAAGGACATTATTTTTGATAAGAGGTTCTTGCAAATATGCCGTTGGTTCTCCTTTGAGCATAGCCTCTCTTTCTATATTGAGCCAGACTGTTAGAGAGGACCCTGTCACTTGTCCTGATAGTGAAAATGTAGAAGCAACTTTTGCTTTGACGACTTCTTTCCATGTTGAACAATTGTTAGAGCAATCCCCAGCCTGCAGAGGCGGAGGTGGCGAGTTCTAAACTGCAGGCCAGCCAGGCGTCCATGGCACATTCCAAACCTCTGAGTCAGCATGCAGCTCTGTGCCATTCTGTCTATGTAAGCAAAGCATCCCACCCACAGAAGATTGCTAGCCAAAGGCTAATGATATATTTTTTTAAATAAAACAACTTTTATATAGTCATTTTATAACCTAGACTGGCAAATATGGGAAAACTGCAAATTCTGAAAAGGTCTGATATTGGGATGACTTCTGAAGTTTGGTGGACTTGTGCCTCCCTGAGTTTGAGAGAGAGAAAGAGAAGTCTGAATAATTTTTTGGCTTGAGTTGTAAAACACAGGTCCTGACCCCTTGTCATCATTAAAGATCCCAGGGGCTCTTTTGAAAGAACTTAGAAGGATTAACCTTTCTGTTCTGGCTAAATTCCTAATTGGATAATTGCATTCTGCCTCCCTAAATTATCCCTGTAGCTCCAATTGGATATGGAATTTTCACTTCCTGTCATAAAGAGTTATAGGGTGTTACAACATTTCACCCCAGGGGTGATACCAATTAAGTCATTAGTGAGGTGAAATCAGTACATACTTGTCTTTCTCTTTTTCCCTCACCTACCTCCTTATTTGGAGTTGAAAATGTGTGGAAATTATTCAAAAACTTGGAATGAAAAGTGATATCATAAGTTAGTAACACTGCTTATTGTCACATTATTTCTAAGAAGATAATAAAGGCAGTCAATAATTGATAAGCATTGGCAGAGAGCATTATCATGCTAAAGAGAACAGGAGCATATTTCTTGACATAACACATTCCAAACTCAAGGCCGTGATGAAAAGGCAACATAAGTATTTTTAAATCAGTTTCAGAAACTGAATATTTTACTGAACAAGCTTGTGGACAGTTCTGTGAGCATGTGTGCCTCACAGCCTCTGTGGCAAGTCAGCTCAATATTTGTAGAAACACTTGGGCCCAGGGACAAGGCCAAGGGGAATCAATGCCAGTCCTGAATATGGATGCAGGCATTAGCCATGGGCTGACTATGCATGCACTTGATTCAGAAACTAAAGGTCACACACATCAGTCTCTTCAGCTGTATTTATCCACATAGAAAATAATTGCCCAAAGGATGACCTTTGAACCAAAAACACAATACTGTCTATAGCAGCTGTATGTCTACCCTCAGTAAAGGAAAAAAAAAAGGATAATCAGCTTATTTGTATTATTTGGTTTTCCAAAAATTTTATTTTACCACAGTCAAAAAAGCATTCTTTATTTAACTATATTTAGATTACCTTATCAATAGAGATTTTTATCTAAGAACATAATTATTTTCAGAGTTTTATAATAAGAATTGTAGACTAATTCTTCAGGAAAGGGGCTGTAAAGATACTTATACTACTAGATTTGGCAATAATATTCCAGTCTATTCTCTTGTGATCTAACTTTGTTACATTTTGGGCTAGAAAAATTTGGAATCCACTCATGAAAGTAAGAAATAAGTGGGGTAAATAAAAACCCACTGTCAAACAGAAACACACAGTAGGCCAAATGCAAATTTAACCGACATGAAAAAAAGAGCTTTCTTTGCATTTCCTCTCACCTACATTACAGACCCATTCACATTTTAAGGCAATACAATGAGAAATAAATAATCTATCACTGCAAGCAAAGGGCTTTAATAAGCCCTTTCCATATTTGAGAAGGACATTTCAAAAATGATGCTTCTATATAATTTGATCTCATTTTATTTTGCTTTATTGGTATAGAACAAGTATAAAATTTATTTTTAAAATATTAAGTGCAAAAAAAATATTAAGTGCAGTTTTAGAGACATTACATTTATTGCACTCTTTTTTCTGTGGCAACAAACACATCTGATATGGGTAGCTTCACTGTCTTCCATTCACCTTAACATCTTTCCCACTTCTTGTTTCAGAGAAGACAAGACAAGAAGTGTCTTCTCTGGAGGCCAAGTCCATTTTGGTGAGTGCCCCATGTCTCAGATTTATTTACGAGTACTCCCCAGGTAACTACTGAAGTAATAATCGATGATGACCCTGGGGAATATTTTCATGAGTTGTTATCACAGAAGATGACATCTATTCTCTACTCATATATACAATTTTTCAACCCATGTTAGAATTTGCATTCTATCATTTAAAAATTAATTTGCTGGATTTAAAAAAAATCATCTTAATTTATTTTTTCCTGTGTATTAACTGAGTCAGATTTTAAGGCCAGATTTTAGTTCTTACTTGAAATAGATTTTTAAACACTATATTGATGAAGTTATTTAACTAATAAAAACATTCATACTAGAGATGCGTCTAACCCAAATCTCACCCCTTTATCTGCCTGAATATCATGCAAAACAATGCCACACATCTAGCTGAGATTTGAACAATGTTTTTAAAGGTGGTCCTCATTTATAAACATAAGTGGCTGATTAGATTATTCAATACAGTGACTGTCAGACCTACTGTTTCTGAGACAAGTATTGCACATTTCTCATTGGTCTTGAACTATTCAGCCAGTGGTCAGCCAACCATAGTTTAGAAAATTCAGCTCAGGTTTTCAGTCATTACCAAAGTGAATTTATCCATTAAAAAAGCAGAAGATACGAGAAATGGAAATTTTAAAATTGTAATAAATCTTTAATTCCTTATTTTCAACTTGCTTATAAATAAGCATATTGTAGAAATTTCACCCATGAATTTATGTATGCACCTATTCATCAAATGCCTATATAAGAAGTGCTAGCATAAATGTTAAAAAAAATTAAAGACATTTATAATAGTGTAATTATTTTACAGAAGGAGAAATAAGACCCTTTTCTAGTTAAATTGGTTAATGATTACTATATTCCTCCAATTTTGGCAATCTTTTAATCTTCTTTTTACCAAGGAAATACATTCTACTTTAATATCAAGAAGAAATTTCATGGTTACACACATACTCACATACCCACATATAAATACATTGATATATTTATTAATGATCAAATTATTTACTAAACAATTTTTAAAATTTACTCTTATTTAGGCCCTGGCCAGTTGGCTCAGTGGTAGAGCATCGGCCTGGCGTGCAAGAGTCCTGGGTTCAATTCCCGGCCAGGGCACACAGGAGAAGTGCCCATCTGCTTCTCCACCCCTCCCCCTCTCCTTCCTCTCTGTCTCTCTCTTCCCCTCCCGCAACCAAGGCTCCATTGGAGCAAAGTTGGCCCGGGCACTGAAAATGGCTCTATGGCCTCTCCCTCATGTGCTAGAATGGCTCTGGTTGCAACAGAGCGACGCCCCAGATGGGCAGAGCATCGCCCCCTGCTGGGCGTGCCAGGTGGATCCCGGTTGGGCGCATGTGGGAGTCTGTCTGACTGCCTCCCCATTTTCAACTTCAGAAAAAATATTATACTTTAAATAAATTAAAAAAATATATTCTTATTTTATTATTTTAGAAAATATGTGATGTAGAATAGTTTGAAAGAAATAGCAGAACTAAAAAGAGTTGACCATTTGTTTTTTCCACCCTTTGTTGGTTGGGGTTCCAAGACTTGCAAATTGAGTTGGTAGCATTGATTGGCAGGTATTGCTGTGAAAATACTCTCTGAATCACCAGGTAACAATCTGTTAGTCAGTGAAGCAGTTGCATTAAGTAGTAAACATTTCATCTTAAGTACCTCTTCAAATTGCTCCTCTGAGAGTTCCAATTTCTTGCCAGACCATTGAGTTGATTCAAGTATCCACTATTGTTCCTATACCTCCAACACACACACACACACACACAAATCATGTGCACACAAACACACACATACACACACATATATACTATTTTAGGCATGCAGATGTATAAACAGAAAATTTTTGTGACACACTGTTATGTTAGTATTACCAAGTTGTAGAACCAGCCAGAAGTAGCACTCATTTATAATGATCTTATCAACAAAGTATTATAACAATTATAAAAATATCTAAACAATAATACAAAACCAGCGCAGAACACACTTATGACCAAACCACAGACTGAGAACTAGTAAAGCACTGTCAGAAGATTGCCCGTCTTTCCTTTTGCTGTTTTCTGCTGCATTCCTGGTAAATAAAGGAATGCAGGATTTGTACCTCAAGGATTTGTTCTTGATTGATCTGACCTGAGCTCAGAGGACAAGAGACACTAACAAGGTTGATCATCTGCTGCCTTGACTCCTAGGCTGCATGAACACCAAAAAGCAATCCTGTGAAATCATAATTTAAAATAATTTTCTGGCCCTGGCCAGTTGGCTCAGTGGTAGAATGTCGGCCTGGCGTGCAAGAGTCCTGGGTTTGATTCCCGGCCAGGGCACACAGGAGAAGTGCCCATCTGCTTCTCCACCACTCCCCCTCTCCACCCCTCCCCCTCTCCTTCCTCTCTGTCTCTCTCTTCCCCTCCCACAGCCAAGGCTCCATTGGAGTAAAGTTGGCCCAAGCACTGAAGATGGCTCATGGCCTCTGCCTCAGGTGCTAGAATGGCTCTGGTTGCAACAGAGCAATGCCCCAGATGGACAGAGCATCGCCCCCTGGTGAGCGTGCCAGGTGGATCCCGGTCTGGCGCATGCAGGAGTCTGTCTGCCTGCCTCCCCGTTTCCAACTTCAGAAAAATACAAAAAAATAAAAATAAAATAATTTCTGACAATATGTCTACATAATTTTAGTGGTATTGGATGAAGATTAAGATGACTGATTGCCTGACCTGTGGTGGCGCAGTGGATAAAAGCGTCAACCTGGAAATGTTGAGGTTGCTGGTTCGAAACCCTGGGCTTGCCTGGTCAAGGCACATATGGGAGTTGATGCTTCCAGCTCCTCCCCCGGTCTCTCCTCTCCTCTCCTCTCTCTCTCTCTCTCTCTCTCTCTCTCTCTGTCTCTCCCTCTCCTCTCTAAAATGAATAAATAAATTTAAAAAAATTAAAAAAAAAGATGACTGATTAATCTTAGGGCACTTTAGAAGTGAAAAAAGGATAGTAATAGCAAGAAAAGACTGCCTGATTAATTAAGTGTATTTTTCTACCTAGGGCGATGTAGCATCTTTTTCAATTAACTAGAAAAAATATTGATGAGTTTATAATTTTAAAATATAAATGTGTTTCTAAAAGTAGAAAAATGTAATACTGTTATTAAACTACTGGACCTAAAGTACCATTTCATGGAAAGTTAGGGATCATAATAAGTCATTAACATTACAAAAAGGCTGACAAAGCTAAATCAATAAGTAACCAAAATAAAACATTGCATTCAGTTCACATTAATTAATTAACGGGATTTAAAGTATGCGCATACCTGTTAATGGGCAATACAGCAAAATGTGTGGTGACAAATGTCTTCCACTCTCCTTAAGATTCTTTTGTTTAGGTTTGCCTTCCTGCTTTGTATCTACTTCAAGTGAGTGGGTGTACACATGTTTAAATTTGGAGATGTAAATTTTAAAAATATTTTGTTTAAGCACTAGCTGTGAAAACTGATGTTCTCTGTCTTACTAAAAGATTTTTTTCCCCCATTTGTTCTTTGTCAGTCTTTTATAATTCTTACTTGGCAAAAATCACTGATGTAAAAGAAAATTTTACATGGTGTAAGGGACCTAGGAATGGTCTACAACCTTTACACAAGCTAATGTAAAAGGAAGCAGTCTTTGCCTATAAGAAAGTAAAAAGTACAAAATGTGAATGAAAAATAGAGTAGTTCTATTAATGCGGAGAGATGGTGCAGAGATGGTATGGAGATATTTATTGTTTTTCCTGCATTGAAGAGATAAAATAGTTACAAAAAGAGTAAAGGACATAGAAAGGAGAATTGGAAGAAAAGAAAATAGCTGGGAAATGCTGAAGCCAGAGCTGATGAGGGCAGGATGAATGGAAAGAAAGAAATGCATTGGCAAGAATTACTAAAATGAGTGAGAGGGCCAGTATGGTAGCTGTCTTTGCAATACACCACCCACCCCTCTTCCCCTCCCACCTCACACTTCCCAGCAGTCCTAGAATGCCTGGATTGGCTGTCAGTGTGCTACTTTGTCCTGGCGCTGGATTCCCTTTTCTTCATAACCTCTCTGCAAAAGCTTAGGGAGTTCCTACTATCCCTGCTTCTTTTAATAAATCTCCTCTATTTATAAGGCATAAAGGTAACAAAGTGCCAGAATCAACATTCTTTTCTAGTTAGCACAAGCACCAGTTCAGCTGGAATGAGTAGTTGCTTATAAGATGATTACTGACTGCATAAATTATTTGTGGAAGCCATAGAAAGCGGGGAAATAGCATAAGTCTGGTCACAGAGAGATACACATCTTCAAGAAAAGAAAGCTGTAAGCAAAGTGCATTTTGCTAAACAAAAATATTAGTGGCTCCTGAATTTCCCAGTTAATCCCAACATGGTAAGTATCGGCAGCTTCACCAGTGAAAGTACCCACGTGGGCTGTGGCTGCAAGCTTGACAAAGGCAACAAAGCTGTTCTCTTATGAAGTCCAAAGACAAAAGGTTAACATCAGCTATCTCTGAGCCACGGGGCCCTGACTGGCATTTAAGATCTTTTCTAATGTTCTCAGTTTTCAAATTTTCTCTAATGAGTCTGTGATATTTATTTTTTTCTAAATTAGTGTTTGTGGGGTTGGGATGCTGATTGAGTGAAAGTAGATTGCTTTTATTGATTCTTCTTATATGCACACTTCTCTCTGGCCACTACCCTGAAACAAGCCCTGACTCACCTGGAGAGCTTGTTACAATGAGCACACACTGCTGTTCTCTAAACTCAGAGTTTTTGAGTTAGCAGCTCTGGGATGGGGCCTGAGAATTTAAAATTTTACAGTGTTATCCTGTGCTGCTGCTGCTTTGGGAATTATTGGACTAAGAGGAAGCATTGCAGGCACATGACAGTCTCAAATTACAGCTGAAGTTCATTTATCTCAATGTGGCTGCAGGTCTCAAGACTTACTGAAGAAGGGAGAGACTAGTTGACGTATCTAGAATTTGAAGGAGGGTAAAGAAACCTTGTGGCCAGTGACCTTGGAGAGGAATAGTGTCAAAATATGTGTCCTGGAAAAGATATAGTTGGCAATCATTGAGATTCTGAGAAATCAAAAAGTTAAAAGTTGTTGAAACTCGGCCCTGGCTGGTTGGTTCAGCGGTAGAGCGTCGGCCTGGCGTGCGGGGGACCCGGGTTCGATTCCCTGCCAGGGCACATAGGAGAAGCGCACATTTGCTTCTCCACCCCCACCTTCCTCTCTGTCTCTCTCTTCCCCTCCCGCAGCCAAGGCTCCATTGGAGCAAAGATGGCCCGGACGCTGGGGATGGCTCCTTGGCCTCTGCCTCAGGCGCTAGAGTGGCTCTGGTCGTGGCAGAGCGACGCCCTGGAGGGGCAGAGCATCGCCCCCTGGTGGGCAGATCGTTGCCCCTAGTGGGCGTGCCAGGTGGATCCCGGTCGGGTGCATGCGGGAGTCTGTCTGACTGTCTCTCCCCGTTTCCAACTTCAGAAAAATACAAAAAAAAAAAATTGTTGAAACTCTACGCACAGAAAGTCTAAATTGAGTTATGGTTGGTTCTCTAAGGGAAGATAAGTGAGTGCTGGCTACCAAAAAGAATCAGAATAGACTCCCCATCCATTCTTACTGCACAACCCTTCACACACAGGTTGTTAACATGTGCCTTGACTCCAGCACTTCTCCTTTACTCGGTCCATATGCATGCATTTTTTGTCCTTCCCTCTTTTCATGTTAGCTTTCCCATTTCACTAGAAGTTCCCCAAAAGTATACCAAGACACTATCATATTCCCCTACTCCAACAAACAAGAAACAGCTTCTACAGCCTCACATCTCTCCCTTTTCCATTTCCCACATTTTCTGCTCTTCTCAAATGTACCAGATGTGGCCCTTCCCTCCTTGAGCTTGCCTCCTGCAAGGGGCATTCCAGGTCTTTCTTGAGCTACTGTCCCCAATACCTATCAGAACATTATAACACTGGCTAACATGTATATTTTTATTTAATCCTCTCAACACACTCTGAAGGAGACATTGCTAGCATACCTATCTTACCAATGAGTAAAGTGAGATCTATAAAGGTCACGCAGTTAATAAGTAGCCAAGCTCGCCACCTGAACCACTGCATGTTGAGGGGAGCTCTTAAGCAGTTGCACTTTTTCTCTCCCCTTTTCATACCTTTTGGTCTTATTTTTCCTTAGGGCTCAGTCCCCACTTCATTTCTTCCAGGAGGTCTTCTCCAGGACTGAGTTCTTCCCTGTGCTCACAACACTTTTCCCCTGATAGGATCATCTCAGCTACATCAAGTGTTTGCTCGAACGTCTCTTTTCCTAGTCTTTATTTACGACATATAAAGATATATTTATTTCAACACAGTATACCTCTTCTTATTATTTTATATCACCATCCCCAAGAAATTGTCCTACATTAGAAACTTATCACAGCTCTGGAACTTTTTCTTCATTACTATTTTCTATCTCCACCTAAATATACATACACATGTACACATACCACATTGTATTATTGTGTACTATGGATCAAATAGATAATACAATATATATCTACTCTGGATCAAAAACTTCCCTGTATCAAATACCTCTTTTCTATATTCTCCATTCACAAGAGTGTCCAGCCAGATGTCAGTTACAATGTGATCACTCTAATGTGGCTAATGAACTTAGAGCAAGGAGACAAGCTGTGAACATGAATCCTGAAGACTATGATCCAGTTAAACCAAGAGCCAAAGACAAACAAGAGACAGGAACAAACAGAAAGCCCTTCTATCAAAGTGAAATGAGACTCTGGGGTCTTCAGGGTGAGGAGAAATCACAAATACTGAGT
The DNA here is from genome assembly GCF_036850765.1 of Saccopteryx bilineata. Lineage (NCBI taxonomy): Eukaryota > Metazoa > Chordata > Mammalia > Chiroptera > Emballonuridae > Saccopteryx > Saccopteryx bilineata. Next base: position 157,272,807 of record NC_089492.1, read on the forward strand.
TGCACTGGCCAGTGATGGATATTGTTAAAACTATCCTTCTTTTCTATAGGCCTCTCTTCCTAATGCCAAGTCTGGGTTTCCTTGTTGTCATGCCCTGCTTAACATTTATAATTTTCTATTACTTTTTCCTCCCCCTTAGTGATTGGAGAACTACCCTAAGGCACTATACAATTCATCACACTAAAATTTGTGTATATGTGTGTATATAGTGCCTGTCATTTAGTAGATACTATATATATATAGTATAGTATACTATATATAGTATAATATATAGTATCTACTAAATATATTATATCTACTATATATTATATATATAATAGTATTATATTATATTATATATAATATTTTAGGAATCAGTTTCAAATATTGTATAAAGACTTTGTAAATCTTTAATAATAAAAAACATTCATTATTTACTTACATAAATAATAAAAATATAAATATATATTACCATCTCTATGAAATCTTTACATAAATATTTAATATATATATGATATTGTATAACATATATAATATATAAAATATGCATTATATAGTATTATATATGCATTAATATATATATTATATATCCTATATATCACCATTCTCAAGAAATTTTTCTATATATATTATATTTGAACTAGTAAATAATGTTTTAATATTAAAGATTTTCAAGTCTTAATTTGTTTTTAAAATGGACTTTTAAGTCAAACTAAGTTTGAGAAAGCATATTAATTTCCTTTTATAATCTCATAAAAGAGGTAAAAATGCACACTTAAAAATCTTGATAGTAGCTGATTCAAGCATATGCATCTGATATTGAGGTGACATATCTCAAGCATTGTCTGTTGCTGTTTATGTCTGTTCACAAATCCCATTACTCAAAACAGAACCCACCTTTTGACATCAGTTTTGCCTTGTGTGCTTCAGTAAAGCAGCAACTAGTGAAATGATCAAGCGGCATTGCAAGGTACATGTAGATTTATAGGTTCCTGTTTAGTAGCCATGGGTTCATACTGGGGTTGTTCTTTTTAACTTTGAAGGTGAAGTGAAGTAACATTGATACCATATGCCCATAACAGTTTCAAAAATAGAGCAGGCGACTTATATGTAATAAGTATTTAAAAGAGCAGTGAATTTAAGTACTGGAACAGATTCAGCTTGGCAATAAAATACGGTTGTTGTCTGGTTTGATTAATAGAATAAAATAAGGTTGTTGGCAAAAGCATGTGATGAGGTCATAGTTCTCCTCATTATCCCATGCCAATTTTGTAAATGAAGCCTCAAAGGTTTGCCAGTTTTTTAGTAATGCCAACATCATTATTACCTATTGAATAGTATTGAAAAAGATATAGCTGTGCCCAATTCTAATTATTATGATCTCTCTGGTATTGTTTCTAAATATATGACTATACAACCCACAGATGGTCGCAGACAGTGAAGCATTGTAGTAAAGACGGATGAACTGGACTCAAATCCTACTCTTGCCACTGACTAACTGGATAAGGAGTTCAGGTTCTCGCTCACTAAACCCAAACAACTTCAGCTTCAGAGTAAATTGCCAAAATCTTTTCTATTGTTTAAGTTGAACTCAAGCATATATCCTCTGTGTAAAGGTTTCTTGATGCCATTGTAATGGAGGCACCCCTGCTCTCTATTCACACAATACTTTGTCAATTATTTTATTAAAATACATGAATATTTTTATTTAATGGGGTTTTTTGTAGGTCTATTCTTTCTCTAGATATATTTTATTGTAAACATTTAATTCATTCTAGATTTTAGAGAGAAACAAGAAATAAGTTTGAGGAAAAAGTTTGGAGAGATTGTGAAACCAAGTTAGGGAGACATTTGTTGCAATAAATTTACAACTTTTTAATCCCATTAATAAAATCCATTACCATTGGCTATTATTAATTATGTCACATTTTACATAACTTTTAAGTTAATGGAAAAAACAAGAACATGAAAGAGAATAAAGACATACTAATATTACATCATATTCCTGTTACTGGAGCAAGCAGGGATTCGTGTTGCCTGTCACCTTTTTTTTTTTTTCCGCCAATTTCATGAGACAGAGACTGAGTAGGTATAAAAGCACATTTAATTCAAATTGCAGGAACTTGAGAAGGCAGGTGAATCCTGTCCAAAAGAACTGCCTGAACACTCTTGGCTTACTGACTAACTTATATATTTTGGGGAGGTATACAATGAGGTAAGTCATTATAGAGCATGCAGTTAGTCAAGTAGCAGTGTGCGGGAGGCGGGAGTCTAATCTGCAGAGATGCCTCAGTGGAACATCTTTCTGACACTGTCACAGTTTTATCTGGTGTCCTTGATGTTACTGGGGTCTGATGCCCTGGGAACTTTCTGCAAGAGAACTCCCTGAATTTCTTAGGCAACAAAGTAAAGATTAAGATTTATAAACTAAGCTTGTAATTAAGTTATAGGTCTTATCTTTTCACAGTAAATCTGTGAATAGGGTTTTACAAACAACTATTGTACTTTAAACTCCCTTAATTGTCTGGTCTCTCCCCACTGTAAGCTCTTCCTTCCTTGCTACATTCCTGCAAAGGTAAACTTTTTGCTGCATTTCAAAATAAAGGCCAGGGAACCGTTAAGGGAGAGTAACAAACAGACCAACTATTTCCTAAACTTTACAAAATCTCCTATCATTACAACAAAAAAACTACTATTACCAAAGCCTAATTTCTCATTTTGGGGCTTCCCTTTCATTCCCTTCACAAGTCTATATATTTGTAGTCATGTGATATGTACCTTTCTTAGTTTAGTTTAGTTTAGTTTAGTTTATACACTAATTTTAGACATAGCTTAGACAGTATTTTTAAAAGAATATTAATGTAAAATAATAGATCTAATAATAAAATAAGAGAAATCATGAAAATACATTCTTTTTAGTAGTGAATAACTAATAAAATATACATAAATTGAATTATGATGCTGTACACTTAAAACTTGTTATTAATCAATATTACCTTAGAAAAAAACTGTTTTAAAAATTATTCTTCCTCTTGACTCCCTCTTTCTGGATGTAACAATTGTAACAGTTTGCCTTTTTAAGCTTACCGATGGTTTTCATAATAACTTTGAATATCAAACTTATTTTTCTTGATAAATTAATTTAAGTACATTCTGCAGATATTTTTCTTTAAAATATGAAGAATTAGGTACATTTATACCATCTCCCATCTCTGCTTCACCTTCAACTATTGATTTTTATCTATGTTACTGTATTTGTTCTACATCTCAACAAAGAGAAGCTACAACCACAGGAAATGCTCCAGCTTAGCCTGGAGTCCACACCCTCAACTGGGCCCTCCACACTTCCCAAGGACCCTAGCCCTGTTCTCCTTCCATTTTCTTAAACAGCTTTTTTGAGTTTTCTCTACTGCCTTTCAGCCAGTGGTGGGATTCAAATATGATAATTTAACAACTGGTTCTCTGCCCTAATGACCATTTTAAGTATAAAAAAACCCCGATATACTTAGAGGTAGTTTATTATAATATTTTATGCATTTAATATTAAGAACAATAAAAGAGGTACATGAAACTAATCATGCTATATGAAAGAGTTTTAAAACATTAATGAAAAAATATTAAATAATATCTGAAAGAAAACAATAAAACTGTTATTTAAGATATTTATATTTTGCTTGTTGATTAGTGATCTCACAATTTACTTCGCTTTTATACGAGCATCATTGACTGTATGATTTATCCCTAACCATCTTTCCACTGTAGGAGTAGGATCCTATTCCTTTAGTTAGGCCAATTAGACTAACAGTAATTGTGTTTGATAGACACAGGCTCTTCTCAAATTGTGTTTGAGAAGACACTTCTCTTCTCTGAACATATTATGTTCATCTTTGAAAAACCCCTTTTCACTTCTGCTGAATTTACAGCAATTGTTCTGACAATAATTTTAGCTCTTTGAACATTTTCAGGAATTGCATACTTCTGGGAATTTTTAAAAATTATTTACACAAAATCTCAATAATCACTAATGTCAATTTGATAATTAAAAATGTCATTAAATATGATCAATTGTTTTTCAGCTGCTTTTCATGGAACTAGTATAGAACTTCAATATTCTAGTAATCTGTGCTGTTGTGCAGATAAAGGATAAAAAAGAGTAAGAAATGTAAATTTGTGATTTCTACACTGGGCAGCTGCCCAGGCGCCCACCTTAAAGAGAACCCTGATTATAAATGCCATTTTAACAACTGGTTCACTGAACTCAACAAAAATTAGATGCCAGTTCTGCAGAACTGGCTAAATCCCACCACTGTAGCAGAGTATACATCATAGTGTAGATATGTATGTCAATATATGTGTGTGTCTGTATACACAGAAGCACATACATGTATTTGTGTATGTCTGAGTCTACTATTCCTCAAATAAGATTTTTAGAAAAGGATATATAGATGTGAATGTATTGTTTGTCATCTTGAACTTGCAATCTGCTACATTATTAAAACAAGACTGTGTCACAGAGAAAATGCAAATGTTATGTCTGAAAATTTTTTCTTTGTGCTAAAGGAATGTGATGCCTAGTCCAGTAGGTACTTGTAGTAAGAGAATGTATTTTATGTCACAGAATTCAGTCAGAAGCCAGAGTGATCAATTTGTACAAATTTTCTCACAAAATCATAAGGACAAACTTTTCCACGTATCATGTAGATTTGTCCCAATATGCATTCTGTCCAAATCCATTTCTTCATTCTTCCATATCCTATTCAAAAGCCTCAGGGCAAAGGAATCTTAAATATAAAACTGATGAACTCACAAATTGCAATGCAGAAAGGACTATGTGAAGTCAAGGTCAAAGCAATGTGAGGTTTTAACTAAAAGTAAGGTAACAGGAAAGCTGCACAAAAAAATAAGAAAAAAAGAATGAAAAGCGACTGTTATTAACGTGTAAATGAAAAGTTGTGTGGAGAAGAAGTTATGCCAGGGTTACCATGTTTATTGCTTTTAATGGGCTAATTTATTTTGGAAAATAAACCTAATAATTGTGCTTTGCTTTATTTGTGTTTACTTTATTTGTAATGATTTCCCAGGCATGTGCATATATAGATTTCATTAAGCCTAATGAGAACAATTGTTACACTTTAATAATACACACAAATCCCCAAACAGTAAGTTGCTTATATTTAAATATGATCACATGAAGAAATTTGTAATTTTTATTGGCAATAAAAGTGTGTGAAAATGGTAAAGAGGTGTAGTTCTTATTGAGCTCTTCTAAGCAAAAACATAATGCATTACCTTAAAAAATTCCATCAGAGTAGTACCTAATACAAACTATTGTACATTAGATTCCCATTTTATTGAATGTACTTTAAATGTCTTGGTGATAAACAACTGAAAAAGAATTTTAATTCTGTACATTTTGACAACTATCAATTTTACTGTATCTTGAAGACAATACTGAAAATATTGAGATTTCCAGAATTTAATTTCCAAACATGTACTTAAAGCTATTGCTGTTACTATCATATAATTTTTTAAGGGAAATAAGCTTGTAAGATACTATTTTGACAGGTTAGGTCTATTAAAGGACAGAGAAAAGTAAAATTAAAAAGTAAAGGCCACTATCATGAACATGAGAAGATTTTACATGATTCTTTCATTTCTTTTTTTAAAAATTTTTATTAATTTTAATTTGTGTTTACATAGATTCAAGTGTCCCACTGAATATAACATCCTCACCCTCCACCCCCATGTTCCTATTTATATCCTTTTTACTCCCTCCCTGTAGTTTCCTCCCCCCTTCCTCATGGGATTTGCTGTCCTGTTATCTGTATTTATGTGTTATGTGTGTATAATTTCACTAATCCTTTCACCTTCTCTGATCCCGTTCCCTCAACCTTCTTCCCTCTGACAGCTGTCCCTCTGCTCCCTATCACCCCGCCTCCGCCTCTATTTTGTTCCTCAGTTCACTTTGACCCAGCTATCCCACTTTTAGAAATATATCCTAAGAATACCAAATCATTGATTCAAAAGAAGAAATGCACCCCCATGTTTATGGCAGCATTGTTTACAATAGCCAAGATCTGGAAACAGCCCAAGCGTCCGTCAGTGGAAGAGCGGATTAAAGAGCTGTGGAACATATACACAATGGAATACTATACAGCTGTGAAAAAGAAGAAATCTTATCTTTTGCAACAACATAATTCTTTAATTTTTAACAAAATTCTTGTTATTCTTTTTGGTGGAAAGAGTTTTTTGCAGCTCAAAAACTTGGGCTTTTTCTAACACATCACTAAAATATGATGAATGTTGTACTACAGCCTTTGACATGAACCATGCCAAAAATTTTTAAATCTGTCTAGGCAGAATTTCTTGCTTTGTATTTAGGCTGCTAATTGTTTCTACCTTTCTGCAACACTGGAATGGAACATATTTGAGTTTTTCATTGTATTCCATGACTGACAGGGCACTGTCGGATAACAAAGGTTTGGAAGTTGCTGCTAGAAAATGGATATTAGTAATCTAATTAAGAAGTGTAGTGCTGAGATTTGTAACACACCTATAGCTTCTGCACTCTGTCTCCCCCACACAAGGGAACAGGGCTTGTGATGTCTATTATTATTTGAGATTATGTCTATGATCTCAAATATTCTCCTGCACAGATGGAGGAAGATTCATTCTAATGTCAGAAACCTCCTTTACTGTTTCATAATATTAAGCCTAAATTTAGGGCATGCAATTTGATGCATGACTTCTGGCTTTGAAGATTATTTACCATTCATCTTGCTCTTATGAGAGATTATTTAATTCAGTATAATGTGAGGACAGGATTGTGGATACCATGAGTTAATTATATCGTCAAAGCTTTTTTTAGAGAGAATTGGTGCAAAAATGTAAAAAGTCATAGCAACATATTGGCCACCTCAGAGCTCACTCCACATCATCTCTCTCTGCTTGGGACTCTAGGTCTCGTTAGTGTTGACCAGCTTCACACAACTATAATTAGAAACATTTCTCCTTGCTCATACTGCTCAGTCATAGCTTGTCAGTAAGAAAAGTACTTTCTTATATGTCTCTTGTTGAATCTTAAATATTAAGCTACCTTGCTTTTCCCCTATCTGTGTTTAATAAATACAACTTATGGATTTTATATCTTGCCTTTTGCCTTTGCTGAAATTTCTCAATTTTACTAATGGCTTTTTAAAGTTCTCTGAACCACAGTTACTTTCTGTTTTCCTTGTAATCCCCTTACATTCTGTCAGGTCTCTTATAGTATTTGCCATGAATGTATTCAATAAATATTTATTCTAAACCAATTTTATGCAAAACCCTGGCTATGTATTGTGGATAGTATACAGATAAACATAGAATTCTTTGATGAATAGTACCATAAAGATCTCTATTCTCTTGTTTAATTTGATTTATAAAAGTCAAACAATTCATGATAATAATTTTTCTGTTAATTTAAATTTTTATGTTCGTAACTCAAAAATGTTATGAGTTATACAGTTATACATAGATTTGTATACATATGGGCAGGCTACATTATATCTCTGAAACGGGCTGCTCCATTTGTAAAACTGACTTATGATGACTTCCCAATCTACATCACAGACATCTTATGGGAATTGAATGAGAACATTTTCATGGAAACACTTGGAAAACTAAAAAAAAAAAAAAAAAACTGCCAAATTTTGACTCCAGGTTTTCCTAACTAACTCTGAACTTGGCTCATTTTCCTGGGCCTTATTTCTAGATATGGAAAATGATGGCATTACAGTCATCTACCTTAAGGCTATTATTGTGAGGACTATGATAAATAATGTGTAAAACATTTAGCAAAGTGATAACACAACTGATTCTGTTATTGATCCTTTTGTATAAGCATTTAAAGTTACTAGGAATGACGGACCAGTGAAAAGAGTGTCAACCTGGGATGTTGAGGTCCTAGGTTCAAAACCCCAAGGTTGCCAGCTGGAGCACAGGCTCATCAGCTTGAGCAGTTGCTCATGCCAGCTTGAGCATGGGGTTCATCAATTTGAGCTTGGGTTCATCTACATGATCTCATAGTCACTGGCTTGAGCCCAAAGGTCACTGGCTTTAAACCTAAGGTCATTGGCTTGAGAAGGGCTTACTGGTCAAGACACATATGAGAAGAAATAAATAAGCAACTAAACAGATGCAACTAAAGGTTGATTCTCCTCATCTCTCACTCTAAAAACAAACAAATAAATAAATAAGTAAAGTTACTGGGAAAGTAGTATAAGTAAATTGCAACCATTTGTGTTCTTTTGAAATTCATATTATATATACCAGGACGGTTTTTATGGGTCTTACTATGGTATTGCAGTTAAGTCACAAATTTTGGCAAAGATGACTTTCATTCTCTTGGATGTTACTTGAATAGTACTATTTTTTTTCATAAGAAAGAGATTTTGCTTCACTGATACATTGCTGTTTACCTTACTTAGATGATTGCATGTTATAAAATAGGCAATAAGACAACAATAAGCACTGACTTTTTTTGTTCTTGATTTTGTTACACTCTTTCTAACTCTTGGCATAACTCAGGCAGTCTCCTATCGATGCCAAGGCTAAAACTGTGGTTAAGATGTAAAACAAATTTCTGCTCAATTTTTAACCAGATTTTCTCCACTTAAAAATTGTGATTTATGGTTACCAGTGCTCAGTTTAATATGCATTAAGAATTCAAATGCTGTTGCTATAATTTTTTTAGTAAAAGCTTCTTTTTAAGACTACCTTTGCACATTTTCTCCACAAGCAATAACTCTTCATCTATGGAGTAATTTATTTCTTCTGGTTTTAATATGTTACAGATGAATGGTTGTATGTCTTTCCAGTTAGAGCATTACAAGACAAGCCACTTTTGCATTAGGCTGGTACTACAACAGATACCTGTGGTGCTCTTCATGGTTCATGTGGTACTAATTTAAATGGGAAGTTGCACATATTTCATTGAAACACTTGGTAAAGCCAGTTTTCACAGAAGGGTGCAAATGATGGACTGTTCTCTGTGTGCAGCTGAACTGCTTTAAATGTGTCAGAGAAGGTTATGGATCATTTCACTCACCCATCAGCTCTGGTCTGCTGTGTGTACAAATCACAGCATAGTGTCATCCAACAGAACATTCCTGACAATACTAGAACATTTATAGTACTGCCATTTTTAATAGGAGTTCTGCAATCCTGTTTCAATAGTATTACTTCTTTAACACTTTCCTTCCAACCTGTTTCTTGAGCTGGCTCCGCTGAGCTTGCAGGGCTGACCAGGGTTTATGATAGCTATTTGGCAATGGGAAGGGAGTGTTTGGGTAGATCTCACTTCATTCCACATCTGTGTCACATCCTGTCATTTTAGGTGCTGTGTGTACTTCTCAAATGTCATCTGATCTAGGACACAATAAATATCATTTCAAACAGGCAGCTTTGCTGTCAAATAAACAAATTGAATGTTGACTAGAAAAGTTCTTTGATTACTAAATCCCTTGTCCTGCTGTTGACTACCCCTGTTAACTAAGAAAACGAAAGAATTCAGTTACTATAAAATTTTTGCTCCATGTCTGAGATTTTGTCATTGTTTTTCTCTTTAATTTTATTTAGTCAGGATAAAATACTTTAGAAACTACTGAAAATAACTGCATTAGGGTTTATTTCTCTAGCTTCAGCTATAGGCTTGTGGACAGTGGGGCAAAATCTTACTCAAAATGAAATTACAAAGATTCCACATAACATTGCCTAAAAAGGATAATTAAAGAAAGAGATTTTTATGTGTATTTTGGGACACCATGACTTATTATTTACATTTTGAAGCTTATTTCATCTGGTTGTCTAGTGATATTAATAGTTACTTTATATGTAAAATGGTAAAGGAACGTCATTTACAAGTTAAAGCACATTGTTAACTGTAAGAATCTAAGTCAATTTAAAAACAAATTTAAACACTAAAAAGACAGTGTAAAGTATATTGGCATATGTTTTGGGATTCTACACAAACCTTAATCTAGGCCTTAAAACATACTATATTGTTAGGATGAATTGAGTCAAATGTAATCCTCAAAACTAGAAATCACCACCTCAGGAAAAAAGTAAGCAATAAGCATCTTTCCTCATTCTTAGAAATTATCTTTATGTTAGCAACTGTGTTTATTTAGTGGAATAAGCAGGAGGAAAATGCCCTGAATAAGGGTTTAATTTGTATAATGTCTTTCTCAAGTTCAATGTTTGCTGAAAACAACAAATTGTAGAAAAACTTTTAACTAATGACTAGTATTTTCTTGCTTTCTTTTAGGGTGAATACCCATTCTTTAATATTAATGCTAATGATATTAATAATGACAAAAAATTAGAAAACTAGTGCCATCTAGTAGCCTCAAGAGATATTCTCGCTGCATAAGATTTAAAATATACGTTCTTTAAATGAGATGTGAATACCTGGAATCTGTCATAAAAAAAGAAAAATATAAGAGCCCTGAAAATACAACCTGATACAAAACATTACAGCATTTCCACCAATCAATAAAATGTTAAGTTAAAAATACTCTGCTATAACCCTGGCCGGTTGGTTCTATTGATAGAGTATGAGCCAGGTTTGCAGACGTCCCTGGTTTGATTTCCAATCAGGGCACAGAGGATAAATGACCATCTACTTCTCTCCCCTCCCTTTCCTTCTTTTCTCTCCTTTTCCCTCCCTCAGCCAGTGGCTCAGTTGGCATGAGCATCAGCCCCAGACAGGGTTGCTGGGTGGATCCCAGTAAGGCACATCCTGAAGTCTGTCTCTCTATCTCCCTCCTCTCACTTAAAAGAATAAAAACAAAAATAAATACTCTGCTACATGAAATATGAAATAGAAATAATTTCTTGTGTAATTAAATCCAAAAATAAATATTAATTTTTTAAAATAATATGTGTTTTAGGCAAATGGTACAATGATCTGGTATAGCTTAGAATCAAAAGAGAACTATTCTAAAACCTATCTAAAGCACACTGTCTCTCAAATATATAAAAACTCGATGGCTAACTGTCCCCAAAATATCAAGGACATCAGCATTTTGTATTCTCCTGTTGTTTATTTGAGTCAACAGTCCTGAAGTAAAGAGCATTTCTTACAGAGTTAGGGTCAGGAAAGTATAAGAGGTGTAGGTGGGATTCAGGGAACCAAAGAATGGATTTACTGTCCCTGGTCTGTTTTTTCCCCTCAGGGTCCAGGAAAAGAAAGAAGGTCACACTGCAGGAGCTAGTACAAGAGACTGCTCCTAATAACACCAGGGCTGGCTCAGGCTGGAGGAAGCCACTACCAGCCTAACACTCCAGTCCAACTGATGCCTCCTATAAGCAGAACTTTATTGCAATCAGAGAACAGTCCACAATGGTTGGCTTCCTAATGCAAATCAAGGCAAGTAAGAAGTATGAATCTGTAAGGAGAGAGAAAGAGCTCAGAAAATAACGAGTCAAACAGCTTCATAGAAAAGCAATATAGTTTAATTATTTCTAGTACATAAAACAAATAACCAAGACCAAAACACTCTTACATTCACTTTTTTTTAATCTGTCTCACTGTTTTTATCCCTGAAATCAAGTAACAAAATCCCATTTAGACACTGGAGCTTATACCTTTCACAACTGGAGTTGCTCATCTAAACCAGCCCTGGTAGGATAGCTTGGTTGGTTAGAGCATTGTCCCAAAGTGCAGAGGTTGCCAGTTCAATCTCTGGTTAGGGCACACATAGGAACAGCCAAATGTTTCTGACTCTATCTCTCTCTGTCTCATTTTCTCTCACTAAAATCAATAGCAAAAAAGGTAAATAAAAATAAATAAATAAATAAACCATGAAACAAACAAAAAATAATTTTAGATCATTTTCTCAAGTCTCCCAAAGCACATAACTAATAACACTTGAGGAAATGGGAAAGAAATTAATTTATTACATATGATAAATGTTATAGCCATTAAGACTTGATTTTCTTGAAGAACCCAGGAGAGAAATGCTAGAGACCTGATGATGCTTTGGTCTTCTTGGGGGAGCCCCTGATATTTGGGTGACCCCCTTTCTGAGAGGGGTCCCATTCTCTCACTACTAAAATCTCTCATTGATGCAAACATGCCATGGCTTTGCTACATCTTGTGAAAATACAGAAATGTTTTCCATAGGAAGACTTTATTCCTTTGTGTCTGATACAGAGCAATGGACAAAATGTATTTGTTGGATGGGCAAATGAGTGAATGAATGAAAATTAATATCTGGACTAGTAATTTAGTTAATAAGACAACTCTCACTATAAAGTGTAAACAATATGAAAGAACACTGTGCATAACTTATTTTAAATTTTTAAAGAATTAATCCAGAGAGGTAATTAAATACTTTAAATTGAGCAGCATAACCTTAACTTCAATACCATTTCTTTCATATGTCCGTCTTTTTTCTTTTCTTTTTTGTTTGTTTGTTTCTTGCCTGTCATTTATTTCCTTCCTGGGTCTTGAGTCAGTTATCTTTCTTAAATGGCCAATTTTCTAACTTAGAGTGCCATTTGAATTCATATATGGGCCACTTTCTCAATCCTTCTAAACATAAAGACTCAAATTTAATAAAATACATATCTTCCCATCTGTATTTTAACATAAAACTTCTAAGAAAATCAACATGTAATGGCTGTCAGAAAGCATGGTCATGTTAGGGTGAAGAATCGAAAGGGCAATGGGGGGAAACCACAGCAAAGAGGCATGTGTGCATTCTCCCTCGGGTTCTCCTCTTCTTGTGGCTGTGTGAGCACTGAAAGGCAGCTCACACTCCCCACTGCATCGGGAAGGGCATAAATTCAAACTCTGAATGTGTGAACCACATTGTACTTGCTTTGTGAGTGTCTCTGAATATTACCCTGTTGTAAGCATTTAATTTCATTCTATAATTCATTTGCCAAAGTCTTTGTCCTTTCTTCCTACACATGCCCCAAAGTTTTGTTACATACACCCAGATGCTATTAAATATGTTGCTTAAGCTTAAAGATAGAAAATACTACCTAACCCTACATTGATGTTGTACTACAGCTTTAAATTTTAATAAAATATTCCCTTAAGAAAGTGTTGTCTTGATTTCTCCATGACATCAAATCATAAGCTTCCATAATTTCAATAACTAATTAAGCAATAGAAAGTCGTGCCTGTGGCTTAATCCTATGGTCAGTCCATGCGAACCCAGGACACTGAGCATCTCTTTGAATTTACACTGGATTGACAAAACAAACCGAGTTCTGAAAGAAATATTTATTGTACTACTATAGTGTAAATATAATCATTAAAATATTTTAATAAACAGGATCTGTGAGCAATTTATGAATCTATAAGAAAAGAAAGCTCTGTGAACTATAAAACTGTGAAACTTATTCTTAGAAAGGATGTGCGATAAGCAGATGAGAACTGGCGAAATTCCTAAGCAGTGAGAAAATCTCTTCATTGTTTCCCATTGATATACTACAAAAGAACCAAACTTGGAAACCAATGTGGTGTTTTGGAATAATTGAATAGAATCCTCAGGGCCAGGCCATTTTCTGGAGTTGGCAGGTTGTTCAGTTTTGTCCAATTATCAATAAGTGAGAGGGATTAGCTGCTAGTAATAATGCAATGGATAAAAAGCTCGGTTCATAAGCAGTGAATTTAGAAAAGTGAGAATGTACCTGGGGGGGGGGTCCAAATTAGCATTAAATTAAGTTGATTATATTAATTGTTTAGTTTGTAAGGTAGATAAATCCTGGTGATATAAATTATACCCTGAGTGTGGCATGTCAAGGTTCATCAAACTTTCATTTCCATACTGGAAAATAATCATTAGGCCTTCATCTAACAGGCAATAGAAGACCCTGGGTAAAATTTAAAATGCCCCATTTGGAAATGGCAGAAAATGACCTTGAGGAAAGAAAAGGGAAAAGACAAAGGAAAATAAAACTCCAAATGATTAATAGGAAGTTTAGATTCATATTAATAATTTTCTTTGTTTAAATGCCAGTGCTTATATTCATAAGAAAATCTGTCCTTAAATGTACAATTATAACACATAAATCCTTAAATGCTACATATCAGAGATATATAAAAATTCATAGTGCCAAAAAGTATCAATTTATGGTTGGCAGAAGCTGATTAGTTACTTTTCTATCACAATGTTAGGGTATCAGTTTAATAAGAAAAAATGTGCAAATATAATTGAGAAAAGCAGAAAATTTCTGTCTTTTAAAATTAACCTGTATTCACAGTACTTTAACGGATCATATTTGCCTGTAAGAGGTGATTCAAAGTTAATTTGGACATCAACCTCATTGATGTCCCAAGTAATATCAAAAATATTGTCTATTGGACAATCTGGATATCTAAGAGTATCCAAGAGATGTTACTTTTTATAGACTTCTAAATGCACAGAGAAAGCACACCCTTAGTATTTATAAAAGCTGAACAATAGAAACCGCAGCCAATAGAACATTATGTGAGATCTGACATCAAGTGTTGTATAATTAACCAATAAAGTCCACCAGGCATTCTCTCTTTGGTACTGTGTTAGACATAACAGTAGCTGCAAATCTAATTCACAAGGTGTCTGAATGAGTAATCTGTGGGAGGAGTGAGTAAAAAGATGTTAGTATTATAATATATTTTCATTTAAAAATGCCAACATTTCTGCAAGCTAGGCCCCTTAGCAAAGCTAGTTTCACTTCAGTATATAGAAATTGATATTTCAAGTTAAAATAAATCTCTAAATGATACTACAGTTATGGAAATGTTCAATTAATCTTTTGTTGTTAAAAATAACTGGTTTAGTTGGCTGCCTCTTAACTTATCTTTTTATTGTGTTGGTAATGAGTGTGCCTAGTAGGGTGATAAAGAAAGTAGTTTTGTCTGCTTTGTCTATGAGATTTGATCCCCAAGAAAAAACATGAAAGTAAGATAGATGGGGCATTCTGTTTCGTAGAGAAGCTCTTGGTGTCACATAGTTTCAGTATATTGAAATTCAGTATATTTGCTGAATTGGTGCTAGAAGAAAAAATACATATTGTCACCCTGTTATCAAAGTTAGCTCCCCATTTCACCCTCTACTGCAATAACTTCTTTATTGTTCTAATAGTGCGTATCCTTTTTGACTGGAAAACCTCCTTTTGACCATTTAAGCTGTAACTAAGCTTTTTTTGAAAAGAATAGAGAATTATATGCCATTATATAAAGTTTGAAATTGGAGCTTGTGGTTTGGTATATTTTAGTTATATAGTCTGGGTCATGACAGGCATTTGCTAAAAATTCATGTTTATTAGCAAGCATGTTATGAGTAGAAAGATACTTCCACAAAACAAATATAAGAATTCAGAAAAACTGCTATTTGATTTTGAGGTAAATATTTAAAGTAATAGAATCATTTCTTTCATATGGAAAATCTCCCACAAGAAACTGAAACTAATTATGCCAGAAGTAATGTAAAGTTCACTTGTTCCAAGAGCTCATATGTGTATTAAACAGACATTTTTGTGTGCCAGGTATATAGTAAGTATGAGGTGACCTGATGCATGCTCCCCAAAACCCTTGGGACTATGACTCTGATAATTAAATGCCAATTATGCACCATGCATTAATGGGACACAACACACATCATCTAAGTCTTATAATTACCTTATAACGAAGGTACAATTAAACTTAATTTGTATGTTGTGAAACTAAGGTTTAGGGAACTCAAGCAACTGCCCATGTTCACAGTTAGTAACAAAATGCTGTAGAACTGAGATCAAGCTCAAATTCTTTTTTATTACTACAATCAGTGAATAAGACAAAATCTTTGCTCTCACGAAAATCTAATGTATGAAGGAGGACCAGACATGTCAATGATAATTAAGAGTCATATGAGCTTTGGTACATATATACTATGGAATACTACTCAGCCATAAGAAATGATGACATCGGATCATTTACAATAACATGGATGGAACTTGATAACATTATACGGAGTGAAATAAGTAAATCAGAGAAAACTAAGAACTATATGAACCCATGCATAGATGGGACATAAAAATGAGATTCAGAGACATGGACAAGAATGTGATGGTAACAGGGAGTGGGGTGGAGGGGTGCGGAGGGGGCAAAGAAAACCAGATAGAAGGTGACGGAAGACAATCTGACTTTAGGTGAGAGGTATGCAGCCTAATCAAAGGTCAAAATAATCTGGAGATGTTTTCTCAGAACATATGTACCCTGATTTATCAATGTCACTGCATTAAAATTAATTAAAACAAAACAAAACAAAAGAGTCATATGAAGATTGCTTTAATTAAAGAAAGTACTAGAACCTTATGGTAATAGCACAGTGCAGGAAGAGAGTGAAGATATTTGGACTGAGATCTGAAGAATGAGTAGAAAGCATGAAGGGAGGAGGCATCCTTACAGATATGCTAACAAGTTTGAAGGTATTGCTTTCTCTAGGATGCATACATCATTAGAGAAAAACAATTTAATTAAGACATATCTTCTGAAAGGTCAGACAATATCACGACTTTCGTTTACATATTCTTCTACAATAAAAAAAATTCAAAATAAATACTGCTTATATGGTATAAGCAGTTGTACAGACATTACAAGTTTACTCTCTTAATACTATGTTTATTTCTAATATACAAAATATTATAAATTAGTAATTTTTTTCATATGTGGTATATCTAGGTGTCCTATCCTAAGTTCAAAGAGCTCAGATAAGCTGTTTTGTTGTTGCTTATTATTTAAAGAAATATTTATTATTATTTACTAAAGAATGATAATATATTTTAAGATAGTTTATGACTATTATAAGCTATAGATTTGCAGATATAATAAATTATATCTATATAATCTGGGTGATATTAATATTATTATTCTTTTTACCCGATGTATAAACCAATTTTAATTCAAAAATTCAACTTCTCTGAAGAACTTGATAGTCATTATTTTCTTAATTTCATTTCCATTTTTCTGGATGAGTCTAATTGTGATTCCTTACAAATGTGAACAAATAGAAGCCCCATCTTTCTGTGCAATGCTTGGAATGTTGAGTTCTTAATATAAGCACAGAATTCTTTAAAAATTAAGTTTATCTTTATTTCAAAGATTAATACAGGCTCTGGCTGGTTGGTTCAGTGGGAGAGCATCAGCCCAGCTTGTGGATATCCCCAGTTCGACCATCTGCTTCTCCAGCCTTCTCCCTCTTCATCCTTCTCTCTCTGCCCTCTCATAGCCATAGCTCAATTGGCTCTGATTGTCTCAAATGAGTTGTGCTTCCCCACCCCCACCCCAGCCCACAATGCTGAGGATGGTTCCATGGCCTCCACCTCAAGCACTAAAAATAGCTCAGTTGCAAAGCATCACCCATAGGGGGGCTTGCATGGTGGATTCTGGTTGGGGAGAGAGGCATGTGGGAGTCTCTGTCTTTCCTGCTCTCACTTAATTAAAAAAAAAGGTAAATACAGCCTGATCTGAAGTGGCACAGTGGATAAAGCATATATCTGGAACACTGAGGTCTGCAGTTTGAAAACCCAGGCTTACCTAGTTAAGGCAAATACGGGAGTTGATGCTTCCTACTCCTCCCCTCCTTCACCCTCTCGCTCTTCTCTCTAAAATGAATAAATAAAATATTTTTAAAAAGGATTAATATAGAAACAATCACAGATCATAAATGGAGAGCCCAGTGCATTTTTACAAAGTAGAAGAGCCATTCATCTGAGAAAAAAAGAACACTACCAAGCACTCCAGCAGACCCTCAAGAATGCTTCACATTTCTGTTTTCAAAGATTCCTTCTACAAATGTTTTATTTTGCCAGTTTTTTAAACTTCATGTAAATTAAATCATTCAACATGTGTTCTTTGTGATTATTTTCAATCTTATAATTAGTGCTGTTATTTATGAACTTTATTACAAAACTTCAAATGTGTATAATAATAAATGAACAATATAAATAAGTCCTCATTTTCTCATCACATAACAATTAATTTCAACAATTAAAATTAATTGTCAGTAGGGTTTATTCATACCTCTCCTCATTCTTTCCTTTCCATATGATCTTAAAACAATTTCAAACATAAATATTTTTATTAATTTACTGTGTTTACATAGATTCTAATATCATCCCTGTTCCCCAGTACATACTCCTGTCTCCCTCCCCCGTAGTGCCCTCCCCCCTTTGCTCCAGGATTTGCTTTTCTGCTCTCATAACATCCTATCACCCTATCATACCCTTTCCCTCTGTCTGCTTTCCTTCTGGATCCTTTGATCCCCTCTCTGTCTCTATTCTGCTCCTCAGTTCATATTGTTCGTCGGATTTTTCATATGAATGAAGTCATATGATATTTTTCTTTCTTTGCCTGGCTTATTTCACTCAACATCATAGTTTCCAGTATTATACATGTTGTTGTAAAAAATAATATTTTTTTCATGGCCCCATAGTTTCCACTGTGTATATGTAAAACCACTTTTTAATCCAGTCGTCAACTGACGGACACATGGGCTGTTTCCAGATCTTGGCTATTGTAAACAATGCTGCCATAAACATGGGGGTGCATTTCTCCTTTTCAAACTGTGTTATGGTATTCTTGGGGTATATTCTTAAAATTAGAATGGCTGGATCAAAAGGCTGTTCGATTTTTATTTTTTTTAAGAAGTCTCCATACTGTTTTCCACAATGGCTGCACCAGTCTGCATTCCCACCAGCAGTGCAGGAGGATTCCCTTTTCTCCACATCCTTGCCAACACTGACTCTGTGTTGTTTCATTGATGACCGTCATTCTTACTGGTGTGAGGTGATATCTCATTGTGGTTTTAATTTGCATTTCTCTAACAATTAGTGATGTTGAGCATTTTATTCATATACCCATTGGCCATCTGTATGTCCTCTTTGGAGAAGTGTCTATTCATTTCTTTTGTCCATTTTTTGATTGGACTGTTTATCTTCCTGGTGTTGAGTTTTACAAGTTCTTTATAGATTTTGGTTATTAACCCCTTATCAGACGTATTGTCGAATATGTTCTCCCATTGTGCGGTTTGCCTTTTTATTTTGTTCATATTGTCTTTAGCTGTACAAAAGCTTTTTAGTTTGATATAGTCCCATTTGTTGATCCTGTCCTTTATTTCCCTTGCACGTGGAGATAAATCGGCAAATATATTGCTGCGAGAGATGTCAGAGAGCTTATAGCGTATGTTTTCTTCAGGATGCTTATGATTTCATGACTTACATTTAAGTCTTCTATCCATTTTGAGTTTATTTTTGTGAATGGTGTGAGTTGGTGGTCTAGTTTCATTTTTTTTGCAGGTAGCTGTCCAATTTTCCCAACACCATTTGTTAAAGAGACTGTCTTTACTCCATTGTATGCTATCATCACCCGTGTCAAATATTAATTGTTCATAGAGGTTCTGGTTTATTTCTGGGTTCTATGTTCTGTTCCATTGATCTATATACCTGTTCGTATGCCAGTATCGAGTTGTTTTGACAATGGCCTTGTCGCATAACTTGATGTCTGGAAGTGTGATACCACCCACTTTATTTTGCTTTTTCAAGATGGCTGAGGCTGTTAGTGTTCTTTTTTGTTTCCATATAAATTTTTGAAATATTTGTTCTATATCTTTAAAATATGTCTTTGGTATTGCATTGAATTTATAAATTACTTTGGGTAATATGAACATTTTAATGATATTTATTCTTCCTAGCCATAAACATGGTATATGTTTCCACTTGCTTGTATCTTCCTTGATTTCTTTTATCAATGTTTTATAATTTTCTGAGTACAAATATTTAACCCCCTAGGTTAAATTTACTCCTAGGTATTTTATTTCTTTGTTGCAATAGTGAAGGTGATTGTTTTCTTAATTTCTCTTTCTGACAGATCATTGTTGGTGTATAAAAATGCCTCTGATTTCTGAGTATTAATTTTATATCCTGCCAGCTTGCTGAATTCATTTATCAGGTCCAGTAGTTTTTTTGTAACTTTAGGGTTCTCTAGGTACAGTATCATATCATCAGCAAATAATAATAGTTTTACTTTTTGTTTTCCAATTTGGAGGCCTTTTATTTCTTTTTCTTGTCTAATTGTTGTAGCTAGAATTTCCAGGACTATATTGAATAAGAGTGGTAAAAGGGGGCACCCCTGCTTTGTACCTAAACTTAAGGGGATTGTTTTAACTTTTGCCCATTGAGTATGATGTTGGCTGTGGGTTTGTCATAGATGGCCTTTATCATGTTGAGGTATGTTCCATGTATTCCCACTTTGCTGAGAATTTTGATCATAAATGGGTGCTGGATTTTATCGAATGCTTTTTCTGCATCTATTGATATTATCATGTGGTTTTTGTCTTTTCTTTTGTTTAAGTAATGAATCACGTTGATTGATTTGCAAATATTGTACCAGCCTTGCCTCCCCAGAATAAATCCCACTTGATTATGATATATGATTTTTATTTTTTTATGTATTGCTGGATCCGGTTTGCTAATATTTTGTTGAGAATTTTAGCATCTAAATTCATCAGGGATGTTGGACTATAGTTTTCTTTCTTGGTGTTGCCTTTGCCTGGTTTTGGAATCAGAATTATGTTCACCTCATAAAAGGAGCTTGGAAGTCTTCCTTCCTCTTGAATTTTTTGAAATAGCTTGAGAAGGATAGGAGTTAGTTCTTCTTTGAATATTTGATAGAATTTGTCTGTAAAGCCATGTGACCCAGGGCTTTTGTTTGTTGGGAGTTTATTAATAACTGTTTCTATCTCATTTGTTGTAATCACTCTATTTAGGTTTCCTGATTCTTGTAGATTGATTTTTGAAAGATTATATTTTTCAAGGAATTTGTCATTTCACCTAGGTTGTCTTATTTTTTGGCATACAATTCTTTATAGTATTTTCTTACAATCCTTTGTATTTCTGCTGTGTCCGTTGTTACTTCTCAACCCTCATTTCTAATTTTATTTATTTGAGTCCTTTCTCTTTTATTCTTGGTGAGTCTGGCTAAGGCAGCGGTTCTCAACCTGTGGGTTGCAACAGGTTCATTGATCTTGTTTACTTTATCAAAGAACAAGCTCTTGGTTTCATTGATCCTCTCTATTGTTTTTTTAGTCTCTATGTTATTTATTTCTGCTCTGATGTTTATTATTTCTTTCCTTCTCTTTCTTCTAGGCTTTACTTGCTCTTCTTTTTCTAGTTCTTTTAGTTGCAGGATTAAGTTGGTTTTTTTGACTTTCTCTAGCTTCTTAAGGTATGCCTGTAATGCTATGAACTTTTCCCTCTCAGGACTGGTTTTGCTGTGTTCCACAAATTTTGAGTTGTTGTATGCTCATTTTCATTTGTTTCTAGAAAATTTTTTATTTTTTTCTTGATCTCATTGTTGACCCAGTCATTGTTTAATAACATGTTGTTTAGTTTACAAGTGTTTAGTTTTTTTTTAGTTTTCCTATTGTAGTTGATTTCTAGTTTTATGCCATTGTGGTCAGAGAAGATGCTTGATATTGTTTCAATCTTCTTAAATTTGTTGAGACTCATTTTATGCCCTGGTGTGTGGTCTATCATAGAGAATGTACCATGAGCATTTGAAAGAATGTATATTCTGCTGCTTTAGTTTGGAAGGTTCTGAATATATCTATCAAATCCAGTTGTTTCTTTGTTAATTTTCTTTCTTGAGGATCTATCCATTGATGTTAGTGGGGTATTGAAATCCCCTACTATTATAGTATTGCTCTTGATCTCTCCCTTTGTGTCCATCAAAGTCTACTTTATATATTTAGGTGCTCCTATATTAGGTGCATATATATTTATAATGGTTATCTCTTCCTATTGGATTGCTCCCTTTATCATTATGTAGTGACCTTCTTTATCCCTTACTATAGCCTTTGTTTTAAAGTCTATTTTGTCAGACATAAGTGTTGCTACCCCAGCTTTTTTTTTCATTTCCATTTGCATGAAATGTTTTTTTTCTTCATCCTTTTACTTTCAGTCTATGCTTATCTTTTGTTTTGAGGTGTGTCTCTTGTAGACAGCATATGTACAGGTCCTATTTTCTTATCCATGCAGCTACCCTATGTCTTTTGATAGGAGCATTTAATTCATTTACATTTAAGGTTATTATTGATATGTAGTTGTTTATTGCCATTTTACTTTTTAAAGTTATATTTCTATTTTACTATATTTTCCCCCCTTTTTTTTCTGTTTACAACAGGCCTCGTAACATTTTTTTGCAGCATTGGTTTGGTTGTAATGAATTCCTTGAGTTTTTTTTTTTGTCTGGGAAGCTTTTTATTTCTCCTTCAGTTTTAAATGATAGTCTTGATGGATAAAGTAGTCTTGGTTGTAGGTTCTTGTTCTGCATTAATTTGAATATGTCTTGCCATTTCTTTCTGACCTCCAGTGTTTCCATTGAGAAGTTGGGTCATCCTTATGGGGGCTCCTTTGTAGGCAATAGCCTTTTTTTTTTCTCTAGCAGCTTTTAGTATTTTCTCTTTATCTCTTAGCTATTGTATTTTAATTATGATGTGTCTTGTTGTAGATTTTTTTTTGGTTACTCTTTAATGAAATTCTCTGTGCTTCTTGAACTTGTGTGACTCTTTACTGCATCAATTTAGGAAAGGTTTGAGCTATAATTTTATTGAACATGGTCTCTATCCCTTGGACTTACTCTTCTTCTTCAGGAACCCCTATGATGTGGATGTTGTTTCTCTTTAGATTGTTACAGAGCTCTCTTAGAGTTTCCTCAGATTTTTTCAATCTCTTTTCTTTTTGCTGCTCTGCTTCCTTGCTTTCACTTGTCTTGTCCTCTAAGTCGTTGATTCAATTGTCTGCTTTATCGAGCCTGCTTTTAATTCCTTCCAGTGTAGTCTTTATTTCTGATATTGTGTTTGTCATTTTTGTCTGGTTGTTCTTTATGATTTCTGTGTTCTTTTTAATGTGTTTAATTTATTTACTGAAGTGTTTATTAAGTCCATCCATTGTAGCTTTGAGATCTTTAAGCATCCTAAAAATCATTATTTTATACTCTGCATCCAGTAATTTGATTATTTCTGATTCGCCCAAGACTTTATCAGAAGATTTATCTTGTTGAAGCATATGACTTATGCTTCTCTGCCTACCCATTATTCTCTATGACTTGTAGGCTTCTTCCAGCTGTGATCTCATTATCTAGAAGAACCTCTTTGAAGTCTTGATTTGTTTTCTTCTCAGTTTTCTTAACTCATTGGTAGTCTTATTTACTGATCTTAGCAGGGAGTTTATTTGGAGCTGTATCCAGGAATGCAGTGGGTATAACTTGAGACTCTGAAGGCCTTATCTGTGCTAGCTTCTCTCCAGAATGGGGTGCTTTCTCTGTTTCAGTAGGGCTAGGTGTATCTCTGATCTCCATGGAGACCTGAGTTACTGCCCCTCCTCCCCACTTCTTGTTTTCAGCTGTGTGTTGTTACTCTGACTGGAGCTGGAGAGCTTTCTGGAGGCGGGTCACCTGAAACCACCTTAGGCTTGCGCTTTGTTGTGGGTTCAACCCCTCTCCCAGCTATGACCACCTCCACACTGGATGAGTCAGCTTCTCAGGTCATCCCATGCATTCCTCTTCCCATCACTGTCTGTCTTTCTCTCCCCACTTTTCTTTTGGAAGAAGACATGCCTGCTCACTCAGCTCACCTTGTTCCTAGGTCCCCAGGCAACTGGCTGTGAGTGATATTCTCTGTTCTTCTCCTTGTAATGAGAGCCCTCCAGGGCTCTCAGTCTCATCCCACCTTTGTTCTTGAAAACAGGGGAGACCCACTATGCCTTGATGCTCTCTACCAGTCTCGGTGTGGCTTCTTCTTTGCTCCTTAGTTTTTGAGACCTGTTCTTTTAAGTTGGTTTTTCATGCTGATTGTTTCTAAATTAATTTGTAATCCAGTTTGGTGGTGTGAGCAGGGAGTCTGTGCATCTGCCTACTTCACTGCCATCTTGGTTCTCCATAAACATAGTTTTAATAAAACAGTATTTTGCATGTTCTGTAATGAAAAAATATTTTATTAAAAAATGTTTTGTTGAGTTTATTAGGGTGATGATAATTAATAAAGTTATGTAAGTTTCAGGTGTACAATTCTATAATATATCATCCATATATTTTATTGTGTGCTCAATAACCCAAGTCAAGTCTCCTTTCATCACCATTTATCCCCCTTTACCTTACTTTACAACCCCCATCACACTTTCACTCTAGTAATTGTTACACTATTGTCTGTGTCTATGAAGTTTTTTTCCCTTAATCCCTTCACTTTTTCACCCAGCAATGCAAACTTTTTTCCCCGCTGAGAGCTGTCAGTCTGTTTTGTTGTTGCTGTTGTTTTAAAGTTAGAAGCAGGGAGGCAGAGACAAATTCCCACCTGTGCCCTGACTAGGATCCACCTGGAAAACCCTTTAGCAGGAGATGTTTGTTCTGCCCATCAGGAGCTGTTGCTGTGTTGCTCAGAAATTGAGCTATTTTAGCACCCAAGGCAAGGCCACAGAGCCATCCTCATTACCCAGGGACAACTTGCTTGAAACCATTCAAACCATGGTTGTGATAGAGGAAGAGAGAGAGAAAGAAAAAGAGAGAAAAGGAGGAAGGTGAAGGGTGGAGAAGCCAGTGGTCATTTCTCTTGTGTGCCCTGATCAGAAATTGAACCTGGAACTTCCACACATCAGGCTGATGCTTTACCACTGAGCTAACTGGCCAGGGCAAGAATACCATTGAAGGTAATCAGATAATATGTACCAAAAAGATTTACCTTCTTTTGCTTAGCAAAATGTATTAAACTTATATAATCTAATACTTCCTTATTATTACTGAGTTGTGCAGTTGTGTTAACATAAATTTTGAATTCACTTGTGTAAATACTTTTGAATGTGATTGTGAGTTATATATAAATATATGATTATCTTTATGAGAGGTTAAAAAATTGTTTTCCAGAGTAGTTATACAACTTTACATTCCCACTAGTATTAAATAAGCACTCTGGTGCTCAGCATTTGTTATGGGTTGAATTGTATTCCCCTGAAAATTCTTATGTTGAAATTCTAACACTGGGTTCCTCATTATATTAATTTACTTGGATATAAGGTATTTACAAAAAGAATAAAATTAAAATAAAGCCATGAAGGTGGGTTCTAAATAGATATGATTGATGTCCTTATAAAAAGGGGACAGTGTACTGAGTGAAGTTAATAAATCAGAAAAAGCTAACAACTATATGATTTCACACATAGGTGGGATATGAAACTGAGACTCATGGAACATAGATAACAGTGAAGTAGTTGCCATGGAAAGGGGGATGGGGGTGGAGGAAAGGGTGTAAAGAGGAACAAATGTACAGAAATGAAAAATGACTGTGGGTGATGGGCATACAACATAATCAACTATTCAAATGCTATAGAAATGTTTACCTTAAACCAATGTACTCTTGTTGATCAATGTCATCCTGTTAAATCTAACTTTCTAAATAAAATTTAAATAAATGAATAAATAAATAGGGAAATTTGGACACAGAGGCACACATAAAGGGAAGATTATGTAAAGAGACAGAGAGAGAACATGACCAGCCACAAAGCTAAGGTGAGAGGTTGGAAACAGATGATCCCTCTCAGACCTCAGAAGAAGCTAACACTAGCAACCCCTTGATTTGTAACTTCTGGTATACAGAAGTAAGAGACAATACATTTCTGTTCTTTAAGCCACTCATTATTTTTAACTTTATTACAGCAACCCTAACAAACTAACACAGCATACTTGCCAACTTTGGGTATACTTATGTAAAATGGTATTTCTTTGAGCTTTTAATTTACATTTTTCTAATGAATAATATTGAGTATCTTTCATATGCTTACCCGATGTTCATATATCTTCCTTTGTATGGTGTATTTTCAGATTTTTTGATTATTTTAAATATTGGATTTTTCTAATCATTCTTTATTTAACAATTCATTGTGTATTGTAGATGTAAGTTCTTTATAAGATTTACAAATATTTCTCCCAGCTGTTACTTTTACATCTCAGCAATGATCTTCACATAAAAATGTTATTATAATATTAAATTAATAATTGTTATAGATTGTACTTTTAGTGTCATATATAAAATGCATCCACAAAATCCAAGATCATACAAATTCTTTATATATGCAAAAGAAATAAACTTCAAAACATGCTCTACTTTATAGAAAAATTAACTAAAAATGAAACATAAAGCTAAATATAAAACATCCAGAATGTGTAAAAATTTAGAAGTAAAGATAAAAAAATTTATATAATATATGATATATCATACCAAATTATTATACAATATATAGCAATTCAAGAAATGCTGTGAAATGTATTGAAATAAAAAGTCCTACATTTCTCTTTGGTCTTGCTCCCAACCTGACATAGTGTTTTGTTTTTTTTTAATAAATTTTTATTAATGTTAATGGGATGACATTAATAATTCAGGGTACATATATTCAAAGAAAACATGTCTAGGTTATCTTCTCATTAAATTATGTTGCATACCCCTTGCCCAGAGTCAGATTGTCCTCTGTCACCCTCTATCTAGTTTTCTCTGTGCCCCTCCCCCTCCCCCTAAATCTCTCCCTCCCTCCCTCCTGCATCCTCCCTCCCCCCACCCCTGGTAACCACCACACTCTTGTCCGACATAGTGGTTTTTATTAATATTCAATAAACTTTGCCTCTGAAGTATTTATTTTAAGTGCCACTCTAGAGTAGACACAAATATTAGTTAAGAATTTTAGAAGCATTATATTTTATTTCAGTATGTCTTGATTTTAAAAACTGAAATGACACATATGGTTTTAAGGACAATTTCTACTGTTTCCCTTTTTTGGTTAGAAAATAAATCTTGAGAAGGATACTGATAAAATAGCTCATTGTTCATCATTTTGATTAATTAATAAGCAAAACAGGCCTTTGCTTTATAAGCCTGTTTATGTGAATTACAGATGGCAGAGTTTGCTAACCAGCAGAAGTGTGCATCTGGATCAAGGTTATATGTAAGCTAGTAATGAAGTACCATTAGCTTCAAATCTGTGCACCTGATCCTGTGAAGATGACGTCAATAAACAGCAAAAGAAGAAATGAATGAGTAGGTTGGTGTTTGAAAAAAAGAGATTATCTTGATTTCTCTCCATGACTCTACTCTTGACTAGAAATAAATATATCTTCATGCTGTTATTTCTATTTCCTGAAGCGATATAACAGTAAGACCAGAAGTGATGCAAGCAGTGGGAGTCAAGAGGTGTTCATAGTAACAACAATATGAAAATATATATATTCAGTGTGTGTCTCCAGTTTTTTTTTTCATACCATAAATTTCAACATTTGCACTGCACATGCCATAAAGACAGCTGCTCATCTCAGTTACCTAAGGAAAGCAAGAATAGACAGAGGACTGTGGAATTGACACCAAAGAGACATTTTATTTTTATTTTTTTTAATAAATTTTTATTAATGGTAATGGGATGACATTAATAAATCAGGGTACATATATTCAAAGAAAACATGTCTAGGTTATTTTGTCATCAAATTATTTTGCAAACCCCTCGCCCAAAGTCAGATTGTCCTCCGTCACCCTCTATCTAGTTCTCTGTGCCCCTCCCCCTCCCCCTAACTCTCTCCCTCCCTCCCTCCCATGTCCTCCCTCCCCCCCCACCCTTGGTAACCACCACACTCTTGTCCATGTCTCAAAGAGACATTTTAAAGTCACTTTCAGTTTCATAAAGTTGAAAACAACTGAAACACTGACAAACTTTAAAATTTATATTATATTCCTGAGGTGTCTGTGCAGAAAGATTACTTAGGCTTACTTCAGCAGCAATCAAACAAAAAAATGTTTATTTAATCCAACCATTTCAACACAAACACAAAACTCTGAGCATTGTGTCATGCCAGTCTCAAATCAATCATCTGACCCCTCAGAGAATCTTGTCACAAAGCTGGTTCTAATTTAACTGCTCATGGATGGGGCCTTAAAATGTTTTTTTGTTTGTTTTTGTTTTTTTTCTAAAGAGCAGCTAGTATGGTAAAGTTGCTCGTCCTGGAACCACACTGGGAGTTACAAGTCCCTAAAAGGCACAGATGTAGACATCCTGTAAATACAAAAGTAGTTACATAAAATGGTTGAAATAGGTAGTTTCTTAAAAAAAAAATCAGCCTAAGGAAGTCCCTGGACCCTACTTGGAACAAGTTTTCTTTCAGTCATGGTGAGGAGGAAACTCTTTTATTTTCATTATCAATTTTCCTGCAAAACCAAAGTTCCTGAGAGGAATGTTTTGTTTGGCTCTTAGTATGATCAATAGTAAATGACTTAATAGAGATGACTTTTAAAGCAAATATAGAATAGATGCAAAAAATTATCCAAATATCTACTTATTATTACTTGTGTCCTCAGGTTCCTCTCTCTCTTTCATGGATTTGCTTCCATTATATACTCAGTTCTGGAAGAGCAATATCCCCTACTTGACCATCTCATTTACATCTTCTTTTATTAACCACAGAGAAAACCTGCTCTTTTCTTAAATCCTTCAGTGAGTTTAAGATAAAAAATCACTGACATTTCCTCAGGTAATGTGATCTACTAATAGACTAATGAATGGTAAATGCTAGATAATATCTATAGGTAACGCATATGTATCCCTGATACTCTTCTAACTGCTTCACATGTATTAACTAATTTAATTCTTAAAATAACCCTATGAGGTAAGTCTTTTTATTTATTTATTTATTTATTTATTTATTTATTTATTTATTTTGGTGTTACTATAATAACAATGGGGAAATTGAGGCTCAAAGACATTAGTTGATTTGTCTAAGGTCACATAGTAACTTATAGTTCCGGGATCTGGACACTGAGAGCCTTGGTCGGGGTCTTCACTCCAAAGTATTCAATTGATATGGTAACTGATCTTTACTATTGAGGACCAAATGTGAAGGCCTCTCACTCTCCATGAAGTGTTTGTGAGAAGTATTCTCTTGGCTCTATTCACACCTCTGTGGCTTATCTGGCACTGTCGCAGCTTCATTTCTAGTTCAATATATGATCTGGTGGATAATTTTGTAAAGGCTTTCAATGTTTTTCTGCACACAGTGCCATACCTTAGCTAGCCACATCTCCTGCTTTTTTTTTTTTTTTTTTTTTTGTATTTTTCCTGAAGCTGGAAACGGGAGAGACAGTCAGACAGACTCCCGCATGCGCCCGACCGGGATCCACCCCGCACGCCCACCAGGGGGCGATGCTCTGCCCCTCCGGGGCGTCACTCTATTGTGACCAGAGTCACTCTAGCGCCTGGGGCAGAGGCCAAGGAGCCATCCCCAGCGCCCTGGCCATCTTTGCTCCAATGGAGCCTCGGCTGCGGGAGGGGAAGAGAGAGACAGAGAGGAAGGAGAGGGGGAGCGGTGGCGAAGCAGATGGGCGCTTCTCCTGTGTGCCCTGGCGGGGGAATTGAACCGGGACTTCTGCACTCCAGGCCGACGCTCTACTACTGAGCCAACCGGCCAGGGCCCACATCTCTTGCTTTGACATCCTCATTGTACTTACATATGTGCAGTCTGGAGATGCAAAGTCCTTCATGCTTGTCTGGCAGCCTCAAACAGTGAGGTCAAGTGAAAGCCAATGGATAAATGCACACATACAACTCCTGCTGCCTTCCCAGGTGGATAATTCTGAGAAGATCCTATCAGCAAACTCTTATTTTAGGTATGCTCTCAGTAATCAATGGCTACAAAATATTTTTTTCTTCCTATTGAATGCTGCTTCATCAGTAGAAACTTAAGCCTGTTCCTGGCCTTAGTCTTGTAATATTTTTTTTTCTTTTTTTTTAAATTTTTTATTTATTCATTTTATAGAGGAGAGGGGGAGAGAGAGAGAGAGAGAGGAGAGACAGAGAGAGAGAAGGGAGAGGAGCTGGAAGCATCAACTCCCATATGTGCCTTGACCAAGTAAGCCCAGGGTTTCGAACCGGCGACCTCAGCATTTCCAGATCGATGCTTTATCCACTGCGCCACCACAGGTCAGGTTAGTCTTGTAATATATTTTTTTTAATTTTGCAAACACAAGTGACTACCATTTTGGGTTTTTTGTTGTTGTTGTTGTTGATAGATGATATTAAATAATTAGATTCACCTAAAACATACCATAGAAAATTGAAGTTTTTTATATTACATTTCTGTTTAAATATTTGATTTGTGACTAGGTTATTTTAGAAAAAATAATGTAATACCTTAAAGACTTATCTGGTAGAGAAAGAATATTTGGTGTTTTTGTGTGTATGTATCAGGAAAGTAATAATATGCTTCCTTGGTCATCTGACTACAGTGTTCCAATCAGCCATTTACTAGTTTATTATAATGTTGTCTTTTTTGTTCCATTTTTCAGGTGAGAAGCATAACTTATTGATTTAATTAAAAGAGAAACTCTAATTCAACACAAGTAAAAAAATTATAGTTTTGTTAAAATGATAAACTGAGTTAATGCATTTCAAAGTACTTGTCATAGATGTAATCTGACTGCCAGTGAATTGATTATTCTTATTTATGCCCAAATGTTATTTCACAGTTTTTTTATTATTAATGTGAATGTGACTATTTTAATTTTTAATTTTT
Source organism: Saccopteryx bilineata (assembly GCF_036850765.1). NCBI lineage: Eukaryota > Metazoa > Chordata > Mammalia > Chiroptera > Emballonuridae > Saccopteryx > Saccopteryx bilineata. Next base: position 157,303,390 of record NC_089492.1, read on the forward strand.
AGAAATGTGCTAATCTCCTGGGTATTTGATGTAAACCATCTGTATTTTTAAACCACTATGGAGGAATAATCACCATTTAAATTTTTTTATTTAAAAATTAAATTTAATAGAGTGACTTTGATCAATAAGGGTACATAGTTTTCAGGTAAACATTTCTATAAAATTTGAACTCTTGATTATGCTGTGTACCCATCACCCAAAGTCAAATCAAATTACCCTCTTAATTGACATATTAAATAAATTTTTAGGTCCTGGTCAGTTGGCTCAGTGGTAGAACATTGATGTGTGGATATCCCAGGTTTGATTCCTGGTCAGGGCACTCAGGAAAAGCAACCACCTGGTTCTCCAAACTTTTCCCTCCCCCACTCATACTTCTTTCTCTCTCTCTCTCTCTCCCTCTTTTTCTCTTTTTTCCTCTCACAGCAATGGTTCCATTAGCTCAAGCAAATTGGCCCCAGGCACTGGGGATGGTTCCAGTGGCCTCTACCTCAGGTACTAAAAATAGCTCAGTTGCCAAGCAATGAATGAATGGCCCCAGTTGGGCAGAGCATTACTCAGTAGGAGGCTTGCAAGGTGAATCCTGGTTGGAGTGTACATGGGAGTCTGCCTCTCTGACTCCCTTCCTCTTACTTAATTTAAAAATAAATAAATAAATAATAAAATTCTAAAATAACTTGTTTGTAAAAAATATTTATAAGACTTAAGAACATATAAATGCTTAGAAATTTAATATTGTTTATAGACTGTTTCCTGATACTCTTTGTTGTGACTATATATGACCATATGCAAATGATGTGTGGACTTGCAATTACAGGTCTTTACCGTATGGCAACTATGTGAACAAGATAGTGAGTTTATTCTGATTCTTCATTGGTAGCAAAAACATACTATAATAGAGGCATCAACTGATAATTTTAGAAAGAATAAATTATTTTGTTTAATACATATGTGCAGGTATTCAGCAAAATGAATTAAATGTAGTTAAAGACATTTCTAGTTGACTTGGTATTAGCATAACATTAAAAGTGACCCACATTTCTCAATCCCAAGAAATCATTCTAAAAACTGTAATATAAAAGTAAAGAGATAATATAGATATCATCCAATTACCCCAAGTAAGAAGAGCATATAGTAGAGATATAATTCAGATGTTTGTATGCTGTAAAAAATAAGAAAGAATGAACAACTAAGCTGTTTTCCTTATGAACTATTCAGGCCTTTCTGGATGATATCAGACAGAAAACGAACATACAAAGAAATTGTTTGACCTGATTTCAAATAACTGGACCTGTAGGAAACTGGAGAGTTCAATCTTTTCCCAAGGGCAACAATAAAACTCTGTTTTTTGGCCCATCATTAGGCAAACAAAATTGCTAGTTTACAACTATCAAACTGATCTTTTTCTACTCTCTCACTACCATTTCTTCCCAAAAATTTTATCCCACCCTGTGGATCTACCACTAAATCAACAAAAACAAAGATGTCTCAAGATTTTATAGTGTATTACTTATTAGAATCTTTTTAATTACAAAAGATAATTATACTAAGTGGTTGGATCAAATCCTCATACAACTGGACTGGATGAACTACAAAGCACGCTGCACTATATACTAATCTGTACTGTGTCTCCTTCTTTGATCTTTATTTGGTAGTCTAAACAAGTTTTACTTGGCTTTGTAAGGACATCTCCATATCTGTTTTCCAGTATGCCTGCCCAGATGAGCCGAAGATTACAAACTCCTTGAGAGAGCATCCTTCTTGGTCTTTTTCAAAGTGGTGTCACCACCTCCTGGAAGAGTACTTAGGAATATGGAAAGTGCTTAATACCACCTGCTGAATAATAATTATTAATTGTGCATATGTTTGGAAAAAGACAGGGTGATGCTGATTTTCTTTCCTGTGTGGTTGCTATATCTTACTGATAAAGTTACACTTGAAACTTTATGTTATTTTTTCATTTCTTTATTAACTCAATGTGTTTGGGTAATGTGTTGAGAAAAAAATAATAAAAATAACTATGAAGGTACTGGTTAGATAACATTGATCTCTATTTAATAATGGATAATATTAAAAGGCTCTTGTTTGCTTAGAAGAGACTATAATTTTCAATAGAGTCAAAGGAAAATTTATCACTATAACTGTGTTGCTGATATAAATTGAAAAGAATTTGGCTAAGAGTTCTAATTTCTCATTGCTATACAATGAATGTTTTAACAAGCATGCTTATATAAATATGCATACCCCACTGAACAACTTTGCATCTTGAAAAAGGTAATAAGACATATCATTTTTTGGTGGAGACATTTTCTTTCTTATTAATTTATCTTGATTTTTTTTGTATTAAATGTGAACACAATGAACATGGAGCTGCATGAGAAGCCAAATGCAACTTGTGATTCAGTACACCTCTGTGCATATCTTTTTGAATTAGTAAAACTAACCTACTCTGTTTGAAAATTACATTTAATCTATCTAATAAGTTTTCAAAAATTTTAAGAGAATTCAGTTTGTTAGCATAATCATTGCTAACTCTTTCCTCATTTTTAATAACTACTTTTACTGTTGTCCACCTGTCTTCAAAATGATCAAAATAGCCAATAACAACAATTAAGTCCTTAGGGCCATTTATTCATGGATCTGAAATGAATGAGAGCATCCTTCTGACAAAATGGTTTTCTTTTTTTTAAACATCACAATAAAGCTTAGGCTAACAATGATGTTCTGCTTGCAGGCTTGTTTCCCACAGTGCTCTCCAAAAGATTTTCACTTTTTAAAATAAAAGAATTCATATAAAAATTAGAGGGGGAATGTTGTTTAATAAGACACAAATGAAGAAAAATAGAATAAACATAAAAGAAAATGTTCATTCTAAGCTCAAATTTCAACAATTCCTAAGACCTTCTCATGCACATTGAGAACATTGTATGAGAATTGAACCAATTTCACAATATGAGTTCTGATGTGAACCAATAAAAAATAACCCAATTGAGAAGAAAATGAATTTAATATTCTCTCTTTGATAAATAAGCTACATTTGTGCACATATTTTTATATATATGTTTAAAAATCGCTATATATACATACATACAATTGAAAGGTCATAGTTACTGTAAGTTTTAAAAGCAGGATCTCCATGAAGTAGAAAATGCAACCTGCTCCACCTTCCTCTTGTGTGATTTTAGAGCTTTAGTTTTGCAGTAACTTAAAAGCTTTAGATTTGACAGTCTTTTATGCTTAGAAAGGCAAACTCTGTAATAATATTGATTGATTTCATGGGCATATTAAAGATGAAACCGAGTCTCTAGAGAGAGGTTGCCATCACCTTGACCTTGGGTCAGTGTTATGCCACTGACCTTTGAACTTAAGTCCTATCTACCAAATTCTTATATCTTCTTTGCCACCTGAGCTAGTCAGCAGGATACACATGTCAATGTGGCTCTTGCCAAATCTGAATTGACTAGCTGGTAGGAAGCCTGAGAGCAGCGGGAAATGTGGGTTAAAGTATGTCAATAACATTTCAGAAGAAGGATTTCTCTCAAGAATTCTAGCTGTTGGAATGTTTTGACATTTATTCGGTAGAGAAACGTAGCATGTTTTGTCAAGCACTTCAAGAGAGCTTCGGCTAACTGCTGTGGTATATTGATCTTTCTGTTAAATTGCATGGGTACACTTGGGAGATCATTGAGATTCAAGCAACAGGACAGAAAGGATCGGCTGCACCCGATGGTCACTAACGCTAATTGGTTTCGATCCTTGCACTTGGAGAAACCATGATTTACTTGGTTCACCGATAAATTGTAGACACTAAATATTTTGAAAAGAAAAAAATACAATTGTTTTTTAGCATTTGCAATGCAGCACCTCCATTCTTAAATGTTATATGTACTGCTCTCAAAAATTAGGAGATATTTCAAAATGAATATGAAGCAATAAAAGAAACATTTGATTTTTTATTATTAAATAAGAACATCAAAAAAGCAAACAAGTTAAAGAAAGTTATTTGATTATAGAAATGAGATGCAAACCCAACTTTTATTTTTTTGGTAAAAATGCATTATACAAAAGGCTTAAAGTATTGGAGTATTCATTTTGAAATACTCCTTAATTTTTGTGAACAGTGTATATACAAGCAATGTAAAAGTATTCCAAATCATGTTGTTTAAAATTCTGATTTTCTATTGATGTTGCTATTTAATTATACCTATTACACCTTTTGTTAGTTTCTCAACTTGTTCATAAATAAGTCTAAGGAGTCTACTCTCTTTGTGTGTTTTTACTTAAACTTTGTTTTATCACTATAAAAGAAAGATATTCTCATGCTGGAGGAAAAAAGTCAAACAAAAACATGAGTACATAGAAGACAGGGTAGAAACCAAATGACCTTTTCTCCATTCAGCCATGTACTTTTTTTCAAAATTTTACTCTACTATAGAATTTTAAAATCTTTATTATAATACACATTCTAACATATTAACATGTATAAACAATGTAATTTATTATTTGAGTGATTACATGTAATAGTATAATGTTCAGTTTAAATCAATATTAAGATTACATTTGGTTATTTTTTTTGCTACCAAAATAAATTTAAAATATATCCACATATTCTGATATTCTGAGTACTGTCACCAGTTTATGTAGAGCACATTCCCAAAAATGTAGTCATTTTCATCTTAATAAATACTACTAGATTTCATTTTCAAATAATTGCACCATTTTTGTTTTTAGGCCTATTTCTTATTTTTTTCTATTCATGTTTATAATCATAAAATAATTACTACAATGTAATTACTTTATTAATTATGATATAATTAATAGGTTAAAATATGGAATAAATATTAAAGTTAACTGGAAAATAGAATTGCAAACATTATAAATCAATGAAGGGTCTTAAATTTTATTTATATTACATTATTAATTTGATTTGTACTGTGCAGTCTCTATCATGTTCTTGGAGTTCATAATAATTTACCAAAAAGAAAAAGAAGCCTTTTATTTATTTCTCTTTTCTGATTGCTCTGGCTAAAACTTTTAGTACTATGTTCAATAAGAGTGGTAAGAATGGGCAGCCTTGTCTTGTTTTTAATTTTAGGGGAAAAAACCTTTAATTTTTTACCATTTAACATGATATAGGTTGATAGTTTGTCATATATGGTCCTTATTTTGTTGAGGTAATTTCCTTCTGTACTCATTTTACTGAGTGTTTCAACAATAAATGGACCTTGTAGCTTATTGAAAGCCTTTTCTGCAACTGCAGATGGAATTTTATAATTTTTCCTTTGTTTTGTTAATGTGGTATATTATGTTGATTTATTTATGTCTGTTGAACCATCCTTGTGCTCCTGAAATGAGTTTAATTTGATATTGATGTATTGTTTTTAATTTACTTTTGTACTTTATCTGCTAGTATTCTGTTTAAGATTTTTGCATCTGTATTCATTAAAGATATCGGTCTGTAGTGTGTGTGTGTGTGTGTGTGTGTGTGTGTGTGTGTTATCTTTGCCAAGTTTTGGTATCAGCGTTATGCTGGATTCATAAAAGGTGTTAGGAAGTATTGATCTTTGTTTATATTTAGAAGACTTTGTGAACTGTTTCTGTAAAAATATTCTCTGAAATTGTCATTTTGTCATATCATTACTTCTGGCTGAAAGCATGACTGGAGCACGTTGGATATGCTCTGAAGTGACACTGCCTTGCATTTTTAGAATAAGATAAGAAGGGTGAAAATATTGTCACAGGATGACTAACAATCTATGCCCCACCCTAGGTGGCATCAGTAACATATTAATGTCTCAATTTTTAATTTTTTTCTTTGCTCATATACACAACTGTATATAACATCAAGAGGTATATAACTTCAAGAGACAGTCTATAATTATTTTTTATTTAATAGGCTCAACTAATATTATTCAATGATAAACATTCCATCTTATGGATAGGTAGGTATAAATCTATTTAAGGAAATCTCTAATGTTGAAAATTAACTTTTCCCAAAATTGTGTTAATATAACAAATTTGCTGTGATAAACATTATTTTACTGCATGACCTATGGTGGTGCAGTGGATAAAGCGTCGACCTGGAATGCTGAGGTCGCCAGTTCAAAACCCTGGGCTTGCCTGGTCAAGGCACATATGGGAGTTGATGCTTCCTGCTCCTCCCTCCCCCTTCTCTCTCTCTCTCTTTCTCTCTCTCTCACTCTCTCTCCTCTCTAAAAATTAATAAAGAAAAAAATTTAAAAAAACAAAACAAAACATTATTTTACTAAAATGCTTTCTTGTGTCTGACCATTCTCATATA